>NC_083588.1:51970458-52620458 GCF_027579695.1 Neoarius graeffei
TACCTGCTTATCTTCCATCCATTTGATGTGTGACACGGTGGTATGCTGTCGTGCTGTCTGTGTTTTGTGGTGAAATAAAGTCGGGATCGTTGTCGTTCAGTTGTCGTTTCCGTCTCATTCCCAGTGATTTTTTCATACAAGTCCTCCACAAAACAATTTTCTGTAAAATGCTCACTGCACAATTTGCTGCTTTTTTCAGGAGTAAAGTTTTCTCGCTTTACTTGATGAAGCCACTCGACGAAACGTCTCGGATCCAGGATGGAATGAAGAAGACGTGCAAAATCCTGCATCATGCAGCACCACCCTCATTTTCGTCTCCTAATACATCCATGTATCTGGCTAATCCAGTATGGCCGCACCGGGAGAAATGGCCCAACAGACTGATGTTACAACTTTCACGTTTTTAAGCTAAAGCCCACTTAATTGTTTTCGTCTAGAACATCTTGTATTAATGTATAATAATGACATTTCATAACCTCGTAATTTCAAAATTTCTTGGTTTATTGCTTTAAGGCACGGGTGTTGGGTGAGGAGTCCTGGGGTGCAACCAGCGTTCCAATTCATCTTCCACTCCAACCTCGGCAAACCATGCCTCTATAGAGCTTGTTTTGTGCACAAGGGGCATCGTCATCATCATGCTGGAACAGGTTTGGGCCTCTTAGTTCAAATAAAAGGAAACTGTACTGCTACAGCGTACAAAGACATTCTAGACAATTGTGTGCTTCCAATTTTGTGGTTGCACTTTAGGAAAGAACCAAATATGGATGTGAGGGTCAGGTGTACACAAGCTTTTGGTCATAATGTAGAGTTGTAGTAGTGCTGTTAGCAGTTACAGTAGGCTTGTCATTGCATATTAAAACATCATAGTGTTCACTATACAATTCTAAGTACACACACACTGTAAATATGGGTCTAAATAAAGCTTAAATATGCAGAAAACCACTAACAGGAAATGATTAAGTTATGTGAACATATTTTTTTCTCTTTAAGTCCAATTGTCATGACAAGTTTGGGATATTGAACTCAAGTTTATAAGTTTTAAAAACTGAAACTTTTAAGTAATCCACTGTCGAGACACCATGTGAATTTTTTTTCTGGGTTGTCAGCTATCATTTAACTCATGTATAAGTTTATGGTTATTAGGGCCCGAGCACTAGAGGTGTGTTGCCTCCAGTGCCCACCGGATGGTGCTGTACTGAGGTGCAAGGTCCTATTGTTTTCCTCAGGATTCTTATTATTACCTCGCCCGGGACGGAGTCCACGGCAGGGTATTGTTTTTAGTGGGGTTTCTTTGTTTGTTGTTTCTTTGTTTTATTGTTAGCAACATTATGGGAAAACAGCTGGACCAACCTTCATGAAACTCATCTCTCTCATCTCATTATCTGCAGCCGCTTTATCCTGTTCTACAGGGTCGCAGGCAAGCTGGAGCCTATCCCAGCTGACTACGGGCGAAAGGCGGGGTACACCCTGGACAAGTCGCCAGGTCATCACAGGGCTGACACATAGACACAGACAACCATTCACACTCACATTCACACCTACGCTCAATTTAGAGTCACCAGTTAACCTAACCTGCATGTCTTTGGACTGTGGGGGAAACCGGAGCACCCGGAGGAAACCCACGCGGACACGGGGAGAACATGCAAACTCCGCACAGAAAGGCCCTCGCCGGCCACAGGGCTCGAACCCGGACCTTCTTGCTGTGAGGCGACAGCGCTAACCACTACACCACCGTGCCGCCCCTTCATGAAACTTTCAGGATAAATGGGCATTGGTCTCACACAGAGAGATGTTTATCATTACCAACATATAGGAAGTCATATATGGGCTTTCATTTGGCACCATGACCTTTGACCTTGTTTGTTTGTTTGTTTGTGTGTCTGTCTGTTAACAATCTAGTGTCTAGACGGTTGCACCAATTGACTTCAAATTTTCAGGGTAGGTAGGCAATGGCCCATAGATTACCTGATTAAATTTTGGAGGTAATCGGGTCAAGGTGAAGGTCAAGGTCACTGGAAAGGTCAACCTTTTGGTCAAAATAACACATTTTCCATTATAACTCAAAAACCGTTGCCGATAGACAGATGTTTACTATTATGAGCATATAGGAACTCCCATATGGCCTTTCATTTGGCACCATGATCTTTGACTTTGAGTGACCCTGAAAGATCAAACTCAAGGTCACAGATTTTCAGTGGGCTGCAACTTGAAAACGGTTGATTGTAGACAGATATTTACCATTATCAACTTATAGGAAGTATCATATGGGCTTTCATTTGGCACCATGATGTTTGACCTTGAATGACTTTGAAATGTCAAACTCAAGGTCATGGATTTTCATAGGACTATAACCTGACAGCTGATGATGGAGAAATATTACCATTATCAACATCTCATCTCATCTCATTATCTCTAGCCGCTTTATCCTGTTCTACAGGGTCGCAGGCAAGCTGGAGCCTATCCCAGCTGACTACGGGCGAAAGGCGGGGTACACCCTGGACAAGTCGCCAGGTCATCACAGGGCTGACACATAGACACAGACAACCATTCACACTCACATTCACACCTACGGTCAATTTAGAGTCACCAGTTAACCTAACCTGCATGTCTTTGGACTGTGGGGGAAACCGGAGCACCCGGAGGAAACCCACACGGACACAGACAGAACATGCAAACTCCGCACAGAAAGGCCCTCGCCGGTCACGGGGCTCGAACCCGGACCTTCTTGCTGTGAGGCGACAGCGCTAACCATTACACCACCATGCCGCCCCATTATCAACATATAGGTATAAAATAATTGCTGCCGGGCGAGGTTTGTTTTGCCTGGCAACACTTGTTAATCTTCTTCTTCTTCTTCTTCTTCAAGACTTGGTCATTTTTTAGGTGGTTCCCATGAGTGAAAACTCATGAAATTTGGTACACACATCAGTCCTGGGCACCGCTACTCAGGGATAGAGGCTTGGCCCCAGGTGTGTCCAGGGGACTCCGTAGCACTCCCACATGTCATTGAGATTTTTACCCAGTATATAGTTTCACCTATCCGTATCAAATTTGGTAGGTGTGTTGGGTGCTCCAAGACAAACAAAATTGTAAGGTACATTGCATTAACCATACTCAACAGGAAGTGAGTTATTTTTGGTTTTGTATGTTTTGACACGTGTTATATTTTGACATTCTTCTCCTAGGCAGTTTTGTGGATTAATGCCAGATTTGGTATACCGGAGGTGCCCCGGGTCCTTCATCGCTGCTTACAGCTATATTCTTCAAGTTGAGTTTACTCACATTTTTCTACAGCTTGTGAACTTTCGTTTCCAAGTAGAACCAAGTTGAAATTTCTTACCGTTACTCAGGCTGTTTTCTGACAAACACAAAAAGACCGAAAGCTCTTAATGCTGTGGGTGAGTGTATCAGCCTCAGAGTCCTCGACAGAGAAATGAGCCTCTGGCTCGACTAAATTGAGGTGAGAAGTACAAAAGCACAACACAGAGACCACTTACATAAAAGACTGACATCCAGAGAACTGAAAGCTTTGCTCGCTTTATCCAACCGTCTCAGTAGACCCAGAGACAATCACAGAGCTAATCATGGATCTCTGTTTTTGACGGAAACATGATTATATTTACTGCTGTTTTTCCCCAGCTAGATGATGTTAGACAGAGCCATGTTCATTTGTTAACTGTCATTCAGAAAGACACTGGCATCATGAACAGACGTAGCCATCAAACAACATCAGCCTCGTTATTACAGCAGATCTACCCATAATATATTTAAACTGTCAGTAGCCAGGGTAATGGGAAAAAGATGTAAAGTCAAGTAAGGAGGAAGAAATGAAAGGCCTGATGAAGAGATAGGCAGTGAGTGACATGTACAGATATCTAAACTTGTTTCCATGGGAACACAAATGCCCTGAAAGAAGAACTGAAGAGGGTGGACATTGTAGCGCACACACACAGAGAGAGAGAGACTTGGATTGTCATGTGCAAAATTAATCAATGTTGTCTAAACTCCCTGTAATGAAGAGATCAGTGCTTCAAAGCAACATGAATAATTCATCTCTAATTACACACACAAAGCAGCCTTCAGAAATTTAATCAAGACACACACACACACACACACACCTGCTGTTCACTCATTTTTCTCTATCGCTCTCGGACACCTACGCAGATCTAAAACGCAACATAAACCGCTATCAGCAAAACTAAAAAGAGCACAAATTGCTACAGATTTAGATCCAGGTCTCGTCAGTATAAACTAGTCTGGGAATTACACGGAGCTTCTGTAACACGCCCTCGTTCTTTCAGCAATTTTGGAAAAGCGGTACAAGGCAGTCCACACAGCAAAATCCCCTGTGTTAAATTAACACCTACTGTGCTCAGATAAGACCAGCTGGACTCAGATGTAGCAAATTGTTAATGTAACACTCTAGGTGTTAGGATTTGGCTGTGTACAGTTACATAAAGCATCAGCGTGTTCTCCGAGATATGAAATATAGCCACAGTTCGCCTGAGTGTCGTGCAGAGTTATGTAGGCCAACCACACCACTTCCAAGCTGCAGTCCGAACCCATGTTTTTAGGATACTTTTGTTCAACTTCAATGCCTAAAACACAGTTCATTTATAAGGAAATCAGTGTATTCACAAATATTATACAGCGCCCTCCACAATTATTGGCACCCCTTGTTAAGATATGTTCTTAAGCTTCTAATAAATTCATTTTTTTAAAAATAATATAGGACAACAGTGCAAAAAAAAATAAAAATCCAACTTTTAATTCAAGTGCATTTATTCAGTGGGGAAAAACATCCCACATTAAGAAATAATTATTTTACATGAAATCATGTGTGCCACAATTATTGGCACCCCTGATGTTAATACTTTATACAACTCCCTTTTGCCAACAAGACAGCACTTGATATTCTCCTATAACATTTCACAAGATGGGAGAATACAGAGAGAGGGACATTCGACCATTCCTCTTTGCACAATCTCTCTAAATCATCCAGAGTTCTGGGTCCTCTCCTATGCACTCTCCTCTTCAGCTCACCCCACAGGTTTTCAATTGGGTTGAGGTCTGGAGACTGAGATGGCCATGGGAGGAGCTTGATTTTGTGTCTGGTGAACCATTTTTGTGTAGATTTGGCCACATGTTTAGGGTCATTATCTTGCCGAAAGACCCAGTGACGACCCATCTTCAGCTTTCGGGCAGAGGCCACCAGATTTTGATTTAAAATGTCCTGGTATTTCAAAGAGTTCATGATGCCATGCACCCTAACAAGGTTCTCGGGGCCTTTGGAAGAGAAACAGGCCCACAGCATCACCGATCCTCCCCCATACTCACAGTGGGCATGAGGTGCTTTTCCACATATTCATCTTTTGTGATGCATTAGAGTGTTTGTTGCCAGAAAGCTCTATCTTGGTCTCATTTGACCAAAGCATACAGTCCCAGTTGAAGTCCCAGTACCGCTTGGCGAACTCCAGACGTTTACATTTATGCTTCTAAGTGAGAAAAGCCTTTATCCGTGCATGCCTCCCAAACAGCTTGTTGGCATGTAGATAGCATCTGATGGTTATTATGGAGACTTTGTGACCCCAAGATGCTACTCTTTGATGCAATTCTCCAACAGTGAGCTTTGGAGAACTTTTTACTTCTCTTATCATCCTCCTCACTGTGCGTGGTGGCAAGATAAACTTGCATCCTCGTTCAGGCTTGTTTGCCACGGTTCCAGTTGTTTTAAACTTCTTGATGATTCCTCTGACTGTAGATATGGGCAGGTGTAGGCGAGCGGCTATTTTCTTGTAGCCATTGCCTGACTTATGAGGGTCGACACACATCTGCCTTACTTGAATGGTGTGTTCTCTTGTCTTTCCCATGTTGAAGAGTGGATAAGAGAAATAGGCCTCTGTGTCACATTATATTTATACCCCAGGGAAACAGAATGTGATAAATTACTAATTAAAGGTTCCTAGATACTCTGATCAACTTTATAAACAACAGTAGAAATGACAGAAATGCTTCAATTACATTTATTTTCTAGGAATTGTTATGGGTGCCAATAATTGTGGAACAGGTGATTTTATGAAAAATAATTATTTCTTAGGTCAGGGATTTTTTTTAAAATTCACTTGAGTTAAGGGTTAAATTTTTCTACAATTTTCAGTGTGAGATTATGCTTCTGCAATAAAAATTGCATTTATTTTAAGGCTTTTAACACATCTTAACCAGGGGTGCCAATAATTATGAAGGGTGCTGTACATATAGGACACTTTTTTGATGGAATAAAAACGTGTTCTATTTCCTTCTAGCGGGTTTCATTTATTTGGTTCGGTAGCATGCAATGTTAGCATATCGCTTATCCTATGTGTCTTACGTCACTCCACTAGATGGAGAATGAGCGTTGAATATGGTTTATGATATCGCATGGTTGTCAAGACAACATGACATCAGAGACATAAAACTTCCACGCTAGCGTGCGACTGTGACAATTTGTAAACAGACATGGCTGCCAGGTTTGCTTCGTTAAGATTTTGAGAGAATTTTGAAAGAGAAAGACGCATTGAACACCGAAAAGGAATGTGTATGTATAATAAAAATAATATTGGCTGGCTTTTTTTTAAAAAGTATATCAGATATTATCCATTCAGCTACTCGTCTTTGACTCGTTCAATATCATGCTAGCTGAATATACTATATCTTATCGACCACTCAAAGCCAGCCATTATTATTTAAATATGATTAATTTCATAAAATGCCAGAGAAAGAAACACATTTATAAAATCTAATATAACTAGTTAAATTACAAACCTTAACTAGTTACGTTACCAAAAATAAAGATAACTAACTTGGATTTGATGGTGGATTTTAAGGCTATTGTAAATATTTGTAACAAGAAGACTACTGAAGGTCAAAATGAAAATGTTAGGAATATTTTCCAACCTGATTTGTTCAGAATAATATAAAAGGCCTTCAACATACAGTACCAGTCAAAAGATTGGACACACCTTCTAATTCAATGTTTTTTCTTTATTTTTAAAAATTAAAAGACACTTCATGTCTTAAAGTAATGATGGCTGTCATTTCTTTTTACTTACTTGAGCAGTTTTTGGCATTATATGGATTAGTCAAGTCAAGTCAAGCCAAGCTTGTTTGTATAGCACTTTAACAATAGACATTGTCCCAAAGCAGCTTTACAGAATCTGAATGACCCAAGACATGAGCCAATTTTATCCTTAATCTATACCCAATGAGCAAGCCCGTGGCGACGGTGGCAAGGAAAAACTCCCCCAGACGACACGAGGAAGAAACCTCAAGAGGAACCAGACCCAAAAGGGAACCCATCCTCACCTGGACAACAACAGACAACATGACTATAACATTAACAGTTTTAACATGAAGTCAGTTTCGTTGATGTTATAACTCTTCATTAATGGAAACTTGAGTGCAAAACTGTTCGTGACAACCACAGTCCTAAAGTTAGCAAGTCAACTGTAGTTCTCAGCCATAAAAGCGTTACTGTAAGTGTCCAGAGTGTCTTCCAAGTGTGACTTTCAACTGTCCATATGGGGCTGTCCTCCACAGGAGCGATGTGATGAGACTCCAGCCAGACATAGGGCATCAGGATGGATCAGGCAGGTCCGAGGAGCAGAAGAGGTCAGCACCTTGATCCCAGGATTGACATGTAACATATACCCCTTTTCCACCAAATCAGTTCCAGGGCTGGTTTGGGGCCGGTGCTGGTGCTGGTTCACAACTCGTTCAACTTGCGAGCCAGCTGAGAACCAGTTTGCTTTTCCATAGCTCGCGGTGCTAAGAGAAGACACGTCATTACGTCACTGTATACGTCAGTTATGTCGCTGTATACATCATTACGTCGCTGTATACGTCAGTTACGTCGCTACGTTTGCATAAACCTTGGCGCAAATATGAAGCAAAAACAACGCGGAAGAAGAAGCAGCAACAACAATAATAATGATAATGGATGAATTCGCGTTTGTACAGCTGCGGCTTCTTGTCGCTTAAAAATGGCGACCTTTCGCGGTCTTGTTATTGTTGTTGGTCTTAACAACTCCGCCCCCCCGCTTACGTCAGTAAGCGGTTCTTTCCTCTGGCCCAGCAGAGAGTTGGTGCTAGCCTGGAACCATTTTTTCTGGCCCAGAGCCAGTTCCTTGTCAGTGGAAACAGAAAACCCGGTTCCAAACTAAGCACTGGCCCCGAACCAGCCCTGGAACCGCTTTGGTGGAAAAGGGGCATCAGAGGGACAGATTGGGGGGGGGGGGGGGGGGGGAGAAGAGAGAAAAAACACAGGTTGTTAGGTATGCCCAATGTCACCTGAATAAGTAGGTACAGTATACATTTTGCGCTGAGTACAAACAGGGACTCCGGCAAAACTAACTATGACAACATAACTAAAAGGGGAGAGCCAGAAGGTAACACGGGTATGAGGGAGCCCCGGGACATAAAGCAGCCAGCCACTACACCGTCAACAAACTCGAGTGAGCAAGCGAGTGGGGACTGACAGCATCCATACATCCCAGTTTACCAAAACACTATGTCTGAGGACCCTCCAGATCTACACCTTTACCTCATAAACATTAACAAAAGGCTTGACTAAACAGATATGTTTATATCTGTTTATTACTACAGTTGTGGAATAGGGCTATTTATTTATTTAGTATTTTTATTATTTACTATTTACTGTTTGATCTCAAATGTATTAAGAAGGCAAGAAACTAGTGCACTAATTAACTTTTGACGAGGCACAGCTGTTAAATAAAAGCATTCCAGGTGACTACCTCATGAAGCTGGTTAAGATAATGCCAGTAGTGTGCAAAGAGTCATCAGGGTTCCAGGTGTTCCAGTCGACGTCATCAAGTGTCATCAGGAATCTAAAATATGAAACATCGTTTGTTTTTAACACTTTTTTTGTTTACCACAAAATTCCATATATGTTCCAGATGTTATTTCGTAGTGATGATGTCTTCAGCATTGTTCTACAATGTAGAAAAGAGTCAAAAATACAGAAAAACCTATGAATGAGTAGGGGTGTACAAACTTTTGACTTGTGTTGTATCTGCTTATAATGTGTTCATGAAATAGTCCCTAAAAGCTCACAAGAACAACACGACTGAATTCATTAACACGAAGCTTGTGCTTAGGCAATGAGGCACCTTGCAAGTCAATACCTCCAACTGGAACTCATTTGTGTCGTTTGATAATCCTACATCTCATCTCATTATCTCTAGCCGCTTTATCCTTCTACAGGGTCGCAGGCAAGCTGGAGCCTATCCCAGGTGACTACGGGTGAAAGGCGGGGTACACCCTGGACTAGTCGCCAGGTCATCACAGGGCTGACATATAGACACAGACAACCATTCACACTCACATTCACACCTATGGTCAATTTAGAGTCACCAGTTAACCTAACCTGCATGTCTTTGGACTGTGGGGGAAACTGGAGCACCCGGAGGAAACCCACGCGGACACGGGGAGAACATGCAAACTCCACACAGAAAGGCCCTCGCCGGCCCCGGGGCTCGAACCCAGGACCTTCTTGCTGTGAGGTGACAGCGCTAACCACTACACCACCGTGCCGCCCATAATCCTACATATAGACCATATTAACAATTAATAAAATCACGGGCTCTGATACTACCCACTCACGATGTTCACCCTGATGCATCCGGTCAACAGCTCACTCCCCCTCAACCTGCTCTCTCACCATCAACCCTAGTACAGTAATGAATCACTTATACTGAATATCATTCATCTTATCCTCTGTTTTTGTATTAAACTATCTGGGAACATGTTTACCAATCAATAAATAATACATTCGTCTGGTTCATTTGTGTCTAATGAGACTTTCAGATTCCATAATCAGTGGCGTCGTGCTCATGCAGTTGTCTGTGTCCCTCAATTATAGGTACAGTGTGACATCTACTGGTGCAAACACAGAAATCTCAGCCTGAAGCAAAAAAACAAGTGGAACAGGAAAGCTAGTTTGAACCGGTGAAATAATGGAATTAAAAATTAAACATAAATATATCATACATAGACATGTAAAATATACATCAGATGTGTCAGCAAAGCATTAGCAGCTTATTTGTTTAGTATATGTACTCTTTTCAGAAAATAATGTACATTATTGTACCTTTAGGGATACAACGGCTTGGCACTGGGGCAGGACCCTCTAAGGTACTTATTTGTACCCTTTACGTACTGCTTGAGAACATATTATGTACTTTTTTGGCCCTGTTAAGGTACACATAGTTATCTTGAGGTCCAATAATGAACATTAGTGTAAATTGTACCTTGGGGAACAGAAATGGACTCCTACTGTACCCCTATTTCTGACAATATAGTTACTTAAACCATAACAGAGTTGAATTCTCGTCTCTGGTTGGTCAGAAGGGATTAGATTCATATAACAGCAGCTGTGACATTAGTTCTGGATGTAATTCCAATCAAAGGTTTATATCAACACACTTGTTCTGGACAGTATTGTTTCTATAGCAACAGCGAATCAGCAGGGACCACATCATCTAAGCGTGTACTCGCACTCGATGATCCGTACCGTACTCGAACACATTTGACCCCCACAGTCTGGTTTGTTTGATGAGTGCAATGACTTCATACCACACTCGGGTGGCGTTCACTTGGACCAGAAGTGACCACAATGGGAAAAACGGTGAGGACAGTGTCCTCCCTGTAGTTGCTACAATGTTTATCTCATATAAGCAAATTTTGGTGGGGCCATTGTCCTCACCATTTCAGACATATTAAACCCACTAAGACACAAATTAAAAGATGTGCTGTTATTTAACAATGAAAAAATAGTGTCATCATTGATATGGTGAAATTTCCGATAAAGACACATTTATTTAAGATTTCTGGAACACTTTGTCACGGTCAGTGGTTTCCATTAATGGGAACATCTCAAAACAGCCAGGGCACTTTGTAGTTTCTCTGCCAAACCCTAGCCAGGCTTGAGGCAAACCATGTTTGGTTCACTTGGCCAGAACTGCAGCACTCACACACATTCACACCTATGGACAATTTAGAGCAGCCAGTTAACCTAACTGCATGTCTTTGGACTGCGGGGGAAACTGGAGCACCCAGAGGAAACCCACACAGACATGGGAAGAACATGCAAACTCCACACAGAAAGGTCCCCGCTGGCCACTGGGCTCAAACCCAGAACTTTCTTGCTGTGATGTGACAGTGCTAACCACTACACCACCGTGCTGCCGTTTTCTCAGGAAAAAAAGATTAAAGACAGATCAAAACTAGAGGCTGGTGAAGATACTATGGTTTATAGCTATCCATCCATCCATTATCTGTAGCCACTTAACTTGTACAGGGTTGCAGGCAAGCTGGAACCTATCCCAGCTGACTATGGGCGAGAGGTGGGGTACACCCTGGACAAGTCGCCAGGTCATCATAGGCCTGATACATAGAGACAAACAATTGTTCACACTCACAACTACAGTCAGAGGTGTGACTACAATTAGCATAACCTACAATTAGCCTAACCTGCATGTCTTTGGACTGTGGGGGAAACCGGAGCACCTGGATGAAACCCACACAGACACGGGGAGAACATGCAAACTCCACACAGAAAGGCCCCCGTTGGCCGCTGGGCTAGAACCCAGGACCTTCTTGCTGTGAGGCGATAGTGCTAACCACTACACCACCGTGCCGCCCCGGCTATAAAACAAATGATCCAAAACAGGAACTAATTTGTTCTTCTGCTTGTTCCATAATGCTAAATGTAACTACAGACAGTAAAATTTATGATGTTGATGATTAATCAATAAAAATAGCTTCAGTGAGGCTGTAGCTCATACAGGCCACTGTTTTTGTGTGCGAGTTTGAAATTTCAGACGCCCGTAAAATTCTAAATAGGACAGGTGGCGCTACCATCTTGACAACTTTTATGCACACCCACCTGGGGAACATGTATGTGAGTTTGATCAAAATCCAATCAATCCTGCAGGAAGAGTAGCAATTTTTTGTAAACTGTGGACAGAACGACGCGTGATCGCATAAGCTCAGACGGCCTGGCCTGCGCCGCATGAGCTAATAAAAATTGTACTTATTGGTAAATTTTATAAGAGAAACACAACTGGGCATACATCTGGGAAAATAATCACCACTGATCTGTCACACTACCCCTACCTTGAGTGTTTTCCTGTAACAGCGCATTCCATGTATAAAATACTTTTTTGGTAAAATGGAAGTAATTGAGCTTGCATTTTTAGACTTGGAAAAAATAACTCAAAGAATGCATCCGATTTAGCGTTTTCATTCTATCCAGCTTCATGGTATTATATAATAGTGTATAGCTGCATAAAACGAGGACAAAAGTAGGGATGATTCCAAAGACCCAAGGGGAATAAACTTGCCTATACAAGGACCCAAGGAGACCCCAGGGAATGAAAATGTTCTTGATCAGTGAGCCAAAATTCCCATCGGTGGCACTGGATGCATCCATCTGTCATCACTGTGATACTCGTTTGTGACGTTTTTGGGTTCTCAGCTTTACAGGGGTTGTATAAGAGTGTCCTTCGCCAGTGGGTCACTTTAGAGAGATGTATAATTCCTGACTGTTGTCCAGATGTCGCTATGCACCCTTTCACTCAATAGGATCACAGTGAGTGGCACTGGTACAGCAGTTTTTCAGAGTTTTTAAATACTGTAAATGGTTTACGACTCACTAGTTTGCTTTGAGTACTACTGACATGGAGTATTTGAAGCGTTGGTCACTTGATTGAGGTTTCTTTCAATATATTGGCTTGTAGATTACAACTCGATCATGCTCAGCAATTTCTCTGGACGTTCATACAGTATTAATTCAACTAAGAGTGAGAATATAATGTGGCTTGGCTACTAGTGGTATTATTAAAGATATATTCAGACAGTATTAATCTAGGAAGTTCAATTAAATATTTAAATGATTCTCCTTTATCCCCACAGGGCCAAAAGACAAACCAGAGAAGATTCATTGTAGCCACAATGGCCCTGAGGGAACAAACAAGGAAAGAGGGATGGGAGTTTCACCCACTGAGATATTGAAGACAGGACATGGGGGAAAGAATGTGTCCCATAGACATTAGCAAGGCACCAGGGCAGGTTACTTTAAAATACACACCTTGTCTGCTTTAGAATAAGCTCAATGTCAGATTTAATGCAAACAAACGATGCAATTAATTTGGGTTTACTGTGACTAAACAGACAGTGATGTGATATCAATCTAGATTAGAGGTCTGCGCGGGTTGGATTTTTCCGTCCCGCACCTGCATTGTGCAGTCCCACTCCCGCCCGCAAAGAATTATGATTTTCAGTCCCGCTCCCGCCCACGCCCACAAAGAATTATGATTTTCAGTCCCGCTCCCGCCCGCGCCTGCCGTATTTTGTCCCGCTCCCTCCCACAAATCCCGTATGATGCAGACGTTCGCGTTATTTCTCAGGAAAGTTCTTGTCTTGACACAGCGTGATGGTGCCCCGCCCCCTACTTTGAGTGGATTTGAGCATAAATATCTACAGCTCACGTTCACGTTTGTTATTTACCTTGTTTCTGAATTCAGCATGTAGTGTCTCTAATAATAATAATTAGTGCTGTCAAGCGATTAAAATATTTAATTGCGAATCGCACATTTTTGTCACATGAGAAACCATTGTAATTCTCTGATCAGCATAAAAAAGTGAATGGGCTTGCTTTGTACCAATGTGTTGTTTTTTTTTTATTGCAAAGCAGAGCTAGCAAGAGAACCATGAGTGAAATGATTTACTGCTTGAGTTAGTCTACAACTCTAATCAGAGAGACAGGTTACACAGTGACGGTAGGCTTGACATGCTTGATTATAATATAAAGTACACTATTATATTAACTTTAAGTTGTTTGTTGATAAATATTGCATTGAATCTGATCTTTACTGTTTCAGCTCACTTAACACTAGATTCTAGATCATACACTAACTCATGATTCGGAAATGGTCATTTGCAAACTTGTGCTAAACTTATGAACTCTAAAAACAGCTCATGTCAATTTTGCAAGTTTGTTTTTTTATGAAAAAAAGTGAGTGAATGTTTAAAAGCTTTGCATTTTTGTTTTGTTAAATTAATATCACTGTTGAAAATGCCAATACTGCGTAAATACTTTTTTTTCTGTCTAATGCATTTTCTTGGTTTGTATCAGCTGCATGTTGGTAGGTAATGGATTTTGAATTCTTATACAAATTCTTCAGTCAAAGGTACCACTACCCTCTACAATTATTGGCACCCTTTATAAAGATTTGTAAAAAGGGTTTAAAAAAAATCCACCTTTTGGTGAAATAGCTTCATCTCACCCTGAGTGAGAAAAATCCAAACTTTAACTGAAAAATTTATTCAAAGAAAAACAAATCCCTCATCAAGAAAAAAATAATTTTCAACGACACTTTTAAAAAAAAAAAAAAAACTATTTCAGCAGGGTGTCCCATTCAGCACATCTGGTATCCACAAGGGCCCTGCAAAACTATATTAATTTACAATATCAAGACCATTTTATAATAATCTAATATAATTAATCAAAAAAAGAATTATTAAAACTACCATTATGGTCTTAAGAGGAAAAAAAATGCAATGAAAATAGGATATGAAACTAACAAAAATAATATAAAAGACTATGAAAAACATGACCTAACGAGCCTTTTAAATTGATTTGTTTTAATAATTGCTGGCAGTGAACTAAAAAAAATACTGAACCTGAATATCTAAAAGTTCATTTACCTAGCATAATCTTAGGTTTTAGTAAATGCAGGTCAGATTTACGTCGTATTACAACTATGAATACTTGAGTTCATAGTGAAATAATCATTCAAATATTTAGAAACTAAAATGATGAAGGCATTTAAATACTAGCAAATGCATATGAATTTTTCTGTTGGTCTCTAAATCAGTCCAGTTAAAACTTCTATCACAACTTTTCCTAACCCTTCTTAGTGACTAATGTCTTTCAGTCCATTTCATCCTAATCGCACATCTCTTCAGAAAAGCATCAGGAACCAAGAATAGCTTTATACTCTGTTGCTCCAATGTTTAGAGGGAAGGAGGGGAAAAAAAAAACAAAACACCAACAGTATTTTTATTTTGTAGCGTGTAATGGTTGTAATATTGAATTAAGGTTATATAAATGACATTTAAAATTTATCAACCATGTTCAACAACTGCCCCTCACATTTGCCCTCTTTTTTTAAAACAGTAATTAATAAGATTAAATATACATTAGTTTAACTATGGAGAGAAGGTCGTTTGCCTTAGCTGTAGCTTTGGAGGCAGAAAATCAAGAGACTTTGCTGGTTTACTGGTTGTAAGACTAAATATATGCAGCCATAGTTAAAATGGGACACTTATTGCGTGCCAGTGAATAAGTCAAAAATAGCAGTGTTATATTTTTAGTTACATTGCAACCTTGTGGAATATTAGCAATGAAATATGCAGCATGAATATTTCATACATCATGAATATTTCACAGACACTGTCCATGTTTTTTGGCACGTACTCCACAACTTGCAATCTGATCAGGAAGATCATTTAAAAAAATTTTTTTAAAAAAAGCCACGTTCTACCTGCAACTTCCCATGGGGTTGTGTGCAAGACCTGTACTTGCAGTTGATGGAGAGTGAAGTGTGAAAGTAGACCAAGACTTGTTTTATAGGGGAGTTCTGAATAAACAGAATTTCTGTTCTTGTCTCAATCCAGAGAAATGTGTCGAAACATATTTGTCTCTGATACCTGAACACATGGTCCAAACGCAGCTGAAAACACTTGAGTATTCCTTTAATTCTATTTGGAAAGAGGTGGTGGATGAGTGAGAACAAAGAACTACACCACATCCTTCTGAAGAAAGGCAGTATACAAATAACTTCCAACACAGTTTGCATTGGGGTTGTGTAATGGTTAGCGCTGTCGCCTCACAGCAAGAAGGTCCGGGTTCGAGCCCCGTGGTCGGCGAGGGCCTTTCTGTGCGGAGTTTGCATGTTCTCCCCGTGTCCGCGTGGGTTTCCTCTGAGTGCTCTGGTTTCCCCCACAGTCCAAAGACATGCAGGTTAGGTTAACTGGTGACTCTAAATTGACCGTAGGTGTGAATGGTTGTCTGTGTCTATGTGTCAGCCCTGTGATGACCTGGCGACTTGTCCAGGATGTACCCCGCCTTTCGCCCGTAGTCAGCTGGGATAGGCTCCAGCTTGCCTGCGACCCTGTAGAACAAGATAAAGCGGCTACAGATAACGAGATGACAGTTTGCAATTTTTTTTTTTTATTTTTAATTGATTTTATTTAAAAAAAAAAAAAAGCCAGATCAAGCAGTAGTTAAATGTCAAGTGAACTAAAAATGCTATAAAATTTATAGCAAATATGCAATGGACCAGGAACAGCTGAAAAAGTCTCATCATAACACAAATTTAAAAAAAAAAAAAAATCCATTAAACCCATTACCTTTATGTACAAATATTAAATTAAAGCCCATATACCACATAAAATTGTGAATAGCGCACACAGAATACAGAAAAACAAACAATCAGATCTTTATTTACTGCCCGAGTTAAAATCTTCATTCTGTCCTGAACAGGCGAGATGTTCCTTCAGACTCTGAGAAGGGAAAAAACAAACAAACAAAAAAACCCAGAGTTAATCATTTCATTCTCCTGTTATGGACATATTCAGGGTTCTAACCTTGGATCTGGTTGGTTGGTTTAGTTTAGTATGGTTCTTCAGGAAGTCAGGATTACTTCTTGATTTCATCACATCTACAATATGAACATAAATGTGTGTGTTTTATTGGAGGGGTACGCACACATGCGCGCACACACATACACACACGCATACAAGTGTTTACTCACCAGAACTGTGGCTCCATTGTCTGTAATTCTCAGCATTGTGCTTTACACAGGCAGTTTGATATTTGACTCCGGAAATGCTCAACTCATCCAGCAGCTTCTTATAATGCTGAAAAACAATACTCTGTAAGAATCCTGGATACGTTATTCAGTAAATCCACATGCATATGGTGTCCGTTTATCATCAGTGCAGCTACAGGATTCATCTGATCAGGAATGAAAAAGAAATTACTCTGTTTGCAGCCTTCAGCTCCTCCTTTAGTGAGCTGATCTCTTGCTTCAGACACTGAATTTCTGACTCCTTCACTCTTAACGCCACCTAAACACACACACACACATGCAAATTTATTTATTTTTCATTTGCAACCTTATGTCTAATCTATAAACTCAGACCAGGGGCTAACTGAAATACCAGTCCAATTCCCAAACTCAAAACACGCATACACTGAACCCATGTATCAAATCTTCAAAAAAATAAAATTTGCTATTGCCAAAAACATTGAATAATTACAAAATCTTATACCAGTTGAACGTTTGGACACACCTAATTCAATGTTTTTTTGTTTTTCCCCTTTATTTTTATTAAGGTCACTTCATGTCTTAAGGTAAAGATGGATGTCGTTTCTCTTTACTTACTTGAGCGGTTCTTGACATAATATGGATTACTACAGCTGTCGAATAGGGCCATTTACTGTATTTTTTTAAAACCATTTCTTCCCAGACACACTAAGGTGGCAAGAAATTGCACTAATTAACTTTTGACGAGGCACCTGCTAATTGAAACGCATTCCAGGTGACTACCTCATGAAGCTGGTTAAGATGATGCCAATAGTGTGCAAAGCGTCATCAAGGTAAACGCTGGATACTCTGAAGAAACTAAAAATATGAAACATTTTCTTGTTTACCACATAATTCCATACAGGTTCCATGTTATTTAATAGTTTTGGCGTCTTCAGTATTGTTCTACAATGTAGAAGAGTGTCAAAATACCAAAAGAACCTATGAATGAGTAGGGGTGTTCAAACCTGTACTCATCTCATCATCTCTAGCCGCTTTATCCTGTTCTACAGGGTCGCAGGCAAGCTGGAGCCTATCCCAGCTGACTACGGGCGAAAGGCGGGGTACACCCTGGACAAGTCGCCAGGTCATCACAGGGCTGACACATAGACACAGACGACCATTCACACTCACGGTCAATTTAGAGTCACCAGTTAACCTAACCTGCATGTCTTTGGACTGTGGGGGAAACCGGAGCACCCGGAGGAAACCCACGCAGACACGGGGAGAACATGCAAACTCCACACAGAAAGGCCCTCGCCAGCCACGGGGCTCGAACCCGGATCTTCTTGCTGTGAGGCGACAGCGCTAACCACTACACCACCGTGCCGCCCAAACCTGTACTGTAATATTTTAATAAATCAATGTCTAACAACCATGCATTTTTGCTTTCATTGTTAACTATTATTAGAAACAAGGAATTCCTCTTACAAACACCTCGACCAGTTTAAGGTCAGTATGTGTACAACTGTTTATATGAACCATGAATTATCCTTCTGGATTAGGAAGAGAAGAAAAAAAAAAATACACAAATATATTTAAGCAAAAACATCCAACTCCCAAATGTGAAAGTGCCAATAGGCCAAAAGTAGCCCAGTTTGATGGCAAAATTGTGCAATTAGCAACCTTGACCCTGACCCCATGTCCTGAACTGTCTGCGCGCACGCACACACACACAGGACTTGCTAGACCAAGCAGAGTTAATGTTGCTTCTCCCAAAAAACTGATTTTCCTAGAAACAGCCCATCCAAGTGGTCCATTCCTCTTAAAATCAATGCTATTTATTTAAAAAAAAAAATGGAACATCCTACTTATGTGCTTATAGTTCCACGTAATGTTGTGGAACATCTGAGAAACAACTTCCCATCATCACTTAACAGTTATTCCACAAAATCAAAGTTGTACATGAGCTGATGCTGACGAGGCACGTAGCACCAAGCTGGCTATAAGCCATGTCTGACGAGATTTATTGGAATAACTTTTATTCTATCCACGTTCACTGGATTTTAAGAAACGGAGCATTTTTATTTTTAGCAAATCTGATATAAAAACTTTATACAAAAACATCTGACAAAATCCACTTAGAATGTAAACAAACCAGTGAAATGACAGTAGCAATCTGTGAAAAATGCTATAATAATTCTTGAAAAGATACATTCTTACCAACAAATACCATATTTTGTTGCTGCTTTTTTTGTGCATTTTCTTCTTCTTTAGGGTTTTTTGGCAGTTAGCAAACCAACTTAAAAGGTGCATTACCACCACCAACTGGGATGGAGTGTGGAACAGGAGCTAACAGGGAGGGGCGCTATATTCTTTTATCCATTCTGTTTTATTCAAATACTTGATAAAAAACAAAACCCCAAAAATTATTTCGCCCTCAGTTGGTTCAGCAACATGCGCCCCCGTTTTGTTTCTCTCTACTCACGGTATAATTTTCACTGACGTCACGGCATTCCGGGGAACGCCCTCCAGCCGCCATCTTGTGGACAAACAAAACGGACCATCGCCATTACCGGCTACGTTATCTCGGACGAATTTATGAAGTTATATAGTCAGTTTTCTAAAATAAAGATCAATGTCGGCAAAATCAAGCAAACAGAAGTATATAGATACATTAGACGACATCTCACGACAACGGTATGCAGCCAAACTGGCCTTGACTGGGGGAACTGACCCCTACGAAGTGGACAAAGATGCATTTTCAAGTGACTATACAGGGCTGCCAAAGCCTGAAACTGCCAAAGCCTGCTCCAAAGCCTGAAACTGACTTCATCAAACTTTAAAGGCTGTCTGATATATACAACTTTATATATTCACAGCGCGCCTTTTGTCAGATGCCGCCTTTTTCACGGCTGAATTGCGCAGATCCGATTTTTTTTTTAGGGGGGCCGTTGGAGTGTCTGATTATAATTTCAAAGTAAATTCTGTATTAAAATTACTAAATAAGCAAATCCGTTACAGTCCATGAAACAGGAAGTATAAGGATGAGAAAAAAAACAGTTTAAATCGGAAAGCTGCGCACATTCGCGCAGTCCTGCACACCGCTCGGGCTGCGCAAATGTGCGCAGCTTTCCTATTTAAACTGTTTTTTTTCTCATCCTTATACTTCCTGTTTCATGGACTGTAACGGATTTGCTTATTTAGTAATTTTAATACAGAATTTACTTTGAAATTATAATCAGACACTCCAACGCCCCCCTTAAAAAAAAAATCAGATCTGCGCGATTCAGGCGGCATCCGCCAAAAGGTGCGCTGTTTGCATCCCAAACACAAATCAAATCATACAGAATAGACCCAAAATGTTTTTCAAAAATGACCCTTGCGTGAGTGAAGTGACAAGTTTCAAATAGAAACGTGACAAACAAGCGATAAGTGTACATTACAATG
Organism: Neoarius graeffei; assembly: GCF_027579695.1. Taxonomy (NCBI): domain Eukaryota; kingdom Metazoa; phylum Chordata; class Actinopteri; order Siluriformes; family Ariidae; genus Neoarius; species Neoarius graeffei. The sequence goes on from NC_083588.1 coordinate 51,990,777, forward strand.
TAAACGTACACTCAGCGGTTCCAGTTAGGCATTCTCCAGAGATTGTTCACATGATGTTTTGGTTTCCAAAAACAAACAAACAATTGATTGTTTATTTAAACAACTTACCACTTATAAAATGATCGGAGCAGACTTTGCTGTGTTTGGAAGGCTGATAATCCTTGCGGTTGATTCTCGCAAGCCATAGATTCCTCCTTTGCATGCTGAGTTTCTTTGTTTGCTCGCCTTTGTGCTCCCGTACAGTGGGAATTCCATAAAAGCTCCGCTTGACTTCATCATTTGACCTATTACGACAGCCGTGAATACAACAGGTGTGCACCATTGCTAGCTTTAAATAGCCTGCTTGGGTTCTTTTGAAGACTTTGTACTCGCGCGTTACAATGTGTGCTCAGTCACCCGTACAGTAAGCTTGACCCGCAAGATGGCCGCCACTAGGGAATCCCTGACCCTGTGACGTCATGTGAAAACTATCTGTACAAGCTGATAGCCTAGTCATAGTAGTAGTGTATCCAGAGTGCACGCTTGCTCATATCCAGTGAACGTGGATAGAATAATGTACGTTATCACCACCAGCTATAAACAAACAGTCGCTCCCTCAGCAGCAGTCTTTTGAAATTTTGACATGAAGGAAAAAAATTACAGCTCTAACTCGGACTATTACAAAAGCACCAAAACTGGAGACTCCTTCCAAAAATGCTAAATAACCATCTCCTCATAGAAAGGGTCCCATAGACAGCATTATTTAAAAAAAGGCCATTAATAGAAACTTATTTCTTACAGCCGAACTGTCCGAGCCCACTTTCTGACCAGGTCCGAGTATCCAACAGTGCTATAGTATAGTTACCAATAAAACTTATAAACTATGCTTCACCGTACAGCAGGTGTGTGTAGTAAATGATTGAATGATTTTACCTCCAGCTGAATCACATCTTTGCCCTGAGAGAGCTCTGCGTGTTCCACTCCTCCAGTCACACAAGACTGTATTTGAGAGAGTTCAGCCATCAAGCACTTATTCAGCTCCTCGGGTACAGAATCATACAAACACACACACAAAATTTCATCCATTTACTTGACACAGTGGTGGTTCTGATTTTGCTTCAGAGAATCAGCAAACCTTTTTTAAGCCCCAACTATTACATACAAGTTTATGTATACACTCTGCATTAGTAAAGTTAATATTCCTGATCAGGCCCGCCGACAGGGGGGGGACAAACGGGTATGTTGTCCCGGGCCCAGGAATGGGTGGGGCCCAGAACTGGGCTCTCATGAAGTTGCGATTATTTTATTTCATTTCAAAATGTGTTGATTTGGGGGAGAAATGTGCTATATTTGCATTCAATAAATGATTTATAGATCTTTTGCCTTTATTGTCTTTGAAAAAGGCATCAAGAACCCCCTACCAGCCCTAATGCAAAAATGGTTTGGTCTGACTCTTTGATTAAGGGGAAAAAAACGACATCATTTGATCATAGCGCTTCGACAATCAGCGTTCGTGCCATTTGCCAACATGCACAAGTCAGGAGCACAGAAAAGAAAAGAGAAAAAGGAAGAAACCAAGAGACTCAGGGGCTCACTGCATAAATATTTTAAAAAAAGATTCGGATGATGCAGCAGGTACTAGCAAAGGCAGTGGGGCAGCTGAGCCAGGTAAGACACAGCCAACTTTTTCCAGCCCCGTAAAGTAACCCCAACCAAGGCACGCGCGGCACGCAATTCATGTTACAAACGAGGGGAGAGCAAGTCACACTGAACACCATATCAAACGCACAGGGCACTGAATCATTTCATAACCACAACGGCTTAATAACATTGTGTTTCATATACCTGATTGAAGCTAAGAATATTCACATTAGCCCGCAATGTGGGTGGCCCGGGGGGGTGGGGGTGGGGGGGTTGTTAGGGGGGGCCCATTCAGAGCATTTTGTCCCGGGCCCAGCCAAAGCTGTCAGCGGCCCTGTTCCTGATTATATTACAACTATGGAGCATATTACAAATTGTAATTTTCCCATTGAGAACATTTTCCTATCCAAAATCCTTCTGCATTAATACACAGCACAAGATATTGTCTTATGACAAATGTACACCGACTTTGGTACCTTGCCTTGAAAAGGACTAAGGAAGACAAGCAGCTATGCAGCATGAACTGTAAATCTGATGAGGAATTTACTTGATTGCGTGTCTGGAGTTCCTGTTTGTCTCTCTCTACAGAGCTCCGGGCTTGTTGCTCAGCCTCTATGGCTCGACTCAGGTGTGCATTCTCCAGGCATTTCTGAGAGTACTGCTCAGATAACACTTTCAACTCCCTGTGTAGAGAGTCCAGCTCGTCTCTGAACAACACAAACACAAAAGATGGCTAAAATCCCAGAGTTCCTAGACATTTCATAATAAACCATTTCTGATGATTATTCTTTTGAGTTTTCAACAATACATTTCGATATTCTGCTTTAGAATGGTTTACAGACAAAGGGAACATACGGCACCAGTCTAAAGTTTGGACACACCTACTCATAGGGTTTTCTGTATTTTGACCATTTTCTACATTGAACAGTACTGAAGACATCAAAACTATGAAGTAACATATATGGAATTATACAGTAAACAAAGTGTTAAAAGCAAACTTTCATATTTTAGATTCTTCAAAAGTAGCCATCGTTTCCCTTGACGCTTTGCACACTATTGGCATCACCTTTAACCAGCTTTGTGAGGTAGTCACCTGGGCTGTTTTCCAATTAACATGTCCCTTGTCAAAAGTTAATTAGTGCAATTTCTTGCCTTCTTAACGTGTTTGAGATCAAATGGTAAAGAGGAAATAAAAACAGAGTAAACAGCCCTATTCGACAACTGTAGTAATCGAGATCACGCCAAGAACCACTCATCTCATTATCTCTAGCCGCTTTATCCTGTCCTACAGGGTAGCAGGCAAGCTGGAGCCTATCCCAGCTGACTACGGGCGAAAGGCGGGGTACACCCTGGACAAGTCGCCAGGTCATCACAGGGCTGACACATAGACACAGACAACCATTCACACTCACATTCACACCTACGGTCAATTTAGAGTCACCAGTTAACCTAACCTGCATGTCTTTGGACTGTGGGGGAAACCGGAGCACCCAGAGGAAACCCACGTGGACACAGGGAGAACATGCAAACTCCACACAGAAAGGCCCTCGCCAGCCACGGGGCTCGAACCCGGACCTTCTTGCTGTGAGGCGACAGCGCTAACCACTACACCACCATGCCGCCTCAAGAACCACTCAATTAAGTAAAGAGAAATGACCTCCATCATTACTTTAAGACACGAGTCTTTTAATTTATAAAAATAAAAGAAAAGCCACTTAATTATAAAAGGTGTCTAAATTTCTGACTGGCACTGTAAAGGTGCACACACTTACTTAAACTGGGCACGCAGCTTGTTGACATCTGTGTTGACTCCATTCTGCTGAGCTTTTTGACTTTTTTCCAGCTCCTCCTTATGAGCTTTGCGCATGGCCTCAATGGCTGCATATTCACATAAAGCACAGGTATGAATACAGCATCCTTAAAAAGGGCTCTAGGTGTCCCCAGCATAGCAATCAAAACAATGGAATTATTAACCAGCGAAGCAAAGCGATTATGTAAAAACATTAAAGTAAAAAAAAAAAAGGAAGAAGAAAGAAGAGCATGTCGGACACTGTGCTGTGTGCAATCGCAAGTAGCCTCATCAAAGATCATGGACCAACCCAGAAAGAAAACAAACCGTGCTCTCTGTTTGGCCACACCCACTCTAAGGTAGCAATACTGACGAACATTGTTTTGAACCTGAGCTTGTTCGGATCTACCAAACTCAGCAAGGGGTATTATGAAGTCAGTCAATCTCTTACCAGCAATTGTAGCATTGGTTTCTTCCTGGAGTACCCTCTCCTTCTCTTCCAACAGCTGTTCCACCTCTATCTGGTGTTGTCGCTGTATCTCCTCGATCACCCTCTGATGACTCTGCTCCATACTGCTGAAGCCAAGTTCGCAGGTAACCTAACACAATCAGCAGGGATATATACACAAACACGCACAATAATGCAACTCGGAACAAATCCCAGAGACTGTCTGGATTAAAACGCAATTGTTCTACGTTTGAATTGGATGTACCAATATGCATCATCACTCAATTAGTGAAATGTCACATCGAGAAAAAATAAATAAAATTGCATTGTTTCTCGAATGCAGCATCTTGGCTCAATCTAGTCTCCATGTCAGAAAAATGTAGTGAATACCTCTACAAACAAGTACCTTCAGTGCCTCCAGTTCCTTTTCATAAGCCTGTCTCAAGCTGTTTGCATCTCCTTTGCGAATCTCAGCTTCCAAGCATCTAATCTGTAGCTCCAGCTCACAGATTCTTTCCTTCATAATGATCACGGAATGTTCATCAACTCTGTTACTGGATTCCATGGCGGTCACAGACTGTGACTGGCTCTTTGTGTAGCATCCATGGAGACGGGTCATCTCTTCTTCATGGATTTTCTGAAGCTCCTGGAACTTTTTCTCAAACTGTGCCTCCAGCTGCTGCACTTCTTGTCCCTTTATCTGGGCATCTGTCTCAGCTGAGATACAAGCCAGTTCGGCCACCTCTATGACCACGCGATCCTCACGCAGCTTTTCCTCATAGCGCTCAGCCTGTTCTTGCAACAGAGCCTCAAGTCTGCGGCACTGGCGTACAACCTGCTCCCGCTGATCTTGCAAGAGACACACTTGCCGTCGCAGAGTCAGGTGTAGTCTGCTTGTCACGTATGTCAGAATGGCCTGGATCAGTACAGCCCGCAGGAGGACAGGAGAAAGCTCAGAATGTCCACCTGCATCGTCATCCAAAGGATGCAGCTTCCTGGAGAGGGCCTGGAGGGAACAGGCTTGTGACCGCAGCTCTACCACTAGACCGTCTTTGTCCAGCTTTTCATATTGCAGCTGTTCCTTGCATGGTACCAGTTCAGGCAGGCTGGCATCAGACAGCTGAAGTCTTGTTTTAGAACTAGTTTCTTCTTTGGCATCAAGTGGTCTAACCTCAGGCCCAAGATAGAATGGGACATTAGATGCTTGTGACCCATGCACTTCCTCTGGGTCATGTAGGTGGTTTGTGTATGTAAGGTATGCTAGTTCTGCTTTCATACACATGCTATAGATCTCAAACTCATCTAGTGAGCACCCTGCCTCACCCATCTCCTGATAGTATGAAAACAACTCAGAGTAGTTCCTTGTGACTGGCCCTTCATGCCTTCCATCATAAGCCTCTCTAAGGGTCTTGGTATGAGATTGCAACTCTGAAAGCCCCTCTAGGAGGTGTTTGCTGGGATGCTCAAGTGCAGAAGCCATCCTCTGGATGACCAGCGCTTCCAGAGACAGCATCCTGCTAATCATCCCTTGAGATAATGGCTTCTCTGGACTCGTACCATCTCTATGCAGGGCATCCTGGAGATCAAAGTCAAGCATCTTATTAGTCACCAAGTTAGCTTTAGTATTAGTAGCAGTCTTTTCCAGTATGATCCTACAACATTTTCCATTTGGGCTGTCATCTCTAGTACCTGGTCCTAATGACTCATTGTGTATCTGCACACTCCCTTGATCATCAACCTCATCACCAAGCTTTTGCTGACGTTGTTGGAGATGCACAGTAATGTCCTGAAGCCTCTCCTCTGTGTCACACAATTTGCTTTCCAATGCTTGCATCACAGAGATTACTTGTTCTGATTCATCTCCCTGTGCAACTGGTTGTTTCTCCAAATCCCCAAACCCAAAATTCTTGACCTTCTCCTCAGTGAAGCAACGCATTTTGATAAATGCTTCTTGCAGCTCCTGCTCCTTCCTGTGGAGGTTTTCTTGTTGCTCCTCCAGCTGGATTCTAAAGCGCTCTTCACATACCCTCTCACAGTTTTGCAACGTGCCACGCACAAACTCCAGTTCCTCACATACTTGTTCATAGTTATGCTCCATATCATAATACAGCGTCTCCTCGGTCTGAAGCCGTGCCTGCAGCCTACTCAACTCGCTGTCCGATTCCTCTAGCTGGTTCTGCAGCTCTTGGCACTTTCTCTCCAATTGCTCCACTATGCCCCCTGTTGGCTTCTTTTGCAGCATCGCTTCTGTTTGCACAAGCCGCTCCTCCAGTTCCTTCCCACGCTTCTCTGCATGCTCAAGACTATCATTGAGACGACTCCTCTCCCTTTCCTGACTCTCCTCCAGAAGGCGCAAGTGTCTCTGTAGGCAAATGTCTTTCAGAGCCTGCGCCTCTTCTGTAGCCTTCAGACGTTCTGAAACTTCTTCCAAACAATTTCGCAACTCCTCCAGCGCATTCTCTCGGTCCCTCAGGGTGGCTTCAGTTTTCTGTAGTTTTGATTCCATTTCACGTAGGCAGTCCAGACTGCTAGTCAACTCAGTCTGGAGGCGGGCCTCAGAGAGTTTATACTCCCTCCCCTCTCTCTCACTTCTCTCATACATGGCCTTCAGTTCCCTGCGGAGTGTTTGAAGCTCTAGCTCCCACTGCCACTCGGTTTGCACAGACAACGAGGAAAACGTGGTTGGTGATGTCGAGGTGAAAACATCAGTCTGAAACGGACCAATAAAGTCCAACTTATTACAGAAACAGAGTCTGAACGTATAAACATACACTAGCTATGCACAGAAATATGGGTGACACTTGAAGCAATATAATGCTTGAAGGCATTTTCTCGATACATTGGGATGAACCATAATATTTAGATTTGTTAAATAATCAAATTTCTACATTAACATTTAACTTAAACATTTATTTCATCCTTGGTAAGTCAGTTAGAATTATAAAAACTGTAAAACAAAATGATGCATGGGCGGCACGGCGGTGTAGTGGTTAGCGCTGTCGCCTCACAGCAAGAAGGTCCGGGTTCGAGCCCCGTGGCCGGCGAGGGCCTTTCTGTGTGGAGTTTGCATGTTCTCCCCGTGTCCGCGTGGGTTTCCTCCGGGTGCTCCGGTTTCCCCCACAGTCCAAAGACATGCAGGTTAGGTTAACTGGTGACTCTAAATTGACCGTAGGTGTGAATGTGTGAGTGTGAATGGTTGTCTGTGTCTATGTGTCAGCCCTGTGATGACCTGGCGACTTGTCCAGGGTGTACCCCGCCTTTCGCCCGTAGTCAGCTGGGATAGGCTCCAGCTTGCCTGCGACCCTGTAGAAGGATAAAGCGGCTAGAGACAGAGATGAGAAAATGATGCATCCAATTGGTCCTTTGGCTAGAACTCCTAATGTTCTTTGCAAAACCCTAAAAGCTTTCATCTCAGAAAAAAGTTTCTAGGTCCAGATAAAACCCCTTTAGAAAGCTAGAACCATTAACCAGCTAAAGAACCCTTGAGGAACCCTTTAAAAAAAAAAAAAAAAAAGAGTACTGGGACAAAATTACAACTAAAATCTAATCAGCTCGCTCTTATTATGGGGTACAATAAAGTTGATCAGTGTTATAAAAATTACACCAAGGTCCCAGCTAGCATCCTTAAGTGTTCTTTGGTTTGTCCCTCTGCTGGAGCATCAATACCCCTTTTCCACCAACAGTAAATGGGTTCTGTTCTGGTTCGCACCAAATTTTGAACCATTTGGAGCATTTCAGCCAAAAATAAATTGGTTCAGAACCTTAAAAGTTGGTTCCCAGCTGGAACCAAAATATAGCCTTTTTTTTTGCAGCACCAGCCATGTTGACATCAGTGGGCACGTCATTAGTTTGGAGAGGAAGCAGAGTACAGCAATGGAGAACACAATGGGAAAAGATACATCTTCAGAAAAAATGGAATGAAAAATATCTGCAATAACAGACCAAAAGCTCACAGGTAAATCAGTGTGCACCACCATCTTGCTACTTCTATTTACCAGGCTTGTAGTACTTGAGTCCAGGACTTGGACTCAAGTCCGACTCGTGCCCTAATTTTAAGGACTCGTGACTTGACTATTGATGACTCGGACTCCTGTATTAACTGCATTCGGACTTGTGAATTGGAGACTCGGACTTGCTTTATTTTTTGTAACATGCCATAATAATTTGGCATAAGGTATTTATATCTACATTAATTTTTATACTAATTTCGTGCAAGAGAATGTACATTCACCTGTTCATACGTCATGCTCAGGAACAAACTAACATTAATGGCGCTAAAATGCCTGGAGAGAAGCCCCCTAGGATTGTCCGCTTTGCTTATATAGACTTCTCGTGCAGTGGGAAAAAAAAAAAAATGCACTGCTACATGTTCCATATGCAGAAGAACTATTGAGAAGACGACAGGGACGACCTCGAACTTCAATCGTCATTTGGTAAGACTCCACCCAGAGAAGGAAGTGACACGCTATGTTCATTGCTCTGTTGATAGCGGGACTTGATTGCTAAGCGATGAACTAGCTAGTGTTAACCCTCTCTCATGTTATTTGCTCTGTTGATAGTGGGCGGGGCTTGCTGAGCAATGAACAAGCTTTATCTGTAGCCTATGAACTAAAATGGGGCAGTCGAGCAGGAACGTTAGTCCAACACAGTAGCAGAGATGGTTTCACCTAAAGGCAGCAACAGCCACAGTCACATGGTGTGGTTAGAGTCTTGTTCTCGGACTCGACTCGGATCAATAGTGGATTCGACTTGAACTCGAAATTTTCTTTAAAATGACATGGACTTTACTCAGACTTGAACACTGGGGACTCGAGACTGGAATTTGACTCGGTTTAGTGACTCGACTACGACACTGCTGTTTACTCCTGTTTGTATTAAAAGGTTCCATGTAGAATATTTACAAAGGAAAGCTTGAAAAGAGAAGGTTGAGGTGGAACTCCTTTAGGAACCCTGACCAATCCAAAAACAAACTGAGGATCCATCCCCCCCCCCCCCTCAGTGTTGACAATTCCTGCAATATTTTGTCAATCTCGACATCATATTATCTTATTGCCTTGCCCCACATAGACAATTAGCCTGTGGCATTTATTACATTTAATGAATAGCAATTTATATCTCACGAGATAAAATATTCTAGCTAGAAAACTGTCACATGACTTAAATGTTTGTCGCACTGACTCAGGATGAGGGTACCTCTTTCTTCTCTGCATTAGAAGTGTCATTTAAGACATTCACACCGTCAACCTCTGCATTCTTCTGATCACTTGGTTTACTGGCGACAATTCTGGATCTCCCCATGAACGGTGATGTATCAGAGGGCTTTGTAGTGTGTGTAGTCTGGCCCAGCTCAGGATGCACCACTGTGATGGAGCTTGCGATGGATTCTTCAGGAGATGATGCAGGTGCAGGGGGCACGGCATCACCACAGACAAACTCCAATCCCATTCCTGACTGCCTGCTGAGTCTCTCCCTTTTCTTCCGCATGTGACCATCAGCCCAGTCAAAGGTTTTGTAACGCCCTTCTCTGCACCAATCACGGACACTGCTCCTCTTCTCCTCCTCTGAACACAAGGAGTTTGAAGCCAAGGGGCATTTACATTCAGAAGCCATACCCATTAGCATCTTTTGAGGAAGAGAGCTGAGAAAGAATGAAAAAAAAAAAAAGTAATTTCACAACTTTGTAGGCATCACATGAAGAAATGGTACAAAAACAAAGGGGCACATGGAGGACTTTAAAAACTGGTAAATGGCTGAGGTTTGTACCATGTGACATCAGGGGCAACAGATGTCTGAACATTCTTCATAAGTGCCTGAATCCAGTTCTGGCGAATCCTCGAGGTCATTGCACAGAGTGTAAAAACTCCATCCTTAGTCTGCAAGAGGTTCAAAAACATGATCAAACCAAATACTTTTGTAGCGCACGAGCCAATATTAGTGCAAGTAGTAGCTGTATGCTGAGAAATTCAGTGCTGTAGTGCATTGTTAATTAACAATTATTCTCCAAAGGCAAACAATAACAATGGACACAAAGTCAAGGTTATTATTCACTGAGCCTGAGGCAGATAGTTGTTTTAGCATAAATACACAGATGATAATCTCATTAAAGTATATTTCAAACTTCAAAAGTGACATGCAAATGTAATAACGGCACGCACTAGTCACTTACCTATGCCAACTCATGTAAAATGGATTTAAAAATGTATATTATAATCTCAGTTCCACCTTGCATTTGAATAGTTTTAGACCAGACTTCGTAGCATATTCAGTGCTTTTAGGAACAGCATTCTCCTTCATGATTTCTAATTCTTCCTCATTCATGGTGACGAAGTAAGTGGTCGCCATATTGCTGAGTCACTTGACGTGATTAAGAAATAGTCCGAATTTCTTGACCAATATCAGCGCACGATTTCCCATCACCTGCATATTTATACTAATGATGAATAGTCCTGCCTTCAAAATAAATAAATAAATAAATAAATAAATAGCAGTGGTGTGTCTCTCTCACACATTTGAATACTTTTATTTGAACCCACTATTAAAAATTAACATATACAGGATTCAAATATTATCAATATTATTTTTCTCTCCGTGCTTCCACGGAAGGCGGTCGCATTTTTCTGCTCTCCCTCTCCCTCCTTTTTCCCCCTGCTTGTGCTTCTGTGTCTTGTCTCGTCTGCTGTACTTTTTGAAGAGACTCTTCCTGCATTACTTTCTAAACTAAAAAAAAGCATGGAATTGATAAACTGGTCTCCTAATGAAATTGACAGTTTTCTCGACGAGGAAGTTTGGGTTCGGGGGAACCCGTCTGTCCTGCCGGAACGTTTGCGGTTGGTTACATGGACGCGTGGGAGCGGTGGCGGGTCGTGTGCCTGGCGATTCTTTCTGTGGAGGACATTGAAGATATCTACCTATTCGGAACCATGAGTACAGGACTTTTGCTGATTGGATTAGGCATTGCCCCGGTATATCGAGGAAATCAGACAACGGTGCCAGCTGTTCAAAGCCCCACAAAGCTGCCCGATATGATTGGAGTGGTGGGCAAAGCTGTTGGCACTCAGACTGTGGACATTCAGAACTTTAACCACAAAATGGTTGTTATCTCGGAGCAGCTTTCAGCTTTGCAAGGAATACGTTTTTCGGAGATCAATTTGTGGACGTGCAATGACTGCGTCTGGAAAGACCAAACAATTCATATCTTATCGACATTCGGCGCCCCAAGACAGCACTGGCCTTGGTTTAGGCCGTTGCTGAAGAAACATTTCCCCCTGAAGGTCACTGCCAGAAGACACTCTCTCCCTCACATTCCTTCTCTAACTCTCCGCGGTCACCATTTTTACCCCCAGTGTGACAAGCGGGTGCATGACCAGCGCCGTCATGGCTGCAGGACCGGACGGCTGCTTGCTTGCGCTCCTCCCCTCCTCCTCCCCCCCTCAAGTCCCGTGTTTAAAGTGTACTTGTGTTGTTGTGTGCTTATGTGCAAAAGGTTTTTAAATGTTCCCACACTGTACTCCTGACAGGAGCATAGTGGGGGGGGGGGGGGGTTCTTTTTTTTTCCTTACGTCTCCTCATGTTGTGTTTCCTTTTTATCTTCATCCCTGTCTTCCTGTCCTGTCTACCCTATGTCAATTGTATGTTGTATATGTACAGACAGGTTGACAGCTAATTTCGCTGGTACATGTGACTAGGGACAATAAAGGGCATCATCATCAAGGTTTACACCAAGGGTATGGTATAAAAAGCATCGCCTACACCACACTGCAAGGCTGCCTATTCCAGCTGATATCGAGCAGAACTTCAATTGTTTAGATTTTACTCTGGAAAGCCCTGCCAGTCTTAACCCACTCACTGTTAATTTATGTACGTGCCCCAAACTACCAAATATCAGGATGATGAGTGTACAGGAATAGCCAAGGCTGGTAATAGCTGCAAGTAGGGACTGATATTTGGCCATTTTGTCATAAAAGGCCATGTCCATATATGTATCAAAAAACACATCCTACTTCAACTACTACTGCCTGCTTTCTATCCATGTCCTGAAGTACAACGTCAGGGGTGTTGTGGATATTGCCAAACACATCCTCAGTGCTGCCGAACCACTCCGCCGTCAAGCGTGAATGTTTGTGCATACTTGGGAAGAGTGGCTCAACAGCACTGCTGATGAGGTCCACAATGCGATCATGACGTGCAGTATAGAGTGGTTTATGCTGCAACCATTCGCAACATGTGCGACTGACTCCAACTGCACGTCATGGTCAGCATGCATCAGGCAGTGTGGCTGATGTTGTTCAGGATACCACAATGCCAGGTTGTATTTTGTTGGCAACACCTGCAGTCTAGCCTTAATAATAAAATGGAGAATGTCCTCCCCACAGCAGCGTTCCTGTAAATGGAATGTGAGACAGTGTGGTCGGCAAAGTCAAGGACTGGCAACTTTCCCTGCATCCTCAATCCTGTCCAGTGCTGTTTTATTAATAGCTGCTTGCTGTTGAGGAGGGTCCTCTTGCTATTAAATTCTGTAATGTGTGTTGTGATCCATTGTAACAGATGGTGGCTTCCACAGATATGGACGGGTCTATGACTACTGTGTCAAATGGCCATGCTTGGGACAGCATGTTTTCCCTTGTCCATTTCAGCTTGACCTCCATTCTGTTGCACAGGTCGTTCAGCTCTGGCCAGTCAGAACGGACCCCAAAGCCCGTAGCCCACATGTCCAGTTTCCCATTGCTTTTTTTTCCTAAATCCCAGGAAGCTGTCTTCATTGGCTGTGGCTAGGGGAACTTTTCTTTTCCTGAGGTCCAGCAGGAGAGAAGCTCTTGCTAGCTCTCTGACTACAGCATCATCGTTGTTTAACATGCTGAGGAGGTGTGCCAGCCTTGTTGCAGTATAGGTCCACTCAACATGTGGCACCCCAAGCCCCCCTTCTCTATGGGACAGATAAATAATGTCCCGTGTGGTACGAGACTTTAGTCCCAGCCATTTTCTGACAGCATTCACCATTGTATTGTCTAGGTCTTTAAGGACATTTTGGGGAATGTGGACATTGGCAAATAGATGGTGTATTTTTGCTGGGGCCACTTCTCTAATGGACTCTATTTTCATAACTACAGGCAGTGGGGAAGAGTCGATCAAGGAGATCCTGTTCTTGTAGGCCTGCTCCTGTACCTGCTCACACCACTCACCTGCAATGTTAAACTTGTGGCCAAGATAGGTGTATGTTTCATGGCGTGTGTACACTCTGATGGGCTGTCCCATGACCGTAAAGCAGGGGGGTTTGTCGGCCTTGAACTTATACCAGCGGTTACCACCACTGCGATGTTCATAAAATGCTGCACATTTGGTGGGTTTCACCTCCAGTTTCGACCACTGCAGGAACTCATCAGTACGAGCCAGCATATTGGTGATTACCCTCTCATCTCTAGATGACCTCTAGACTTTGACATTTTTTTCTCTCCGTGCTTCCACAGAAGGCAGTTGCATTTTCTGCTCTCCCTCTCCCTCCTTTTTTCCCCTGCTTATGCTTCTGTGTCTTGTCTCGTCTGCTGTACTTTTTGAAGAGACTCTCCCTGCATTACTTTCTAAACTAAAAAAAAAAAGCATGGAATTGATAAACTGGTCTCCTAACAAAATTGACACAGTTTTCTCGACGAGAATCCTGGGTTCAGGGGAACCCGTCTGTCCTGCCGGAACTTTTGCGGCTGGTTACACAATGGACGTGTGGGAGCAGTGGCGGGTCGTGTGCCTGGCGATTCTTTCTGTGGAGGACATTGAAGATATCTACCTATTCAGAACCATGATTACAGGACTTTTGCTGACTGGATTAGGCATTCCCCTGGTATATCAAGGAAATCAGACAACGGTGACAGCTGTTCAAAGCCCCACAAAGCTGCCCGATATGACTGGAGTGGTGGGCAAAGCTGTTGGCACTCGGACTGTGGACATTCAGAACTTTAACCACAAAATGGTTATCTCGGAGCATCTTTCAGCTTTGCAAGGAATACGTTTTTCGGAGATCAATTTGAATTTGAGTAGAATGGACAGATATGGACGAGCGGTGTGGACATGCAAAGACTGCATCTGGAAAGACCAAACAATTTATATCTTATCGACATTCGGCTCCCTGAGACAGCACCGGCCTCGGTTCAGGCAGTTGCTGAGGTAACATTTCCCCCTGAAGGTCACTGCCGGGAGACACACTCGCATTCCTTCTCTAACTTTCCGCAGTCGCCATTTTTACCCCCAGTGTGACAAGCGGGTGCGTGACCAGCGCCTTCATGGCTGCAGGAGCGGACGGCTGCTTGCTTGCACTGGATTACCTCCCCCCCACCCCCTACCCCTGATTCCCCCCCTCAAGTCCTGTGTTTAAAGTGTACGTGTGTTGTTGTGTGCTTATGTGCAAAGGTTTTTTAAATGTTCCCACACTGTACTCCTGACAGGAGCATAGTGGGGGGGGGGGGGGGGGGGGGGGTGTTCTTTTTTCCTTATCTCTCCTCACGTTGTGTTTCCTCTTTATCTTCATCCCTGTCTTCCTGTCCTGTCTACCCTATGTCAATTGTATGTTGTATATGTACAGACAGGTTGATGGCTAATTTCGCTGGTACATGTGACTAGTGACAATAAAGGGCATCATCATCATGACATCTGAACATCAGCATACCCCTGCACAGGGTTTGGGGATAAAATAAATAGCAAATAAATAATAAATAGCAGTGGTCTCTCTCTCTCTCTCTCTCTCACACACACACATTCTATCCACATTCACTGGATATGAGCAATCATGTGCTCTGATTGGCTACTCTACTACTAGGCTATCGGCTCATATACCGTGAGTAGAGAAAAACAAAATGGCGGAGCGTGTTGCTGAACCAACCAAAGACTAAATAAAAGCTCTACTCAAAACAACCCCTCCCCCCCCAAAAAAAAATAAAATGAGATGGTAATGTCACCTTTTGTTCATGAATTATCATATTTCACACAAATTGCTACTGTCATTTTGCCGGTTTGTTTACATTCTAAGCAGAATGTATTTTGTCGGATGTTTTGTAAAGTTTTTATTTATCGAATTTGAAGAAAAAAAAAAAACCCTCTCTCAAAACCCAGTGAATGTGAATAGAAGAAAACATTCCACTCAATCTCGTCGTATGTGGCTTAGAGCCAATTCAGTGCTATACGCCTCATCGGCCATCAGCTCATGTATGACTCAATTTCGTGGAATACATTATATAAATAATTATATAAAAATTGCTCTGGTCCAAATGTCGGGGGGGATTATATAGCTGCACGCTTCCCAGGGCAGGAGAGTAAAATTTCTGGTGGCCTCCCAAACAAGTATAGTTACTTGGGGCTAAATGTACATGTGTTAGCCAAGTTAAACGCGTCGATCCATTTTATTTCACATTAAATCGGAACATTTTTCATTTACACTACCATGACAAAAGTGAGGGCTCCAAGCCAGTGCATCTTACAAGTACTGGCAAGCATTATGAATGCTTTTACATATAATTCTGATTGGCTCATCACTCCAATGTTAAAACGGGAAGCTTCTAAACAAGTCAAGGCAGGCAGGCAGGCCTGCGGTTCGTCCTAATGGCTAAAGAACTGACAGAGTAACATCTCTGAAAAGTGAAGTCACTACAGGTCTAGCCCCTCTGCTGGCTGGCTGCAGTATAATGTGTAGCACCACCCATCCCTATATGTCTTAATGACAAAATAGCCCATTTTTTCCCCCATGCCACTTCTGATCTAAACTGTCATTCAAGTTCCCAATTTGAACAGTTAGAGTTTCCTATGCTGAAATCTGCACTTTTTTTTGTAAACTTTCCCCTAGAAATAGTTGTTCTACTATACTGTAGGAGGCATGGACACTTGGGAATGACGTGCTTGACCTTTGTATTGGTCATAGAAGGGGGTGAACCTACCAAAAAAGAGTTGGTATGCCTGATTTCGGCTCATCTCTACTGTGCAGACTCTAGCTATAAAATAGCAGCAGAAAGTCCCTTCTGAACAAATCTGAGGTGTTCTTACTCAAAGTACTCAAATACATATAGATTTCCACATGTGTATAAGGATTACTTACATGAATTTGAAAGCCATAGTTCTTCTGCACAGGAAATTCTGTGATGTCATAACATGTGGACAGGTTGATCTCACCATCCAGATCTGCAGCCTGTAATAAATAAAAAGTATGCTCTCTAAGCCCTAGTGGACACCAGTAAATCTGGAGAAGCTCTTTTTTGCATCTTATGCAAAATACCTCTTCAGCAACTGAATCCCTGTAGAATCTTAAACTCTGGTTTGTAAGAACAAACCAATGCTTCCTCCACTGAAATATAAGGGAGAAAAAAAATCACATCACATCACATCACATCACACCATTTTAAACCCGAGATACACTTCTCCAATATCTTCATACATTCCATTTACCTGTCCATCTTCTCCCAATCTGGTCACCCATCCCTTCTTGAAATTTAACAGATCAGGCTGAGAGAAGGTTAGAAAAGTCAGTCACCACATGGATAACCCTTCCTTGTTTAACTTCATCAGTGTATTGTTTTGTTGGCTGTACCCACCGTGGGAGTGTGTTCAGCCAGACTGCGCTCCAGTGATTTGGAGCGTCGGCAGGTGGACGCAGAGACGCCAGATGCACCATTGCCACGAGCGAACAGCTGCAGAAACGCAAACACCACCAGAATTAATCTTCACTGAAGCCAAATCACAACCTGACAGCATTTCAAATGAGATGCAAATGTGCACGCGAGATACCCGTGCTGTGCTGTGGTTTGTTCTCTCATCTTGATCATCTGCGGCAGAACAGGTGGATATTGATGAAGAGGAACATGGCTCTCTGGCATGCATATGCATCCCATTTTCCTGCTCAAACTGACTAATCACTTGTGATCGCCTGGAAAATGCAACAAAATGGTTTATAATTTATACCAACAACCTCTGGAGAAGAAGAAAGTCCTCTATAAAAAGTGCCAGCACATGGAAGTACTACATACAGTATAGGCAGTTAACATGTACCACATTGTTGTTGATTGAAGAACATTCGTCACAAATACATTACAGCACAGTGAAATTCTTATTCACATCCCAGCTTGTTAGGAAGTTGGGGACAGAGCACAGGGTCAGCACAGAACCCTGAAGAAGAGGTTCTCAGGCTTTGTTCAGGGGCCCAAACAGTGGCAGCTTGGCCAGTGCTGGGGCTTGAACCCCCAACCCTCTGATCAGTAACCCAGAGTCTTCACCGCTACCCCATTGCGATCACTCATCCATTGCGCAATTGTGATCGTTCAGTAGGTGTTGAGTAATTTTCTTTATACAACAGTTCCAAGTTCCGGTCCACTAATCCAATTGGTCAAGCAGCATTCCAAGAGTACCCATATTTAACATGGACACAAAGTGCTGGGACATTTCACTTCGAAACCTTTTTCAAAATGGTTACTCCACTAGAGTTGGCAACATCAGACAGACCTCGCAAATGATACTTCTGACTTAAAATACGAAAACAGTCTCAGATGAAAAGGAAAAAGGGATGGAAATTTTTTTTTTAAACCACCAGAAGCACCTTTAATGGGAATGTACAAATCAACGTGAGCTAGCAAGCCAGCCAGCTGACGTGCTGTAACGCAAACGTGGCTTCTTTGGGATCCATTTCTGATCACGGAGCAAAAATAAACCAAACATTTAGCCATACTGGCGTTTAATGTCACTCAATATTAATTTCTTGTTTACAGAACAAGGGTCTTGCTGTTGTGCTGATATTCAGCTGCTGTACAACAGCAGCACTCCCACTCGTATTATTGCCTAAATAACATCACAGCTTGGATGATCGTCCCATATGTTATTGCGTACATAGTAACAACTTCCAAGGATTTTTATATTTGTGATCTTGCCACATAAGCAGATTTACAAAACGTTTGCAGTTGATGTGGTAAGGTTCCATTTCTTTGGCATATTTGGAAAGCATCTTCAGTGCCAGTGCTCTATAAAAGGTCAAAAGGTAACACTGTGGTTTCCAGCATAAGAAAGCCTTCAGAGGGCTTCGTGATTGGTCAGTAGCATGACAAGTTGCAAGTAATTTTGGTGGATATCCTGCCACACTAAACAACTATAAATGAATCAACAGTACAAATGTGTCATTCTTTAATATATAAACCATTTTCATGGTTGTCAAATTGCTGTGGTGTGAGGGGAATAAAAACACATTTCACACCGTATCGTGTTTCTTACAAGGCTTATGAAATTAAGCAGATAGCTGGTTTGCAGCCAGCCAATAATAGATGATTGGAGCATTTTAACAACAAGAGTAATGCAACCTGGGAAAATGGAATCAAAAAACATAAAAGCTTGAAGAAATACACCTCAAATTCTGATAAAACAGGCATACTGGTGTTACAGAGCAAGTCCATTCACAGTGACATTGATGCCTTCACCCTAGAGCTCAAAACCATTTAAGGATTCACGTGCAAGCCTTTCTGCTGGTCCTTCATCCGATTCCCATCGTACAAACACCTCTGAAACGGTACATCAAATCAAGAAGCAGTACAAGCCCACGCAGTAAACGAGTGATGGCTACTCCTCTTACCTGCGCTGCTTTCCGAACAGACGGTGCACCTCCTCTCTTCCAGGACTGCGCGTTCTGTGTGTTTCACCTCTTCCACGCCTCAGAAAGTGACCTCCTGATGCACGTACCTGCTGCTGTCCCTTCTCTTCCATTACACTAATCATCTACCCCTCCCCCAAGACCCTGATTACACCTTCAAAACCACCGTTAGCAGAGGAAAAAGGGAAGTGGAGCCAACCATATAAAAAGTAGTGGCATGGGGGAGAAGTTAACACCTGTAGTCCTGCTCAGTGCGTGTCTGGGTGTCCTCAGCATCGGATCTTGTTTTCTCCAAAGAAGAATAGCCACTCTCTATGCCTTCCCGGGTCTTAGCTGCCAAGAGAGCGAAAGAGGCAAAAAGGGAAATTAGTTCAGGCATTCCAGCCTAAGCGCACATTTTCTTGGCAAATCAGCAGCTAGGGCTGCCCAAACATCCTGCAGTACGAAGATAAATAGCTGGTGACGACACACACTTGGTGAGCATCAGCATCTTTCCAACAATTTGAATTGAACAGATAATGCGCTCTAAAAAGGACGCAAATACAGATACAGTGGGGCAAAAAAAGTATTTAGTCAGCCACAAATTGTGCAAGTTCTCCCACTTAAAAAGATGAGAGAGGCCTGTAATTTTCATCATAGGTACACTTCAACTATGAGAGACAGAATGGGGGGAAAGAATCCAGGAAATCACATTGTAGGATTTTTAATGAATTAATTGGTAAATTCCTCGGTAAAATAAGTATTTGGTCACCTACAAACAAGCAAGATTTCTGGCTCTCACAGACCTGTAACAACTTCTTTAAGAGGCTCCTCTGTCCTCCTCGTTACCTGTATTAATGGCACCTGTTTGAACTCGTTATCAGTATAAAAGACACCTGTCCACAACCTCAAACAGTCACACTCCAAACTCCACTATGGCCAAGACCAAAGAGCTGTCAAAGGACACCAGAAACAAAACTGTAGACCTGCACAAGGCTGGGAAGACTGAATCTGCAATAGGTAAGCAGCTTGGTGTGAAGAAATCAACTGTGGGAGCAATTATTAGAAATGGAAGACATACAAGACCACTGATAATCTCCCTTGATTTGGGGCTCCACGCAAGATCTCACCCCGTGGGGTCAAAATGATCACAAGAACGGTGAGCAAAAATCCCAGAACCACACGGGGGGACCTAGTGAATGACCTGCAGAGAGCTGGGACCAAAGTAACAAAGGCTACCATCAGTAACACACTACGCTGCCAGGGACTCAAATCCTGCAGTGCCAGATGTGTCCCCCTGCTTAAGCCAGTACATGTCCAGGCCCGTCTGAAGTTTGCTAGAGAGCATTTGGATGATCCAGAAGAGGATTGGGAGAATGTCATATGGTCAGATGAAACCAAAATAGAACTTTTTGGTAAAAACTCAACTTGTCATGTTTGGAGGAGAAAGAATGCTGAGTTGCATCCAAAGAACACCATACCTACTGTGAAGCATGGGGGTGGAAACATCATGGTTTGGGGCTGTTTTTCTGCAAAGGGACCAGGATGACTGATCCGTGTAAAGGAAAGAATGAATGGGGCCATATATCATGAGATTTTGAGTGAAAACCTCCTTCCATCAGCAAGGGCATTGAAGATGAAACATGGCTGGGTCTTTCAGCATGACAATGATCCCAAACACACCACCCAGGCAACGAAGGAGTGGCTTCGTAAGAAGCATTTCAAGGTCCTGGAGTGGCCTAGCCAGTCTCCAGATCTCAACCCCATAGAAAATCTTTGGAGGGAGTTGAAAGTCCGTGTTGCCCAGTGACAGCCCCAAAACATCACTGCTCTAGAGGAGATCTGCATGGAGGAATGGGCCAAAATACCAGCAACAGTGTGTGAAAACCTTGTGAAGACTTACAGAAAATGTTTGACCTCTGTCATTGCCAACAAAGGGTATATAACAAAGTATTGAGATGAGCTTTTGTTATTGACCAAATACTTATTTTCCACCAAAATTTGCAAATAAATTCTTTAAAAATCAGACAATGTGATTTTCTGGATTTTTTTTTTCTCATTCAGTCTCTCATAGTTGAAGTGTACCGATGATAAATTACAGGCCTCTCTCATCTTTTTAAGTGGGAGAACTTGCACAGTTGGTGGCTGACTAAATACTTTTTTGCCCCACTGTACGAAGAAGAGATGTACATTTATTTATTTATGATAGCTTGCCAGAAAGATTCACAGGGCATGTGGTTGAGACTGCGATTCTGAGAGCAACCCAAAAAAAAAAAAGTCACAAGAGGTTTATAACTTTCATGCAGGGACAAGTGAGTCAGATATGAAACTCCGAGACAACATAACGTCAACATGTGGAGCGCTTTGTAAGGATCTGGTTTAGGTTAGACTGCTAATTTGATTATGTTTTCAGGACTAGGACCAATACCTTGGAAAATGAAATAAATAACTTAAAAAAAAAAAAAAAACTGCTTCCATTTCAGGCCACACCCACTTCCAATACAAGTCTGAATACATATACACAAATATTTGTAACTCTAAAAAGATGCATAGTGGAACTGCATTACACCACT
The DNA here is from genome assembly GCF_027579695.1 of Neoarius graeffei. NCBI lineage: Eukaryota > Metazoa > Chordata > Actinopteri > Siluriformes > Ariidae > Neoarius > Neoarius graeffei. The sequence continues at coordinate 52,011,788 of NC_083588.1, forward strand.
AAAGCCCATGACAAAAAGACACCCACATTCGCCATCACATTCTTGTTTCTGCTCTTACCGTTTGTGCTGAAGTGTGCAGGTAGCTGACCAAGTGTTAAAAGGTAGGAACTGATGGGAGAGTTGTCATGGCTTCTTCTGCTGCTAGAATGGACTCCTCCTTTCCCACGGAGCTCCTTGGGTTTCTCTTGAAGCCCCGCCCCTGGACAAGAACGGAGTGGACAACCAGCCTCCACATCAACACTCGTGTCTTTACTCCAACATCCTCCAACACCAATGCCTTCAGCACAAATCCTGGTGTTTAGCTCGCCAATATTAACACTTTGTTTAATGCTTGTGCTGTAAACACTGCTCATGGTTCTACTGTTTTCAGGGCTTCTTTTCTTGGTGGTGCTTCTACTGCTGCTGCAGCTGGTGTTCACGACAGAGTTGCTATTACGGCCATCAGACACCTGGTTTCTTTCAGGTACTGCTTGCTTCTTTAGGTTATGCTGAGGAAGGTATAGCAAGAAAGAGAAGCAGAATTTGATTGTTGCACCTAGACCACAAAGTTCATAGACTTCCTCCATAACCCTCCGAGATCATTAAAATTAATTACAGTAATGTTCTACTGAGCAGCACTTCACCATATACACAAGCTACTGTACATAAATAATTGTATGTCAGCCAGAAAAACTGCATCCCTACACAGTAACCCTCTCTTTCTCTCCCCTGCACACACAAGAACAAAATGGTCTGATGTCAGCAAGCAGAGGCACAAGACTGAGAAAGAGAAGTAAATCAAGCAGGCAGATACACGCAGCAGTTAAAGGCGTAATTAAACTGAAGTAGTGGGGCTTGTAGGTGAATATTTAAAAGGAACAGCAGGCTAAAACTACTACGCTGCTTAAGACGGCCAAGATTTCTCCCTCCCCCCATCCTAATATCATTCATTTCTTTTTTTTCCCGTTGCACATTGTGAAACTTTTATCCAGTTCCAATACAGTCAAGTAATGGATAATTTCTCATTAAACATTTTTTGTATTACATTTATTTTCTCAAGTGGACACATAGACTGGTACCAAAATTCAAAAAAGTGCTTATTTAAGGAGTTAAAGGCATTTTTGAGACAAAGTCGGCAAACAGTCTTATTTTGTCAATTTGGGTGTGCCGAATTCAAATCTGCAATATGCCAAGCTCTATCTGACCTCTGTTGACCTCTAGAGGTCATTGAACTTTGGGCCTGTAAACGTCTCAGCTGAACCCAGTCTCAGCTGAACCCAGGCCTTGTTTGTTAAATGTTTGGGTGCTGAATTCATTTTTCATTTGTAAAACGACATATGACCTCTGATAACCTCAAGGTCATTAAACTTGGCCTATAGGCCTATGCATTTAACGGCATTTTTAAACTGACTTTACTCCCCCAAAAAGAATATGAACAGACAAAAAACAAATAGAAAGGAACAAATACAACATTAAATGCCAGTCCATGTACATGTGACTTACTTTTCACAATGAGAATGCCGAGGCGATCACCTTACATAACATTGCATTACATTTAGCGGTTATTGTTTATACAAAGCTACTGAAAAAAGGACAGATTCAGCAGCATACAAAATGTGGGGGCATACAGGGTATACAGGTTAATCAGGGTTAGGATATATGAGAGTTTTTTTCTTTGTTTTGTTTTAAACGGGGTAAAGCCTTTACAAAAAACAAAGAAAAAAAAAAACTCATAACAAGGATGTTTAAAACATAAAAAACTAATAGTGAATGAGTTGTCAAGATTTGGATTTTTTTTTTTAATAAAAGCTCTAAAGTATACAATTATTTTTTAAGTCCAAACTTTGTTATAGGTTTTTATTTTACAATTTCTCCATCAATCCAGTACAAAATCATTTCAGATTTCCAAATATTAGCTTTCCAGCACGAAATTAAAAATGTTACAGAAAAATGTTTGCATGTCATTAAAGAAAGCAGTGCATTACATCAGAGACATGACATGAGGGGAGAAAGAAAAAGATTGCTGGGGTTTGCTGCGAAAATAAGAAGCAAGTGTGAAAGTCTCCAGAAGAACTGAGGCTGGTTCTAATTTCCTTATAAAACTGCACACATTGTACTTAAAGTGCATATTACGGGTAAATTCAGGAGCAAGATCAATGTAATTCTCCTATTTTATATTAAACTTTGGTCAAATATCTGTCACATTTTGCGCAATTTTTTTTTACCTTGCGCAATACCAGAAAAATTCAGTTGAAATCGAGCCATTTGAGGCGAATTGGTCCACCTCTGAAAAAACTCGGCATTTGGATTTCCTGGGAAACATTGATTTTCGTGACGTCGCGTGTGGGACGCCGCCCTCTGAATCCTACGTCAGCGCTGGTTTGTTTATGAGAAAACGACCTGGTGGTTTTCTGCAAATTTCTTCAACGTTATCACGTAATTATTAAAATGGTTAACAGATGTACCGGTATCATAGGAGGGTGTACAGTAGCAACACCAATCTTAATGGGATTAGTACTCATCGTTTCCCAAAAGACCAGACAATGAGAGAGAAATGGGAGCGCTTGGTCTACACAGGCTGTGCACTGAAAACGTGCAAAGCTCTCGCAGCCTGCTGGTGCTTCCGCAGGTGACGTCACGAATCTGGCTCCAGACTCCCTTGGGATTTTTCCAGATGCATTTTATTTTATTTTTTTTCTGCTGTAGACAGATGGCCTTGTGCAAAATTACCCTTCTGGAGGAGTGTGTAAAGGGACATACTTTCATATAAAAAAAAGAAATTGGTCCAGATTATGCCCTTTAAGACTACCATTTGTTTTTTGCGGCTACTGCCTCATAGAGGCGGAGCCACTGTCATCGTGTTGTAAGAATGAATAACAATAGTGCACTGCGCATGCACGTTACAAAAATCACCAGAACAGCGAATCGTGAAGACTGCTGCATCGTGTTGTAAGAATGAGTAACAATAGCGAAACTTCGTAACCAATCAGCACTTACCTTAATCAAGTTCGATTACCCGTTCTACTTCTTGATAAACTTCGGAACCAATCAGAACCAGAAACGAAATAAGATAAACATCGTTATAACTTCGTAGTATCGGAAGATAAAAAGATGAACGAAATTCACCTCGTGGTTCGCCAAGGCTACCGAGTCGATGTCAAGTAAGTGGTGTTTATTTTAAGAAAATTTACCTTTTGATTATCACACCTTTTGTTTGGTCCTTCTGAAAGGTTTTGTAAGTTTTTTGGAAGATATTCACACCAAGAATTCCAGCCATTCAGCAAAAACTCGAGAAGGCGGCGAAGACAACGTTGGAATCTTTTGAGCGATCCGCTCGGTTCGCAATTACAAAAGTCCCATGTGGGAATAAATCAGCTCCTTCGTGAAAACTCGAAGTTAAAAGTATAATTGGTCAAACTTCTGCTATTCGCTTGAATTATTTTTATTTTATTTCAGTCTTTACACTACACTTGTGAAACGAAATGTGCTCATTAGTACTAAATAATGCTAAGACAATTCATGAATGAATGCTTTCTTACCATTTTGAAAATGGATCTAGTTCACAGCACTGCATTTTGAACAACACAGAAAACAAAGTTGGTAACCAAAATACTACAAGCCCTGATGCTGCTCACAGCTTGGTGATGCTTGCATAATTGATAAGGTCCATACAGTAAATATAGCATATGTACATGTTATCAGAAAACAATTTTATTTATAAGCAATAGCCACATGTACCCTTTTTCTTTTTTAAAAAAATAAAGCAAAAAAGGTCATCACACCCAATATTGACCGTTTCATTTATAACCATTTCCTGCTCTTTAGAGTACATTTGTATGTAGAAATATTTAGCAATTTTATTTTTGAAGGCATCTTTGCTTTACAGCATTTCTTTGCAATACTTTTGAACAGCACTATATATAATTTAAGGGTCAACTCAAGGTGGGCCAGGACTCACGACCAAAAGATTTAAGGCTTAACTGAATTCAGATCAGACTGTGATGAGATCAATAGACGTCTCTGTTCAGTGTGGGTCAGTAAATATCGCTCAACCCATCCTATAAACTTTTATTCTCTAACTATTGTAATCTCCAGGTGTACACAACCCCGATTCCAAAAAAGGTGGGACAAAGTACAAATTGTAAATAAAAACGGAATGCAATAATTTACAAATCTCAAAAACTGATATTGTACTCACAGTAGAACATAGACAACATATCAAATGTCGAAAGTGAGACATTTTGAAATTTCATGACAGCAACACAACTCAAAAAAGTTGGGACGGGGCAATAAGAGGCTGGAAAAGTTAAAGGTACAAAAAAGGAACAGCTGGAGGACCAAATTGCAACTCATTAGGTCAGTTGGCAATAGGTCATTAACATGACTGGGTATAAAAAGAGCATCTTGGAGTGGCAGTGGCTCTCAGAAGTAAAGATGGGAAGAGGATCACCAATCCCCCTAATTCTGCGCCGACAAATAGTGGAGCAATATCAGAAAGGAGTTCGACAGTGTAAAATTGCAAAGAGTTTGAACATATCATCTACAGTGCATAATATCATCAAAAGATTCAGAGAATCTGGAAGAATCTCTGTGCGTAAGGGTCAAGGCCGGAAAACCATACTGGGTGCCCGTGATCTTCGGGCCCTTAGACGGCACTGCATCACATACAGGCATGCTTCTGTATTGGAAATCACAAAATGGGCTCAGGAATATTTCCAGAGAACATTATCTGTGAACACAATTCACCGTGCCATCCGCCGTTGCCAGCTAAAACTCTATAGTTCAAAGAAGAAGCCGTATCTAAACATGATCCAGAAGCGCAGACATCTTCTCTGGGCCAAGGCTCATTTAAAATGGACGACCCAAGTTGTTATCAGCGCTCAGTTCAGAAGCCTGCATCTCTGATGGTATGGGGTTGCATTAGTGCGTGTGGCATGGGCAGCTTACACATCTGGAAAGACACCATCAATGCTGAAAGGTATATCCAGGTTCTAGAGCAACATATGCTCCCATCCAGACGACGTCTCTTTCAGGGAAGACCTTGCATTTTCCAACATGACAATGCCAAACCACATACTGCATCAATTACAGCATCATGGCTGCGTAGAAGAAGGGTCCGGGTACTGAACTGGCCAGCCTGCAGTCCAGATCTTTCACCCATAGAAAACATTTGGCACATCATATAACGGAAGATACGACAAAAAAAAGACCTAAGACAGTTGAGCAACTAGAATCCTACATTAGACAAGAATGGGTTAACATTCCTATCCCTAAACTTGAGCAACTTGTCTCCTCAGTCCCCAGACGTTTACAGACTGTTGTAAAGAGAAAAGGGGATGTCTCGCAGTGGTAAACATGGCCTTGTCCCAACATTTTTGAGATGTGGTGTTGTCATGAAATTTAAAATCACCTAATTTTTCTCTTTAAATGATACATTTTCTCAGTTTAAACATTTGATGTCATCCATGTTCTATTCTGAATAAAATATGGAATTTTGAAACTTCCACATCATTGCATTCCGTTTTTATTTACAATTTGTACTTTGTCCCAATTTTTTTGGAATCGGGGTTGTACTTCCCCAGAACTGACTAATTTTTAATCTTGTCCTGCAAAAATAACGTTGGATAATGAGGCAGTTTAACAAAACGCAGTGGTAAAAACAGTTGCTAGCTAAGTGTGATTTCCTTACGCAGTGAATGTTGGACTTTCAAGTTGTTGGAATGCTACATGCCATCATGAAACAATCAAGTCAGTATGTAAAACTGCCATCAGTGGTCAAGATCTCTACGATGCTCCTGGAATAATCTTTAAAATTCCCTTTCCAACAAATTTTTAAAACGTTCAAACTTTGCTTGTGGTTGAAACCTTTTCAGAACTCCATACTGTGTAGCAGAAAACATTAAAGCAAATACGCCAGTCAACAGCACATACCGGGGGGAGTGTTTGCTCTCTCCTTCGCTTCTTTTGGTTTGTTTTTGCAGCATTTGGGTGAACGAGCAGGTTTTCCCGCCACCTATTAAAAAGCATTCGTTTATATTCCAGTGGAAAATCATGAAAGCATGTTAATAAGATCAGCCACTAGTAGCTACTGCTCAAACCCTGATTCCAAAAAAATTGGGACGCTCTGTATACCCAGTGATGTTCTCTGCATCCTCTGTTCTTATATAATAATCTCTGTCGCTGAAGCACAGGCGCAGACTGTTACAGAAGCTGGTCTGGGATGAAGCATCCAGCACATCGCTGCATTGGCTCATGTTCACACTGCCCTGGGGCAGAGTACCGGGCTAAAACACACACACAAAGTTGGATGAATAGAAGTCAACCTTGAGATGAAAAGCATAAGACCTTCTCAACTCATTCCACCATGATGGTCCATTAACAAATAAAAAGGTGCGTGCATGATTGATTGATAGATAGATCACACAGTTGACACAGTTGCATGAAGATATGAAGTTTATCTTCCAGTGGTGAATGTATACATCACGAACGAGTGATTTTTCTTCAACATGAGAAGATAAATATCATACATCTTCATGTAACCATGTAATGTACTTTATTATATGGACACATCCACACACCCACAAAAAAAAAAAAAAAAGAATTTGAATTTTGAACCGGTTTGCCATTTTGACAATGTGCGTCTAGTCAGCTGGAAAACACTGGGAGTGACATCATCAGAGTGAGACGTCGGGAAATATGATCCATATAGGCTGGGTGCGATTTGCTGGGGGGGGGGATCATCCCCCCCCCTCTGGTTTTTATCTCTGCTGAAAAAAAATCCTCGGGAACAACCCCGTCAATAAAACAAACAAACCAAAAAAAAAAGTTGACATGACAGGCATGTTGTGACAGTTTTCTATGGTCTACATTGCACTCGCTTTCAAAATGACCCGAAGTGGCAGCTTTGATGTTCACGAACGTCCCCAGCAAATAGATACATTGTAGATAATAACAATATCCAGAGTGTAAACGTAGATTTAGCGCCATGAATCACATCCTTACTGATGAGCGCAACAGAATGAATGTATCCACACTGACAGCCTTCTTTTCCTCGCTGTCAATGGGCCAGACGTGCGTTCCTTCCCTGCTGAGAAACTCACAGAAATGTGGATTAAAGAAGGGCGAAACGCGGCGGATAGCGCACCGACGGGAAAGCAGAAAAGACCACATGAACTGCGCCATCAGAGCAAACTGTTCATTTAGTATTCATGTATTTTAGTGATTTTCGAGTCACTGTCCATTTAATCTGGAGGGAGAGAAACATCACAGCAACGCGACAAGCAATGCGAACTTTGTTGTGTGTTAGTGTTCGTGTATTTAGTCAGAGAGATAGGAAGATGAATTTACTATCTCTGGTTTAGTGTTCATTTTCATTTAGTGTTATTCATTTGATATCATCGGATGTTATTGAGCTGTTAGCCTATTGTTACCTTAATTTTGTGACGTTTCATGATTAAAAAAAAAAAAATCCCCCCCTTCTGTTTTTTTGACAAATCGCACCCTGCATATAGGACACTTTTTTGATGGAATAAAAACAGTGTTCTATTCCCTTCTAGTGGGTTTCATTCATTTGGTTTGATAGCATGCAATACTGTTAACATATTGCTTAGCCTGTGTATGAGGTCACTCTACCCAATGGAGAATGAGCATTGAATATGGTTGTCAAGACATCATGACGGTCGCACGTCAGAGACGTAAAACTTCCACGCTAGCGAGCGACTGTGACAATAGGTAAACAAACATGGCCACCAGGTTTGCTTCGTTAAATAAGGAAGATCGAGAGAGTTTTGCAAGAGAAAGACACGTTGAACACCCGAAAGGAATAATAATAATGGCTTTTTTCATGGTATATCAGATACATTCCATTCAGCTACTCGTCTTTAACTCATTCAATAGCATGCTAGCTGAATGGAATATATCTGATATACCACTCAACACCAGCCAATATTATTTAAATAGGTCGCTCAGATCCATGATGTATTTTGTATGAAAAATGCAAGTTTTTCAACACGAGAAGATAAACTTCATATCTTCAATCCAACATGTGATTTTCTTTTGATTATACAGACACAGTCATAAAACAACAAGTCCCCAAATTTATCAAAACAATTCATCAATGTCCTCACGAATGACAGAATTATGTCCCAGATGTAGCGCGTATGAAAAATACGAGTGGCACATTTCCCAGTAAAACACTCATGTCCGTACATGTATGTAAAAATTTTAATTTTACACATACCATCTCATCCAGAGCGTAGCGCAGAAGACCATGCTCATACAGTATGAAATACCGGCGCTGCCATTTCTGTAGCACAGAAAGTAAACACACACATTTAACGAAGTACTACAAGTTGAAACATCTACCAAAAGACACCATGAGGTTTCTTACCCGGTTCTTATGGGCAGGATTCAGAAAGTCTACACCCTCTGGTGCTAAAAGAAGCCAACCAGCTTTCACAGGTTTACTCTTCAGAAAAACAGAGCAGAGATTCATTCAGTCAGTCAAAGAGAGATTCATTTACATTCACTAGTCGTGAGATTAACCTAAAACTTTTGCAATTTGCTGGTATACAATTAACATAGGACTATAGTGGGTGTATTGTTCCCACCAGAGCAGGTTTGAGAACGGTTCATCTCACAAATATCTGCTCAGTGGTGTTCCACGGTCATGGAGATGAGCTGAAGATGTGCGAAAGGTAACAAAAGGCTACAGTCTGTTCCTGGAGAGCAATAATTAAGTACCAAGAGCATGTATATGGTTTAGTAGAGTACCAAAAAAATAAATAAATAAAATTTTAAAAAAACAACCATATTCCATACCCTTGGAATTAGTTTCAAGACGACACTTTGGTGGTTGGGTGATTTTCTATTATCACAAGATTTAAAAAAATAAATAAATAAATGAGAACGTTAAGATGTTAGTGGGGGAAAAAAAAAAAAAAAAGTGTCAAAAACTTTACTTTTTCCTTTGTGATTGCAAAGAAACGCTTTAAAATAATTTAGTAATACTACCACCATTTGCCTTAATGACAACCTCCAACCTCTTTATGCTCATCTCATCATCTCTAGCCGCTTTATCCTGTTCTACAGGGTCGCAGGCAAGCTGGAGCCTATCCCAGCTGACTACGGGCGAAAGGCGGGGTACACCCTGGACAAGTCGCCAGGTCATCACAGGGCTGACACATAGACACAGACAACCATTCACACTCACATTCACACCTACGGTCAATTTAGAGTCACCAGTTAACCTAACCTGCATGTCTTTGGACTGTGGGGGAAACCGGAGCACCCGGAGGAAACCCACGCAGACACGGGGAGAACATGCAAACTCCACACAGAAAGGCCCTCGCCGGCCACGGGGCTCGAACCCAGGACCTTCTTGCTGTGAGGCGACAGTGCTAACCACTACACCACCGTGCCGCCCCCTCTTTATGCTTTCATTTCAAAATGTTTTTTGGTTCATTTTGTCTCATTGTTTGGATTATCACCTTCTTGCAAGGTACAGTAGTGCTTTATTTACACATTTTCATTTTTGGGACTGTATTTCCTCCTGCTCATACGGTATGAAATATCGCCGCTGCTATTTCTATGCTGTAGAAGATCAACACATGGACTTGGTCAGATAAAGTGCAATCAATCAAAATCTCTATCAAAAGACAACAGGATGTTTCTTAACCTGTTGTTGGATAAGAAACAGCAACCTCATGTATTATTTACACATTTTGGAACTGGATTTCTTCCAACATTTAAAAAAAAAAAAAAGGATGCAAACATTTGCACACAATACATCATTAAAATATATGTAGTAGTTGAAGACTTTCTGTAAGGAGACATTTATATTCAACTGAGTAGTTGAGGGTTTAGGATAAAAATGTATTAAATGCTCATGTAACATTTAATATTTATGGAAGGAGTCTCCAGTGTCGGTGCTTTGTAGCACTGAGCAAGTTTCCCCTGATAAGAGAAACTTCACACAAAGGATTTTACACTTTCTGGTTGTTTGTTTAAATTTCGAGAGAGAGAGTCTGGTAAGGGAAATGCTGTTTATAGCCGTTAGTATAGGTGAGAACAGTAACTCGGTTTGCAAATGATCGACAAGATTAAATTTCACGATAAATGAAGTGTTTGGTACCAAATTTAAAAATTGTACTTGCGACAAAATTGCCGTTCAAAAAGAACAGTTAAACGATTTGATTTATTGTAAATTTTAGAAAATAATCCAATCCAGGGTAGGAACGGTAACTTCGCTTCATATCCAGCCGCATTACACCATCTCATCGTTGATTACTTTCTTAGAACAGCATGCCACATTGCATTTCATTGCTTACATAATGACCTGACCATTGAATGGGGTATAAAGGTGATGATACATGGGGCAACTTTTTGGGCAATGTTGCCGAGCAATGTTGCTGGGCAATTGCGTTTTGACTCTTTTCTATTGAGATTGGGCAACATTGTTTCTTTCTGAATGGTTTTGATAATCTCTGGCAACTTTTTGAGATAAGCCAATCAGAATGCGAGTATCGAGTCATGTGACCTCCGGTGAGGTTCGGATCAGAAATTTCAAACAAATATGGCAGCCGCTGAGTGTCAGTGGAGTGAAGAGGTGGAGAGACTCATCATCTGTTTTTACGCCGGTAAGTTGTTATTTTAATATTCTATATGGAGGAATTTACTTCACCAAAGCTCTAAAAAACAACAGACAGCTTGATTAAATGGTCACAGCAAAAATTAAGACATCGGTTTTTTTTTGGTTTTTTTTTAGCTAACTGTAAACTGCCGTTGCTAACTGTTGTTGCCCATTGTTAGTTGCCCTGAAAAGTTGCCCTGTGTCTCACCTAGTTGCCCGTTGCCAGCAACTTTGCTCGGCAACATTGCCCAAAAAGTTGCCCCATGTATCATCACCTTAAAGGTGTTTAATAATGATTCAATTCCATTTGCAAGACAACCATATGAAATTAAAAATCAAATCAACAGGCTCAGATTTGCACCAGGCAGTGCCCCAGGTTCAGTATTGACACTTGACTGACTTTTTAAGGTGATGATACACGGGGCAACTTTTTGGGCAATGTTGCTGGCAACGGGCAACTAGGTGAGACACAGGGCAACTTTTCAGGGCAACTAACAATGGGCAACAACAGTTAGCAACGGCAGTTTACAGTTAGCTAAAAAAAAAAAACCGATGTCTTAATTTTTGCTGTGGCCATTTAATCAAGCTGTCTGTTGTTTTTTAGAGCTTTGGTGAGGTAAATTCCTCCATATAGAATATTAAAATAACTTACCGGCGTAAAAACAGATGAGGAGTCTCTCCATCTCTTCACTCCACTGACACTGAGCGGCCGCCATATTTGTTTGAAATTTCTGATCCGAACCTCACCGGAGGGCACATGACTCAATACTCGCGTTCTGATTGGCTTATCTCAAAAAAAAGTTGCCAGAGATTATCAGAAAGAAACAATGTTGCCCAATCTCAATAGAAAAGAGTCAAAACGCAATTGCCCAGCAACATTGCTTGGCAACATTGCCCAAAAAGTTGCCCCGTGTATCATCACCTTTAGCCTTCCCTAGCAACTAAAAATCATATAGTGCCTAGTAACAAGTTCGGCGACTTCTCACAACTTCGCCAATCTCCATTCAATTTATGGAGTGATGCAATCTAGCAACACTGCCCATATTGACCACACCTCAACTGTTCTAGTTTTAAGCACGCCAAACAAATAGTTCTATCAGTCAGTGATCGTCAATCCTGGATTAATCAAGGAAGCAGAGGACTTGTATTTCTAGATCACTCATACTTTAAGTCTTCTGCTTCCTAGGAGATTCTGCCTCATGGATCAATCTGGAAGCAACAATCTCTGACCGATAGAAATATTTGTTTGGCATGCTTAAAACTGGAACAGGCAGGCTGGTCTGACTGCTACTTGGTTTGGTTAGTTAAATCCTTGAGATTTAGCTTCGCTCGCACATTCTGCTCTCTGCTTAATGAAGGTTTTGTCGGCCAGTAACGTCTTTCTTCTTTTCATAAGATTACGATCCTGCTGGGTGATGTAACGGTACATAACGTCTCATCTTTGATAAAAGTAGTGTAGTCGGAACCAGAGACGTAATGCTTCATCACCCATTCACATTACTCCGTGGCACACAGACAACTCTGCTTCTTAAATCAATCATCAAGCTACAACACGCTCTCGAATGTGAATATATACTCATGTTTGCATGAGAGCGTTCTAACCAGCTGCATTTCTGTGTGGTGTGGAGGCTGCAGTGCCTCTGCCTGGAAGAATGGGAGGAGAATGGTGAGGACAGCAGAGAAAATCATCGGGACTTCTCTTCCCTCCATTCAGGACATTGCACCAAGGCGTTGCATGTCTCGAGCCAGAAACAACATCAGTGACCCCTCACTATAGACTGTTCTCCCCTCTGGGCTCTGGAAAGAGGTCCTGCAGCATTAGGTACAGGACCACCAGGTTCTGCAACAGCTTTTTCTCCCAGGTCACCAGACTGCTGAACTCCAAACCCTAAACTTCTATTTATAACTTGAACATTCCAAATTCCACAGGTCACTTTATACTATTGCACTTTATAATATTTTCGCTGCTGCATAATTTAATTTATTTCTGTACTAAGCCAAATTGCAACAGAATTTCGTTTGGTGTACACTTGTTGCATACTGAATGACAAAGGTTGTCCAAGTATGACAAACCGAGAAACATTTCCGAGCAGCTGTATCCACGTCCATTTGCTCCTGGATCAGTCCATGAGGCAGAATCTCTTAGGTGGCAGAGGTCTAGATTCCTAGATCATGCTTCATCAAGTCAACCTTCTTCAGTACAGACAAATCACAATCGATCATGAATTGCAAAACAGCCCTTTCAAGAGCACCCTTGGTTATGCTATAATGGAACCAAGACAACCGTACAGATAAACAGGGATATGAATTTCTTCTAGAGAACATAGACAGTTTCAAACAAATATTCTGCATTAAAAGGTTTCATATATTCATCCATCCATTACCTGTAGCCACTTATCCTGTCCTACAGGGTCACAGGCAAGCTGGATCCTATCCCAGCTGACGATGGGCAAGAGGTGGGGTACACCCTGGACAAGTCGCCAGGTCATCACAGGGCTGACACATAGACACAGACAACCATTCACACTCACGGTCAATTTAGAGCCACCAATTAGCCTAACCTGCATGTCTTTGGACTGTGGAGGAAACCGGAGCACCCGGAGGAAACCCAGGACCTTCTTGCTGTGACGCGACAGCACTAACCACTATGCCACCGTGCCAACCCGGTTTCAAATATAATATAACATAATATAATCAGGCGGCACGGTGGTGTAGTGGTTAGCGCTGTCGCCTCACAGCAAGAAGGTCCGGGTTCGAGCCCCGTGGCCGGCGAGGGCCTTTCTGTGCGGAGTTTGCATGTTCCCCCTGTGTCCGCGTGGGTTTCCTCCGGGTGCTCCGGTTTCCCCCACAGTCCAAAGACATGCAGGTTAGGTTAACTGGTGACTCTAAATTGACCGTAGGTGTGAATGGTTGTCTGTGTCTATGTGTCAGCCCTGTGATGACCTGGCGACTTGTCCAGGGTGTACCCCGCCTTTCGCCCGTAGTCAGCTGGGATAGGCTCCAGCTTGCCTGCGACCCTGTAGAACAGGATAAAGCGGCTAGAGATAATGAGATGAGATGAGCTGAGATATCTCTATGATATGCTCTGATGCGTTGGTGCCCCCTAGTGGCTAGTATCATATATGGTAAATCCTGGTCACACACAAAAAAAGAAGAGTTCTTACTGCATGTAAATCGGATTCACTGAGTGTGTGTGAATCCAGGGTTCTGAAGCAGTTCTGGCATTTCCTCTTGTTAAAAATGTTGGCCTGGAAACGGCGACAGGGGTTTTCTTTCGGGACGAACATCCTGAACAGCTGGGTTTTTTTGTTTTGTTTTGTTTGTTTGTTTTTACCTCAGCAAATTACATCCAAACAATGAACAAAAATCTTGGTCATGTTCTAAATAAATGATGCTAAATTCCTGCCTGTTTGTGCAGGTTAAAACCGCACGTTTTCATGCATTAGCTTGCATTTTCTCGTTGTTCCAGTGGCTGTTAAAACTGACAGAAACTCAAATCAAAAGCCCGACAGGTGAAGGATAAATAAGAGCCGGCGCGTCACGTGACTTCCTCAAGCACCACAGGTGACAACACCGTGTCACGTGACTCTCCTCATCTATTAATGACCTCACCTTCGGTACCGACCCTCTGTCCTGAGAGGAACTGAGATGATCTCTGTCAGTTATTTTGGTCTTGTACTTTGACTGGATGTATTACTTCTGATTGTGTTTTTTTTTCCCCTTCCTTTCCTATGATAATGTATTGTTACTCTTGAACCAAGACAAATCAATAGACCTGCTATACCATCAATTTTATTTTATTTTATTACTTGCAAAATGACAGAGGCGGCACGGTGGTGTAGTGGTTAGCGCTGTCGCCTCACAGCAAGAAGGTCCGGGTTCGAGCCCCGTGGCTGGCGAGGGCCTTTCTGTGTGGAGTTTGCATGTTCTCCCCGTGTCCGCGTGGGTTTCCTCCGGGTGCTCCGGTTTCCCCCACAGTCCAAAGACATGCAGGTTAGGTTAACTGGTGGCTCTAAATTGACCGTAGGTGTGAATGTGAGTGTGAATGGTTGTCTGTGTCTATGTGTCAGCCCTGTGATGACCTGGCGACTTGTCCAGGGTGTACCCCGCCTTTCGCCCGTAGTCAGCTGGGATAGGCTCCAGCTTGCCTGCGACCCTGTAGAAGGATAAAGCGGCTAGAGATAATGAGGTGAGATGAGAAAATGACAGATTCATAAATAACTTCTCGAATTACAAACCTTCCTTTTTAATTTTGAAAGCGAAATTAAACAATACCTTGCATCAATCCTCATCTCATTATCTGTAGCTGCTTTATCCTGTTCTACAGGGTCGCAGGCAAGCTGGAGCCTATCCCAGCTGACTACGGGCGAAAGGCGGGGTACACCCTGGACAAGTCGCCAGGTCATCACAGGGCTGACACATAGACAGACAACCATTCACACTCACATTCACACCTACGCTCAATTTAGAGTCACCAGTTAACCTAACCTGCATGTCTTTGGACTGTGGGGGAAACCCAGGCAGACACGGGGAGAACATGCAAACTCCACACAGAAAGGCTCTCGCCGGCCACTGGGCTAGAACCCAGGACCTTCTTGCTGTGAGGCGACGGTGCTAACCACTACACCAGTACAAAGACTTTGGATTTGTACTAAAAGACTTTTGTGCTAAATAACCGGATACCGATAGAAGGTTTGGGGTTCAAGCCCAGTGGGCTTTTCTGTGTGGAGTTTCCATGTTCTCCCTGTGTCTCTGTGGTTTCCTCCAGGTGCTCCGGTTTCCCCCACAGTCCACAGACATGCAGTTAGGTTAACTGGCTACTCTAAATTGTCCATAGGTGTGAATGTGTGTGTGAATGGTTGGTCCCAAGCCTGTAAATGGGAGGGTTGCGGCAGGAAGGACATCCGGCATAAATTAATATGATATATCAAGGACGTGGCAGCGACCCCACATAAGTGGGACAAGCTAGAAGAAGAAAAACTAAAATCCCTGACATAACATTCCCTGGTTGTGCAGGAACGTTAGAGAAGTTAGAAAGCTGGACTTCCTGTTTGATAAACCAGAGGTGTCTGATCTTATCCGCAAAAAGCCGGAGTGGATGCATTTCGATCAAGCATGAGCCGTACCTGATTCCACCTGTTTAATCCATTTATCTTGGCTTTCAGTAGACTCAGGTTGGGCTTCTGCTTGATGTGAATGAAAACCTGCACCCACACTGGGCTTTCCCACTTTCTGGGTAAAATTGGGCACCTCTGTCAATAAACCGTAGAATTCAGGTAATAGCGGACACATGAAAAGAAATACATTTCTAAATTGGATAGAATACTCCATAGAATTTCAGACATAGAAAGAGTAAGCCATAGCAATAGCTATAAAATGTAGAAAAATGTACATTCACCACTATATCTGATCATAGAACACTAAAGCGAATCTAAAGAGCATGACTTTAACATGCTTTTTGAATAAAATCACTTAAACAATACAATAAAGTTCTTTTGTCAAATATGTGTATATTTATTGGATACATCTTTGAGGAGAAGGTGGTTGTGTTCAGTGCTCTGTCTTATTTATTGAAAGGCAGTTGATGTGAGTGGATTACTGGTAATGAAGATGTACTTTAATCCATATGAACAAACAAGAGAAGGCAGCATTTCTAGCACAATTGATCTTGATGCCTGGCCAAGGATGTGTGTGTGTGTGTGCTGATTTATACTTCTGCCATGAGCTGTATAAGGGACATTCCACTGAATGGGTGCCATTTGCTTGTTGTCCCACTCCCAAATTAAACTTAATTTGTTAAATCTTTTCAACACTGATTATGATTACGTACATATTTAACTATTCAAAATGTGTATTGGTCAACCTCAGGCTACGTTATTTTTTTTTTTACAAGGTTTGGAAGTCAAAGATGGCTGCATACTCTTTATATGAGTAACAGGACTGAAAGTAACAGGACTGAGTTTTTAGCCTAGGATTAGCTAATGCATGGAAATAAGCCACATGGCGTCATCGCTAATAGCATGACCACACTTAGTACATTCTAGTGATTTACCAAAAATCTGTATTTTTAAAATAAACAAATATCATCTAAGAAATGTAAGTAACAGGACAGTATGTTGACATTAACCTTATCAGTCAAAGTTTAAAAAAATCATCAAATATACAGAAAAGTAAATGAGAGAACTAACTTTTGGTCTTCCCATGGCCTTCAGAAGACACAACTGATGTAACTTCCTGTTGAGCATGTGATTTATGGAATGTTCCAAATTTGTCAGATGGGGTAATATGTTTGGGTAACAGGACTGAGTGAAAACCCAGGGACACGACTAAAATGTGTATTTTAACTAAGGTATTGTGGATTTCTTATGAAAAAAAAATACATTTAAACCATGGATAGGATATGGAGTCACACAACAGTGCAAAAGAAATACTGTTTCTGAAGGATTTTAATCATAATATTTCATAGTTAAGTATAAAAGTTAGAGTGCGGGGACAGGTAACACATGCTATTTTTCAGTGTTTTCGGTAGTTTTTATTAATCCTTACAATTATATATCTTAAATTTGAAGTCAGATCAATGTGCAGGACATTCTGCGTAATAAGGAAATGTATTTTAAAGGACATTTTTATGTGCATTTATACATATAATTTTCTAGGGACGGAAATGGCACCGATTCGGTGGAATGGCTCATAAGACTTTTAACAGACTACAATTTCAAAAAGCAATTGAGGACCAGGAGGACGTCTCCAACCTATAGATGGAAACTACTAAATGTTATCAAGATGTTATTGTTTGCACACTCTGTATTTGGAACCATACTATCCACCTTTAAAAAAACATATTAAAAATACTTCACTTAAAAGCTTCTCTGCATGCAACACTTACTCATAAATCCTTAATTCCGTGTTGCAATGTAGATACACAAATACATGTTGATGCAGAAGTATAAACCAGACTTGTGTGTATGTGTGTTGAATTAAAATGCTCCCTCTACACTGGGATCCACTTTCATCTTCTGTTTTCTCATCACTGCCTCCAGCTCAGTGGCTTTTCTTTCATTCTGAAAGACAGAAAAATGCAAATATTATATTCCATTTATCACACCAAGACCAGACTGATGTTTATTTAAAAAATATGTATAAAATTTATGTATTCTATCCACATTCACTGGATATGAGCAATCATGCACTCTGATTGGCTACTCTACTACTAGGATATCAGCTCCTATACAGTGAGTAGAGAAAAACAAAATGGTGGAGTGCATCAAGTCAGATATATCACTTGTTATTAAGTATTTAAAGAAACAGAAATAGCTAAAAGAATATAAGTCCTCGGGGCGGCATGGTGGTGTAGTGGTTAGCGCTGTCGCCTCACAGCAAGAAGGTCTGGGTTCGAGCCCCGTGGCCGGCGAAAGCCTTTCTGTGTGGAGTTTGCATGTTCTCCCCGTGTCCGCGTGGGTTTCCTCTGGGTGCTCCGGTTTCCCCCACAGTCCAAAGACATGCAGGTTAGGCTAACTGGTGACTCTAAATTGACCGTAGGTGTGAATGTGAGTGTGAATGGTTGTCTGTGTCTGTGTGTCAGCCCTGTGATGACCTGGCGACTTGTCCAGGGTGTACCCCGCCTTTCGCCCGTAGTCAGCTGGGATAGGCTTCAGCTTGCCTGCGACCCTGTAGAACAGGATAAAGCGGCTAGAGATAATGAGATGAGATATAAGTCCTCCCCCTCCCCCCAATATCTCCTGTTCCACACTCCAGCCCAGTCGGTGGTGGTAATGCACCTGTAAGTTGGTTTGCCAACTGGCAAAAAAAAAAAAAACCTAAAGAAGAAGAAAATGGCAGATCGTGTTGCTGAACCAACCAAGGACGAAATAAAAACTACTCGAAAGCAAAACCCCAAAAAATACAAAAAAAAGCAACAAAATAGGGAATAAAAGTAACTGATGGTAGGAACGTATTTTTTTTATTTTTCAAGAATTAATATTAAAGCATTTTTTACTATTTGCCGGATTGTTTACATTCTAAGTGGAAATGATTTTGTGGGATGCTTTGTATAAAGTCTTTATGTATATATATATAAAATATAACACGTAAATTTCCAAGCATGTGTGTTAGTGTAAGCAGGCCACCTCCAGCTGAACTTTTTGCACCATGATCTGGCTGTAAACTCTGGCTCCCTCTTGAGAAGAAACCTTGCACAGTTCCTCCTTACTCAGAGAGAAGAGCTGAGCTCCACTGAGAATCCCTAAACTGTTCACTGTGCTGAGAGAGAGACAAAGAGAAAAGACTTTAAATTTGCACGTTTGTAAAACAAACTACAATAAATGGACCGGCAAATTTACCTTCGTTGCATGTAAGAATGAAATGATACACATTGCCATGTTTGTACACATGCATAGGAGAGAAAGACTCACTCATCACTAAAGCCTTTGCCTCTGAGCCACTTCTGTACCTCATCCGGAGGCGATTGGTAGTTGAGAGGTACTGTAGTGTCGTTGGCTTTGTTGATAACCAACGGTCGTACTGATCCTCCTCTCTCGTGAGCCAGCCGCTGGGCAAGTTCATTATTCATGAGCATTACTGAGGATGGAAAGATGTTTGAAGAATGGGACACACTTTATTCAGTGCTCATGTTTCATGGCACATGTCAACCAATGGCGCCTGAGATTCCCAGCAACTGGATATATTTATTGCAAGCCATACTGCACAACATGGATCTAATAAACTTGGGTTATGACATCAAGTTTAATGTATGTAGACTGTACTATGATAACATCTACTGAATCTGAGGCTACGACCTAAGTCAATATCCAAAAATAAAACGTCATCAGTATGTGTCACTGATCTGCACTGCTATAGTGGTCAACAATGAAGCTAAGCAAGAATCGAGCCCATGTAATAGTGGCTAGTGTCACATTGCTCGGTGCATCAGTTCATGCTGCATTCCTATTGGTTGGTTAGTAGATGCAAGTCATAGCAGCAGTCACATTCTGAAACTGTCCGAATTTTCTCCCAGGCTATCATTGGTCACAAGACTATGACAACGGCCATCTTTGAACCTCTTTCACAGTGCAATGTAGGACAACAGTTTTGGAGCCACGACCAAAGACATCAATGGAACTTTTTTTTTTTAGGGAAAATTATCACTATTTTTTTTTTCTTTTGAGGTACTCTTTGGTTTTTAAGCCACTTCTGAGTCAAGATTAAAACAACTTTCTCATCTCACCTCATTATCTCTAGCAGCTTTATCCTGTTCTACAGGGTCGCAGGCAAGCTGGAGCCTATCCCAGCTGACTACAGGCGAAAGGCGGGGTACACCCTGGACAAGTCGCCAGGTCATCACAGGGCTGACACATAGACACAGACAACCATTCACACTCACATTCACACCTACGGTCAATTTAGAGTCACCAGTTAACCTAACCTGCATGTCTTTGGACTGTGGGGGAAACCGGAGCACCCGGAGGAAACCCACGCGGACATGGGGAGAACATGCAAACTCCGCACAGAAGGGCCCTCGCCGGCCATGGGGCTCGAACCCAGACCTTCTTGCTGTGAGGCGACAGCACTAACCACTACACCACTGTGCCGCCCCCCACAACTTTCTCATTTAAATTTATATTTCAATTTCAAAATGGAGCATCAGTAAAGCTGACAGTATAACTTTAAACAGGCTTAAATCATTGTTGAAATGTTGATTGTTTTAAATTATTGAGTAAAATCTGGTGCAAATAAACTCACAGATAAAATTCAATTTAACCAGACTATAATTTAATCTAAAACGGTGAAACCTGGACTTCTTCTACTCCACTCAAACTGGGGTTGATGTGGCCAGCCATTACATGTTGACATAAAAGTTGACATAATTTCTTTATTTTATTAAACTATGTTCTTAGCAGGGCGGCACGGTGGTGTAGTGGTTAGTGCTGTCACTTCACAGCAAGAAGGTCCTGGGTTCGAGCCCTGTGGCCGGCGAGGGCCTTTCTGTGCGGAGTTTGCATGTTCTCCCAGTGTCCGCGTGAGTTTCCTCCGGGTGCTCCGGTTTCCCCCACAGTACAAAGACATGCAGGTTAGGTTAACTGGTGACTCTAAATTGACCGTAGGTGTGAATGGTTGTCTGTGTCTATGTGTCAGCCCTGTGATGACCTGGCGACTTGTCCAGGGTGTACCCCGCCTTTCGCCCGTAGTCAGCTGGGATAGGCTCCAGCTTGCCTGTGACCCTGTAGAACAGGATAAAATGGCTAGAAATAATGAGATGAGATGAGATGAGATGTTCTTAGCAAGCTGGCTGATAAACATGTTAGTTGTTGCTAATTAAAATCTCTGTACAAATGTCAGAGGAAATACGCCATTCAGATTAACAAAGAAATCAACTGCATCACGGTGTGGTTTTACTAAAGGTTTTGCTTTTGTTTGTACTAAAGGTGAGTTTGCTTGTGTTGGGAAAAAAAAGAAAAAAGAAGTTACCTCTGTCTCCATCACTTCCCATTGATGGCATGCTGATGGGGCGGGGCCCTGTGTAGGAATTGTCTCCCCCTAAAGGGTTGGGTGCTGTATATGAAAAGCGTCCAAAGCCCGGGGGAGACAAAGGAACTTTCTATAGAAACGGAAGTATAGAGTTAAGAGTGTAGTAGAGTGTAAAGGAAGGAAATGCAGTTTTATTTAACTAATAAAAAAAAAAACCTAATAGAGCCAAAGTACTTCTTTCCAGTTAATGAGGTTAAACTTAACCCTAACGTTAAATCTAGGCAGAGCATTGAGTCATCAATGGAAGTTTCTTACAAGCTGGGATAAATGGGATACCCAGACATTTAGGGCCCCCAAGCCACAAGGGGGCCCTGTAAGAATGCAGGATTTAATGTGTGTAACTTTCTATAGAGAGAAGTGTATGTGCCTCACCATAGACGGCTTGTGCATTATCACACTGGAGTCTTGCTCTGTCTCATTGACAGGTTCCAGGATATTAGACAGAACAAAACCAATCTCGTCATAACTGTTCCTACACTTCCACCAACGCGTAGACGAATCCAGCACCTAGAAGAAAAAGAGATCAAAACGTTGCAGTAGATTTTATGCGCTCTATGTTTAAGTGAATGGCATGAGGGCAGTTGATTATGCTGAAATCATATTTAATTTCCCAAAGGTGAAGTGAATATTGGTGAATAATAGCTGAGATGAAGTCGAGGATATTATGAAGAAGAAGAAACCTTTATTTGTTACATGCACACTTCGATTCATCCTCTGCATTTAACCCATCTGAAGCAGTAAACACACACACACCCAGAGCAGTGGGCAGCCATACTACAGCACCCAGGGGGCAGTCAGGGGTTAGGTACCTTGCTCAAGGACACTTCAGGCCAAGGCCACCCCATGTGAACCTAATGCCGCTTTTCCACTACCAACGCGGCTGAGTTGGGCTGAGCCGTGCGGTGCTGAGTTGGGCTGAGTCGAGCTGAGTGGGGCTGTTGGAGTTGCATTTTGACTACAACCACGCTGAACCGTGCTGGCTGGAAGTGGGTGGACACATTGGGTGGAGTTAGCGAAAGTGGGTGGACGTCACGTGATGTTGTTAGGCAGCGCAAACAGTGACATCAGTGACCTTTTAAGCGGTAGTCTCACGACCCAGATAGTAAACAATAAACATGGAGTCATTAGTGTTGCTGGTCTTGGTGCTGAGGCTTGTTGTCACCGACAACGCCAACAGATACTGGCAAGAGCGTATAGATGAGGCGAGGCGCATAAGGCTTCAGAAATTCTCGTAATTCGTAATTCTTCTTCTTCTGGGTTTACGGTGTTTACAGATCCCAGCGTGCTTGCGGAGCATGTGAGGACACTCCTCCTCACCAATCAGCGCACAGGGGAGTGTCTGCTCACGCCCCCAGCCCCACTCGGCTCGGTTTGACTCGCTTCAGCCCCACTCCAAAACCGTGCGAGTTTTGGGTGCTGAGTAGGGCTGAAGCGAGCTGAGTCGTGCTGTTCTGAGGTAGTCGAAACGCGAGCCGTGTCGGGCTGAAGTGAGCTGAAGCGAGCTGAAAAAGGGTACTGGAAAAGGGCCATAACTGCATGTCTTTTGACTGTGGCGGAAACCGGAGTACCCAGCGGAAACCCACGCAGACATGGGGAGAACATGCAAACTCCACGCAGAAAGGCCCCTGCCGGTGGCTGGGCTTGAACTCAGAACCTTCTTGCTGTTAGTGCTAACCACTACACCACCATGCCACCAATATTCACTGAGCCTGAAGCGGATAATTGTTTTAGTCAAAATACACAGGTGATTATTTTTTTAAAATCATATTAAAAAATTACTTCAAACTTCAAAAGTGGTATGCAAATTTAATAACGGCGCGATGCAGACTTGTGTCACTTATCTATCCCGAGTCAATACTTTGTTTTAAAATCGATAAAATAAATCACAGTTCCACCTTACCTTTGAATAGTTTTAGAACAAACTTTGTAGCATCTTTAGTGCTTTTACTGTAGGAACAGCATTTTCTTTCATAATTTGTAATTCTTCCTCACTTACAGCGACAAAGTGATTGGCCGCCATTTTGCCGAGTCGCTCGAGATGATTATCGAGAAATAGTCTGAATCTCTCGACCAATCAGCACGCACGATTTCCTATAATCACTTCCGTATTTATACTAATTACATTTATAGAATTTGCGACTGTATTAACATCTTGGCAAACAGTAAGCTGAATGGGGTTAGTGTGTATACCTGGAGAGTTTCTCCATGCAGCACTGAAAGCTCACTGCTGTTTCGGGCCACAAAGTCATAACTGCAGCGGTACAGCTGGTCAGGAAGTGGAATTTCCACACTGTACAACAAACATACACACAATCATCTACTAGTCCGTGTAAAATTAAACAGGTTTACAGATAACAATGTGGAACTGTTCATGAAAAATGAGTGTATAATGTAGTCTGTGTGTTCAATATGTGGACTATTCATGCTAACCTCAATCAAGCATGCTAGCCATGCTAACCTCAAAAGAAGTACAAAGTACACAATCTGTAAACGTTTTCAGTTTGCCAAAAATATCCAGACTAGTTACTAAGTTGAAGGAAACCACTTTTATACTGTAGTATGGTTTCTTTTAAATGTTGAAGAAGAAATTACCTCATATAATAAACTATGTAAATAAGCTAATGCTTCCTAACAATAAACAAGCTAATGCTTGCTAACTTGCTAGCAACGGTTAAATAGCCTGTTAATCTAGGGTTATTTTTCTCATGTGGTTCAGTTAGTTATGAAATGAACACACTTGATCTTATTATTTTTCCTCAAAAGCTCTTTAATTCTACACTGATATTATGCTAAATGAGACAGAAGATGATTTATGCTAGTTAGCTCATTTAGCCATTGTCACACATTTTATTTTGTCTACTTTGAAGTCTTTCTCTGGTGCCTTAAAGTATCATTTAGGCTTTAAACAATAAAAGTTAACATTTTTTGGAACAGAGGAAATATGAAAAGCAATGTGACGGCATTCTGAGGTAACTTTATGTACAAGTGAAGTTAACTGACAGGCAGTTACATGATTGTATGTTTGGAAATGATAATTGTCACATACTGCCTACAATTATGAGGAATATGATATAGTATTTTTTTCGCAGTGTGGTTTCCATCAAATCCTGTGCTCTGATTGGCTGGCGAGCGGGTCCGTATCCTACGGTACAGACCCCAGTTACAGACCCCGGTTACCGACCTCTGGCAACTTGCGCATTCACAACAACAACAAACATAGTAGAATTTTTTGTCAACATTTGTCTTTTTTTTATAAGATTTATTTATAAGATTATCAAAAATCTTGTAAATTTTTGCCAGCATTTCTCAGGAGAATAGCATTAATTTTACAGCATGGATAGCGATAACGACAGCGTTCTCAGCGAAAGCGAGTTTTACTACCCTGAGGAAGAAGAAATAAAAGAAAACATTTCAGGAGGAAGCTAAAAACCTGTAACTGTTCCTAACGCTGAGCAAAAACATGGCTGAATCCAGAATGACTCAGTTTTGTATAAATAGGGGACTACATAGGCGGCAAAATGTAGTTTTTTTCCTGCCATGGAAGTGCACTTGTATACTGAGGAGGAAGCAATTTGCATTACAGCTGTGAATGAGGATTCAAAATGGCGGCTCGGCTCGGTTTTCCCTTTCGGGCGCTCTCGTTTTCTGTTAGAATTTGGTAAAGAAAAAAATTGATATATTATTTACCAGCTTAAGGTCGGTCCGTATGGTGAAATACCATGACCTCGGCCTTGAATACTGACCTCGGCCCAGAGGGCCTCGCTCAGTACTTTCAAGACCTCGGTCACGATATTTTACGATACGGACCTCCCAGCTGGTAAATGTATGCAGTATGTACTGGTGAAATTTACAGTATACAATACACAAGTATGCAGTTTTTAAATATGTGTATGCACATGTGCATTTATTTCACTTAGCTTGACCATCCTCTGGTCAATTTATGTTTTATATGTAAAGAATGATTGTTATAACGCTTATCGATTCTCACTTTGTGGGACTGGTATTTAACAAACTGGGTTAAACACTGGTCAAACAGATATCTCACAAGAATCAAAACAGGATAAAATGTGTATGTAAAGCCTCACAATAGCGAGCATTTACCTTTCATCTGTGAGCTGGAGAGGTGATGAGGGCTGGCTAATTTCTGACTGAAATGACAAGCAGAATATAATGAAAACAGTGTTATTTAATTTAATGTGGGAGATTGAAGTTTAGGACATGGTCACACTACAGCTCACGATGCTTTGTGATGAGTTATTGATGAAAATGAGGCCTTTGGTAACAATATTTCCCTGAGCTTCAGGAAGTATTCCCAAACCCATTTGCGAGTATTCGCCCCTTAGTTTGCCAATGAAAACATCGCCACCAAATTTCAGTACATGCATTGAAATTTTTTGTGATGTTTTTGGCCACTCATGAGTGGAGACACACCAAAGCACAACTCATGAAGCTCGGAGAACATTCGCTGTGCATCACACAATTGGTGGTGATGCTACCAATTTTTCATCGTCAAGTATTCACAAACCCATCATGAGCTGTAGTGTGACCAGGGCCTTAAGTGTGTGTGTGTGTGTGTGTGTGTGAGAGAGAGAGAGAGAGTTTGTATGTAAAACCTGTTGACGTTTCAGCAGGGCCTCTTTTTTGTTCTGTGATTCAACAGGATCTTCATAAGCTTGACCGTTTGTGTCAAAGCCATTAGGCTTCCAACCGTCCAGAAAAACCGGAGTATACGGGGATGCTGATTTAGCATGCTGTGAACTGACACACACACACACACACACACACATGCACGTATGCATATGGTTTTACTTTATATTAGCCTGAGTTCTGTGATTATTTGCATTACATAGCGCAGCCAGAGTCTCATATATAATATAAAACAGTCATAGTTTGAGTTAGGTTCAGCAGGCTTATTGAGGGTTCCTGGGTGTGACATGCTTATATTCTCTATTTGGCAAATGTTCATTGTTTTTCTTTGTTCATTGCTTCTTGTCTATTTTGCTTCAGGCATCAGAATCTGTACAGATGTTTCTTGTCTATTTTGCTTCGGGCATCAGAATCTGTACAGAATCTGACACACACCCAAAAGAGACTATTAAATAATCTACTAAACCTCAAGAGCTATAAACCGAACCATCCAAAAAAAGTAAAGTGAAAGCAAAACGGACAAGTTGCGACAGATCAGAGGTTGTGAAATGGTGGAACCAACAAAGTACGTATTATAGCTGATCGATCCAAAATACTGTAGTCGAATGGATCTGTGTTTTTTTTTTTTTGTTGTTCACAGTTCAGTGTTTTAACCATGACCCATCTTGGACAGATCTGAGTGGTGCAACAGAAAAGCATTCACTCTATCATCATGAGTTTTCAAGTTCGAAACCTAGCGGTGAGGGTGCAAACTTGGCCATGCTCTCTGTGTGGGATGGAGGATACATGCACAATCACAGCAACTCTAAGCAATAGTGGGAATCTATAAGTTCATGTACAGTATACAACAGAAGTAAGTACACCCCTGTGCAATATCACTTAAAGGTCAAATGATTCAAAATTGTATCCCCTTCCAGTAACTGCATTACTTTTGAAGTTGAACAAAAGGGTATATTTTATATAGCTATATAAAATTAAGAACTAACAGTTTAGGTTTACTATATTCAAAATACAAGCCCCACAGTAGGAACCTAATGCAACAAAAGTCAGTACACCTGTCATTACTGAAACTCAAATCTTTTATTTTTTCAATACTTCGCGGGGGGGAGGGTTCCATATTTATTTTTGATGACAGATTAAATCTTCCTTGGCATGGAGGATACCAGTGTTGTGCAAATTTGGAGGGATGGTCTGCCATTATTCAGAGACCATTTTTTTAGCTGCTCTTCTCTCCCCTCCTGTCTCTTCCCGCTGTCTCTCTCTGTCGATCCTGAGACACCAATGATGCTGACCTCTTCTACTCCTCAGACCTGCCAGATCCCTGATCCAGCCTGATGCCCTACTTCTGGCTGGAGTCTCATCACATTGCTCCTGTAGAGGACGGCCCCATGTGCACAGTCGAAAGTCGCACTTGGAAGTGGCTCTGGACACTTACAGTTTTGCTATGATGGCTGAGGACTACAATTGACATGATAACCTTAGGACTGCAGTTGTCATGAACTGTTTTGCACTCAAGTCTCCATCAATGAACAGTTGATAACTTCAACAAAATCGACTTCTTTTTAAAACTATAATGAATTTCCTGGTTGTACTTTGTGATGAACTAGGACACAGTTATAGAAGCAAGTTATTTATAATCATGCTATCTGTTATCACCCAAATGAGGATGGGTTTCCTTTTGAGTTTGGTTCCTCTCAAGGTTTTGTTCCTAATGTCATCTGAGGGAGTTTTTCCTTACTACCGTCGCCACAGGCTTGCTCATCAGGGATAAATTAGGGATAAAATTAGCTCATGTTTAAAGTCTTTAATTTTTTGTAAAGCTGCTTTGTGACAATGTCTGTTGTTAAAAGCACTATACAAATAAACTTGACTTGACTCTTTGCTAAAAGGGTTGTGTTGCACTGCCTTTCTCTTTAAAATACCTCAAAGGAGTCCTATTGAATTCTCGTCAGGCAACATACTCGGCCCGGTCAAAATCATTCTTGTGTGATTTTTGGCAGTGTGCCTTGGATCGTTATCATGCTGGAAGCTTCTGGAGACTGGGAGTCATCTTGTCAGCCAGTATTTTGGTATATCCACAGGCACTCATGGTGTCATCTATAAATATCATCTCCCCAGTACCTTTTGCAGTCATGCAGCCCCATATCACCACACTCCTACCTCCCCTCCATCCTTCACTAGCAGGACTATGCGTTCACTCTGGTAGTCCTGGCCAGGTTCATGCCAAACATGCTGGATCCCATCTGAGCCAAACAAATTTATCTTGGAGTCATCTGACCAAAGAATATGATCCCAATATTCATCAAGCTTCATGTCATGTTCATGTTTCATGTTCTTTAGCAAAGTTTAGTCTTGTAGTTTTGTGCTGAAGAACAAGGAAGGGTTTTTCTTGGGTGCCGTCCATAGAGGTTGACATTATGCAATGTCCTTTGCACTGTCTGGGCTGTCACAGATACTCTAATTTCCATTGGTGAACCTTGTGCCAAGTCTGAAGTACTTGCCCATCTGTTTTTCAGAGCTAGATAACACAGGGCAAGTAGCACACTGTCCATGGTGTCATTTTAGGAGGTTGGCCACTATGGCTCATTCTATACCTCCTGATTACTGTTGTGACTGTTTTGACCGATTAGCTCAGCCGGCTATAGGCCAGGCCAAGTGAGCTTATGCGATCACGCGTCGTCTGTCTGTCGTCCATCCACAATTTACAAAAATCACTACTCCTTCTACAGGATTGATCGGATTTTGATCAAACTCACCTACAATGTTCCCCAGGTGGGTGTGCATAAAAATTGTCAAGATGGTGGTGCCACCTGTCATATTTACGATTTTATGGGCATCTGAAATTTTTGGGTGACTTGTCAAATTAAATGCTACGCTTCAGAAACTGCTGGGACATTTTCACTGAAACTCACCCAGAAGACTCTTAAGACATAACAACAAGAGTTGTTCACCAGGTGGCGCCACCTACCATGGATGAGGCTCCAGAAGGGTCACATGCAATTTCACGAAAATCAGTACTCCTCTTACAGAAGTGATCAGATTTTGATCAAACTCATATGGAATGTTCCGCAGGTTGGTATGTATAAAAGTTGTCAAGATCATATTTAACATTTTATGGGTGTTTGAAAATTTTTGGTCACTCGTCACACCAAACACTACTGTTCGTAAACTGCTAGGATGTTTTCACTGAAACTCACTCAGAAGACTCTAAGATATATTCCAACAAGAATTGTTCACCAGGTGGCGCCACCTGCCATGGAGACACAGGGTTCATATGCAATTTCACAAAAATCGCTACTCCTCCCACAGGCTTGATCAGATTTCAAACTCACACACAACAACAGTGGCCGGGATGAGCTACAGCCTCATTGAGGCTTTTTTTTTTTTTAGTTGGTCACCTATCTTCCTGTATCCTTTTCCATCTTTGTGAAGTCTCAAAATCAGATTTTCCATTCCTCTGGCAATTCTTTTCCATGTGCAGCTTTGATGCATGCAGACATGCACATAGACACCGCCCACAGGTCTAACACTGAGAATGTTCTGATGTCCAAAGGTCATTTTACAACAATGTTCATGCAATTAGGCAGATTGGAAATCACAGGCATACTCAATTTTGTCTCAGTGATCACAGGTTTTCTAACTTATGTGTCAATGATCGCAAGTGTATTCACTTTTGTTGTATGTTGGGGCCTGTATTTTCAGTATAGTGTTTCTAAAGTATTTGTTTATTTGTGGATGGCACGGTGGTGTAAGTGGTTAGCACAGTCGCCTCACAGCAAGAAGGTTCTGCCCAGCAGCTGGTGGGGGCCTTTCTGTGTGGAGTTTGCATGTTCTCCCCATGTCTGCCCGGGTTTCCTCCGGGTGCTCCAGTTTCCCCCACAGTTCAAAGACATGTGGTTAGGTTAATACGGGGTGGCCTTGGGCTGAGGTGTACCGCAAGTTGGCCTAGTGATTAGCGTGTCCGCCTCTCAATCGGCAGATCGTGAGTTCTACTCACAGTCGGGTCATACCAAATACCATCATAAAAATGGTACCTACTGCCGTCTGGCAAGGCACGCTGCAATACAGATCCGAGTGGGGAGTCAAACTCTCGCGGTTACCAGAGGACTAGCCCCCCACTGTAACCCTAGCTATGTAATAGGTGAGAGGCTGAGCGCTACGGAAACGGAGATCGGAGATCCCATATGGCGTGGGAAGGACTTTGATTGATTGATTGATTGATTGATTGATTGATTGATTGATTGATTGATTGATTGATTGATTGATTGATTGGGCTGAGGTGCCCTTGAGCAAGGCACCTAACTCCCAACTGCTCCCTGGGCGCTATTAGCATGGCTGCCCACTGCTCTGGGTATGTGTTCACTGCTTCAGATGGGTTAAATGCAGAGAGGAATTTCACAAGTGTGTGATGAATAAAGTTCTTGTTGTTTTGATTATTTATAAGAGAATATACTCTACTTGTCAACTTAGAAATCATGCAATTATTGAGAGGTGATATAATTTTGAATCATTTGACATTTAAGTGATATTGCACAGGGGTGCATTCAATTCTGTTGTATACTGTATGTGGAAGAGGGTAGATAGCGCTTGCCTCGGAGTGTGTTATCTTGCCCTGTGATAAGGTTGGCTGGCTTTACATGTCTTGAAGGAAATATATTTTAGCCTGGTAGCTGGTGTGTGATAGAGGAAAGTTGGCTGGTTGGTGGGAATTAGCAAGTGACTAAATTAGGGAGAAAATAGGGAGCGATTGTTCTCAGTTTCAAGTTCAAAAAAGACGTCTCATCTGTTCTGTGGTACCGTGAAGTGTCACTGTGAAACAAAGCATAAACACTTCAGAGTAGTTGGTAGGCTGGTTGGTGCCGGTCATGTTACAGGTTATAGACCAGTCTATAGTTTGCAGTGATTGCAGTATCTAAAATGGATTATCCAAAAGAACCCAAAGCCTGGAGCTCAGTGTCCAAAAGTGTGTCATTACACACACAGGACAACATACAGAAATATGTCCTGTGGTTCTATTTAGATCACAAATATGCTCTAATGCCATGTATTTTTGTTGAATGTGTATCTTTAAAAAGTTATATCTGTTTTGTGGTTTGAAACAGGCTGAAAAGAGGGATTTGTGCAGTCCGTGGTAATTATAGTTTTCGTGGTCATGCTGAAAATTTCACAAAGTGGAGTATGGTGCTCTGGTGGAGTATGTGCTCTGAAATGAGTCAAAACCTGTAATACTGACTTTGCCTGGGTCCAGTTGGGGCCGAGAGAGCTCCACAACTCTTTTTCCTCCTGCGTGAGATTCTGCTGCAGTAGAGAAATGGCTCCATTGGTCAGTGCAGGACTGGACACGCCGGCTGCCAAGTCAGGACCACCTGTAGTTTTGACCATCTGGCCACACACACACACACACGCATCTATATACAGTACGTACAGTACAGAATTTGCTTTTATATTATTAAGATGATCAGTTTTATATAAAGTCCTTTTATGTTTCTAGAAGCATGTTATTGACAAATTGCTATTAATTTGTTTGACTACGGTGAAACTAATCGGAAAGTTGTGTAGTTACGAGAGTGAAGAATGCAAGTCTTGACCCACTGACAGGTTCTGGGGTGAGGAGTTCTACATTTTTCAACCAATACACTTTTCACCACAACTGAAGCATATATGTGTTTACCACAAACAGGATAACAGAATGGAAAACCTGTTCACTCAAAACTCCCAATAGAAGGCTAAGGGTAGCTGTTGGGGCAACAACTGTTTCTGCAAAACATGTATTTTTGTAGAATGCATTTGTGAATACTGCAGTCAAATGTATTTGTAAATTAAAGTCTAAATCTGTTGGGGTTTTTTTTGTTCTTTCAGAGATAGAGCTTCTTTAATAGCCAGTTATCCATGTGAGGAGAATTGTCCATACTTTCAGCAATAAAAAATGAATTTATTATTCAGGAAAAGAGGCAGAAATTGCTACCATGTTGTGATGGTAAACCTCATCTCATCTCATTATCTCTAGCCGCTTTATCCTTCTACAGGGTCGCAGGCAAGCTGGAGCCTATCCCAGCTGACTACGGGCGAAAGGCGGGGTACACCCTGGACAAGTCGCCAGGTCATCACAGGGCTGACACATAGACACAGACAACCATTCACACTCACATTCACACCTACGGTCAATTTAGAGTCACCAGTTAACCTAACCTGCATGTCTTTGGACTGTGGGGGAAACCGGAGCACCCGGAGGAAACCCACGCGGACACGGGGAGAGCATGCAAACTCCACACAGAAAGGCCCTCGCCGGCCCCGGGGCTCGAACCCAGGACCTTCTTGCTGTGAGGCGACAGCGCTAACCACTACACCACCGTGCCGCCGATGGTAAACCTATGTATGAAAAAAATTGTATAATGA
Organism: Neoarius graeffei; assembly: GCF_027579695.1. Classification (NCBI taxonomy): domain Eukaryota; kingdom Metazoa; phylum Chordata; class Actinopteri; order Siluriformes; family Ariidae; genus Neoarius; species Neoarius graeffei. Next base: position 52,043,964 of record NC_083588.1, read on the forward strand.
TTTAAAGCTTTGTTCACTTAGAGTACATGAAGAGAACACTGGGCCTCATGCAAGGGCCGCATGAATTTAGTCTGGCTAACGCGACTTCAAAGCTCTGCGAGCATTTGGTCTGGCAAAGATATTAAGCCCAACCGTTTCCCAAAGTGCGTGGTTGACCCACCTCCCTGAAATGCCTCAGTTTGCTACTGGTCGAAGCCAGAAAAGGCTGTGACGAAGCTTAAACCAATCACATCACTCTTTCCTCTGACGTATGTGACGCGACGGGGCTAACTGGTAGATTAAACTCTTACCGAAGCCGGTCGGGAGCAAGGCAAAAACGTCCTTCCTTTCAATAAATACCTCCAGGGCTGCTCTTTGCTCCGTTTTCAATGAGAACTTGCTCCATGTTTGTAATGTTTCTAGTGAATGAAGCACTTCCGGCATAGATTCTGTAAACAATCTATGGCTTCCGGTCGCAGTTCTACTACGTCAGTGCCTTGAACACGCCTCTACCCAGGGCCATTGGAGATGCTCAAAGTTGATTGGCTCCCGATTTTTCGGGAGCTTGGAAGAGCTGTAGATAGCTTGCCTTGCCAGACTAAGCTCGCAACAGGCCCTCGTGTTGCGTCACACTTAGGATGGGCGGGCCCAGGCTAGCATGAATTATCTCAAATTCCTCTTACTTTTTTCATATGAGTGTGCCACGTCAGATTCAGCAAATGCTCCTAAATTTAGATAATCGTATAAATGAGCTTGCGTAAACATGATAAATACAACCTGTGCGTAACTCACCGCATATACAAGAATTGTAAATTAGCATAATTAACACCCCAATAGTACCATATCAGGCTACGCATCCTGCCTCATATATCAAGACGTGTTCATTCATGAAAATGGCACTAAAAACAGAAAAGAAGAACTTTACAAGTTCAGCGATTGAAGTCTTGCTTTCAAAGATAAAATTAAACTTAAATGACTCAATACTTTAAAAGTAGATGGTCTTTCGATTTCATAAAATCAGTGAAATTCCTTCTGAAATTTGTTCATTGTGATATGTTTATTTCTGTAATATCTAAAAAAAAAGCAAGCCACACTCACGTCCTCCATTGTTCTCTCCTGTTTCAAATCTGTATCCCACAATGCCTTGCACAAACAGGGAAAGCCCACCATGTGATGCATGATGTAGCATCTTGTATGCATCATGGTGAAGCAAGAAAAAATAGCGGAGAATTTAGGGCCATGTGGCCCTTAATTCATTAATTGTTCTATTTTTTTTAACTAATAAAATTGGAAGTCTGTGATTCGAATTCAGTCACTTTCAGTCCACTAAACAAAAATAATTGGGTGTCAGGGAAAATTCTTTTTATGACCTACACTTGAAAAATCTGAAAGGCAGTCTACCTTTAAGGCATTTTGCAGTTTGAGATGTTTATATCGATATTGTACTATTATACAATTGCATCAATAACCAATTTAAAATAACAATGGTATTATTAGTTTATATGAGTAAATTTAGAATTATAATTTGAATTGTAGACTCAACCAGGATGTCATCATAATTATAAAGTATATAAGATTTTCAAACTCAAAATTTCATGAAATATACAATCCATTACTGAAAATTCAAAATACGAGAAGGTTGGTGAATGTGGCAATCAGGCCACTTAAGAACGAATCTGTTCATACAGGTGGTTTTTGCATGAGGTTGATTGTGTTGATTGATTTGGCGAATGTGTGGCGGTCTGTGAAAACCCACTGGATGTTACTGCTAGCAAGCAGCCAAAAAAACATACTGACATCTCATCTTCAAGAAATGTATTTACAATCTTTATAATCTTGCCTAGCTTGCCTTCCTGTAAACATCATATGGTGTAAAGAGCAAGTTTAACAAACATAGTGGTAAAAAAAAAAACAAACGAGACTGTCAATGACGGTGTAGCTCACTCTGGCCCTGTCTAGTCCAGAAGGAACGATCTAAAGTGGGCCACCTTGCGCAATAAATGTTGCAAGCAATATACACTATATACAGGCTATATCCACCCTAGGAATACCAACCTATTTGCCAGAAAGAATCCAAAACGGCGAGGAATTGACCGAGAAGAAGCGATTTTTGTTGAACTGCTCATTAAGGCTTAATTAAGTCCATAACTTCATTAATAATTGCAATTAAGCAAATTGGGGTAGAAGTTATATGCACCCTAGGTACCCCTACCTTCATGCAGAAAGAATTAAAATCGGTGAAGAATTGAGGAAGAAGAAGCTATTTGTGTGGAAACTGCTCGTTAGGGATTGATTAATTACTCCATATCTTCATTATTAATTGGAATTATGCAAATTTGGGTAGAAGCTATATGCACCCTAGGCAGACCTACCTTCCTGCCAAAAAGAATACAAATCAGTGAACAACTGAGAGAGAAAAAGCGATTTTCGTGAAATGTGGACGACGCCGGATGGACGACGGGCAACACATGATGGCATAAGCTCATCGCCTATCAGCCGGATGAGCTAAATAATAAAATAAAATAAAACTCTAAGTCTATATGTCTTTAGCTGTCTAAAACCTCACTAGTTAAGTGTGAATTTCACACAGTAAATGTGATCGAGTTTTGGGATAGCTACGTACTGTGCTGCTGCCACGTGATTGGCTGACTGGGTAATTGTATGAAAGTGGACAGTGAGTGTATAATTTCATCATGTGAAAAGGTTTCCCAGGTCACTGTCGGGAAGGTGAAGTAAATGAACAAAGACATGTTCATACATGTCAACGTATATGGAATGTCCGTATTTTATATGGATTTGATTCAATAAACGTAGTATACGGGCGTATAAATAAAGTTATACGGATTCTTTAAAAAAACTTCAATATTTATTTAGAGCTATAATCAATTCCCACGATGATAAAAGTGCATAACATTTACAAACGTACTGTACACCACAGACAGCCAGTAAAGAGTCTTATGAAATCGCGCGTTATCTTGTGGTAGCGAGACTTCATTCCACTTTTGATCATGCGCACACCGCATTGCGAGAATCCCGCCAACCGGGAAGTCATAGACATATAAACATAGACGCCGCCTTCTGCGTAGAATCATACGTCATCCTCGCCGCCATATTGGCTGTGGCAAAGTGGAGATTCTTCAACCGTCTCTGGTATAGCGTCTAGACAGTAGCCAAGAATAAAGATGCCTCATTCATGTGCTGCGTTTAACTGTACCAACAGGTTTACCGTCCAAACGAGATCACATGGGATTACCTTTCACAGGTGAGACTGGAAAAATACTTTTCATTGTATTTGGTCATTATAACGTAATTTTACGAACAGATTTTTCTGACTTTGTGGCTAATATGAAGTCTCGTGCATAATAGCCGCTCGGTGAAACCTGTCTTCAAACAACGAAGTATTTCCTTCGTAACTACGCTGATAACACTTTGTGTTTTTGTCAAACATTGGAGCTTTGTATTCATTCTGAAGGTTTATTGTTATTAATATTGAATAAAAAGTAACTGGGATATATCATTGTTAATTATCATTCAAATTTTAGGTAAATTATTTTAATTTGCATCTTATACAGATTTTATAAGGGAAATACAGATTTTGGAGGTTGGTTATACAGGTTTGATTGACCAAAGGTTGACATGTATGCATGTTTGCTGTAGATATTTTCTGTCTCTATCTGTGCACACTAACCAGGTCGAGAGGAATGAACAGGTGATGCAGAAGCTCCTCTGAGTTTGGATTTGCTATATCTGTCTTCAAACAGTCCTGGAATATGAAGCAACATACTGTACAGTAAGTGTGTATAAAAAACTAAACCAGCCATAGATAATAATATCACTACAGTTTAAAGAGAGACTGTGATGAGAGATTACATTACCAGCAAACTGAACGAGTATTTAATCTTCTGGAAAATGTCCACAAACTCTTGTTCGGATGGAGTGTTTACTTGTTCTGTCGTCATGACATCATCTACAGTGTGCACACACACACACACACACACACACACCAGAGTCATTATATTTTTAAAAAAGTACCATAGTTTTTACTCATTTTTAGATGTCCCAATCCCTTTGTCTCACTCCTCTCTTACAACCCTGCTTCTTCTTCTTGCTGGCCATTTTTCTTTTCATATTTTGCTGCAGAGTTCGCTGAGCATCAGCTGCCTGCTGCAGGAGGGCCATGAAGCGTTCCACATCAGAAAAGCAGTGGTTTAACAGCTCCTGGGAGACAGACAGCATGCTCTTTACTATGTAATTTAACACCCACCCACCTACCTAGCTATAATCAATATCCATTTCATCAAATACACCTGTCCTATAAATGTGCTTTGTATGTGTACCATTACCAATTGAAAGCCCATCATACTCCATTCAGTCCATCAGTGGAATCATTGGGTTGAAAACCAAAACCCAAAAATTTCCAGCTAACATCGGTGCTGTGGTGAAACACTAATACTGAAGGCCAGAGAACGATTAATGCCCTCTGTGCATGGGGAAAAAGAGCTGTAATCTACAAGGTGTACAGATAAGATATGTGTGTCAAATACATTTTTCAGAAATTGAATGAGTGGATACGCTCATATAGATAGTTTTCACATGATGTCACAGAGTCGGGGATTCCCTGGTGGCGGCCATCTTGGAGGGCTAGCTTACCGTACGGGTCACTGAGTACACATTGTAGCGTGCGAGTTACATTCATTTATATATTATTTACATTTATAGTTACATTACTACTATTTAAAGCTAGCAATGGTGCACACCTGTTGTATTCACGGCTGTCGTAATAGGTCAGATGATGAAGTCAAGCGGAGCTTTTATGGAATTCCCACTGTACGGGAGCACGAAGGCGAGCAAACAAACTCAGCATACAAAGGAGAAATCTATGGCTTGTGAGAATCAACCGCAAGGATTATCAGCCTTCCAAACACAGCAAAGTCTGCTCCGATCACTTTATAAGTGGTAAGTTGTTTAAATAAACAATCAATTGTGTTTAAGTTTGTTTTTGGAAACCAAAACATCATGTAAACAATCTCTGGAGAATGCCTAACTGGAACTGCTGAGTGTACGTTTACATTGTAATGTACACTTAATATCGCTCGTTTGTCACGTTTCTATTTGAAACTTGTCACTTCACTCACGCAAGGGTCATTTTTGAAAAACATTTTAGGTCTATTCTGTATGATTTAATTTGTGTTTGGGATGCAAACAGCGCGCCTTTTGGCGGATGCCACCTGAATCACGCAGATCTGTTTTTTTTGGGGGGGGGGGGGGGGGGGGGGCGTTGGAGTGTCTGATTATAATTTCAAAGTAAATTCTGTATTAAAATTACTAAATAAGCAAATCCGTTACAGTCCATGAAACAGGAAGTATAAGGATAAGAAAAAAACAGTTTAAATCGGGAAGCTGCGCACAGCCCGAACGGTGTGCAGGACTGCACAAATGTGTGCAGCTTCCCGATTTAAACTGTTTTTTTTCTCATCCTTATACTTTCTGTTTCATGGACTGTAACGGGTTTGCTTATTTAGTAATTTTAATACAGAATTTACTTTGAAATTATAATCAGACACTCCAACGCCCCCCCTAAAAAAAAAAACGGATCTGCGCGATTCAGGCGGCATCCGCCAAAAGGCGCGGTGTGAATATATAAAGTTGTATATATCAGACAGCCTTTAAAGTTTGATGAAGTCAGTTTCAGGCTTTGGCAGCCCTGCATAGTCACTTGAAAATGCATCTTTGTCCACTTCATAGGGGTCAATTCCCCCAATCAAGGCCAGTTTGGCTGCATACCATTGTCGTGAGATGTCTAATGTATCTATATACTTCTTCTGTTTGCTTGATTTTGCCGACATTGATCTTTATTTTAGAAAACTGACTATATAACTTCATAAATTCGTCCGAGATAACGTAGCCAGTAGTGGCGATGGTCCGTTTTGTTTGCCCTCCAAGATGGCAGCTGGGGGGCGTTCCCCGGAATGCCGTGACGTCAGTGAAAACTATCTATACACTCAACATCACACACACTACCATGTCAGTGTCACTGCTGAGCTAAATGTGGTTAGCCATCCGGCAATGGCTCTTTAACAGTCCTTTTCCACTGATGGATGCGTTAAGGGAGGTTGACAACCTGTACATAGGACCTGATAGGCTATAATCAGTAATTGCACACAGGAATTTACAAAATGGTAAAATAAATACTTAAAATAAATAATAACATTTCCATCAAAGACCTAAATCTGTGTATATCTGTACCGTATATGCATTGACAACTTGTTCATACACACCACGTCATGTTCTGGATGTCTAATTTTTTCCTTCCTTTTCACTGCAAGAAGAAAAAAGCACACATTATATAATTATTTATATAGTATCTGGTGATGGTTGAAAATAGCAAAGTATTAATAGAATAATAAAATGCCCCCTATCTTGTTCCACAGACAGCCAGTAAAACAGAGGACACACCTTGGGTATAAACAGGCTGGTCTGGAGAAAAAGGTCTGAGTAAAGAATGTTTCCTGGGAACAACTGGTGGGGGATTCATCTGAGAGAGAGAGAGAGAGAGAGAGAGAGAGAGAGAGAGAGAGAGATGATTCAACAACATTCTCTGCAGTCTTTTGTCAGCTGTCTCTTTTATCCTGCAGTACACAATGTTCCAGACATATAATTTGGGCAGGCTTTAAGTTTATAGACGTGACATATATTTGACAGTGGTAATAATTTGTATACTTTTGGGCTTAGGGGTGTTGGCAGGTGGGGTGAAGTGGTGCACAATACGACTACAACTACTACTACTAAGATTAACTGTTGTTGTAGTAGTAGTAGTAGTAGTAACAGTTGGCAGCGGCGGCGGCGGAGGAGGAGGAAGAGTAATAAAAGTAGTTGTAGCAGAAGGAAGAGTAGTAGTAGTGGTACAACCCCAATTCCATAAATTTGGGACACTGTGTAAACTGTAAATTAAAAAAATGCAATAATTTGCAAATCATGGAAGCCCTATATTTCATTGAAAATAATACAAAGACAACATATCAAATGTTGAAACTGAGAAATTTTATCTTTTTTTTTTGAAAAACATTTGCTCATTTTGAATTTGATGTCAGCAACACATTTCAAAAAAAATTTGAGACAGGGGCATGTTTATCACTGTGTTGCATCACCTCTACTTTTAACAACACTCTGGAAACATCTGGGAACTGAGGAGACCAATTGCTATAGTTTTGAAAGAAAAATGTTGTCCCATTCTTGCCTGATATACAGTTTCAGTTGCTCAACAGTTCGGGGTCTCCTTTGTCGTATTTTGTGCTTCAAAATGCGGCAAATGTTTTAAATGGGAGACAGGTCTGGACTGCAGGCAGGCCAGTTTAGCACCTGGACTCTTTTCAAATGCAAGTTAAAACCATATATAAACAATATCCAGAAACAAATTTATGGAATTGGGGTTGTAGTAGTAGTATGTACAGCCCCTGATCCATCCTGATGCCCTACTTCTAGCTGAGGGTCTTATCACTTCACTCCTGTGAAGGATGGCCCCATATGGACAGTCTAAAAATACAGATGGCTCTGGACACTAACAGTTTTGCTATGATGTCTTAGGACTACAATTGCCATGATAACTTTAGGACTGCAGTTGTCATGAACAGTTTTGCACTCAAGTCTCCATCAATGGACAGTTGATAACTTCAACAAAATAGACTTCATGTTAAAGCCAAACTGAATCTCCTGGTTACACAGTTGCACTTTTTGACCATATAGGACACACTTATAGAAGTGAGTTATTTATAATCATGCTATCTGTTATCACCCAGATGAGGAGGGGGTTCCCTTTTGAGTCGGGATGGATGGCTGTAAGTGCAGGGGGAGTTTATTTACAGCAGGCATGCAGACAATACAAAAACATCAAGCAAAGGCAGGGTTATGCAACAGGCAAGGGTAATACGAGATGCAAACAAGATGTCAGAAGAAATGCAAGGAAACAGAACACAGAGTCGAGAACCAGAGAAGCACAAAACAATATAAGGCTTTGTAATGTGGAGTACCAGGTACAATGTGTATACTTTGCAAAGTCTGTGTGCTTGTAAAGTCCTGAGAAGCACATGCCATGATTGCACTCTAATCAGGAACAGGTGCAAGGTAGTCTTTGGTGCGCATGCCACACTCAGAACGCCAATGCGTGTGGACGTGACAGTCTGGTTCCTCTCAAGGTTTCTTCCTCATGTTGTCTCAGGGAGCTTTTCCTTGCTACCATCACGTCAGGTTTATTCATTAGGGATGAATGTATAAGTTTATATGTTTAAAAGCTTTCTTTTTCTGTAAATCTGCTTTTCGATAATGTCCATTGTTAAAAGCACAGTACAAATAAATTGATTGACTGATTGAATAGTAGTAGTAGTAGTAGTAGTAGTAGTAGTAGTAGTAGTAAGAATAGGAGGAAGAGGAGGAGTTGTAGTAGTAGTGGTAGGAGTAGTATCATCTCTGCCTCACTGCATATAAATTATTCCTAAAGTGTTACATGGATCCTCTACACTGTCCTCTTCCTCTATCCTTCTCCACTGTACAACAGGTGGAAATTTTTAGTGTCTGTTTTTATTCGTGTGTTTGAATTGTGTTTAGGGTCAGCAGTCTGACTGAAAGCTTTTTTGGCTAAACCTTGGCTGGTAGGTAAAGGTATAATGATTAATTTTATATAACAGCAGTTCGGGGTGGCACGGTGGTGTAGTGGTTAGCGCTGTTGCCTCACAGCAAGAAGGTCCAGGTTTGAGCCCCGTGGCCGGCGAGGGCCTTTCTGTGCGGAGTTTGCATGTTGTCCGCGTGGGTTTCCGCCGGGTGCTCCGGTTTCCCCAACAGTCCAAAGACATGCAGGTTAGGCTAATTGGTGGCTCCAAATTGACCGTAGGTGTGAATGTGAGTGTGAATGGTTGTCTGTGTCTATGTGTCAGCCCTGCGATGACCTGGTGGCTTGTCCAGGGTGTACCCCGCCTCTCACCCATAGTCAGCTGGGATAGGCTCCAGCTTGCCTGTGACCCTGTAGAACAGGATAAGCAGCTACAGATGATGGATGGATGGATGGATGGATGGATGGATGGATGGATGGATGGATGGATGGATGGATGGATGGATGGATGGATGGATGGATGGATGGAGTGTCTGCTCTTTATACCAGACAAAGGTAAAGCTCTAACTCCAACAGAGAGAAAAAAAGAGAGAGGCCAGTGATAGAACAACTGTTTATAGCTGCTATAATGTAAGTGATAACAGGAAACAGATGTACAGTGTCTCATCTCATCTCATTATCTCTAGCCGCTTTATCCTGTTCTACAGGGTCGCAGGCAAGCTGGACCCTATCCCAGCTGACTACGGCCGAAAGGCGGGGTACACCCTGGACAAGTCGCCAGGTCATCACAGGGCTGACACATAGACACAGACAACCATTCACACTCACATTCACACCTACGGTCAATTTAGAGTCACCAGTTAACCTAACCTGCATGTCTTTGGACTGTGGGGGAAACCGGAGCACCCGGAGGAAACCCACGCGGACATGGGGAGAACATGCAAACTCCACACAGAAAGGCCCTCGCCGGCCACGGGGCTCGAACCCGGACCTTCTTGCTGTGAGGCGACAGCGCTAACCACTACACCACCATGCCGCCCCGATGTACAGTGTGTCATTCTTAATAAAGTTAAAAAATGACAATCATTGGCAAGTTGCTGTGGTATAAGAAGAATAAAACATTTCAGAACATCCTGTTATAGCGAAATAATCAACGTCAGTGTTTTATCACTAACTTGGGCTGCATCACACCACCCCATTGTTGATTATTTTCCTCTAACAGCATGTTTTATTTCTTACCAAATGCATTATGCAGTATATACTTCGACATCTGGGTCTGTCTTTGAATATTTGCCTGATTCTACTAGTCTAAACAAGTGTTAACCAGAACAAATGATCTATTTAGTTGTTCACTAAATCCTTTGTGAATTGAGATGGATGTACTGGATCACAGTAAACACTAAAGCCTGCATTTCTGTCACTCGCCTGCAGAGAAACTTCCGAGTCTAAGCGATGTTATCTCAGCTTAGATTTCTGTAACCTTCCTTAAATAAAGAAACAGAAACATGATCTTTACCAGATGAGAAAAAGAAAATCCTCAAACAAAATAAGCTATATTTACTCAGGTTATAGAACAAACCGGAGCAGGATTGTGCAATTTGACCCGGTGTCAAGTGTCTGGTTTTGATTTGCTGTGAAAATGTATTTTAATTATGCCATAAGCACAAGATTTATACCAAATCTAGCAAAATTATACCGTCAAGGCCATAATGAAGGTTTCTGAGGCTTGTAAAACAAAACTGTTTGTAATCGTCACACCATATAAAAAAAAGGAAGTATGATGTGGTATCATGAAGCTGTAAAATGCCTGTCGTTTAGTAATCTTACACGAGAACATGTAAAGTGGTCAGGTGTATCCTGTACATGTGTGCAATCTTATAGGTACACTGGTTGTTTTATGAGATATTTGAGAACCAGGGGTGACGTAAATCACATACCATTACATGGCATTACATTACATTAATGGCATTTAGCAGACGCTCTTATCCAGAGCGACATGCAACGTACCCAGAGCAGCCTGGGGAGCAGCTGGGGGTTCGGTGACTTGCTCAAGGGCACTTCAGCCATCCCTGCTCGTCCAAGGAATCAAACCAGTGACCTTTTGGTCCCAAAGCTGCTTCTCTAACCTTTAGGCAGTGGCTTCCAACATATATGATAAAACTGTTCGAGTCTATAAACTGCACTTAATTTGATGTTTAGCACCAACGTTAACAGGTTTTTGCTTCATTGTACTGATTTTTAGTATCATCTTAAAATATTGCAAAGGAAACATGAAATGGGATCACAATTATAATAACTCTGTTGTAATTATATATATATATATATATATAAAACAACAGTTATTATAATTGTGATCCCATTTCATGCTTCCTTTGCAATATTTTAAGATGATACTAAAAAAAGAGAGAGAGGATATAAAGGTGGTATGAAGATATGAAGTTTATCTTCAAGCGGTGAACATATTTTTGAACACAAAAAGATAAACATATCTTCAAGCCCACATGAAATTTTCTTTTTATTATATAGACACATTCACAAACAAAAACTATGTAAATTTATCAAAATAATTCATTGATATCTCTTCACGAGTGAAGATATTGGAAAATATGTTACTCAATGTCCTGGATGTAGCTCATATGAAAAACAGAAGTGATGTATTTCCCAGTAAAACACTCATATATATTTATATATATAAGTGGTTAGCGCTGTCGCCTCACAGCAAGAAGGTCCGGGTTCGAGCCCCGTGGCCGGCGAGGGTCTTTCTGTGCGGAGTTTGCATGTTCTCCCCGTGTCCGCGTGGGTTTCCTCCGGGTGCTCCGGTTTCCCCCACAGTCCAAAGACATGCAGGTTAGGTTAACTGGTGACTCTAAATTGACCGTAGGTGTGAATGTGAGTGTGAATGGTTGTCTGTGTCTATGTGTCAGCCCTGTGATGACCTGGCGACTTGTCCAGGGTGTACCCCGCCTTTCGCCCGTAGTCAGCTGGGATAGGCTCCAGCTTGCCTGCGACCCTGTAGAACAGGATAAAGCGGCTAGAGATGATGAGATGAGATGAGAATTAGGTCGACATTCTTATAAGAGATTTTTTTTTTTTTGGAGGGAGGGACTCATTAAAAAAAGGGTGCTTGGATCTTTTAGGGGGTTCATAAAAGACCAAGAAGATTTTGACAACCACTCTCTAATCATCCTACCCCCTCATACCTCTTTACACAGAATGACACTGATGTACCTGTCTTTCTAACTTAATTTGCTTCCCTCCCACCCCCTACTTTTTACTATCCTTGCTGGGAATCAAACTCAGGACCTGCTCCTTTGAAGGCCCCCACCACTTTACCACTACACCATGGAGGATTCAGTTGCAGCACATAAATTAAACATTCCACTAGATTATGCAACCCTAACCCTAACCCTAACCCCAAATCCTGATTCACCTCTGTAAATCGAGAATCACAGAGGTGAATCCAGATTCACCTGATTTCAAAAATCACCTGTACACAACATACAATACGTATTATTGTCGGAGCAAATCATATGTATATAAAGGTGTTTTTTTTTTCAGATGCTACAAAATAACTCAACTTAAAATTAACAACTTAAAATTAAAATACTGCATTAAAAAATACACTGATATGGTAACATCTTACCGTACGAGTAGACATGCGTCAGTCTCACATCTTCTGTTTACGCCTCATAGAGAAATGCAGAAACAAGAAAAACAAGAACACCTGTCAGGTCTCGGCCAACCTCTCTCTCGTTCTGACTCTCTCTCCCTCCCTCTCTGTATCTACGTCTCTCACTCTCGGTGTGTTTTGACCGTCTGATCACTATTACAGACAACTGACAGTTTGAGTTCATAGATTAATTCAAAGGTCTATGCTCTATCTCACATATTGTATGTTTAGAAGTACTCACATTCCAGGAAGCAACTCTATGTGACGGCATGCACGCACATACCGTACACACACGCCAACACCTAAATGTGGCTGTCAAGGACACTAGTTGCTGTCTCAGGTCAGTCTTTCAGCAAAACCTGTCTAACCAGCTCTTGCACTCTTTTTCTCTCAGAGGTATTAAAAGAATGTGATTACATGTACCTGGTATCAGGACCATTTTAGAGCCATTTTTATCTCCTAAGTGACCAGTTCAATACTATTCAAAAGACCTAAAAGTAGCCAACTATTTTCTAAACAACTGATTAACTCCTTAAACTATTGGCTTAGTATTCTCATCTCTCTCATCTCATTATCTCTAGCCGCTTTATCCTGTTCTACAGGGTCGCAGGCAAGCTGGAGCCTATCCCAGCTGACTACAGGCGAAAGGCGGGGTACACCCTGGACAAGTCACCAGGTCATCACAGGGCTGACACATAGACACAGACAACCATTCACACTCACATTCACACCTACGCTCAATTTAGAGTCACCAGTTAACCTAACCTGCATGTCTTTGGACTGTGGGGGAAACCGGAGCACCCGGAGGAAACCCACGGGGACACAGGGAGAACATGCAAACTCCGCACAGAAAGGCCCTCGCCGGCCACGGGGCTCGAACCCGGACCTTCTTGCTGTGAGGCGACAGCGCTAACCACTACACCACTAACTATTATGAATTGCTTAGGAAGTACAGAGAAACTAATAGAAAAGCTATGTAGGTACAAGAGGAAGGAATATTGGCATGGCCTTTAACTTTCCTAACATTTAAGTCTTCACTGATGATTAACTAATTATGAATGAAAATGTTCCCTACATTTGTATTCCTAGACCTTGACTCATACCATTCTCTCGGCATGGTTCTGACATTCTGCACGGTGCTTTGCAAAAGTATTCACCCCCTTGGTGTTTTTCCTGTTCTGTTGCATTGCAACCTGGAATTAAAATGGATTCTATTTATTTATTTTATTTTATTTTTTGCAGGATTGTACCATTTGATTTACACAACATGCTTACCAGTTTGAAGATGCAAAATATGTTTTATTATGACACAAACAATAAAGACAAAAAAAATGCCATATCCGTGAGAATCATTACACGTACTTGCTGGTTCAACCCTTCTCCTGTCTATCTACAGCCCAAGCACGACCATGTTCCCACTGCCAAAAATCATTCATGGTAGTGCTCGGTCCACACCTACAAGAGACAAACTACAACCCCAAATCAGAAAATGTTAGGACGGTATAGAAAATGCAAAAAAAAAAAAAATAGAAAGCAGTGATTTCTGAATTTACTTTGATTTGTATTTCATTGCAGACAGAATGAATCCAAGATATCTCATGTTTTTTTCTGGTCAACTTCATCTCATTATCTGTAGCCGCTTTATCCTTCTACAGGGTCGCAGGCAAGCTGGAGCCTATCCCAGCTGACCATGAGCGAAAGGCGGGGTACACCCTGGACAAGTCGCCAGGTCATCACAGGGCTGACACATAGACACAGACAACCATTCACACTCACATTCACACCTACGGTCAATTTAGAGTCACCAGTTAACCTAACCTGCATGTCTTTGGACTGTGGGGGAAACCGGAGCACCCGGAGGAAACCCACGCGGACACGGGGAGAACATGCAAACTCCGCACAGAAAGGCCCTCGCCGGCCCCGGGGCTCGAACCCAGGACCTTCTTGCTGTGAGGCAACAGCGCTAACCACTACACCACCGTGCCGCCTGGTCAACTTCATTTTATTTGTAAATATACATTCATTCCTGTGTTCCAGACCTGCGACACATTCCAAAAAAAGTTGGGACGGCGCAATTTCTCATCTCATCTCATTATCTCTAGCCGCTTTATCCTTCTACAGGGTCGCAGGCAAGCTGGAGCCTATCCCAGCTGACTACGGGCGAAAGGCGGGGTACACCCTGGACAAGTCACCAGGTCATCACAGGGCTGACACATAGACACAGACAACCATTCACACTCACATTCACACCTACGGTCAATTTAGAGTCACCAGTTAACCTAACCTGCATGTCTTTGGACTGTGGGGGGAAACCGGAGCACCCGGAGGAAACCCACGCGGACACGGGGAGAACATGCAAACTCCACACAGAAAGGCCCTCGCCGGCCCCGGGGCTCGAACCCAGGACCTTCTTGCTGTGAGGCGAAAGCGCTAACCACTACACCACCGTGCCGCCCACGGCGCAATTTAGGGCTAGTAATGAGGTAAAACAAATAAATAATGATGTGATTTGAAACAGCTGATGTCAACAGGTGATTGTAATCATAATTTGGTACAAAGTCAGTATCCAGGAAAGCCCGGGTCTTTGAGGAGCAAAGCTGGGCCGAGGATCTCTGGTTTGTCCACAAATGCATGAGAAAATTATTGAAACGTTTCAAAAAAGGTTCCTCAAAGAAAGATAGGAAGGGATTTGGATATTTCACCCTCAGTGGTGCATGATATCATTCAATGATTTAAGGAAACTGGAGGAGTTTTATTGCATAAAGGGCAAGGGCACAAGCCTAAGCTGAACACCTGTGATCTCTGATTCCTCAAATGGCCCTGCATCAAGAACCGTCATTCATCTATAGCTGATATAACCACATGGGCTTGGGATTACTTTGGCAAACCTTTGTCATGCTCTACAAGACAGAGTTACATCCACAAATGCCGGTTAAAACTTTACTGTGCAAAAATGAAGCATTGTGTTAATTGTGTCCAGAAGTGCCGTCAACTTCTCTGGACTTGTAAGCATCTGGGATGGACCATCACACAGTGGAAACGTGTATTGTGGTCAGACAAATCAGTAGTCCAGGTCTTTTTTTGTAAGAAATGTGCTCTGGACCAAAGACGAAAAGGACCATCCAGACTGTTACCATCAACAAGTCCAAAAGCCAAGGTCGGTCAAGGTACGGGGTTGTGTCAATACCCTTGGCAAAGGTAACTTACACTTCTGTGATCGCAGCATTAATGCAAAAAGTATATTGAGATTTTGGAGCAACGTAGTCTGCCTTCAGGATGACATTTTTTCCAAAGATATTTCAACAAAACAATACAAAACCACATTCTGCGCACATTACAAAGGCATTGCTGTGGAAGAAGAGGGTATGTCCCCTCTGTCCCCAATAGAGGATGTTTGGTGAATTTTGAAATCGAAAAATATGACGACGACCCTGTACTGTTCCACACCTTAAGACCTGTTTGCAGGAAGAATGGGACAAAATAACACCTGAAACGTTTCATCACTTGGTGTCTTCAGTCCCTAAACATCTTTTAAGTGTTGTGAGAAGGAATGGCAGTATTATAAAGTGCTTTACCTTCCAAACCTTTTTTTTTAAATGTGTCACAGGAATCAAAACTGAAATGTTTACTTTGGAAAAAAAAATTTGTGAGGTAAAACAGCAAATAGTGTGCTGCTGTGTTCTTCTGAATGCAATACAGGTCAAAGATTATTTACAAATCATCATTTTCAGTTTTAGGGGCGGCATGGTGGTGTAGTGGTTAGCGCTGTCGCCTCACAGCAAGAAGGTCCAGGTTCGAGCCCCGTGGCCGGCGAGGGCCTTTCTGTGTGGAGTTTGCATGTTCTCCCCGTGTCCGCGTGGGTTTCCTCCGGGTGCTCCGGTTTCCACCACAGTCCAAAGACATGCAGGTTAGGTTAACTGGTGACTCTAAATTGACCGTAGGTGTGAATGTGAGTGTGAATGGTTGTCTGTGTCTATGTGTCAGCCCTGTGATGACCTGGCGACTTGTCCAGGGTGTACCCCGCCTTTCGCCCGTAGTCAGCTGGGATAGGCTCCAGCTTGCCTGCGACCCTGTAGAACAGGATAAAGCAGCTACAGATAATGAGATGAGACATTTTCAGTTTTAATTTCAATTTCAACATAGCGTCCCAACTTTTTCTGATTTGGGGTTGTACAAGCGACACAAAATTTTAACCCTTGGTTAGTTATGGTAAGTGAGAAAATCAACTCTTGCTGTTTTGTTTTTCAGAGCTAAAAGCTAATATCCATTATATTTGGGATTGTTGAAATTTTCTTTCGGGTGGTGTAGTAGTTAGCGCTGTCACCTCACAGCAAGAAGGTCCGGGTTCGAGCCCCATGGCCGGCGAGGGCCTTTCTGTGCGGAGTTTGCATGTTCTCCCCGTGTCCGCGTGGGTTTCCTCCGGGTGCTCCGGTTTCCCCCACAGTCCAAAGACATGCAGGTTAGGTTAACTGGTGACTCTAAATTGACCGTAGGTGTGAATGTGAGTGTGAATGGTTGTCTGTGTCTATGTGTCAGCCCTGTGATGACCTGGCGACTTGTCCAGGGTGTACCCCGCCTTTCGCCCGTAGTCAGCTGGGATAGGCTCCAGCTTGCCTGCGACCCTGTAGAACAGGATAAGCGGCTACAGAAAATGGATGGATGGATGGATGGATTCTCCACAGAACACAAGACTGTTTTGATGCAGTTCAGTTCGGCTTTAGCGCCCCCGTGCGCTCGATGCGGCGCAGCTGCAGCTTAATGACGTCATTCAAAGCTACTTCAGCTGCAAGAGAAGCTTTTTCAGCTGGACGTGAACATGGCCATTCGGACTGCATGCTAAAGGGAAATGCATGCTGTGTTCCTGCACATGAAGCACACACACACACACACAGCTCCATCTTTTACACTTTAAACTAAATGGCAGCATGTTTTGAGGGAACTATACAATCCGTGCACTTTCCCATACCGTTCATTTCTCGCAAAAACTCGAAATGTACGGTCAGGGTTGCCAGATCTGTGCAAATGTATAGGACAATTATTGTTAGTGCCCTGAAGTCCTGAAGTTGATTATTTAAATAATATTGGCTGGCGTTATATTGGAGTGTATATCAGATATACAGTGGTGCTTGAAAGTTTGTGAACCCTTTAGAATTTTCTATATATTTCTGCATAAATATGACCAAAAACATCATCAGATTTTCACTCATGTCCTAAAAGTAGACAAAGACAACCCAGTTAAACAAATGAGACCAAAATATTATACTCGGTCATTTATTTATTGAGGAAAATGATCCAATATTACATATCTGTGAGTGGCGAAAGTATGTGAACCTCTAGGATTAGCAGTTAATTTGAAGGTGAAATTAGAGTCAGGTGTTTTCAATCAATGGGATGACAATCAGGTGTGAGTGGGCACCCTGTTTTATTTAAAGAACAGGGATCTATCAAAGTCTGATCTTCACAGCACATGTTTGTGGAAGTGCACGAACAAAGGAGATTTCTGAGGACCTCAGAAAAAGCGTTGTTGATGCTCATCAGGCTGGAAAAGGTTACAAAACCATCTCTAAAGAGTTTGGACTCCACCAATCCACAGTCAGACAGATTGTGTACAAACGGAGGAAATTCAAGACCACTGTTACCCTCTCCAGGAGTGGTCGACCAACAAAGATCACTCCAAGAGCAAGGTGTATAATAGTCGGCGAGGTCACAAAGGACCCCAGGGTAACTTCTAAGCAACTGAAGGCCTCTCTCACATTGGCTAATGTTAATGTTCATGAGTCCACCATCAGGAGAACAGTGAACAACAATCGTGTGCATGGCAGGGTTGCAAGGAGAAAGCCACTGCTCTTCAAAAAGAACCCCACATACACAACAACTTTATTATTCATCACACACTTGTGAAATTCCTCTCTGCATTTAACCCATCTGAAGCAGTGAACACACACATACTTGAGAATTAAGCACACACATACCCAGAGCAGTGGGCAGCCATGCTAACAGTGGCCAGGGAGCAGTTGGGAGTTAGGTGCTTCACTCAAGGGCAAATCAGCCCAAGGCCATCCCATATTAACCTAACCGCATGTCTTTGAACTGTGGGGGAAACTGGAGCACCCAGAGGAAACCCACGAAGACACAGGGAAAACATGCAAACTCCACACAGAAAGGCCCCTGCTGGCCTCAAACCCAGAACCTTCTTGCTGTGAGGCGACTGTGCTAACCACTTACACCACAGTCGCTCACACCTTTAAAATCAAAATTATGCTCCTGCCCGAATAGAACACGACCAGCTCTCCTGCTGAAACTGCATCCCCTCAGCACAGGCCTCAGCACATGATTAGTTACTTTGATCCAACTTGGATTAAAAAAAAAAAGAGTTCTATTGTAAAACATTGTTCTAAAATACATGTGAAGACTTAAATATGGGCGGCACGGTGGTGTAGTGGTTAGCACTCTCACCTCACAGCAAGAAGGTTCCGGGTTCGAGCCCGGTGGCCGATGAGGGCCTTTCTGTGCGGAGTTTGCATGTTCTCCCCGTGTCTGTGTGGGTTTCCTCCGGCTGCTCCAGTTTCCCCCACAGTCCAAAGACATGCAGATTAGGCTAATTGGTGGCTCTAAATTGACCGTAGGTGTGAATGTGAGTGTGAATGGTTGTCTGTGTCTATGTGTCAGCCCTGTGATGACCTGGCGACTTGTTCAGGGCGTACCCCGCCTTTCGCCCGTAGTCAGCTGGGATAGGCTCCAGCTTGCCCGTGACCCTGTAGAACAGGATAAGAGCCATTCCACCGAATCGGTGCCATTTCCGTCCCTAGAAAATTATATGTATAAATGCACATAAAAATGCCCTTTAAAATACATTTCCTTATTACGCAGAATGTCCTGCACATTGATCTGATTTCAAATTTAAGATATATAATTGTAAGGATTAATAAAAACTACCTAAAACACTGAAAAATAGCATGTGTTACCTGTCCCCGCACTCTAACTTTATACTTAACTATGAAATATTATGATTAAAATCCTTCAGAAACAGTATTTATTTTGCCCTGTTGTGTGACTCCATATCCTATTCATGGTTTAAATATATTTTTTCATAAGAAATCCACAATACCTTAGTTAAAATACACATTTTAGTCGTGTCCCTGGGTTTTCACTCAGTCCTGTTACCCAAACATATTAACCCATCTGACAAATTTGGAACATTCCATAAATCACATGCTCAACAGGAAGTTACATCAGTTGTGTCTTCTGAAGGCCATGGGAGGACCAAAAGTTAGTTCTCTCATTTACTTTTCTGTATATTTGATGATTTTTTAACTTTGACTGATAAGGTCAATGTCAACATACTGTCCTGTTAATTACATTATTTCTTAGATGATATTTGTTTATTTTAAAAATACAGATTTTTGGTAAATCACTAGAATGTGCTAAGCGTGGTCATGCTATTAGCAATGACGCCATGTGGCTTAATTCCATGTATTAGCTAATCCTAGGCTAAAAACTCAGTCCTGTTACTTTCAGTCCTGTTACTCATATAAAGAGTATGCAGCCATTTTTGACTTCCAAACCTTGTAAAAAATAAATAAATAACGTAGCCTGAGGTTGACCAATACACATTTTGAATAGTTAAATATGTGTGTTATTATAATCAGTGTTGAAAAGATATAACAAATTAAGTTTAATTTGGGAGTGGGACAACAAGCAAATGGCACCCATTCGGTGGAATGTTCCATAAACGGCTACAGATGATGGATGGATGGACTTAAATATGGGCGGCATGGCGGTGTAGTGGTTAGCACCGTCACCTCACAGCAAGAAGGTTCCGGGTTTGAGCCCGGTGGCCGACGAGGGCCTTTCTGTGTGGAGTTTGCATGTTCTCCCCGTGTCCGCGTGGGTTTCCTCCGGGTGCTCCAGTTTCCCCCACAGTCCAAAGACATGCAGGTTATGTTAACTGGTGACTCTAAATTGACCGTAGGTGTGAATGTGAGTGTGAATGGTTGTCTGTGTCTATGTGTCGGCCCTGTGATGACCTGACGACTTGTCCAGGGTGTACCCCGCCTTTCGCCCATAGTCAGCTGGGATAGGCTCCAGCTTGCCTGCGACTCTGTAGAACAGGATAAAGTGGCTAGAGATAATGAGATGAGATGAGAAGTTTAATTTGGGAGTGGTACAACAAGCAAATGGAATGTCCCATAAGCGGCTACAGATGATGGATGGACTTAAATATGGGCAGCACGGTGGTGTAGTGGTGAGCACCGTCACCTCACAGCAAGGAGGTCCGGGTTCGAGCCCGGTGGCCGACAAGGGCCTTTCTGTGTGGAGTTTGCATGTTCTCCTCGTGTCTGCGTGGGTTTCCTCCGGGTGCACCGGTTTCCCCCACAGTCCAAAGACATGCAGGTTAGGCTAATTGGTGGCTCTAAATGTTTGTCTCTATGGTGACTTGTCCAGGGTGTACCCCACCTCCAGTGTTGGGAGTAACGCGTTACAAAAGTAACGAATTACTGTAATGCATTACTTTTTGCGGTAATGTAAGGCATTACAGAAAAAATTTGGTAATATTTTACTCGGTACAAATGTCAGTAACGTGCGTTACAATGCATTTTTAACCTGGAATGAAGTGGTGGGGCTTTTTTTTTCCTTCATACAAATTCGCCAAAATCACGCGAGATCAGCAGAGGTGAAACGTCCACGCAAAATGTTTCACTTCCTTTTCCTTTAGGCTAGTCAGACAGGAGAGAGAGATGAGTGAACCTGCAGCTGATCTAATGGCGGATAGCACATTCTCCAGATGGGCACACGCCCATTACTTTAAGTTTGTGAAAAATAAGGATGTGAAGAACATCGTAGTCAAATGCACTTTGTGTGCTAAACCTAAAGAACTCTCCACTTCCCGAAATAGCACCAGTAATTTAACTAAGCATTTACAGAGGTGCCAAAGTAACATGAAGTTAGCAAGGAAGCAAGCGGAGGATGAGAGTGGCGATAAAATCACAAAGCAGCCAAAATTAACGTTCTGCCGCTCTGAGATGCTGCTTCAGCCTCAGGAGGTTAGGAGACTTGTGGCGGAGTATGTTGTTGGAGATATACTGACAGTTTGTTTACATTTTTGTCCTGTATAACTGAGTTTTTTTTTCTGGTCGGAAGTCAGACTAAAGTGATTGAGCTGCCTTTCCTTCGAGGGCTAATATGCCTAAGCACTTCAATATCATTAAAAGCACTTTGATTTTGTTATTTCTAATTCTGTTTTTCGAAATGTGACTGGGTAGCCTCATATAGCTAATAGTCATTGTCTAGCCGTGATTTAAAAGGCTTGTGGGGGGTTTTCAGGCCAGTTTTATTGTAGGCTACAATTTGCCATAATATGTTCATTTTTGTTAAATTTCTGAAATGGAGTCATATCCCTTAGGGCTAATCTTTTTTTTTTTTTTATGAAGCATAAACTATGCTTAATGCTGTAAACTTGAAAACAATAAAGGCATAGAAATAGACATTACAATACAGTTCAATTAATGTTAATATGAATAGGCCTAAAGTTACAGTATTTCTATCACAATTTGCCAGACTTTCACCTTTTGTCTGTTCTTGCGATGATTGTTCCTTGTATTGTGCCATGAGCCGTCACTGTGGCTATTATATTCTAGTGTTTTTAACCATAAGCCTAGCTCAGTCAGATACCACATCACCTTCCACTGGATGTCTCATCTCATTATCTCTAGCCGCTTTATCCATCTACAGGGTCGCAGGCAAGCTGGAGCCTATCCCAGCTGACTACGGGCGAAAGGCGGGGTACACCCTGGACAAGTCGCCAGGTCATCACAGGGCTGACACATAGACACAGACAACCATTCACACTCACATTCACACCTACGGTCAATTTAGAGTCACCAGTTAGCCTAACCTGCATGTCTTTGGACTGTGGGGGAAACCGGAGCACCCGGAGGAAACCCACGGGAAGAACATGCAAACTCCGCACAGAAAGGCCCTCGCCGGCCACGAGGCTCGAACCCGGACCTTCTTGCTGTGAGGCGACGGCGCTAACCACTACACCACCGTGCCGCCCTCCACTGGATGTGTGATGAGCTAATTGAGCGTCTTGAGCTACATTTAGATTGCCAAATCCATACTTCCAGTTATTTTGGTGAGAGTAACTTAAAAGTAATGCAATGCCTTACATTTTAAATACAGTAATATTGTAATGTAACTAATTACTTTAAAATGACTAACAAGTAATAAGTAGGGGCAGCACGGTGGTGTAGTGGTTAGCGCTGTCGCCTCACAGCAAGAAGGTCCTGGGTTCGAGCCCCGTGGCCGGCGAGGGCCTTTCTGTGCGGAGTTTGCATGTTGTCCGCGTGGGTTTCCTCCGGGTGCTCCGGTTTCCCCCACAGTCCAAAGACATGCAGGTTAGGTTAACTGGTGACTCTAAATTGACCGTAGGTGTGAATGCGAGTGTGAATGGTTGTCTGTGTCTATGTGTCAGCCCTGTGATGACCTGGCGACTTGTCCAGGGTGTACCCCGCCTTTCGCCCGTAGTCAGCTGGGATAGGCTCCAGCTTGCCTGCGACCCTGTAGAACAGGATAAAGCGGCTAGAGATAATGAAGTAATAAGTGGCTACAGATGAAGGATGGAAATGGGCTTTCTTAAATGTGGGGGTTGGTCATGTGTCCAAATTTCTTGTGATATTAGTGGACAAGGCAACACTGTATCGGGTGTGTAGTGGAGGCGGGGCTTCGCTCTGCACACACGCGCACGCGGTCCTTTTAGCGGACAAACAATGAGCGGTCAGGAAAGCGCACGAGCTCTGAGGTTTCACTGTTAATTAGTTAATTAGTAATTGAGGTTATTGAGAAGAAACTTGATGGTGTTCGAGGTCTGTCCTGTTCGGTGTTGCCGAGAGGTGATTTCTGCGTGTCCAGGCAACACAGAGAGAACCAAGTGAGAGGAACAACTGGCCCCCCACCTCCTCACAATCCTGCTCAAGAGGTAACTTTTACATTTCTCTCCTTCTGCACGGGTTTGAGTGCACTACAGAAACCTGGAGCTACACCACCGTTCAAAAGTTTGGGGTCACCCAGGCAATTTTGTGTTTTCCATGAAAAGTCACACTTTTATTTCCCACCATAAGTTGTAAAATGAATAGAAAATATAGTCAAGACATTTTTCTGGCCATTTTGAGCATTTAATCGACCCCACAAACGTGATGCTCCAGAAACTCAATCTGCTCAAAGGAAGGTCAGTTTTATAGCTTCTCTAAAGAGCTCAACTGTTTTCAGCTGTGCTAACATGATTGTACAAGGGTTTTCTAATCATCCATTAGCCTTCTGAGGCAATGAGCAAACACATTGTACCATTAGAACACTGGAGTGAGAGTTGCTGGAAATGGGCCTCTATACACCTATGGAGATATTGCACCAAAAACCAGACATTTGCAGCTAGAATAGTCATTTACCACATTAGCAATGTATAGAGTGTATTTCTGATTAGTTTAAAGTGACCTTCATTGAAAAGAACAGTGCTTTTCTTTCAAAAATAAGGACATTTCAAAGTGACCCCAAACTTTTGAACGCCAGTGTACAAGTCAGTAGCCTGTGTGTTGAGCATTAGACATGTCAGGAACATATTCCGCATGATATTCCATCAGTGGTGTATTTCTGGACGCTTGAACCCGAGTACTTTTCCACTTTTCCTTTCCCAGAGTTTTCCACGTTTCAGCTTCAGCACTGTTTACCCTGTAGGCGGTGGTGGGAGTCGAACTGCACTTTATTCACGCCTGAATATATTTCCTCAGATGTAAACTACTGAACTGCATCCACTCAGGAGTGAGCGTGTTATTTCAGCTCATTCTTTAAAAGATAGATACAGTGGTGCTTGAAAGTTTGTGAACCCTTTTTAGAATTTTCTACATACATTTCTGCATGAGTATGACCGAAAACATCATCAGATTTTCACCCAAGTCCTAAAAGTAGACCAAGAGAACCCAGTTAAACAAATGAGACCAAAATATTATACTCGGTCCTTTATTTATTCAGGAAAATGATCCAATATTACACATCTGTGAGTGGCGAAAGTATGTGACCGTCTAGGATTCGCAGTTAATTTGAAGGTGAAATTCGAGTCAGGTGTTTTCAATCAATGGGATGACAATCAGGTGTGAGTGGGCACCCTGTTTTATTTAAAGAACAGGGATCTATCCAAGTCTGATCTTCACAACACATGTTCATGTCCAAGTGCATCATGGCACGAACAAAGGAGATTTCTGAGGACCTCAGAAAAAGTGTTGTTGATGCTCATCAGGCTGGAAAAGGTTACAAAACCATCTCTAAAGAGTTTGGACTCCGCCAATCCACAGTCAGACAGATTGTGTACAAATGGAGGAAATTCAAGACCATTGTTACCCTCCCCAGGAGTGGTCGACCAACAAAGATCACTCCAAGAGCAAGGTGTGTAATGGTCGGCGAGGTCACAAAGGACCCCAGGGTACTGTAACTTCTAAGCAACTGAAGGCCTCTCTCACATTGGCTAATGTTAATGTTCATGAGTCCACCATCAGGAGAACACTGAACAACAATGGTGTGCATGGTAGGGTTGCAAGGAGAAAGCCACTGCTCTTCAAAAAGAACATTGCTGCTTGTCTGCAGTTTGCTAAAGATTGCGTGGACAAGCCAGAAGGCTTTTGGAAAAACTTCTTTGGTTTAAATGAAAAGCGTTATGTTTGGAGAAAGGAAAACACTGCATTCCAGCATAAGAACCTTATCCCATCTGTGAAACATGGTGGTGGTAGTATCATGGTTTGGGCCTGTTTTGCTGCATCTGGGCCAGGACGGCTTGCCGTCATTGATGGAACAATGAATTCTGAATTATACCAGCGAATTCTAAAGGAAAATGTCAGGACATCTGTCCATGAACTGAATCTCAAGAGAAGGTGGGTCATGCAGCAAGACAACGACCCTAAGCACACAAGTCGCTCTACCAAAGAATGGTTAAAGAAGAATAAAGTTCATGTTTTGGAATGGCCAAGTCAAAGTCCTGACCTTAATGCAATGGAAATGTTGTGGAAGGACCTGAAGCGAGCAGTTCATGTGAGGAAACCCACCAACATCCCAGAGTTGAAGCTGTTCTGTACGGAGGAACGGGCTAAAATTCCTCCAAGCCGGTGTGCAGGACTGATCAACAGTTACCGCAAACGTTTAGTTGCAGTTATTGCTGCACAAGGGGGTCACACCAGATACTGAAAGCAAAGGTTCACATACTTTTGCCACTCACAGATATGTAATATTGGATAATTTTCCTCAATAAATAAATAAATGACCAAGTATCATATTTTTGTCTCATTTGTTTAACTGGGTTCTCTTTATCTACTTTTAGGACTTGTGTGAAAATCTGATGACTTTAGGTCATATTTATGCAGAAATATAGAAAATTCTTAAGGGTTCACAAACTTTCAAGCACCACTGTAGATAGACAGACAGACACTGGGCCCCTTCCACTCCAGAGCCTGAAAGAGGTTCTTTGTTCTGTCACTCAGGGCAAGCTTTTAGTCATTTAGAAATGTATCATATCATGTGCACAAAATGACAGGGATAAGTGGACATTGAAATTGCTGTGAGGTGTGTGTTGTGTGTACAATACCAGTCAAGGTTGGACACCTCTTAATTAAATAATTTTTCTTCATTTTTATTAATTAAAAGACACTTCTTCGTGTCTTAAAGTAATGATGGATATCAGTTTTCTTTACTGAGTCGAGCGGTTCTTGACATGGCGTGGAGTTGTGGAATAGAGCTATTTGTATTTTTATTATTTACTGTTTGATCTCAAATGCATTAAGAAGGCAAGAAACTCGTCCATTCATTAACTTTTGACGAGGCACCTGTTAATTGAAAAGCATTCCAGGTGACTACCTCATGAAGCTGGTTAAGATGATGCCAATCATGTACAAAGCGTCATCAAGGTCAACATTGGATACTTTGAAGAATCTAAAATATGAAACATATTTTTTTAACACTTTTTCATTTACCACATCATTCCATATATGTTTCGTATGTTATTTCATAGTTTTGATGTCTTCAGTATTGTTCTGGAAGAGGAAAAAGGGGTGAAAGTGATTATTTACAATTACAGTATCTATCTATTTGATGTGTGTTATTAAAGTAGAAGTTCCCTTTTCTTTCACTTTTTTTTTTCTTTTGGTAGTGCAGCGGCTACAATTATCGACACCTTTTCAGATTTACCAATAAAAAAACAATTTTACAAAGGTGAGTTTCAGTTACAACTGTTATTATTGGTTAATTAATCAGCCGGAAGACCCCGCCGCCCTTTGATCTTGTTGTCTGATGACGCAGCTCGTTACCTGAGATGGAATTTTTTTGAGCACGATCAGCAATTTGAGGAAAACCCGGACGTTATCATCACAGGTAAGCACGGTGGAAAGACCATGGACATGTTTTTACTGATCAAATTCACTGATATTTCATGATCTCGTTGTCGAAACCTACTTTGTTTCTTACGCTTTCATTTGCAGTCGCCATTTTGTATCTAAACGCGCGTTTGAGAAGTCACATGAGGTGTCGATAATAGTGATCACTTTCACTGGTGTCCTTCATTATCGACACCCTGTGGAATTAAATGACATTTACAACTGTTACGGATCAATCTTTGTGTAACATTGTTGAAGTAGATGAAGTACTTAAAAAAAAAAATTATTATAAAAGTGCTGTGATTTATAATAATTTTTTTCCTGATTCATAACAGAATGGAACGTTTATAGAGTATTTGGAATCCGATTGCAATAAACAGAATTAGACCAGAATTAAATTTCTAGTATATAAAAAATTACATCTCATCATCTCTAGCCGCTTTATCCTGTTCTACAGGGTCGCAGGCAAGCTGGAGCCTATCCCAGCTGACTACGGGCGAAAGGCGGGGTACACCCTGGACAAGTCGCCAGGTCATCACACGGCTGACACATAGACACTGACAACCGTTCACACTCACATTCACACCTACGGCCAATTTAGAATCACCAGTTAACCTAACCTGCATGTCTTTGGACTGTGGGGGAAACCGGAGCACCCGGAGGAAACCCACGCGGACACGGGGAGAACATGCAAACTCCGCACAGAAAGGCCCTCGCCAGCCACGGGGCTTGAACCCAGGACCGTCTTGCTGTGAGGCGACAGCGCTAACCACTACACCACCGTGCCACCCTGTTGTAAATCTCTACCACATATTACAATATCAGTAAACATTTTATATTTTGTTTTGAGGAATGACATGCAACCTTTGACCTGGATGTTCATGCGGTTACAATGTCAATCACCTGTTGACATTTATTGGTAAACTGCAAAACTAGAAATTAATACAAACAACAAATGATTAACAAAATGTGATCTACGAAAATACTTAGAAAGTGGGTAGAAAGTAGAACAAGCAGATTTTCTGACACAGGTTAAACATTATCAGTTAATTTGTTTACAAACATTAGAATTACTTCCTCATTTACATAAACACCGACATCGATATATTTATATAAAAGATATTTTGTACTAATTATAAGTCTATGTGAAACAAAATTTAAATAAAAACTATGTTTTGATAACTTAATACCACATACCGATTTTATTTATTTATTTTTCTTATAAATAATCATCTGGATCTCGATAATTGTTGAACGGTGTCGATAACTGTGGACAAAGGTGTCAATAATTGTGGAACGGTGTCATGTGATCTGATACGCTAAGTAATCAGGAATCAACTGGTTTTTTTCCAGTGGAAGTTTGAGTAATTAATTATTCATACACAATTTATATATTGAAAGTCTTTTCTACTTTTGCAACAGCCAAAAGATCGTTAGTGTCGATAATTGTAACCACCGCTCTGTTATCATTTTGTGGGGGGAAAAAAATTTCCAAGTCTAAACTGTTCTTGTTTGTTCCTCAGAGGAAACATTTTTATAGCTGCTTTGTTGAACCTGAGAACAGTGGCGTTCACGTTCAAATCAGGTTCCTCAGAAACTACTTTTTTTTTTTTTTCTGTCTCTTTGGAATTTAAATATTTATAAAAGTAGTTGAGTCAAATTTGCAATTTAAACCAGAATTTCACTTCTGGTTGTTTGTTTGTTTATGTTTTTTTGTTGTTGTTGTTGTTGTTGTTGTATAATTGTGTGGGAAACGTGCACCATTTTACAGAATATTTCCAAGTCTAATATATCCCCCCGCCCAGTTTCTCTGGTTTTACTATTTATTTATAGGTACGTGTTTGAGGAGCATGAACATTTGTTTTATTCCATAAACTACTGACATTTCCCCCAAATTCCACAGAAAAATATTGTCACTTGGAGCATTTAATTGCAGAAAATGACACATGGTCAAAATAAAAAAAAATTTAATCAAAGGATCATTTTAGTTAATAGGCTATCGTGTTTTACAAATGTGAGTAAATAATTGTTGCTGGTTATTAACAAAATGAAACAAAAGGTGGGCGGCACGGTGGTGTAGTGGTTAGCGCTGTCGCCTCACAGCAAGAAGGTCCGGGTTCGAGCCCCGGGGCCGGCGAGGGCCTTTCTGTGTGGAGTTTGCATGTTCTCCCCGTGTCCGCGTGGGTTTCCTCCGGGTGCTCCGGTTTCCCCCACAGTCCAAAGACATGCAGGTTAGGTTAACTGGTGACTCTAAATTGACCGTAGGTGTGAATGTGAGTGTGAATGGTTGTCTGTGTCTATGTGTCAGCCCTGTGATGACCTGGCGACTTGTCCAGGGTGTACCCTGCCTTTCGCCCGTAGTCAGCTGGGATAGGCTCCAGCTTGCCTGCGACCCTGTAGAACAGGATAAAGCGGCTAGAGATAATGAGATGAGAAATAAAAGGTGTTTTTTTAGCTTAATGAAAGGAATATTTATGTTGATGAATAGGAAGATAAATGTTGGGGTTTTGGTAATTTTCTTCTTTTTTTTTCCAAAAATATTGTGGAAAAACCAAATTGTGAATCGAATTGAACAGTCAATTGGGTGGCTCGTTACGTGTTTAGTGCAGAGGGTTACATCATTAATGTTCTGTCCTTATTTTTAATTGACTGTACATCATTCTCTGCTAATAACACATTGGTACGTGGATTGAAGGCTTTACAAAAATGGAGTTTTTCGAGGCAAACATACCATGTACGTGTGGTTATTATTATTATTATTATTATTATTATTATTAATGCAGACAAGCAACAGGTATAGTCAATATGTTTAAATGTTCAATGAAGTGTCTCCTGACTTGGATATTTTTACTTTAGTAATGAGAAACAATCCCTCAGTGTTCAGACTCTATCGGACAGTGTGACTGTTTAGTCCCTGGGTCACTTGCATGTAAAAACAGCTAGCGCTGATGAAGATTTTAATCTGACCTGACAGAATGAATGAGCCAAGTTTAGAAAAATGACACAAAAAAGAACAATAACACAGGATAACAGCTTCTACACACAAGAAGTGGAAGTTGCTAGATGTGTTTGATATATTTATTTTAAAGTGCATATCACGGGTAAATTCAGGAGCAAGATCAATGTAATTCTCCTATTTTATATTAAACTTTGGTCAAATATCTGTCACAGTTTGCATTTTGTGCAATTTTTTTTTTTTACCTTGCACAATACCAGGAAAAATTCAGTTGAAATCGAGCCATTTGAGGCGAATTGGTCCGCGTCTGAAAAAACTTGCCGTTTGGATTTCCCAGCAAACATTGATTTTCATGACGTCGCGTGCGGGACGCCTCCTTCTGAATCCTACGTCAGCGCTGGTTTGTTTATGAGAAAACGAGCTGGTGGTTTTCTGCAAATTTCTTCAACGTTATCACGTAATTATTAAAATGGTTAACAGATGTGGGTTCACCACCCACAGAGGTAGCAGTAGGGGATTGGTGCAGTGTGGATTGGGTGGCAGTCGAAGGCAGGGGCCTAGACGACCTGATACCCGGACACAGCGGCTGGCTGTTGGGACATGGAATGTCACTTCGCTGGGGGGGAAAGAGCCTGAGCTTGTGCGGGAGGTTGAGAGGTACCGGCTAGAGATAGTCAGGCTCACCTCCACGCACAGCTTGGGCTCTGGAACCCAGCTCCTCGAGAGGGGCTGGACTTTCCACTTCTCTGGAGTCGCCCGTGGTGAGCGGCGGCGGGCTGGTGTGGGCTTGCTTATAGCTCCCCAGCTCAGCCGCCATGTGTTGGAGTTTACCCCAGTGAACGAGAGGGTCGCCTCTCTGCGCCTTCGGACTGGGGAGAGGGCTCTTGCTGTTGTTTGTGCCTACGGGCCAAATAGCAGTATAGAGTAGCCGGCCTTCTTGGAGTCCCTGGGAGAGGTACTGAGGGGTGCTCAGACTGGGGACTCCATTGTGCTACTGGGGGACTTCAATGCTCACGTGGGCGACGACAGTGACACCTGGAGGGGCGTGGTTGGGAGGAACGGCCTCCCCGATCTGAACCCAAGTGGTGTTTTGTTATTGGACTTCTGTGATAGTCACGGTTTGTCCATAACGAACACCATGTTTGAGCATAGCGGTGTCCATAAGTGCATGTGGCACCAAGACACCTTAGGTCGGAGGTCGATGATCGACTTTGTAGTCGTTTCATCTGATCTCCGGCCCTATGTCTTGGACACTCGGGTGAAGAGAGGGGCTGAGCTGTCAACTGATCACCACCTGGTGGTGAGTTGGATCCGCTGGCAGAGGAGGAAGCTGGACAGACCTGGCAGGCCCAAACGTATGGTGAGGGTCTGCTGGGAACGTCTGGCCAAGCACTCTGTTGAGGAGGTCTTTAACTCCCACCTCCGGGAGAGCTTTTCCCAGCTTCCGAGGGAGGCGGGGGACATTGAGTCTGAGTGGACCATGTTCTCTACCTCCATTGTGGACGCAGCTGTTCGGAGCTGTGGCCGCAAGGTCTCCGGTGCCTGTCGTGGCGGCAATCCCCGAACCCGGTGGTGGACACCGGAAGTAAGGGATGCCGTAAAGCTGAAGAAGGAGTCCTATCGGGCCATGTTGACCTCCGGGATTCCTGAGGCAGCTGACGGGTATCGGCAGGCCAGGTGTGCTGCAGCTCGGGCAGTTGCGGAGGCAAAAACTCGGAACTGGGAGGAGTTCGGGGAGGCCATGGAAAAGGACTGTCGGTCGGCCTCGAAGAAATTCTGGCAAACCGTCCGGCGCCTCAGGAGGGGGAAGCAGTACTCTGCCAACACTGTTTACAGTGCGGGTGGGGAGCTGTTGACCTCGACTGGGGACATTGTCGGGCGGTGGAAGGAATACTTTGAGGATCTCCTCAATCCCACCGTCATGTCTTCCACTGAGGAGACTGAGGCTGATGACTCAGAGGTGGACTCGTCCATTACCCAAGCTGAAGTCACTGAGGTGGTTTGCAAGCTCCTCGGTGGCAAGGCACCGGGGGTGGATGAGATCCGCCCTGAGTATCTCAAGTCTCTGGATGTTGTGGGGCTGTCTTGGTTGACACGCCTCTGCAACATCGCGTGGCGGTCGGGGACAGTGCCTCTGGAGTGGCAGACTGGGGTGGTGGTCCCTCTTTTTAAGAAAGGGGACCGGAGAGTGTGTTCCAATTATAGGGGAATCACACTTCTCAGCCTCCCAGGGAAGGTTTACTCCAGGGTACTGGAGAGGAGAATTCGACCAATAGTCGAACCTCGGATCCAGGAGGAACAATGCGGTTTTCGTCCTGGTCGCGGAACACTGGACCAACTCTATACCCTTCATAGGGTGCTCGAGGGTTCATGGGAGTTTGCCCAACCAGTCCACATGTGCTTTGTGGATCTGGAGAAGGCATTCGACCGTGTCCCCCGTGGTATTCTGTGGGGGGTGCTTCGGGAGTATGGGGTTCGGGACTCTTTGCTAAGGGCTGTCCGGTCCCTGTACGAACGGAGCAGGAGTCTGGTTCGCATTGCCAGAAGTAAGTCAGACCTGTTCCCAGTGCATGTTGGACTCCGGCAGGGCTGCCCTTTGTTACCGGTTCTGTTCATAATTTTTATGGACAGAATTTCTAGGCGCAGCCAGGGGCCGGAAGGAATCCTGTTTGGGAACCACAGGATTTCATCTCTGCTTTTTGCGGATGATGTTGTCCTGTTGGCTTCTTCAAACCAGGACCTTCAGCATGCACTGGGGCGGTTTGCAGTCGAGTGTGAAGCCGCTGGGATGAGAATCAGCACCTCCAAGTCCGAGGCCATGGTTCTTGACCAGAAAAGGGTGGCTTGCCCTCTCCAGGTTGGTGGAGAAGTCCTGCCTCAAGTGGAGGAGTTTAAGTATCTCGGGATCTTGTTCACGAGTGAGGGAAGGATGGAGCGTGAGATTGACAGGCAGATCAGTGCAGCCTCCGCAGTGTTGCGGTCACTTTACCGGTCCGTCGTGGTGAAGGAGCTGAGCCAAAAGGCGAAGCTCTCAATTTACCGGTCGATCTACGTTCCGACTCTCACCTATGGTCATGAGCTTTGGGTAATGACCGAAAGAACAAGATCGCGGATACAAGCGGCCGAAATGAGTTTCCTTCGCAGGGTGGCTGGGCGCTCCTTTAGAGATAGGGTGAGAAGCACAGTCACTCGGGAGGAGCTCGGAGTAGAGCCGCTGCTCCTCCACATCGAAAGGAACCAGCTGAGGTGGCTCGGGCATCTTTTTCGGATGCCTCCTGGACGCCTCCCTGGGGAGGTGTTCCAGGCATGTCCCCCCGGGAAGAGGCCCCGGGGAAGACCCAGGACACGCTGGAGGGACTATGTCTCTCGGCTGGCCTGGGAACGCCTCGGTGTTCTTCCCGAGGAGCTGGCCGAGGTGTCTGGGGAAAGGGAAGTTTGGGCTTCCATGCTTGAACTGCTGCCTCCACGACCCGGTCCCGGATAAGCGGAAGAAGACGAGACGAGACGGTTAACAGATGTATCGTAGGAGGGTGTAGCAACACCAATCATGATGGGATTAGTACTCATCGTTTTCCAAAAGACCGGACAATGAGAGAGAAATGGGAGCACTTCGTGCGAGGCACCCAGAAAAATTGGCTACATGCTACAGACTACAGCATTATTCAGCGGCTCGGGAAGACATTGTTGGCAGGGGGTGCTGTGATGTGACCTGGGACATTTTTTTGAAGGGGGGTCTGGGGGTCCTCCCCCAGAAAATTTTGTATTTCTTAGATGCAATTTCCTGTATTTTAACCAATCAGGCGTCCGAAATCCTTTTAAGCTTGCAATTGCAATATTTCGTTAAACTGCCTACTACTTATAGGCCTAATCCGTAAAAACGACTTTTTTTTTTTTGAGTGATGACGGAAGAATCTGAAGCCTGTCTGTCAATGACAATTCTCAGTTAACACGATTACAAAGGACAGGTTATTTTAGAAGCAGAAGTGCACAGCTGTGGTTTAACAGTCGCAGGTTTTACATCTGCTCTAGATAAACTGAAGGAGACGCGGATTCCACCCAATTACAGCCTTACATACCCAGATCCAGTCAAGCGAGTGTGCATTTCAAATACAGTAGTTAGTCGCGCGCGCGCACACACACACACACACACACACACACACACACACGAAACAGAACAACACTCTCGCTGGAACAACACAAACACCATGGTTCTCTCAATCAACAAACCGAAATCCATGAACCCACTCATCCTACTACTCTGGGTTAGTGACACTAACTTAGTGTTCTATTGCAAAAATCACTCATAAAAGTGATGCAGCAGTATTTCACACTCTCCATTAAGAAAAGTAAAAGTAAAACATGATGAGCATGGACACACCGTTTTAAACGAACATTTTTTAAGACTGTAGTTACATCTGAGTCAACTTCAAAGCACGATGCTAGCAACACCTGCACTTGTTCAAGGCATACCAAATAGGCTCAAGTGAACACGACATGGCAGGCAAAATTAATAACCAAATGGCCTTACCTTAAAACGCTGTCTTGATCATATGACTTCTCGCAATTATTCCACTTAAATCCACACGGTTCTCTTCTGAGACATAGTAACTATTAAGTATCAACTAAATAACTCTTACTCTTCTCTACAGACGGTCGACTCGTACTCGCTTCCTGTTGTAATTTCGCGCGCTGAAAAGCTGAACGTCAACGTCACGACAAAAAAAATTCTGATGGTCCACTAGGCTACATATTAAGTTATAAGTTTTAATTAAATCCTTTTTTAAATAACTAAAATGTAGCCCTCATCATCCTACATCTAAAACATGACATATAAAATCAGCAGAGCCAAATGAAAAATAAATAAACAAATATATTTTCACGTAAGTTTTGTTTTATGTTCATGTCAGTTTTGAGGGTCCACCACCAGGGGGTGCTGCCGCACCCCCCGCACCCCTGGTTCCCGCGCCGGTGGCATTATTTGCGGTGCTCACTTCACAAGGCCCGACGACTTTGAGAACTATTTGCAGTGGGAAATAGGCTTCGCGAGGCAACTTGATCTGAAAAAAGACGCAGTTCCATCTGTCAGAATGCCCAAAGCAACACCGTCTCCATCTGTGTCAGACTTTTATTTTTGTTTAGTGGCTCAAAAGCTACTGAATTTGAATCACAGACTTCCAATTTTATTAGTTTTTTTGTTTGTTTGTTTTTCCCAATAGAACGATGAATAAATTCAGGGCCACGTGGCCTTAAATTCATTTTGTCCTGCTTCACCATGACCCAATTCAAGATACTACATCACGCATGACGTGGTGGGCTTTCCCTGTTCACACAAGGCATTGTGGGATACAGATTTGAAACAGGAGAGGAAAATGGAGGACATGAGTGTGCGAATGCAACATGAAAGACCGACTACAGTAACGGAAAGCGAGAAGAAAAGACGTTATGTTATATACGAAGGAAAGGAAACGCAGGACCAAACTAATAAATATCGGCGCTCAGCGAGCACCTCGGTGTGATCAGCTGTTCGTTTAGCGACAGAATGATGGAACTGTCAGTGTACGGTCAAAGCTAAACCTGCGCATGCGCACACACACGGACTTCCTCTGTCTGCTTGACTGCACGAAGCGAGCGATTTCATGAACATTATTTGCTTTAATCCCCTCAAATTAAATAACTTCCCAGCCACAGAATGGCCTGATATTTTGTGAGATATTACAGAAATGAACATGACCAAAATTCAGACGGAACTAAATTTCACCGATTTTATGAAATCGAAAGGCCGTCTCGCTTTAATTCCTTAGTTGTACAAATAATCTGGAAAACTTGCAGAACAACATAAAAAATAATAATGGATTAAGTCATGGCCTTAGCAAAAGTTTCTTAAGTCACTGAGAAAACCCTTTCGGAAAACTGACTTGTGATCCAGAATTCTTGTTTGTGTTTGGATGCACCTCCTGTCAATCATGTTATAGACATTGTATGAGCCACCTAAGATCCTGGGGTGGACTTTCATGACATGGGCGAGCATTATTAATCAGAAAGAGAATCAAATTTAGGGGCGGCACAGTGGTGTAGTGGTTAGCGCTGTCGCCTCACAGCAAGAAGGTCCGGGTTCGAGCCCCGGGGCCGGCGAGGGCCTTTCTGTGCGGAGTTTGCATGTTCTCCCCGTGTCCGCGTGGGTTTCCTCCGGGTGCTCCAGTTTCCCCCACAGTCCAAAGACATGCAGGTTAGGTTAACTGGTGGCTCTAAATTGACCGTAGGTGTGAATGTGAGTGTGAATGGTTGTCTGTGTCTATGTGTCAGCCCTGTGATGACCTGGCGACTTGTCCAGGGTGTACCCCGCCTTTCGCCCGTAGTCAGCTGGGATAGGCTCCAGCTTGCCTGCGACCCTGTAGAAGGATAAAGCGGCTAGAGATAATGAGATGAGATGAGATGAGAATCAAGTTTATTGCCAAGTACATTGTCACATACAAGGAATTTGCTTTGGTGGTTGGTGCTTGAATAGTTAAGATAGATAGAAGAATTTAGCAAAGACAAGAAGTCGCTATGTACATAGAATAAGAAATATAAGAATCTGAAATTTGAAAAGTGGACATAATTTCAGGGGTATGTGCATGAGTTGTTGGAGTCCGAGCTGTACAGTATGTCTGGGCATGATCAGGTCGGATGAGATGAAGAGAATATGTGTAATGGGCTAAAGGCCAATTTATGCTGACAACCCAGTCCTCGCAGATAGCGTCGCAGACAGTGTCTGCGTAGCCCCCCCACCTTTGCAGACGCTCTGCGCGCACCTCCCAAAAATTGTGACCACTGCAGAAGCCTCGCAGACAGCACCGCAGACAAGAGGGCTCTGATTGGTCCACTCTACATCCGCTGTACACGCACTTCCGCTTCCCTACTTTCCCGGTTTGGTTTGTTTTCACGACCGGCATTTTTAAAAACATGAGCGAAGATGGAGCAGCACGAAGAGCGGTTGATCGAGGAAGTGAGGAAGTACGTACATCTATACGACTCCAGTTCTAGTCATTATAAGTAACCGGAGGATAAACACTCCACTAACCACACCCACCAACTACTCCTAGCGATTTTGCGACTTCGCGCCCCCTTGCGTTGTGGCGGTGAATAACATCGCGCACGCCTATTACTCCCCGCTCAACAATAAATTACAACTGTCTGCGAAAAGCTATCTGCGAAAGCCTTGTCGCACGAGCATGCAGAGGCCTTAAGTCAATAACCAACCTGTACAGTGTGAGCTGGAATGTGCGATAAAGGCTCACAGAATGGCGATGTAGGACATGACCTGTGTCAAACAGGTCAAATCCACCAGCTGTTTGACCTAATCTGGGGGGGGGGGGGGGAAGGCTAATCTTATTTATGTGCCATTAGTGAAAGCTGAGAAAAGAAAGAAGAAGAAAGATTATCAGATCGTCACTGTGAGATATAGGACATTGTGTGCTTGGGTTCCAGAAAACGAGGACAACAATGTCGAGATGGAAAGTCATCTAAGTGACATGAGGAACTTTACACTGATTTCCACAAGGTTCTCAAATAGCTTGTGTTTTATCCTTTTGAAACATTTCTGGACACGATCCATGCTGACGGTTCTAAACACTTGTCCCCTGGCAGCGCCGTATACAGGAATAGAGTAGAGGAATAGCAGCTGTTGAGGAATTGTGGGATCATGAAGAGCGGGAGGGGGGAAAATAAAAACTGAAGTGGTGTTTAATTACCAGAGACATGACCTCCTCCGCTCTTACGCCATTCACGTTAAGGTAATGTTTCTACCAGCATAGCTCACACAGTTGTACCCTCCTCCCTCCTTTCCTTTATTTCTGTTCTTTCCATTATCAGCTTTCTTTCCGTCAGCCAAGTTGACTCCTAGCACTCACCCCCAGCGTGACGCAGTGACACACCCCCGTGTCTCTGCCACGTGTGTTGTTGTTTTTTTTTTCCACGGTTACACATGCTGGTCTCCACTTCAGGCCTCCTGATTCAGTTTGACTTTAACTTTGTCATTGTAAATAATTTCTTTATGAAGCTGAATTTTTTATTTTTACCCTATGTTGCAGCAAGACCTTTTTAGAAATTATTTTCTTGCATCAAGTCTTGTTTTACTAGGTGGATCATTTTTTATAGGCGGCACGGTGGTGTAGTGGTTAGCACTGTCACCTCACAGCAATAAGGTCCGGGTTCGAGCCCAGCAGCCGACTGGGGCCTTTCTGTGCGGAGTTTGCATGTTCTCCCCGTGTCCACGTGGGTTTCCTCCGGGTGCTCCGGTTTCCCCCACAGTCCAAAGACATGCAGGTTAGGTTAACTGGTGACTCTAAATTGACCGTAGGTGTGAATGTGAGTGTGAATGGTTGTCTGTGTCTATGTGTCAGCCCTGTGATGACCTGGCGACTTGTCCAGGGTGTACCCCGCCTTTCGCCCGTAGTCAGCTGGGATAGGCTCCAGCTTGCCTGCGACCCTGTAGAACAGGATAAAGTGGCTGTGTGTGTGTGTGTGTGTCTTGATATTGTGCTAAGAGTATCCAAAACTCACTAACAAGATCCTGACTGTATGAGAAATCTATTTCTCTTGCAAATTGTTTTTATTTTTCTCCCCTGCTCAATGCTTTAATTTTGTTTCCTTGAAGCGTTTCAGTTTTTATAAAATTTGTAAAGCAACAGTAACATAAACGATGTTTCCCCTACCATTATATTGGGGAACTGATAGGCACAGAGCAGGAACAGCTCCATTACATTACATAATTCAGAATCACTGAGTCAATACGTCACGCTGTTCTCCACAGATTATTTATTTATTTATTTATTTATTTTTCTTTTCCGCGCCCTTTTAGCTGTGCTGAAAATTGGCCCTTCCTACATCCCACCCCTATAACCTGTGACACTTAACTGGATGTTTTTTTTGTTTTGTTTTTTTTACAACTAACATTTGGGGCGGCACGGTGGTGTGGTGGTTAGCGCTGTCGCCTCACAGCAAGAAGGTCCGGGTTCGAGCCCCGTGGCCGGCGAGGGCCTTTCTGTGTGGAGTTTGCATGTTCTCCCCGTGTCCGCGTGGGTTTCCTCCGGGTGCTCCGGTTTCCCCCACAGTCCAAAGACATGCAGGTTAGGTTAACTGGTGACTCTAAATTGACCGTAGGTGTGAATGTGTGTGTGAATGGTTGTCTGTGTGTATGTGTCAGCCCTGTGATGACCTGGCGACTTGTCCAGGGTGTACCCCGCCTTTCGCCCGTAGTCAGCTGGGATAGGCTCCAGCTTGCCTGCGACCCTGTAGAACAGGATAAAGCGGCTACAGATAATGAGATGAGATGAGAACTAACATTTGCATTTGACAGCCCAGTGAACTTTAATTATATGTAATAATCGCTGGTGTCCATGGTCAGTTATCTCGTCTCATTATCTCTAGCCGCTTTATCCTGTTCTACAGGGTCGCAGGCAAGCTGGAGCCTATCCCAGCTGACTACGGGTGAAAGGCGGGGTACACCCTGGACAAGTCACCAGGTCATCACAGGGCTGACACATAGACACAGACAACCATTCACACTCACATTCACACCTACGGTCAATTTAGAGTCACCAGTTAACCTAACCTGCATGTCTTTGGACTGTGGGGGAAACCGGAGCACCCGGAGGAAACCCACGCGGACACGGGGAGAACATGCAAACTCCGCACAGAAAGGCCCTCGCCGGCCACGGGGCTCGAACCCGGACCTTCTTGCTTTGAGACGACAGTGCTAACCACTACACCACCATGCCGCCTCTGGTCAGTTATTGTATGGTAAATTACTGTCTAATTTATTGTGTGTTGCAAGTATTGTATATTGTGCAAATTGTGTTCACAATACCACAGTTTCCTTGCACACTTGTTCAAATATCTGATCGTTCATGGTTGAATTTATGTAAACGCCTCTCTTTTAGATGGAGAAGCTCCCGTTGCCTCGTGATGATGTTGATGATGTTCTTGGGATGGCCCAGAGCCAATCAGCAATGAGTCTGGTTTCAGAGCCAGGGGCGGAGCCTGATGGAGCAGCGGTACAGGGGGAGGAGCGTCCTGCGTGGGACAGTAAGTTACAGTATGTCCTCGCCCAGGTGGGCTTCAGCGTTGGGCTCGGCAACGTGTGGCGTTTCCCATATCTCTGTCACCAAAACGGAGGAGGTACATATGATTTTGAGAAAATTCATAGTTACAGAAGACATTTCTTAATTTAATGCCCTTATATTTATTCTGTTCAGGAAAATCCACCCGTCTCTCATTTCTCTTCTCTCAATTGACAGGAGCATTCCTGTTGCTGTACATGCTGCTGCTGCTGCTGATTGGAGTTCCTTTGTTTTTCATGGAGCTGGCTGCCGGTCAGAATATCCGGCAGGGCAGCATCGGTGTCTGGAAACACATCTCGCCACGCCTCGCTGGCATCGGCTACTCCAGCTGTATGGTAAAACTTACACACATCCACATGAGCACGCACATACAGCAGAAACGAAGGAGGAAGAAAAATAGCTGAACTGAACATTCTGAAATGGATGAAGTGATATTGGTGGTATTTGTGCTTTTATGAAGGTGCTCGGATTACCATCCCTGAAGAAAAAAATGGTACACCGGTGAAAAACTTGTACGATCATTAAATAAAAACATTTCCAACACACAGAACACTTCATGGATGTTTGATACAAAATGTACTAGAACAGTAAGGTTCAAAAAATGTTTCGCAAACCAGTGCCAGTGCAAGACAAGTAACAAGATTTGTCCAACAGGTAGAGGCGCTTCCTCGTCTCTTGTCTCAGATTGGTTGGTTTTCATTGTCCCTTGTCTCTGATTGGTTAGTGTTGGTGGTCAACAATATTGTTTGTTCTCCCATTCATATGCCATTGGTGTTGGATTTTTTTTTTTTTGCATAGATAATCTTTGGTGAGCTGGCAGTAGACTGTATGAGAACTTATTAGCTCAAATTTAACAATTATTCCACAAAATCGAGTCGTATGTGAGCTGATAGCCGACAAGATGTGTATCAGCGAGTTAGCTTTAAGCCATGTACGACGAGATTGAGTGGAATAATTGTTTTATTGTAATTCACATTCACTGGATTTTGAGAAACAGAGCATTTTTATTTTTTGCAAATTCGATAAATAAAAATAATTTCTGCTTAGAACATAAACAAACTGGCGAAATGACAGTAGCGATTTGTGAAAAATGCTATAATAATAATAATAATAATAATTTTTGAAAAATAAAAAAAGATACGTTCTTACCATCAAATACTTTTAGTCCTTATTTTGTTGCTTTATTTATTTATTTATTGGGACTTTGTTTTCGAGAAGAGTTTTTATTTTGTCCTTAGTTGGTTCAGCAACACGCTCCACCAGATTTTTTTTTTTTTGCCAGTTGGCAAACCAACTAAAGATGCATTACCACCACTGACTGGGCTGGAGTGTGCAACAGGCGATATTGGGGGGGGCGAACTATATTCTTTTAGCTATTTCTGTTTCTTTTAAATACTTGATAACAAAGGGATATAGTGTATGTGTGTGTGTGGTATTGGACCAGGTGAGTGGAGCATAGAAGCACGACAGGCCAGAACTGAGTTTTCAACAAAACGATTTATTTTTAGCTTTTCAGCCTTTTTCTAGTTCCCAGCGCACACACACACAAGTGTTCTGGTTAGGGAGAGCTCCCTTTCTCTGCTGTCCTCTCCTTTTAAACGGCGCGGTCACTGGGGAAGACACACAAACACAGGTTAATTCCCCTCAGGTGCAATGATTCCACCACTTACCTTCCCTGACCCCGCCCTCCTTTCACAGACTGATGCTTGGCCACGCCCCTGCTGCCACAATAAATATATATATATATATATATATATATATATATATATATATATATATGTTGAAAACTCAGTTCTGCTCATGGTATATGAGCTGATAGCCTAGTAGTAGAATAGCCAATCAGAGTATGCGATTGCTCATATCCTGTGTGTGTGTGTGTGTGTGTGTGTGTGTGTGTGTGTGTAAAAATAATACAAACTTAAACAAATTTTTTAATCACTGACTGCATCTTTAATGTCATAGCAAAATACATTTTGGTTAATTAAACACATTTTCATTATGAGGCATGTTGAATTTTACTTTATGACAATGTAGAAATTAATTTATTAATATGAGGTGAGTGAGTGAGTGGGGACTTGCTTTATCTCTTGTGTTTTTACTATAATAAAAAACACCCAGATAACACTTTCTCTTATTCTTATTCAATCCCCTGCTGTTCGTTGTGTGTGTGTGTGTTTTTGCTTTTGTAGGTTTGTTCCTTTATGGCTCTGTACTACAATGTGATCATTGCTTGGGCTCTGTTTTACTTGGGGAATTCCTTCCAGTACCCATTACCATGGCAACAGTGTCCCATAGAACCCGGCAGTAATCAGACAGGTACGTATTTTATAAGTACACATTTCGATCAAGAAATGTTTTTCTCAGTCAAGCTTTGATCTCTCTCTCTCACACACACACACACACACACACACACACACACACACTTAGACTTGCACTCTTGTACTGCTTGTTCAGGTCTATATTGACTTGGTTTGTTTTTATCTTGGTTTGTTCCCATGCTGCTTTTACATGTTGGTGTTGAAACCTCTATCGCTCTTGGCCACACTGCAGGAATGCTATATTACATGACCAACGGTGGCATGCAGCCACATAAACATTTCCATGGTGGCTTTTTTTTAGTCTCTTGAAAACGGATGGTGGTGAAAGGAGAGCTCTGTTAGTTACAGTAAATGTTGTACCTAGAGTACATTTGACTTCTAACAAAGTCTCTCATGTCGCTTAATAAATCAACACCGATGGTGACCTGCGATAATTGCCTTTTTTATGGAGAACAGTGTTGCCTTTCAACAGGTTTATCGCCTCTGGTCATATACTCTGTTCAAATATCTGTTTGGTGACAGTGGTGCTTATCATCCACTCAGCTTACAGGGGGTTCTCCTACTGCAGGCATTTCACTGTCAGACTTTTAGCCCTTTACAGTGAATAGGACGGTGTTGTTGCTTTTTTATTTTTTTAATTGTATGTGGAGTGACACAGTGATGTACCTGTCAGCATTATAGCATTGTGACTTACAGCTCCAGAGTCCCTGGTTTGACCCTGAGCTCAGGTTACTCTGTAGGTAGAGGGTTGTTTTTGTTTTTTTTTAAACCTCGCCCGCTACGCAGTAAGTGGGGTGAGGTATTGTTTTCGGTTGGGTTTGTTTGTTTGTTTGTTTGTTTGTTTCACAGTATTACGGGAAAACGGCTGGATCAATCTTCATGAAACTTTCAGGATAGACGGGCGTTGGTCTCAAATAGAACCTCCAACATTTTGAGGGTCATCCGGTCAAGGTCACCAAAAAGGTCAAAATCGTTTTTGTTGTGGCTACTGCCTTGTATACAGGCGCTAGGCACTACGTCATTGTGGTGTAAGAGTGTAACAGTCACGCACTGCACATACACATGTTCCGATTAAAATGGCCGGTGAATGTATACAATTCGGTTCACCATTCAAAATAAATAGACTAGACTAAAGAAATCGCTTTCAGACATGTCTGTGCTTTTTACAGAGGGAAAGTGCGTTCCACTGAGCTCTAGCGCCGGGCCATTTCCAGGAAATAAGAGTTTCAGTCATGGCGACAGCGTGTGTATGTCAGCCTCGGTTCGGAGGTTTCAGTTTCAAAAAACTGTAAGAGTAGAATAATATAAAGTACAGACACTTGGTATATTTTACTTCTGTGATTGTTCATTTTTGGATTACGCTTCATTTTTGTGGCTACTGCCTCATAGAGTAAATATCTCATCTCATTATATGCTATATTTACTGTATGGACATGGGATCAGAAAACTATTTTATTTATAAGCAGTAGCCACATGGACCCATAGGGTACCCATTTTTTTCGTGATATTGTCCTTCATATTCGTCATAAGTGCTACCGGGCGAGGTTTGTTTTGCCTGGCAACACTTGGGTTGTTTTTGTTTTTGCTTTTTCGCCTCATATTTCTATGAGTTCCCTCCAGGTTCTCCAGTTTCTTCCCAACTTCCAAAAAAACATGCCAGGAGGCAGATTAGCAACACTAAAGTGTGTGTGCATTGTGCACATGGACTGGCATGCCATTTAGGGTGTATTCCCACCTCAAACCTTTCAGTGTTTCATCCCTGATCAGGATAAAAGGCTTACTGAAGATGAATGAATGAATTATTGGATGTGCCTTGACTTTCAAATACAAAAAAAAAAAAATCTGTTTGAATATCTGGTTGATGTCTGTCTGTCTGTCTGTCTCTCTCTCTCTCTGTCAGTGAAAGAGTGTGCTGCCAGCTCTCCCACCTCTTATTTCTGGTTCCGTAAGGCTCTTGATATCTCTGACTCAATTGATCAATCTGGAGAGTTTAATCCCATCATAACCGGGTGCCTGCTTGCAGCCTGGGCTATAGTCTGTCTCGCCATGATCAAGGGCATCAAGTCCTCAGCCAAGGTACTTGCTATTAACACGGAAACTCAAGCACAAACACAAACAAGCTCATTTGTTCGTTTGCAGTGGTCACACGTAAATTGTCACACCTGCGCCCTTGGGATATCTAGTGTCAATATGTTTAATGTGCTCGTGTTCTAATGCAGATGTCGACACCCACACTGACTTCTCAGTGTTAGCAGACAGAGATTACCAAACCCTTAATCCATTTCAAATGTATTAGGACCAAGAGTATACAGATTATTCAGAGGAAAATGAATGCTCTAACATTAATCATGCTCTCTTTTTGTACTTCCAGGTCATGTACTTCTCCTCTATTTTCCCATATGCTGTGCTCTTCTGTTTTCTCATCAGAGGTCTGATGCTGGATGGAGCCAAAGAAGGACTCACCTACATGTTCTTTCCAAAAGTAAGTAAAAATTAAGCAGCTAAGGCTGTTAACGCAGTGTTTTGAAGAATAAAAAGGTGTGTTTTTGGCCTCGAGTTGCTGCTGTGACGAGGACCGGGCGATCTGATATGACTATAGAGGGATTTCACTGACGTCACCCGAAACCGGAAGTAAACAGACCCTGCGCCATTTTGGAAGACCAACAAACTCGTGATTGGGGGAAATAACGGCAGCGGTATGTGAACCCACGAGAATAAAGTGGAGTGGCAAACGACTTAAACAAACAAATCTGAGCTGTTTTATTTATGATTTATTGGCCCAACAGTAGACTTGAAAGAAACCTGTGTGAGACTTGGCAAAAAACTGTGGATATAATGGATAAGTCTGTGCATGATCTGCGGACACTTTGAGGTAAGCAAACGCAAGAA
The DNA here is from genome assembly GCF_027579695.1 of Neoarius graeffei. Lineage (NCBI taxonomy): Eukaryota > Metazoa > Chordata > Actinopteri > Siluriformes > Ariidae > Neoarius > Neoarius graeffei. The sequence goes on from NC_083588.1 coordinate 52,088,886, forward strand.
ATTCAGATTTAAAACATGCTAAATTGGCCCCAAGTTGATAACTGGATGAGGAGCAAGCCTCCCAGACTTCTACAATTTAATAATAATAATAATAATAATAATAATAATAATAATTTAGGATGGTTTGGGGCTTGCTCTCCCTCCTATTATATAAATAAAGCATAGTTGTTGTGTAGGCATATATCATAAATACATATGTATAATTTGGATAAATTAACCTAAATTATGGATACCTTAATAGTAACAAAAAGTATTAATTTTTCACCTGAAAAGATATATTATTAAAAGATAAACAAGATTACCTTGGCCATAACTATGTGTAGGTTATTCTTAATAACAGCTGTAATATCACGAACCAAGCCACTAACAACATAATTGTAAGCCTGTAGCCCTTTGTAGGCTTTCAAGTCATCAGCAGTGTAGGCACTGGGTGTAAACAACAAATAGTTTACAATGTCTGGGTAGCAAACAGATGGCAGAATTGGTGTCAGGTCCTCCTTATGTTTCCATTCTCCCTTGCCGCGAGTCTTATCATATGGGTCAAACCCATCAATCACAGCCAGTTTCTCCACATACCGTGCCCTTTCTGCAGCTGGTAATGTACTCGCATAACCAGAATTATCATCCATTGTGTCACTTTACTCTCGCTCGTACTTTGTTTTATATTGTGAGTGCATGTACTTGGTCTTCCAATATGGCGCCTAACAAAATCTCGCGGCGCGGTGACGTCATGCGGTAGCCCTCTATACGCTCAGGTCCATAAATATTTACAAAGGTATTGTTATTTTCACTGTATATAACAGTATATTGGAGGTGAAAGTAAACAATGTGTACAGGCTTAAAGTGCCGAGTGAAAGTAAAGAATTTCAGCTTTAATTTAAAGGTATTTACATCCAAATCAGGTGAATGAAGTGTAAATTACAGCACTTTTTCCTGTGTGTTACTGCTTTTTAAGGAACCAAATGCAATCGGACAGTTGGCTGCTCAACTGTTCCATGGCCAAGTGTGTGTTATTAATTTGCACTAGCAGCAGTAGCGCACATTGTTATTCTCACTCAGGATCTTTCTACTTTTATCATTTTTATTATTATTCTAACATTTTTAGGACATTATTTCTCCCTAACTTTTCAACCAATCATCACCAAATTTTACATGAAGAATACCTCTAAGCTGAATTAAGTTGCTATGACTTTTGGTGCTGATCCGGATCACCAAACCAGAATGATCCATGATAATGATTCTCTATCGCTTACCGTTCTGGATCTGTAGGGTGCGGTGATGAAACATCCCGGTTTGTAAGAGCTAGCGCAAATCACTGTGACTTTAGTCAAAGTATCTCTCTGGTTCTCTCATTGTTTCACTTACAAAGAAGCAGATAGAAGCATTAACACCAATTTCAAGTGTGGCATTTGCATTCGTAATTTGTTGCTATTATCTCTCAATATGAAATCCAAAGAACTGTTACAGCAAGCCATCATTGGACTGAAAAATCAAAACAAACCCATCAACATGGCTAAATTAACTATTTGCTACATTCATACAAAGAAAGAACACACTAATGAGGTCAGGAAAATCAACGGCCAGGAAGACCAAGGAAAACAACTGGAGTGAATGACAATTATTCTTTCACTGGTGAAAGAAAAACCCCTTCACAACAGTTGGCTGGATTGGTGTATCTGTGTCAAAGTCAACAATCAAGAGAAGAAAGACTTTGCCGGAATGGAGAGTTTGCCATAAGATCTAAGCCAGGGATCATCAAACTACGGCCCGCGGGCCGACTCCGGCCCGCCACCCCCCTTTGACCGGCCCCCCAGCCCCTCTGTCCCCCACCACTTGAACCGGCCCTAAGAGGCAATCCCCAAAAGTGGTCATGTCCTATTTTTTAATTGCTTTTTGGCAAATAATAACATGTCTGCATCTTGTATTTTGTTGATTTTATCAATTAAAATTGATATTTAGTTATAAAATGAACTATTCATATTTTCCGAATTTTCGTCATATGCTCGCGATCAAGCAGTGACAGGCAGCGCACGCGACTGTCAGTGTTCAGGACAGCAAAATGGCTAGCGGTAAGCGAAAAGCTGACAGAGTACAGAGTTTTTAAAGAACAGTGGACCACCGATTATTTTTTCGTTCGGTGTAAGGACCGTGCAGTTTGTCTTGTATGTAAAGAAAGTGTGCCGGTTTTCAAAGAATATAATCTGCGTCGTCACTAAAAAACCCGCCACAAAGAGTATGCTAGTTTGCGACGGCAAACAAGAGAAGACAGGATTCAGAGGATGAAATGCGGACTGGCTGCACAACAGAATGTATTCCTTCGCCAAACCCAGATCAACCAGGCTGCTGTCCGAGCTAGCTATAAGGTAGCTCACCTACTAGCTACCCATGGAAAGCCGTTTACTGATGGGGACTTTGTTAAAGTATGCATGCTTGCTGTGGCCGAGGAGGTGTGTCCCAACAAGAAGGATGCGCTCAACACGGTGAGTCTCTCCGCACCTACTATGACCAGGCGAACCGAAGATTTGGGGGACAACGTGTATGACCAGCTGAATATGAGAGCGTCAGAATTCGAGTTTTTTGCTTTGGCCATGGATGAGAGCAATGACGTGCAGGACACAGCACAACTGCTGTGATCTATTGCTCATATGATTATAATTTCACTTTTTTTAAAAAAATGTATTTATTTTATAGGCCTATTTATTTGACCTTTATTAAGTGCTGCACACAATTATTATTAATATTATTAATAATATCAACAGGCCTACCTACAATTTATAATTTTCCACTCACCTTTGCCAGTGTCAATCACCTCAACTAGGCAGATGTTTCTTACCTTGACAGCTTTGATGTTATTTTTATTAGAAAATAAATAAATGGAATATCTGTGGTATTTCAAATTAAAACAAAGTGTGAAGACTCGATTACTACTTTTGCAAACCACTAGTAAAGATAAACAAATATGTGCCAGGAATCAAGTGTTGATATAGTAGTGTGGATATAGTAGTGGGGATATAGTAGTGGGGATATAGTAGTGGGGATATAGTAGTGTGGGATATAGTAGTGGGGATATAGTAGTATGGATATAGTAGTGGGGATATAGTAGTGTGGGATATAGTAGTGGGGATATAGTAGTATGGATATAGTAGTGGGGATGGCTGTGCCAGGCTAGTAATCTCTACTACACAATGAGGCCTGCTGGTCGTCATATTTGTCTGGGTCATACAATTCTATGCGATATAGCTGACCTGACCCCGGCCCCCCATCACAGTCAGGAACGACAATGTGGCCCCCAGAGAAAAAAGTTTGGTGACCCCTGATCTAAGCCATTGGTAAAACTCAAACAGGAAGACCAGATTATAAAATAGATTCAAATCAAAGTCCTTCCCATGCCATGTGGCAGCGCCGATCTCCGTAGCCCTCGGCCTCTCACCTAGGGTTACAGTGGGGGGCTAGTCCACTGGTAACCGCGAGAGTTTGACTCCCCACTCACATCTGTATTGCAGCGTGCCTTGCCAGAAGGTACCATTTTTATGATGGTCTTTGGTATGACCCGACCGTGAGTAGAACTCGCGATCTCCCAATCTAGAGGCGGACACGCTAACCACTAGGCCAACTCGCAGTGTATAAAATAGATCGGAAAACTAAAAAAGCCTGTACAGTTCTGGAACAACTTCTAATAGACGGATAAGACTAACAGCACCTTGTACCAGATTGAAGGCATACATGTCAACCTTTGGTCAATCAAACCTGTATAACCAACCTCCAAAATCCGTATTTCCCTTATAAAATCCGTATAAGATGCAAATTAAAATAATTTACCTAAAATTTGAATGATAATTAGCAACGATATATCCCAGTTACTTTTTATTCAATATTAATAACAATAAACCTTCAGAATGAATACAAAGTATTTTTCCAGTCTCGCCTGTGAAAGGTAATCCCATGTGATCTCGTTTGGACAGTAAACCTGTTGGTACAGTTAAACGCAGCACATGAATGAGGCATCTTTATTCTCGGCTACTGTATACCAGAGACGGCTGAAGAATCTCCACTTTGCCCCATGCAATATGGCGGCGAGGATGACGTATGATTCTACGCAGAAGGCGTCGTCGTCGTCTATGACTTCACGGTTGGCGGGATTCTCGCAATGCGGTGTGCGCATGATCAAAAGTGGAACGAAGTCTCGCTACCACAAGATAACGCGCGATTTCATAAGACTCTTTACCGGCTGTCTGGTGTACAGTACGTTTATCATCGTGGGAATTGATTATAGCTCTAAATAAATATTGAAGTTTTTTTTAAAGAATCCATATAACTTTATTTATACGCCCGTACACTACGTTTATTGAATCAAATCCGTATAAAATACGGACATTCCGTATAGGTTGATATGTATGTGAAGGGAAAAGGAGGATATGGAGAAGGGAAGGAACTGTCCATGAACCGAAGCATACCAGCTCATCTTATGGCATGAGGATGTATGGCTGCCAGTGAAACTGGCTCACTTGCATTTATTTATACTGTTGACAAAAGCAGCAGGATGACTTCTGAAGTGTATAGGCCTATATCATCTGCTCAGCCAAATGCTTCAAAACTCATTGGACAGCACTTCACAGTACAGATGGACAGTTACCCAAAGCATACTTTGAAAGTAACCCAACACGTTTTAAGGCAAAAAAGTGGAATGTTCTGTAATGGCCAGGTCAGTCACATGACCTGATTCAGATTGAGCATGTATTCACTTACTGAAGGCAAAACCGATGGCAAAATGCCTCAAGAACAAGCGGGAACTGAAGACAGTTACAGTAAAGACCAAGCAGAGCATCATCAGAGAACAAACCCAATATCTAGTGATGTCTGTGGGTTCCAGATTTCGGCCCCGTCCACACGAGTACGTTTTTGTCGAATCCGCAGAAATACTTTATCGTTTCGGCCTCGCGTCCAGATGGAGCTGGCTTTTTCGAGGTGTGAAACCGGTATTTTTTGAAAACGGGTCCCAGAGTGGGAAAATCATAAAACGCCGGATAGCCCGGAGTCGTCTGGACGGCGAAGCGGATTTTTTTCAGAAACAATGACGTATAAGCCCCGCCTCTCTAACCTTTAACCTCAGCCGCCGCCGCTAGACGCGTCATAACAACGGCAGACTACAGGCTTGTGCTCGTACTGCAGAAACAACTCAGTCTATTACGACTGCTACAACAAAACCTTCTGCTTTTATATTACTGTGATAAGCAACAAAACTTCTCGTGTTATGAGCTTGTTTTGTAAACAGCGCGTGACCTTTATACGCATGCTCCATGGCTTCTCTTCCGGTTTTAGTGTATTGATGTGGCGGTGTCACAGCGCCACATACAGGCCTGGCATATGTACTACAGCGTTTTGGGTCGTTTCCAGTGAATGGAAACGACGCCGTGTTTACGGAGATTTTTTTCAAAACGACAGCGTATTGGGTGAGGCTGCGTACTCGTGTGGACGGGGCCTTCAGGTGGTCGTTTGACTGCAAAGGATTTGCAACGAAGTCTGAAAAACGGACAATTATGATATGTATGATTGTTAGTTTGTCTGATTACTTTTGGTCCCTTGAAAAGGGTCCCTTTGCATGTTAGGAAAGTGCTGTAATTCCTACACCGTTCATCATATTTAGATGTAAATACCTAGCCTGGCAAGCCAGACTAAATGTGAATATTTAGTCTGGCCTCGATCCGTAGACATTTCCGAAGCGGGTAGGAGGAACAAACCGCTGTCTTTCAAACTGTCTCTGTGCGTATAGGCCAACGCTCTGACCAATCAGCGCAACAGTGACTGTGACATTGTCAGAGCGACAGAAAGCAGTGGGGGAGGCCTTGAAATTAAATAATTTTTCAAAATGCGTATTAATTAATAAACAGGTTCTAGATACTAAGAAGTTTGGAGATAATGACCACAAGTTTGGAGTCTGTACCACATACACATTTTTTTCCAAGTGTTTTTCAAGGGTTTGCTTAAACTGTTTTTGAGAGTTTTTATTTAGTGGTGTTTGGTGAAATAATTTCCCTTAAATTTAAAATAACGGGAAAATAAACAATCAAAAAGTAATGTTTCAAAGCTGTTTATTAATTCTTCGTACTGCACAAACTAGCCCCATCCTTTTGGCTACGAGCGGAGCCAGCTGGTAGATCAGACTTTTGCCATAGCTGGTCGGCAAAACAGCGAAAACGTCCTTCTTGAAAAGGAATGAGCGGAGAGCCTCTTCCTGCTCATGTTTCAACGAAAACTCCAAGTCTAATTCTTCTAAAACTGATTCCAAAGCGGAGTCAAACGCGCGCTGTTCACTAGCGGTAGCCATCTTTCCTGTTGCGCTTTCTCCAGCGTCGCGCAGCTTTGTCGTCACTCCTGCAAAAGCCCGCCCAAAGAATCCAAACAAAAACCTTGCGTTGTGATTGGCGGGCACGATTTGATGCCCGGGGTGTTTTTGTTTATATGGTGCGAGGCTAGACCCACTTGCTAGGCAAAAAATATTTTTGGCCGCTAGGCGGTTGGGTCTAGTTTACTAGGCTAGTAAATACCCTGAAATTAAAGCTAAACACTGAAATCATTATTCATGTGGAAGAGAAGTTAAAAAAAATTTCTAACTCTGTGTGTGTGTGTGTGTGTGTGTGTATGTATGTGTGTGTGTGTGTGTGTGTGTGTGTGTGTTTTTCTGGCAAAAAAAAAAGACAGAAAAAATACACCCACTATGACACCAGTACATTGCAGGAGATACATATTCATGTATTGTAGAAACCAATGTAAATATTGTGATATATTTTTGTCATATTGCCCACACCAGGCTGTGAATATCAGATATAGTTGGTAATTGTGCATACACTTTTACATTAGGCTGGTCTTATCCTCTCCTGTACTTCTCCATTCAGGTGAACTGGCTTTTTTTAGGCAAATAATATTTACGTTGAGTCTGGCTTTAAGTAGCCTAAATGAGTCCCTTAATTACTGCAATTGCTTGCAGTGTTGAATTGACTCCTTTATTTATACATGGAGGCATCGGGCCATGTTCTTTCAAAAAAAAAATCAGACAGGAGATTTGTTAAAAACAAAACTGTGGGCGTGGATAGGCATGGAATCAAGCACAACTCTATTTCCTAAAACTCATAATCGTTATAAATTCATCATATCCTCATCACAGGTTTATATAGTACCATGTGATGGTCCATTCCACATTTGAAACTGCATTCTCTGGTAATTCTCGGAAGTTTATGATACGATTTGTCCTTCTTGGATCATGTTTTAACCGCCACACCCTTGCAAAAAAGAAGTTTATTCAAGTGTGCTTCTAGAATACTTCTTTTAAACTAAAGATAAGAGCGTATGCTTTCAGTTTACTTATCAGAGATAGATATACTTAATAAAGTTATACATAAGTATACTTGGCTTATACTGAAAAGTATATAGAAAAGTCTAAGTTTATTAAGCTTATACTTAAACTTTTGATCAAGATGTACTTAACAAAAGTGTAATAAAGTATTAAAATATTTGTGCCTTATGTTTAAGTGGACTTGCCCTGTAGTTGAGCTTCAGCACTGTTGACTCTTAGGTATGTCTGTGGTTCTATATAAGGTGTGGTTTTTTTTTTTTTTTTTCTCCTGAGTGGGATAATTACTTCTTCTTTTTTTTCTTTTTTCTTTTCCTTTAGAGCTTGGATGTCAATTTCAGTTGTCATTGCCATGTTTTTATACTTTGGCATTTAATACAATGTTGCTTCAATTTTTGATATTTTAAAGAAAATTAATATGTTCTTGGGCGGCACGGTGGTGTAGTGGTTAGCGCTGTCGCCTCACAGCAAGAAGGTCCGGGTTCGAGCCCCGTGGCCGGCGAGGGCCTTTCTGTGTGGAGTTTGCATGTTCTCCCCGTGTCCGCGTGGGTTTCCTCCGGGTGCTCCGGTTTCCCCCACAGTCCAAAGACATGCAGGTTAGGTTAACTGGTGACTCTAAATTGAGCGTAGGTGTGAATGTGAGTGTGAATGGTTGTCTGTGTCTATGTGTCAGCCCTGTGATGACCTGGCGATTTGTCCAGGGTGTACCCCGCCTTTTGCCCGTAGTCAGCTGGGATAGGCTCCAGCTTGCCTGCGACCCTGTAGAACAGGATAAAGCGGCTAGAGATAATGAGATGAGATAATATGTTCTTAATCCTGAGGATCTGTTGTTATTTTGTGAATTCTTACCTTTATAACTTCATTGTAACTTAAGGTACAAAACACTTCAGTTGTCTCCTGGTAGTGCGCATGAGGTAAGGGTTCGGGCTAGAAAACTAATAGTATACCTAGAAGGGTCATTGCAGTAAACTTCAAAACTAAAAAGTGTACTAGATGTACATAACCAGTAACTAATAGTATATTTCTAGTATGCTATAAAGTATACTTTTATAAACTAAAAAGTGTACTAGAAGTGTGTAACGAGTAAACCAATAGTATATTTCCAGTCTACTATGAAGTATGCTTTTGTAAACTAAAGAGTGGACTACAAGTATAGAACTAGTAAACTATTAGTATATAAAGTTTACTTGTGGTATACTTGCAGTACAAAATAAAAAAATACTAGTTGTATACTCAGTTTACTTCTCTTAGACTTAAAGTATACTTTTTATAAACTAAAAGTGGGCCAATTTAGTCCCAAGAAGTAAGATTAGTTTACTTACAAGTATTCTGGAAGTATACTTGGTACACAAAAGTACACTTAAGGAAATATACTTTAACTTTACTTAAGTATACTTAATAAAATGAACTTGAAGTATGCTTCTTTTTGATAAGGACAGCTAATTCTCTGTGTTTGCCCCAGTTAAAGATCTGGGGTGAGGTGCAGGTGTGGCGGCAGGCTGCCACTCAGGTTTTCTTTGCCCTCGGTTTGGGCTACGGATCTGTGATCGCTTACTCCTCCTACAACCCAATCAACAACAACTGCCACCGGGACGCCATCATGGTATCTGCCATCAACTTCATGACTTCGGTCCTGGCCTCGCTCGTCGTCTTCGCGGTCCTCGGCTTCCGAGCTAAGAACATTGCCACGGAGTGTGTTGTGGAGTAAGTATGTGAGCAGTGTGTATTTATTTTGATACTGTCAATCCCAATTCAAATTTTATTTGTGATGCACACAGTCGTACACAATATGACGGGCAGGAATAAAAATGGAAACAATTTCCAGACATTAACATAGTTTACAGATAATGGAAGGGGAGGGGGGAGATGGATGGAAACAACAGTACAGCTATATGGTATAAATTGCAGATATGTGCAAACTATGAACTGTGCAACGGCAGTTTCCGGTATTTTTAACGGTTATTCCACGAAATCAAGTCGTACATGAGCTGATAGCTGAAGAGGCATATAGTGCCGAGTCGGCTGTAAGCCATGTACGATGAGATTGAGTGGAATAATTGTTTTATTCTATCCACATTCACTGGATTTTGAGAAACGGAGCATTTTTATTTTTTGCAAATTTGATAAATAAAAACTTTATACAAAACGTCTAACAATCATTTCCGCTTAGAATGTAAACAAACCAGCAAAATGACAGTAGCAGTTTGTGAAAAATGCGATAATAATAATTCTTGAAAAATAAAGATATGTTCTTACCATGAAATACTTACTTTCCATGTTTTGTTTGTTTGTTTTTTTGTATTTTTGGGGGTTTGTTTTTGAGTAAAGTTTTTATTTCGTCTTCAGTTGGTTCAGTAACATGGTCCACCATTTTCTTCTTCTTTAGGGTTTTTTATGGCGGTTGGCAAACCAACTTAAGTGCATTACCGCCACCGACTGGGCTGGAGTGTGGAACAGGAGATATTGGCAGGGGGGGGGAACTATTTTCTTTTAGCTTTTTCTGTTTCTTTTACATACTTGATAACAAAGTGATATATCTGACTTGATGCAAGCCGCCATTTTGTTTTTCTCTACTCACGGTATAGACCCCTTTCACTGACGTCACCCGAAACCGGAAGTAAACAGACCCTGCGCCATTTTGGAAGACCAACAAACTTGTGATTAGGGGGAAATAACAGCAGCGGTATGTGAACCCACGAGAATAAAGTGGAGTGGCAAACGACTTAAACAAACAAATCTGAGCTGTTGTATTTATGATTTATTGGCCCAACAGTAGACTTGAAAGAAACCTGTGTGAGACTTGGCAAAAAACTGTGGATATAATGGATAAGTCTGTGCATGATCTGCGGACACTTTGAGGTAAGCAAACGCAAGAAATTCAGATTTAAAACATGCTAAATTGGCCCCAAGTTGATAACTGGATGAGGAGCAAGCCTCCCAGACTTCTACAATTTAATAATAATTTAGGATGGTTTGGGGCTTGCTCGCTGCTGCCAGGTTGGTTGTTGAGTAGCCTGACTGTTTTTTTTTTTTTTTTTTCTTGCGTGTGGCATCATTGTTGACGCGAGGTTGTTTTTTGAACATGCCAATGTGGACACGATTTCCCCTGATGAGTTACGACTTCAGACGCGATGCGTGTGTGGAGGTGTGGAGTCCACGTGATATGTGCGTAAGATAGGCTTCTCATGTGTTTGGAGATCCGCGCTCCGAGACAAGCGCAAGTGCGCCCCCCCCCCCCCCCCCCCCCCCCCAAAAAGGGAAAAAAAGGGACCCCCCGAAAATATCGGCATAGTTCGAACACTGAGTGTAGGCACTGGGTGTAAACAACAAATAGTTTACAATGTCTGGGTAGCAAACAGATGGCAGAATTGGTGTCAGGTCCTCCTTATGTTTCCATTCTCCCTTGCCCCGAGTCTTATCATATGGGTCAAACCCATCAATCACAGCCAGTTTCTGCACATACCGTGCCCTTTCTGCAGCTGGTAATGTACTCACATAACCAGAATTATCATCCATCGTGTCACTTTACTCTCGCTCGTACTTTGTTTTATTTTGTGAGTGCATGTACTTGGTCTTCCAATATGGCGCCTAACAAAATCTCGCGGCGCGGTGACGTCATGTGAAAGGGGTCTATATGAGCTGATATCCTAGTAGAAGAGTAGCCAATCAGAGCACGTGATTACTCATATCCAGTGAATGTGGATAGAATAAATATGAAGTATTTATATAATAAACATTTAAATATTTTTAAATATGGTGGAAATATATTGTTATAGGCATGTAGGGGGTGTTGGTTTTGTGCAGCAAAGTCCAGTCCTCAGTGTTGTCCTGGTTGAGGACCTGAATGGCAGAAGCGCTTCCCTGACCACAACAGAGAGAAGAGTCTGTTGTTCAAATGGTTGCGGTCCTTTATTATCTTCCTGGCCTTGGTCTAGCACTGTTTGCTGGAGATCAGCTGCAGGTTAGAGAGCTTCAGCTAATCACACTACCCTCCGGAGAGCCCGTCTATCCTGCTCAGTCCTTTTCCCAAAACCAGGCTATGATGCTTCCTGCCAGGATGCGCTCCATGGTGCAGGTGTAAATAGTTCCTTAGCACTTTAGAAGGCAATTTAAAGTCCCTGAAGCATCGTAGGTCGTAAAGCCACTGACAGGCTTTCTTCACCAGGGTGTTAAGGTGACAGGACCATGACAGATCCTGTGTGATGTGAAAACCAATGCACTGGAAACTGTCTGATCTCTCCACTGGGGCCCTGTTGAGTCGTAAAGAGGTGTTAGTATGTCTCTTGCATCGTTCAGCCATCAGCCTTAATCTGTATCCTGCTGATAAAAATGTTTTTTTGTTGTTTTTTTTAAATCCTGCAGGAATGTGAGCAAAATGTCGGAGATGGCAGCTTCAGCCATGGCTCAGCCCTGGTGGCCGTGGTTCAATATGTCTGACCCCAGATCTGTGGAAATAAAGGATTACCGGGAGTGGTACAAACATTATGGGAGCTTTCTTGGCTCAAATATCACCGATTGTGACCTGGAGAGAGAAATGAACAAGGTTTGTGTATGCACGAGTGAGATTTCTAAGATTCTAGAGAGCATTGTAGATGGTGGAGTCATCTACAATATCTTCACACAATACGATGCCATAAATTAATATATATTTGATCTATTATTATTATTATTATTATTATTATTATTATTACTACTATCTCCTCCGGCAGACAGGCGATGAGCTTATGCCATCATGTGTTTTTTTTTTTTTTGTCTGTCGTCTCTCGTCCATGGTCCATCCTGCGTCAGCCACATTTCATGAAAATCGCTTCTTCTCTCTCGATTCTTCACTGATTTTTATTCTTTTTGGCAGTAAGGTAGGTCTGCCTGGGGTGCATATAGCTTCTACCCAAATTTGCATAACTGCAATTAATGAAGATATGGAGTAATTACGCCCTAATGAGTAGTTTCCACACAACTCGTTTCTTCTCCCTCAGTTCTTCACCAATTTCGATTCTTTCTGGCATGAAGGTAGGGGTACCTAGGGTGCCTATAACTTCTACCCAGATTTGCTTAATTGCAATTATTAATGAAGTTATGGACTAATTAAGCCTTAATGAGCAGTTCAACAAAAATCGCGTCTTCTTCTTGGTCAATTCCTCGCCATTTTGGATTCTTTCTGGCAAATAGGTCAGTATTCCTAGGGTGGATATATGTAGCTTATATATATATATATGTATAATAGCCTGTACTGTATATAGCTTGCTACATTGATTGCGCAAAGTGGCCCACTTTAGATCATTCCTTCTGGACTAGACAGGGCCAGAGTGAGCTACACTGTCATTGACAGTCACGTTATATTTATTTGCCAGCCCTGACAAACTCTTATTTATTAAAGAATGACACATCATACATTTTATCCATTTATAGTTGCATTTAATGTTGTCAACCAAACAAGTTAGTTCCTGTTATCACTTATGCCGCTTTTCCACTACAAACGCGGCTGAGTCGGGCTGAGCCGTGCCGTGCTGAGTCGAGCTGAGCGGGGCTGTTGGAGTTGCATTTCGACTACAACCGCGCTGAACCGTGCTGGCCGGAAGTGGGTGGACACATTGGGTGGAGTTAGCGAAAGTGGGTGGACGTCACGTGATGTCGTTAAGCAGCGCAAACAGTGACATCAGTGAGCTTTTAAGCGGTAGTCTCACGACCCGAATAGTAAACAATAAACATGGAGGACATGGAGTCGTTAGTGTTGCTGGTCTTGGTTCTGTGGCTTGTTGTCACCGACAACGCCAACAGATACTGGCAAGAGCGTATAGATGAGGCGAGGCGCATAAGGCTTCATAATTCTCGTAATTCTCCTTCTTCCGGGTTTGCGGTGTTTACAGATCCCAGCGTGCTCGCGGGGCGTGTGTGGGCATGTGAGGACACTCCTCCTCACCAATCAGTGCACAGGGGAGTGTCTGCTCACGCCCCCAGCCTCACTCGGCACGGTTTGGCTCGCTTCAGCCCCACTCCAAAACGGTGCGAGTTTTAGGGGCTAAGCAGGGCTGAAGCGAGCTGAGTCGTGCTGGTTTTTGGTAGTCGAAACGCGAGCCGTGTCGGGCTGAAGTGAGCTGAAGCGAGCTGAAGTGAGCTGAAAAAGGATAGTGGAAAAGGGCCATTAGGTTATACCATAGCAACCGTAAAAAGTCATTCCTTCACCACTTTTTTCTCTCTCTATTGAAGTTATTAAGACAAAAATAATGTAGCTATTCATCTTACCAAGAAACTGCCAAGAAATCTTAAATTTACAGCTTTACCTCTGATGGTTACAACTGGAGACACTGGAGACTCCTGCTAAAAATGTTAAATAAACATCTCGCAGAAACCTTCACCATATCGAAAAGTACGGATATTTTTCAACTCCGTTAGGCCACTCATTTTTGATTTTTAGGTTCACGGATCCGCCGACATGAGATAAAAACTACCGCTGAAAAAATAAAAAAGTCTATGTGTACTTTTATTTTTATTTGAACCGCTGAAACTTGCAATTAGTAGATTAATGATTTTTTTTGACAACGTAATAGCTTCCTTGTAACAGCATTATATACCCAGTACTAATAGATCTGCTGCATTCGGTGGGAAAATTCCCACTGGTAATACGAGTATACATTTGCGTTCGGTACATATCCTACCATGGTCACGGTGTGCAACAATCTAACCGCAGATGACTTGCAAAGGGTCAAGGTCGGTATCGGGGGGGGAAAAAAGCCTTTCCCAGTTAACACTGGGGAATAACGTTGTAAACACTGTTCGTTGTAAATTTCCGACTGGGATACTGGCAATTACCATTGGGAAGTTGCTTATCGAATTCACCAGCGTGATGGCAAAATGGCTTCAGTCAGTTCTGATCGTTATGTCAGCATTTCATGCGGAGATCGCAAATCGTTTCATCGAGTGGATTTGTTAAGTGGACAGAACGTCGGTGAATACATATCGCAAGAATTAAATGTAAGCAAAGAAATGATAAAATGTGTGTACGCTTCCACGAAGGAGGGTAGATCCGATACCGGTACTAGAGCAGTGCTCGACATGCCAGTGGTAACCTTAGTCAGAGACTTTGACTGCTCCTATATTACTGTTGAGCTTGAAGAAGACGGAGACCGCACAGGCGCTATCGAATGTGAACTGGACGTCAGACATCCGTCAGCACTCGATGTGCTCATGGCAGCATCACGCTCATACGACCACTTGCCTTCACAGAATACTAATCAGTGATCAAAACCATTCACTATATATCTATAACTTAGTACAAGCATTATATTTTTCTAATACAAATTAGACCTAGATGGTCTAAATATGAAAGCGTGGCAATAATTCAACGTATTATCGCTCAGTAAATATTGTAATGTTTAATATATTATAGCAGGGCAAATGCCCCAGACCGGCCAGGATAGGCCGTCGTAAGGGGACATTATGCCCAACTTTTTATTTTCTGAATAGAATTTAGAAATACCCCCATCCGGTTTCTCCCAAATCTGCAGGTGATTTCATCTCCTAATTAAAAATGCCTTGAGTTCATACTGCTAAATCAGTTTTATATTTAAAATAAACACATTAAATCTTCAATATAACTCCGGTAAAATATTTTTGATATTATTCATGATTTTAATATGAAATATTGATATTTAGGAAAACATAATTTGGATAATATAAGGTAAATATACAGGTATGGTAGGTTTTTTTCTTGTATTGGTGATGGTAGCAATCCTATCTAGTGCTGGTTTTAAACACAAGCTTGCATGTAGTGTGTGTGTGTGTGTATGTGTGTGTGTGTATGTATATATATATATATATATATATATATATATATATATATATATATATATATATATAGTGTGTCTTTAATTTATTTTATTTTCTAATCCCGACATTGAAAATTTGCCATTTGAAAAAAAAGAAAAAACAGACATTGACACTTTTATTTTTATTTCGACCGACATACTCTAAAATGTGTTGAAAAAATCCGTGAACCTAAAAGTAAAAAATGAGTGGCCTTATGTGGCACATGCACCATAAGCAAGTCCTTGTGTAATTTGTTGAGAACGTTAAAACCAATGAATTAATTGCAATGAATAGCGTACTACTCTGTGCTCTGTCATGCTGCTCTAGGAAATTAATCAATATCTTCTGACCAGTCAGAACTGAGAATTGAGCAATACTGTAATATAATAGCTGGGTGTTTTAAGAGGTTGCACTAAACACTACACTGATCTTTGCCTTGCTCAGGGAGTGGAAGGGACTGGTTTGGCATTTATAGCATTCACTGAGGCCATGGCGCTGTTCCCGGGCAGTCCGTTCTGGTCAGCATTGTTCTTCCTCATGCTCCTGAATCTGGGTATGTCCACCATGTTCGGCACCATGCAGGGCATCCTCACGCCACTCATGGACAACTTTAAATTCCTAGGACGCCACAAGACACTGCTCACCGGTACAGACACACATGCACTGACCCTGACAGACCCTATATTTCTGTCGTGCAAACATGATATTGATGACATTTCTGGATTTCAGTGATGAGCTGTATCCTGGGCTTCCTGACTGGTCTGCTCTTCACTCAGCGCAGCGGGAACTACTTTGTGACCATGTTTGATGATTATTCGGCCACTTTGCCGTTGATGATCGTTGTCATCTTTGAGACGATCAGTGTGGCATGGATCTACGGTGCTGACCGGTAAGACTGGTGCTAAACTGGATGCTTAAATGGATACTTCAATGTCATCTTTCTCCACCACATCAGTAGCATGTACCTGATTACCACAGATAAGCAAATCACATTGCTCTGTACTGAGGAATGAACAGGAAACCTGTTGAGTAAATGTTTTAAATATACGTGACTTTTTAACACTGCAGCTGTTACACTCTAACATAAAGTTCTTAAGATGAGACAGACATGAAAACAAGTTTTATCGAAACAGTTATTATAAACACTTCTCCAATTTTCCAACACTGCTGTCATTCTGGGCGCTTACACATTCCCAAAGGTTTTGTGGTCTTTAGACATGCCATCAGACGCCGAGATAATATCTACAGTATTCCTCCGAAAAAGGTGCCCCATCATTAATGGGGGACATGTTACAGATTTAGAGCTTACAAAAACTTTTACTGATGACCCAATAACTGCTCTTAGACTTTCTGTTTTATACAAACTCTCACGGTTACCAGAGGACTAGCCCCCCCACTGTAACCCTAGCTATGTAATAGGCGAGAGGCCATGCGCCACATGGCGTGGGAAGGGACTTGACTTTATACAAACTAGGGCCCGACCAATAAATCAGCAAGCCGATATTGTCAGCTGATATGAGCTAATTGCTGATAAATCACTATCAGCGTTTATAGCAGTCGATAAATGACAATTAAAAAATGAAGTTACAACAGGGTGGCACGGTGGTGTAGCGGTTAGCGCTGTCGCCTCACAGCAAGAAGGTCCGGGTTCGAGCCCTGTGGCCGGCGAGGGCCTTTCTGTGTGGAGTTTGCATGTTCTCCCCGTGTCCGCGTGGGTTTCCTCCGGGTGCTCCGGTTTCCCCCACAGTCCAAAGACATGCAGGTTAGGTTAACTGGTGACTCTAAATTGACCGTAGGTGTGAATGTGAGTGTGAATGGTTGTCTGTGTCTATGTGTCAGCCCTGTGATGACCTGGCGACTTGTCCAGGGTGTACCCCGCCTTTCGCCCGTAGTCAGCTGGGATAGGCTCCAGCTTGCCTGCGACCCTGTAGAACAGGATAAAGCGGCTAGAGATAATGAGATGAATGAGATGAGTTACAACAGCTTATAGAAGAATTACTGAGCATTTAGGGATAAAATAAAAAGTGGGTTTATTGTACAAAATGCAGATGTACCATATATAGCAAAATAGAAATGAATACAGCTTACAGAGTCACAGGCACAGGATGCATGATGGAGAAGCATCTCTCGGTGGTGTGATTGGAAAATGCCTCAATGCTTCATTGTAAAAGCCTTTCTCTTTTCTTTACAGTGTATAACGTATACATTTTTATACCCCTGAGACTGTTTGAAGTGTATAGTGACCAGGTGATCAAATGGAAGAGAGACAAAGCGTTTTACTGCTGGGTTGAACCCCACCATTAGTTCATCCTACTGCAGTGTTTCTCAACCACTGGGCCTCAGCCCATGCGTGGGCCGCGAAGCACCATCTAGTGAGCCATGAATTTTTTTTCCCAAGTTTGAAGCCAAATACTTAATAGTTCAGGATGTCAGTGTCCCAAGTCCGGTAGCTGGTTTGCCGTACACTACCGTTCAAAAGTTTGGGGTCACCCAGACAATTTTGTGTTTTCCATGAAAAGTCACACTTTTATTTCCCACCATAAGTTGTAAAATGAATAGAAAATATAGTCAAGACATTTTTCTGGCCATTTTGAGCATTTAATTGACCCCACAAATGTGAAGCTCCAGAAACTCAATCTGCTCAAAGGAAGGTCAGTTTTATAGCTTCTCTAAAGAGCTCAACTGTTTTCAGCTGTGCTAACATGATTGTACAAGGGTTTTCTAATCATCCATTAGCCTTCTGAGGCAATGAGCAAACACATTGTACCATTAGAACACTGGAGTGATAGTTGCTGGAAATGGGCCTCTATACACCTATGGAGATATTGCACCAAAAACCAGACATTTGCAGCTAGAATAGTCGTTTACCACATTAGCAATGTATAGAGTGTATTTCTGATTAGTTTAAAGTGATCTTCATTGAAAAGAACAGTGCTTTTCTTTCAAAAATAAGGACATTTCAAAGTGACCCCAAACTTTTGAACGGTAGTGTACACTGTTCAAGTGGAGTAAATACATTTGTGAGTAAATTAAGAAGAACAAGCCTTTGTTTTTGTCATATTCCTCCTCTACATTTAACCCACATGTACACACACGCGCGCGCATACACACAGAGCACTATAAATAAATACGTTTGTGGGTAAATTCTATGGATCTGTGATGCCTGCTGGAAGAGAAGAGCAGGGCGGATTGAGACTCGAGCAGCTGTTGTTTGTTTACACCCGATACTAAATCTTGTAACGTCCTAGCAACCGTTGCAAAGACACAGACAAAAAGCCCAGAAATTCCTCCTTACCCGGGCAAAAACGATGCAGGGTTTATCTTGTAGTGTCCTGATCCCCAGATCTTTAACCCAGCCACATATAAAAAGTTGTACTCCTGCATGCTCTTCCAGGTTTTCATCTGCATGTCCGTCTAGAACGATGTCTGCAGCACCAGGGAGTCTGAGATATCGGGGAACTCAACGGATGGATACTTTTCCAACTCATAATGAATGAATAACTTTATTTAAACACGATAAGTTGATCAGCAGAGCTGGTGGGGTCGCTAGCAAACTGAACTTTCATCCTGAAGGATTTCCTTACATCCCGAGGACTGGATTTTCTCTGTGTGACTGAGACGTGGCTAGCTGTTGCTGAGTCCAGCGTCCTCACAGAACTTTTATCTGGGGATTGCTGCTATTTTAACTCCCCACGGACCTCGGGCCAAGGAGGAGGAATAGCGACTATTTATAAAAGTCATTATAAATGTAAGCAACTGTCTCTGTCATCCTCTTTTACCAGCTTTGAGATGAGTTTATTTGAACTGGCTCGCCCTCACACAGTGTTGTATGTGGTGGTCTACAGACCTCCCAAATACAATAAAGACTTCATAAGTGACTTTTCTGATTTCCTGGCTGAAATTATGCCCGAGTATGACCGTGTCCTTATTGTTGGGGATTTTAATGTTCATGTGTGTTGTCCTGATAAGCCAATGGTGAAGGACTTTCTTAATCTTATTCACTACGTTTACATGCACATAGAGAGAATCGAATTTCTGCCGTTGCTCGACTGAAATCGAAGTTCAAAATGCCATGTATACACCTTAATTCGGCTGAAATTGAACCGAACTTGATTTCTCGGAATCGAGCTACACGACCTAGTTTATGCGATTTCTGCCGAGCTACTTTGTGCATGTATACCCTATCGAGCTAGTTGTCGAGCTACTTCCGGAAGTGACGAGTGACGAGACCACAAGCGGGAAACACAACAGCCTCGGTCGGCATGACAACAGTAGTAGCGAGCAGCAGAAGAGGTCAGGAGGAACAAACGAAGAAGAGAAAATGTGGATGTAGAGCTCTCTGAAGTGTGGGTGGAGCACAGAGGACGGCAGGACAAAGCTTCTGGTACTAATAGGCTTTTTATTGTCAGACTTTTCAGTTTAACAGCCTACTTTTATTCTTGAGAGAAGCGCGCGCGCACACACACGCACGCGCGCTGTGTTCTAGTCCCGGGACGAGCTCTCCCTCTGCCTCCTTAAATAGGGCGCGGTTACTGGGAAGCCACACAAACACAGGTTAATTACCGTCAGGTGTAGTTATTCTGCCACTCACCTTCCCTGGCTCCGCCCTCCTGTCACAGACCGGCGCTTGACCACGCCCCCACTGCCACAGGCAAGCAGAAACGTGCACTTCTGGAGCAATGAGGAGACAGAGTTCATGCTCATTCAGCTTAAGGAGTTGAATATATTAAAATTCATGGACGGGAGAAAAACGCGCAATGGAGAACACGGAACTGATAACTTTGTTTACACTCTTGAATAGCTCTTCTTCATGACGACAACCGGAAGTGTACCAACACGATGGGGCGTGTTGCGCCACCTGTGGCTCGGGTGCACAATGCACCTCACACAATAGCCCGATTTCAGTTGTGTGCATGTAGGATTGGATTTCTCTGGCACCCTGCTGGGACCTTCAGCTCGATTACCGACAGCAGCTCGATTTGGATGTGCATGTAAACGTAGTCACTGACTCTTTTAATCTAGTACAGTCTGTTTCTGGTCCCACACGAGAACGTGGACACACACTCGATCTTGTTTTTTTCATATGATTTGCCTGTTTTTAACTTGGAGATCTGTGACGCAGTGTTTTCGGACCATATGCCTGTACTGTTTGATGTTGTTGTTGCCGGTAACACAGTTAAACCTCGCGCTGTTGCTGCCCGGTGTTATCGCGTCATTAACCCTTCCACTGCTGGTCAGTTCTCGGCCGTTTTTAATCAGAGCTGTGTCGTTCCTGAATTGATGTATAACGACTCGGACGAGCTTGGTTCATGGTTTCACTCCTCCTGCCAAATTGTTTTAGACACTGTGGCTCCATTAAAAATTAGGCAGCCTAAAACTAAATGTGAACCCTGGCTAAACGACACTACTCGTGCTGTCAGACGCCAGTGCCGTACAGTAGAGCTGAGCGCAAGTGGAAGAGAGACAAACTGCAAGTGTCTTTTCAAATGTTAAGAGAGTGCTGGCGTAACTATCAGACAACTGTGAAAGCTGCTAAAACTAAACATTTCTCTATTATTTTGTCAAATTGTCCTAAGCCTCGTGTTCTGTTTAAGACTATCGACTCTGTTCTTAATGCTCCGCAGACCGTCGGTATTGAGGCTTCGCCTGCTGTTTGTGAAGACTTTCTTCACTTTTTTATTGACAAAGTTGCTGGCACTAGGGCTCTAATCTCACCTTCTGCATATGACCCTTCAGTCTCTGTCCCCTGCTCAGCTGTCCTTGATAGGTTTGAGTCTGTGACTCTGTTAGATTTACAGGATACTGTTGGTCATTTAAAGCCCTCAGGCTCTCCTAATGATGCTGTCCCCTCTTGATTATTTAAAGAGGTTTTTCCTACTGCGGGTCCATCCGTGCTTGCAATTATTAACAGCAGTTTGTCCTCAGGTGTAGTCCTTAAAAACTTTAAGCATGCAGTAGTGCAACCTTTAATTAAAAAAACAGGTTTAGATTCTGCAGTTTTGGCTAATTATAGGCCTATTTCTAAACTGCCCTTCCTTTCAAAACTCCTCGAAAAGACAGTCTATAATCAATTAATGTCCTTTCTGGAGGAGCACAATATTCTTGAGGTTTTCCAATCTGGATTTAAAGGAACAGTCCACCGTACTTCCATAATGAAATATGCTCTTATCTGAATTGAGACGAGCTGCTCCGTACCTCTCCGAGCTTTGCGCGACCTCCCAGTCAGTCAGACGCGCTGTCACTCCTGTTAGCAATGTAGCTAGGCTCAGTATGGCCAACGGTATTTTTTGGGGCTGTAGTTAGATGCGACCAAACTCTTCCGCGTTTTTCCTGTTTACATAGGTTTATATGACCAGTGATATGAAACAAGTTCAGTTACACAAATTGAAACGTAGCGATTTTCTATGCTATGGAAAGTGCGCACTATAATGACAGGCGTACTAACACCTTCTGCGCGCTTCGGCAGCGCATTGATATCTGAGCTCCATATCAATGTGCTGCCGAAGCGCGCAGAAGGTGTTAGTACGCCTGTCATTATAGTGCGCACTTTCCATAGCATAGAAAATCGCTACGTTTCAATTTGTGTAACTGAACTTGTTTCATATCACTGGTCATATAAACCTATGTAAACAGGAAAAACGCGGAAGAGTTTGGTCGCATCTAACTACAGCCCCAAAAAATACCGTTGGCCATACTGAGCCTAGCTACATTGCTAACAGGATTGACAGCGCGTCTGACTGACTGGGAGGTCGCGCAAAGCTCGAAGAGGTACGGAGCAGCTCGTCTCAATTCAGATAAGAGCATATTTCATTATGGAAGTACGGTGGACTGTTCCTTTAAATCACTGCACAGCACAGAATCGGCTCTTTTAAGAGTTTTTACAGGGATGAGAGTTTTCCGCTTTTCGGCGGATTTCCGCTTTTTCTGAGTAAAAATCAACCTTTTTATATTATGCCAAATCCGTTGAGATTTTTTTTTTCATTTATTGTGGGGGGTTGGGGTATGTTCCTTCATGATAATCAAGCGTAATTCATTCCTACGATGATGTTACATGTTTACATTTTCGCCATCTTTAGTCTTGCTAAGTCTCGCGGTAGAATGCGTGTTTTCTACAATGTAATTGGCCAAAACATCGCTGGCGAGAGCATAATAGCCAATCATAACAGTTCTTACAAGAGTGTGGGAGAGAACAAAAGCCAATCATAACAGTTCTTACAAAAGTACCCGCATCTGTTCTATTTTATCGAAACTTGCACATGTTCATCGTCGCTGCGCTTCAAAAATACGTTTCTCTTTCGTATCGGCTTTTTTACTCAAAATGCTGAATACAATTGACAAGCGAGACGAAGCAAAGGTACGTGAAATCAATGCTGGTATAAAAAACAGAGGACTGACAAGCTCTTGTCTTTGGCCAAAAAGCTGAAGAAGAAGTCGAAATGATCAAATGAAAATGAGTAGTGACTGTGAACTATAAATAATTGTATAAAGTGTACATAGACATTATCCCATAAACTTAGCATTCGTTTGATTTAATACATTGAACATGTATATGATGGTCAGTAAATCTGAATTAATGCTGACAGTTTTGAAAACTTAAATATTTCAAGACTTTTTGAAGAAATCATATGCAACTAATGAGGACATGGGGAGAAAAGGTCAGTCACCCTAAAATTTTATTTAATATATGAACATTTTGATAATTAATAAAACTTAAGTTTAATGTGAATTTAGTTTGTCGTTTTTGTTGATCATGAATTATAACCATACCCTTGAATGTAGAATGTGATTTTATCTTGAATTCAAACAATACTCCTATTGATTTGAAACATATTTTCATGTAAATATATAAAAAAGACAACAGATATATTTTTTTTATCTACTACAGCTCAGATTGCAGGACAAGTGGTTTGTAAGGCCTTATTTTTAAAAATTTTCCGGGGGGCATCTTGAAACCCCCCCCCCCCCCCCCCCCGTTGGCTTCGGGCGCCATCTTGTTTTCTGCTTTTTTGATGACCACCCACTCTCATCCCTGTTTTTAACGATATTCTTTTAACCTGTGATTCCGGTGAATGTGCTGTTCTTGTACTTTTAGACCTAACTGCTGCATTTGACACTGTAGATCATGACATTTTAATTTCACGTTTGGAGCAGTGGGTGGGCATCAGTGGCATAGCACTGGAGTGGTTCAGGTCATACTTGGCAGATCGAACTTTCTGTGTGAGCCTTGGTGACTCTGTATCCTCCTCTGGTCCTCTGTCATGTGGTGTCCCACAGGGCTCAGTCCTAGGCCCTCTTCTCTTTTCTTTGTACCTGCTCGCACTTGGTTCCGTACTTAGGAAGCATGGTATTTCATTTCATTGTTATGCAGATGACGCTCAGGTCTATATGCCTCTTAAAAAGAATCAAGCATTCTCTGTAAGACCCTTACTTGAATGTCTTGACGACATAAAGGCCTGGATGGCTCTAAATTTTTTACATTTTAACGATAAGAAGACAGAAGTGATTGTTTTTTCTTGGCAGCTCCGAGACCCTCTGTCTAGATCTAGGTTCCTTGGCTCAATACCTAAAATCCAACATCACTAATTTGGGAGTTAAGGTGGACTCTGACCTCAGACTTGACAATCAGATCAAGACAGTTGTAAAGTCAAGTTTTTACCAACTGAGGCAGCTAGCCAAAATAAAGCCAATTCTTTCAAAGCAGCACTTTGAGACAGTAATCCATGCCTTTGTCACCACACGGCTGGATTACTGCAATGCACTTTATGTGGGGGTTATTGGGTCCTCCATCAACCGTCTCCAGATGGTACAAAATGCTGCTGCACGTCTTTTAACTGGCACACGCAAACATGACCACATTTCCCCCATTTTAGCCTCACTCCACTGGTTGCCATTACATTTTAGGATTCATTTTAAAATTCTTTTATTTGCTTTTAAATCTCTCAATGGTCTCGCCCCTCCCTACCTCTCTGAATTGCTGCACCTATATTCACCCACCCGCTCTCTCAGGTCAGCTGATCAGCTGCTCCTGAGGGTGCCAAAAACTAAGCACAAGCTCAGAGGGGACCGTGCTTTCGCTGTGGCAGCCCCTAAAATGTGGAACGATCTGCCTCTGCACATTAGACAGGCGTCTTCCTTGTCTGTTTTTAAATCCCTTCTTAAGATCCATCTCTTGTCCATGGCCTGTGACACTCTGTAAGATGTTGATTTTGTTTTATTTATCTTTTTTATTTTATTTAGTTTTATTATATATCTGTTTTTATTGATGTTTTATGTCTTTTAATTTATCTTGTATTTATCATTGTATCATGTACAGCACTTTGGTACCTTCTGGTTGTTTTTAAAGTGCTTTATAAATAAAGCTGGATTGGATTGGATTGGGTCACGCATGTACAGATACAAATAATTACAAATACAAAAGACTAAAAATATACACAATCTTTAAAAAAAATTTAAATCTGTTGATCATCATCACATTAAGTTAATGAATAGTCTGCATAACTGTCGTCTTTGTATTTAGTTACTGCTACAATAGGATCAAAATTTATTCTACTAATGTCCAATTTAGCTAGTACATTTTTCTTTCATAGGAAAAATTCTTCTTTGTTAGCATGTAAGGATCTAATCCCATTGAGTGGTTTCTATATCCACTTCTTTTGAGTGTACTTCTTGGTTTTAATAACTTGCTTGTTTGCTGAACACAAACATAGCAATAAGTTCTTGTGTTAATGGACCAGACTCCACTTTTGGATCATTAATCCCTTTTGAGTGAGAACGTCCTGCATGCATGGTTTGGCTTCTGGCACAGCCGTACAGTTTTAAGTACAAGACCTACAATTAAAAAGGTTTTTTTTTTTTTTTTTTTTTTTAATTCCTGGGCTCCCATCTGGAACAGGGAGTGATGTTGTATTCCATTAATACATTTTACAATAGATTATTAGATTCTAATAGAGTAGATGAGCCAAAATACTTGGGGATCTTTTTTAATGGGCCCTGAAGGCCTCTGCATGCTCTTGCGACAAGGCTTTCGCAGATAGCTTTTCGCAGACAGTTGTAATTTATCGTTGAGCGGGGAGTAATAGGCGTGTGCGATGTTATTCACTGCCACAACACAAGGGGGCGCGAAGTCGCGAAATCGCTAGGAGTAGTTGGTGGGTGTGGGTGTGGTTAGTGGAGTGTTTATCCTCCGGTTACTTATAATGACTAGAACTGGAGTCGTATAGATGTACGTACTTCCTCACTTCCTCGATCAACCGCTCTTCGTGCTGCTCCATCTTCGCTCGTGTTTTAAAAATGCCGGTCGTGAAAACAAACCAAACCGGGAAAGTAGGGAAGCGGAAGTGCGTGTACAGCGGATGTAGAGTGGACCAATCGGAGCCCTCTTGTCTGCGACGCTGTCTGCGAGGCTTCTGCGGTGGTCACAATTTTTGGGAGGTGTGCGCAGAGCGTCTGCGAAGGTGGGAGGGCTACGCAGACACTGTCTGCGACGCCGTCTGCGAGGACTGGGTTGTCAGCATAAATTGGCCTTGACTCATTACAGGTATGAATAGGTGAGCCTTAAAGTAGAAAAGGTTGAGAACCCCTGCCCTACTGTATGTCAATGTTAATTACATCCATTACTTTGTGGGAAATAAAGGCCAAAAGGTTTCCCGTGGGGGCCAAAGGTCTCAGTCAAGCATTGCAACTGTACTCTGTAAATGTTATTGATGGCTATGACATCACCACATCGTTCGCTATGAAAACCTTAAAGAAATTGCTGCTACAAATTATGAATCTACTACAACTAGACATGCAGGAGAGAGAGATTACCTATTTAATCCAGCATATGTCAAATGTTTATTCACATTGTTGCTTACTTTATTCTGCTTTCTTGTCAGGTTTCTGGACGATGTGCAGGTGATGATGAAATGGCGCCCTCCAGTGATCTATAAGTACATGTGGAAGTATGTGTGTCTGCTGGCGATGGTGGGTCTGCTGACTGCTAGCCTGCTGCGCATGTTCTTCAAGTGGCCCACTTACACAGCGTGGAACCAAACCACGGTAAAACAGACAGCAGCTTCCTGTAAAGATTGTTACGCTGCAGAATGGCCTAATCAGGGCTAAATCGATAAAAGCAACAATTTGTTGCTATACGATTTGTATTGGGGACCGGTCCAGTCATGCCCGAAATCAGCTGGGATTGGCTCCAGCTTCCCCGTGACCCTGATGGATAAGCAGTAGAGATGATGGATGGATGGATGTCCACATGAAATTGCATTTACAAACACACTCAGTATATTTAGAACGTTTTAAATCAAATTGCTCAATCCACGTTAGGATGTCTAAGATGCTTTTTTTTTTTTTTAGTCGCATTTGAAAGCACATATAATCTGTGAGTGACAAAATTAGTGCCTTTTAAGCACATTGGTAAACCCTGCAAACTCCCAGAACCTGTCAGGGTCTATATTTTGTGGGTTTATATTTAAGTTATTCCACAAAATCAAGTCGTACATGAGCTGATAGCCGACGAGGCACGTAGCGCCGAGTTGGCTATCAGCCATGCACGATGAGATTGAGTGGAATAACTGTTTTATTATCTCCACATTCACTGGATTTTGAGAAACGGAGCTTTTTTTTTTTTTTTTTTTTTTTTCCAAATTCGATAAATAAAAACTTTATCCAAAACGTACGACAAAATCATTTCCAATTAGAATGTAAACAACCAGCGAAATGACAGGAGCAATTTGTGAAAAATTCTTTAAGAATAATTCTTTAAGAATAAAAAAAAAAACATTCTTACGATCATACTTTTATTCCATATTTTGCTGCTTCTTTTTGTATTTTTTGGGGTTTTGTTATGGAGTAGAGGGTTTTTGTTTTTTTTTTTGTCCTCAGTTGGTTCAGCAACACGTGCCGCCATTTTTTTTTTCTCTACTCACGGTATATGAGCTGATATCCTAGTAGTAGAGTAGCCAATCAGAGCATGCGTGTGCTCATATCCAGTGAATGTGGATAGAATAATTTGGTATATTATAACTGAATATTAGGTCTGAATTTCCATCTCAGGTATTGAGAACTTAAGTTTTCACATTGTGTACCATTCAATGATCCCCCTTGCTCAAAATTGCCTGCTTTCTTTTTGTAGCTTCAGTTCAATTAAAATGCTGTGTCTGATTATACAGGCTTTTGTGAAATTATTAAGTGATTCAGTTTCTCACTTTCTCTCTCGAAGGGGTCTGAGAGCAGCCTGGAATACCCGGGTTGGGCCTTGGTGATGCTCACGTTGCTCATCATCACTGCTGTCCTTCCAGTGCCTGCTGTTGGCATACATTCCCTTCTCGCTCATAAGCGTGGCCAATCACAGGCAGAGGGAGACGCTGAGCATCACAGAAAACGATACTCCAAATGTAGTACCACTGATCCAGAACTCAACAGCCACCACGCTCCTCTGGATGAAGACGGCAGCCCACCCCGAAGCACCTTCCTGCCCGTGGCTACAGATCACTACAGGCTTCTCTCGCAACAGGAAGGGGAAGAGGAGGAAGAGGAGGAGGATGATACAGAACTGTAATAAAGGTGGACAATAAAAAACAGACACTTGAAATAGTGTCCTGGAGAAGTGATTGGACAGGAAATGACTCAATAGGATGCTGGAGTGTCTAG
Organism: Neoarius graeffei; assembly: GCF_027579695.1. NCBI lineage: Eukaryota > Metazoa > Chordata > Actinopteri > Siluriformes > Ariidae > Neoarius > Neoarius graeffei. The sequence goes on from NC_083588.1 coordinate 52,116,679, forward strand.
CAGGCAGTTGCCAAGGCAACTGTGCTTACAGTGTAATTTTAAACATTTTAAAGGTGTGCAGAATTCATAAATGATGAAGTGGGCTCTGTGAAGTAGAACAAACTCAGATTTGGAAAAGAATCAACACAATCACAGTTATCGCGAGTTAGAAACCAAACTGGAGTTGGTTGGAGTGATTGCATCCTTGATACTGAAGCACTGAGGCATGTGTCATAAAAGCAATAACTTAAACACTATATCAGTTCCTGATTCATTCTGCAATAAGCACAGATCCAGTGATGACAAATGCTTCGTTTTGGCGCAAGCCAAATTTTGACTGGTTTGGAAACTGATTCCAAAGAAAAGTAACCTCTGACATGCGATTTGAGCGTTGTTTAAGGACGTAGTGTATTTGAGTGAATTAGTCATACAGACATACTAGATTTTGTAGCTATGGAACCAACAAAGTCATATTCTGAATATATAATTTTTTTTTATTTTTAGGAAAAACTTGGATCAGTAAATCAGATTAATCTCTCGTGTTTCACTGTTCAGTTAATGAACTAATAGATGATGAACTTACTGGGTTAAATGTAAATGAACAAGTATGTTTGTACTTCTCAACAGGTTAATTGTAGTTCCATGAAACACCTTGACTTTGCAGCTTGGACACATCGTCAGTGATGAACCCAGGGTCATTGGGTGTTTCGGGTCTTACATCAGACACCCTCACTTGGGCAACCCAACCGGGGATGATCAGTCCCCGGTTTATGTCCAAGCAGTGCGCTACTCCATGTATCTCCCCTCTTGATCCACAGCCACCTTGAGGCTTTTTCGGCAGCCTCACTGATGTTTCTGGTGGCTCTTCTTTCTAGCAACCCTCTGATGCCAAGGAGCCTGAATGCCCGGTGCACAGATTGCCCTAGAAAACCCCTGCAGCCCACCTCGATTGGCTCACAGCGGGCCCTCCAGCCACTCTCTCTGCAGGCCTCTACCAGCTCCAGGTATTTGGCCTTCTTGTGTTCGTGGGCCTCCTCCATCCGGTCTTCCCAGGGGACTGTAAGCTCCAGCAGCACTACTTGCTTAGTGGACTCAGATGTTAAGACCAAGTCTGACCTGAGTAACGTCCTTGCAATGCGCTCTGGGAACTTCAGCTGCTTCCCAAGGTCCACTTTCAATTGCCAGTCATGGGCTGTGGCTAGTAGCCCAGTCGAGACCTTGTGTGTCACCTGAGGTTTCTCCCCTGCCCTAACGAAGGTGATGATGTGCCTTGATGGGAGCTGGTGTTTCCTCTGCTGGATTCCGGTGCAGATTGCATCAGCTACTGCCTTCAGCACCTGGTCATGGCACCAGGTGTACCTTCCCTCTCCCAGGGCTTTAGGGCAGCAGCTTAAGATGTGCTCTAGGGAGCCTAGTCCCAGGTACAATGGGCATGCTGGTGTTTCTGCTAGCCCCCAGCAATGCAGGTTGGATGGGCTTGGGAGGACATCATACACCGACTGGATCAGAAACTTGAGTCTTGCTGGCTCTGACTTCCAAAGCTCTGTCCAAGTGATCTTCTGTGCAGATGCATTATTCTAATTGGTCCAAGCTCCTTGCTGGCGCATGGCCATGGACCTGCTGCGGCGTTCCACCTCTGCACGGATCTCCGCCTGGACCATCTGACGTCTCTCTTTCCCCTGGGCTTTGTTGTAGCGTGGTCTTGTGTAGCTACCAAGCCCAGCCCGTCTGACTGCCACCGAACCAACCAAGATGCCATGCCTCAACCTCGCTTCAGCCTGTTCCACCGCCTCCTGCGCCTTCCACTTCCTTCCGGTTCTGACGGTGATGCCTGCGGAGGAGACTCTGTTGTCGGCTGAGTCTCTGTAAAGTAGCACCTCCCTGGCTCTGGTGACTTTGAACTCCTCTGTCAGACCAGTAAAAGGAAGCTGCGGCTTGTTGGTGTGCCCATAGAGGGCAATGCTACTTAGGCTCTTTGGAAGGCCCAGCCACCTGCGCAGGTACTGGCTGATGTTGCACTCGAAGCCCTCCACGATGGTTATTGGAACTTCATATATCAACAGTGGCCACAGTAGTTTCGGCAGGATACGATGTTGATATATCCATGCCTTGAACTTTCCTGGAAGACCTGACTTATCCACTGCTGATAGCCAGATTTTCAGCTCCGCATGCGTTGACTGGACTGCTGCCTCGTCTCTCAGGGTGCTGTCAAAGATCTTCCCCAGGCTCTTGACGGGCTTCTCCGTCACTGATGGAATGAGGACTCCATCCAAGTTGAAGTGGTACTTTTCCACCACTCTACCTTTCCTCAGGACCAGAGACCTGGATTTGGCTGGCTTGAACATCATTCTCACCCATGTGATGATCCTTTCCTGTCTACGCAGGAGCGAACGGCATCCTGTCACTGTTGCTGCTGTGACCATCAGGTCGTCCATGAAGGCTCGAATTGGAGGTTGGCAAATGCCCGATCTGGACATTCCACTTCTGCTGCTTTGACCATCATGTTCATCGCTAGGGCAAACAGCACCACTGATATGGTGCAACCAGTGATGATGCCTTTCTCTAATCGATGCTATGCTGATGTTGTTGTCCCAGAGGTGAATCTCAGACTAAAACTAGTCCCAAATGAGTTCGTTGATCTTCTCCGGTACGTGGTATGTTGTCAAAGCTGTTGACACAAGCTTGTGTGGAATGGATCTGTAGGCATTGGCAAGGTCAAGCCAAATAACTGCCAGGTCCCCTTGGTTTTCCCTTGCCTCCCTTATCAACTGAGTGACCACTCCTGTGTGTTCTAAACAGCCTGGCATGCCTGGAACTCCTCCCTTCTGCACTGTTGTGTCAATATAGGAATTCCTCAGGAGGTACTCAGTTAGCCGGTTAGCAAGAATCTTGAAAAAGATCTTGCCTTCCATGCTGAGCAGGGAAATGGTGCGAAACTGTGAGATGTTGCTTGCATTCTCCTCCTTAGGTATCCAGACACCTTCAGCATATCGCCACTGCTTGGCTGTCTTCCCCCTCCACCATACTACCTTGATGAGTCTCCACAGCCTCTCAAATAGATAATAGATGTAATGTAACATAGAAGTATGCTATAATGACTTTTTTTATTATTTATACATTATTAGATCATTATTAAATCATCATTAGTGTGACCAATTGCTTTTATTAATTAAAAAATAATATTGCAATACTTTTTATCCCCCGCTGGCTGAAAGGCCTGAAGGGGGATTATGTCGTGGTGATATCCGTCTGTCCATCCCGGGAAGGATGCTCACCTTCTGAAATCAACTCCTCTCTCAGTTTTTGGAGGAATTTCACAAAACTTGGCAGGATTTTTTATTATATGTCAGTGATATGCATATTGTAACTTTGTTAAATTTGGTCACATTTTACCAGAGTTACAGCCCTTGATTTACAAAATTATACTTTGACAATTTCATGAATGTGTGTTTTCCTTCTGACATCTACTCCTCTCTCAATTTTTGGAGGAATTTCATGAAACTTGGCAAAAGGCCTTATTATAATGACGGTAATACACATATTGTGATTTAATTTCGTTTGTGAAAATTTTCCCAGAGTTTTGACCCTTGATTAAATTAAATAACTTGTACTTTGACAATTTCATGAAGGTGTATGTTCTTCTGAAATCAACTCCTCTCACAATTTGTGGAGGAATTTCACCAAACTTGATTCTTTGTTATATGTCGGTAATATGCATATTGCAATTTCGCTCAATTCAGTCGCATTTTACCAGAGTTATGGCCTAGTTGCCAGTGAGGGATATTGTGCTCTCAGAGTGCACTTTTATTTTTCAAGGCACTAGAATGCACCGATTTGTTAGCCAGAAACCCAAAACCTAGCACTTCATAGATTACGATCTGTACTGGTAGTCCTGCTTTTTCATCACAAGATGCCACAAGCATCTCATCTGCATTGGGCTGAAAAGCTTCAAGCAATTAATTCTTATAAAACATTTAAGAGGAAAGCTTTATTTTGCTATCACTAGCTGGAAATTTTATTTTGATGTGCGCATATGATGTTTGCATCATTCTGCAGATTATTTACCCCGTTTTTCCAAATCCTGACAAAAATATCCAGTACTATACAAGCTGAGTTAACACTGGTAGTTCCTAAGTGCAAGATTGAGAGTAGAGCCAAGAAATGTGCTCAGTCAGTGTGTAAGATCAGTGTGAATGCACACTCTCATTCCTGTGTGCTGAGCGCACACAGCCTGAAACAGCAAGAGGGATACCAGATCACTAGCAGTGGGTTTGGTATGCAGTTTAACGAATATCAGGCTACTCTGCTCATGTAATATAAAATTTTAGTCAGTAAGGATCTTAAAATTAGATAAGTTGGGGGGGGGGGGGTTGAAAGTCACATATAGACTCTTATCTTGTATATGACAAATAAAATGTAATATAGAAGTTGCCCATGAAGTCTTTCGTCTCATTTTTCCACGCTTCTTTTCAATAAAGTGGTTCAATGGTTTTTTCAGTGTTTTTTTTCTCTCCGTGCTTCCACGGAAGGCGGTCGCATTTTCTGCTGTCTCTCTCCTTTTTTTTTCCCTGCTTGTGCTTCTGTGTCTTGTCTCGTCCGCTGTACTTTTTGAAGAGACTCTCCCTGCATTACTTTCTAAACTAAAAAAAGCATGGAATTGATAAACTGGTCTCCTAACGAAATTGACACAGTTTTCTCGACGAGAAGCCTGGGTTCGGGGGAACCCGTCTGTCCTGCCGGAACGCTTGCGGCTGGTTACACGATGGATGCGTGGGAGCGGTGGCGGGTCATGTGCCTGGCGATTCTTTCTGTGGAGGACATTGAAGATATCTACCTATTCGGAACCATGATTACAGGACCTTTGCTGATTGGATTAGGCATTGCCCTGGTATATTGAGGAAATCAGACAGCGGTGACAGCTGTTCAAAGCCCCACAAAGCTGCCCGATATGATTGGGGTGGTGGGCAAAGCTGTTGGCACTCGGACTGTGGACATTCAGAACTTTAACCACAAAATGGTTGTTATCTCGGAGCAGCTTTCAGCTTTGCAAGGAATAAGTTTTTCGGAGATCAATTTGAATAGAATGGACAGATATGGACGAGCGGTGTGGACGTGCAGAGACTGCGTCTGGAAAGACCAAACAATTTATATCTTATCGACATTCGGCTCCCTGAGACAGCACTGGCCTCGGTTCAGGCCGTTGCTGAGGCAACATTTCCCCCTGAAGGTCACTGCCAGGAGACACACTCGCCCTCACATTCCTTCTCTAACTCTCCGCGGTCGCCATTTTTACCCCCAGTGTGACAAACGGGTGTGTGACCAGCGCCTTCATGGCTGCAGGAGTGGATGGCTGCTTGCTTGCGCTGGATTACCTCCTCCCCTCCCCCCTCACCCCTGATTCCCCCCCTCAAGTCCCGTGTTTAAAGTGTACTTGTGTTGTTGTGTGCTTATGTGCAAAGGTTTTTTAAATGTTCCCACACTATACTCCTGACAGGAGCATAGTGGGGGGTGTTCTTTTTTTCCTTATCTCTCCTCATGTTGTGTTTCCTTTTTATCTTTATCCCTGTCTTCCTGTCCTGTCTACCCTATGTCAATTGTATGTTGTATATGTACGGACAGGTTGACGACTAAGTTCGCTGGTACATGTGACTAGTGACAATAAAGGGCGTCATCATCAATGAAGCGAGGTGCACTACCTGGAAATCTGTGAAAGTTAAAAGTAGATCCAGGAGCTTCAAGTGCCAGTCTTAAAATAGTTTTTAAAAAATAATGGCCTCATAAACAAACATTGAGTTCCTGGGCATGAATTTATGTTCAGGAAAAGCAGTTTCTGTAAGCTGGGTGTCTAGGCCCAAAGATATTTGGATTATATCCTTTATGTTCATCAGATATATTTAAGTTATTCCATGAAATCAAGTCTTACATGAGCCGATAGCCGACGAGGCGCGTAGCACCGAGTTGACTATAAGCCGTGTACGACGAGATTGAGTGGAATAATTGTTTGATTCAATCCACATTCACTGAATTTTGAGAAACAGTATTTTTTGCAAATTTGATAAATAAAAACTTTATACAAAACATCTGAAAAATCCTTTTAAATTCGATAATTATTGAAAAAATAAAAAAGATATATTCTTATCAAATACTTTTATTCCATGTTTTGTTGCTTTTTTTTTTTAATTTGGGGGGGGTTGTTTTCAAGTAGTTTTTTTTTTGTCCTCTGTTGGTTCAGCAAAATGCTCCACCATTTTGTTTTTCTCTACTCAGTATAGACCCTTTTCAGTCACGTGACCTTCGTAAACGCGACCGCCATTTTGGACATGTAGTGGACTTCGGCTCGAATCAGTTTGAATGCGAGGAAGGCGACAAATGAAAAACATAAAAGAAAAAGGAGCGAGATGCAGAAAACACCTTCACTATCCAGCGACGTAGGGCATTTACAGGGCGAGCAGAGGGAGAGGTATTTGCAAAAATTGAGGTTAGCAGGCTTAGAGAACGACGTTTACCTGCTTCCACCAGGATTGTTTACTGACGTACGGAAGTACACGAAGCCCTCGTATTTACCTGACTTCGGCCCACATGATCTGTATACCTATGTCGTTAAAAACCCATCGCCATACACATACACGCCAACGTCCGAGGTTCCGGAGCGCGCTCCGGCTTGCTCCAGGAGTGCTCCGGCCGAGGTTCCAGAGCGCGCTTCGGCTTGCTCCAGGAGTGCTCCGGCCGAGGTTACGGAGCGCGCTCCGGCTTGCTCCGGAGCAAGCCGGAGTGCGCTGCTTAATTTGAGGGCAACCTCAGCCGGAGTGTGCTCCAGAACCTCAGCCGGAGCACTCCGGGAGCAAGCCGGCGCGCGCTGCTTAATTTGAGGGGAACCTCGGCCGGAGCACTCCGGGAGCAAGCCGGCGCGCGCTGCTTAATTTGAAGGAGAGCAAGCTGGAGCATTCCGGGAGCAAGCCGGCGCGCGCTGCTTAATTTGAGGGGAACCTCAGCCGGAGCACTCCGGGAGCAAGCCGGCGCGCGCTGCTTAATTTGAGGGAGAGCAAGCCGGAGCGCGCTCCGGAACCTCGGACGTCGGCTCCGGCAGCTATTTATACTGGATCCGGTGTAAATAGCTGCCGGATCATAATTACAGTAAACTAGTAAATACAGTAAAGGAAAAACTTGAGACTGAAAGGTTTTAACAGTCATCCAAATGACTGAACGTAAACATTGCTACAGTAACATACCAGCTACTTGTTGACATTAGCTAGTCAACAATAGCTACTACAGAAGAATAAAGAGGTTACAATGGGTTATTTTAGCCTATTTGGTTACACACTCGCCACCACAGAATGTTAACAGCAATGTAATGCCTTTTCTGGCTAATTTTATTCGTCTTACCTCCAACAAAGTGGTCACTACACAAGCGTTGGTATGCCGAGGGCTGCCAATCTGTTAATGGCCGCTATCCATCTTCTCCATCGGGATCCGATAAAATGATAAACCTTGCCTTGTTTGTTGATGGTTACTACATCCAGGTGCACAACAATATAGTGGCATGATGGAAGTCTTGCTGAAAGTAAAAACTTTCTTTGCTGCCATTCCTCAATGTTGGCTGTGGTAAACTACTGGTAGTACACGTCCAAAATGGCGGCCGCGTTTGTCGTGACGTCACGTGAAAAGGGTCCATATAAGCTGATATCCTAGTATTAGAGTAGCCAATCAGAGTGTGTGATTGCTCATATCCAGTGAATGTGAAATATATGTGCAAAGCTTCTGACAAGCTGAAGAAAGTGTTCACGCCATATTCTTCATCATACATACACAACTAAAGGCCAAAAGTTTGTAGACACCTGACCATCATATTCTTATATGCTTTTTGATCATTCCATTCCAGATTTCATTCCCCTTTGCTGTTATAATGATCTCCACTTGTCTGGGAAGACATTTTCACTAAATTTTGGAGCGTGGCTGCAGGAATTTGCTCATTCAGCTTCAAGAACAGCTTGTAGTGACAAGCTACAGCTGCTGATGAGTTCAGGCAGTGATGTCGATGAGGAGGTCTGGGGTGCAGTCAGTGTTCCAGTTCATCCCAAAGGGGTTAGGTCAGGGCTCTGTGCAAAACACTCAGGGTCTTCCAGTCCAACCTTGGCAAACCATGCCTTCATGAAGTTTGCTTTGTGAGTTGTGGTGCTGGAACAGGTTTGGGCGCCAAAGTTCCAATGAATGCCACAGCAAACAAACGCATCTTATACAATTGTGTGCTTTTAACTTTGTGGCAACAGTTTGGGGAAGTACCACATGTAGGGGTGATGGTCATGTGTCCAAACACTTTTGGCCATTTTGCGTACATGGGGCTATAACTCGTACGTAGGCTACTTTTATACAAAGCTGATAACATACTGATAAATGGAATAGAAACAATGCTGCTGGAAATGTGAGAGCAGCACTATTTCAAAATGGAAATGCATCATGGAACAGTATGGATCACACTGACCCAACAAGCTCAACCTAGCAACTGGGTAGTAAATACAAGCTGATATCTTTAGTGTGTGTGCAGGAAAATGGGGGCTGCAATAGTGAGGTCAAAAAGAGAGTGCAGGCAGGGTGGAGCAGTTGGAGAAGGATTTCGGGAGTCATTTGTGATAGGAAAGTCCCAGCAAAAGTGAAAGGTAAGATGTACAACCCTGATTCCAAAAAAGTTGGGACAAAGTACAAATTGTAAATAAAAATGGAATGCAATAATTTACAAATCTCAAAAACTGATATTGTATTCACAATAGAACATAGACAACATATCAAATGTCAAAAGTGAGACATTTTGAAATTTCATGCCAAATATTGGCTCATTTGAAATTTCATGACAGCAACACATTTCAAAAAAGTTGGGACAGGGGCAATAAGAGGCTGGAAAAGTTCAAGGTACAAAAAAGGAACAGCTGGAGGACCAAATTGCAACTCATTAGGTCAATTGGCAATAGGTCATTAACATGACTGGGTATAAAAAGAGCATCTTAGAGTGGCAGCGGCTCTCAGAAGTAAAGATGGGAAGAGGATCACCAATCCCTCTAATTCTGCGCCGACAAATAATGGAGCAATATCAGAAAGAAGTTCGACAGTGTAAAATTGCAAAGAGTTTGAACATATCATCATCTACAGTGCATAATATCATCAAAAGATTCAGAGAATCTGGAAGAATCTCTGTGCGTAAGGGTCAAGGCCGGAAAACCATACTGGGTGCCCGTGATCTTCGGGCCCTTAGACGGCACTGCATCACATACAGGCATGCTTCTGTATTGGAAATCACAAAATGGGCTCAGGAATATTTCCAGGAGAACATTATCTGTGAACACAATTCACCGTGCCATCCGCCGTTGCCAGCTAAAACTCTATAGTTCAAAGAAGAAGCCGTATCTAAACATGATCCAGAAGCGCAGACGTCTTCTCTGGGCCAAGGCTCATTTAAAATGGACTGTGGCAAAGTGGAAAACTGTTCTGTGGTCAGACGAATCAAAATTTGAAGTTCTTTATGGAAATCAGGGACGCCATGTCATTCGGACTAAAGAGGAGAAGGATGACCCAAGTTGTTATCAGCGCTCAGTTCAGAAGCCTGCATCTCTGATGGTATGGGGTTGCATTAATGCGTGTGGCATGGGCAGCTTACACATCTGGAAAGACACCATCAATGCTAAAAGGCAGAGGTGGGACAAAGTCACTAATGTGCAAGTCACAAGTAAGTCTCAAGTCCTACCACTCAAGTCCGAGTCAAGTCACAAGTCAAGGCACTTTTGACCAAGTCAAGTCCAAGTCCAAGTCTCATTTTTTTCCAAGTCCCTAACAAGTCACCATTTATTCTACAGGCAATCAACACATTTCTGATCACAAATGTATTACCTCTCCACACTGCAGTGTATGTCCTCCTTTGCCAGTCACCTTGGATAAAAATGTCTGCTTAATGTAATGTCAATGATTGATAGAGTCAGCACAAGTAACTACAGTACACCCATTCTTTTCCGTTTTAAAATGTTTTAGAGCTTGTGCCCCAAGACAATCAAAGAATCTCAGAGGAGACAATGATTAGTTAGTTAACGTTAGTAAAGCATCCTAAATTTTCAGTGAGTTTAGTTTGAGTGAGTCAGTGTACATCTGAGGCTAAGGGTGTGAGAATGAGTGAAAGTATGACCATTTCCTTAAATTTTTTATTGGAAAATTAGTGAGAAATTAAAACAAAATTCTAAACAAAACTAGTACTGGTACTGTGTAACAAAAATCATTTTCATTTCATTCATGTCATTTTTCACATAAAAATGCTTTTCATGTGCATTTTAAGACATGAAACTCAAAGTCCAAGCTAACAGATGATCTGTGTACTTTTAGAATCAAAGAATGGTTTTCCTTCTGAAGTTAGGCACTGTCCCAACATACAACATGACATGCCTTTAACACAATACAACGTGACTTGAGTACGTTTGTGTGTGTGAGAGAGACCAACTAACTGACAAAAAATTCCGGAAATATCTGTTCTCCACTACTGAGAGAGGGATGTTGCATCCAATGACCAAATCTGTTAGTATTGAATTTGTGATGGCTTTTTGTTGTGGGTGGGTAGCATTGTACTGTGTATCTTTTGCAGTAAGGAATCCAGAAATGGACGGCTGCTCTGTCTCACTTGGGATGATCTTGTTCTTCAGATATTCTGCAAATCTAAACAAGAAAAAAAAAAATGTAAAATTAGTAGGCCTACTTGTTTTCTGTTTTTAATCATGTAGACATTAACATGTTTTTATCATTTTCAATATCAAAGTCTGAGTTCATTTAATCTGAACATATTTGTTTATACACAGTATAATGTTTAATACAAGCCAGCCAGGATGTTCCCTTAAGCAGTTTAGCTAGACCACAATGCATTCACTAAACACTCGCTAAAATACCGGTAGCCTCAGTAAACACAGAACGTTGTGACGATGTAGCCAGAATCAGAGTCCTCTAGGGCTCTGGCCAGAATGTGAGAATGAAGCCCTGGCAACATTCTAGAGAGCTGTATAATAAAGTAGAATAAACAGTTGTTGTGAATTTCAGAATGTTCAGCGGAATCCTCCAGATCCAAGTTGCGTGCTTTTGGCGAATTTGGTTTCTCGCCAGAGACTAATAAATGCACTGGTAAAGCCACGCTATGTAAAGGCATTGTGTGCCCTGTCGTTTGGGTAAGACTGTGGGATAATGCTTCGCGTCGGAGTAGGCTACACTCCAATCTGTCGGGATGTACTGCGCTATAAAACGTCAGCTGAGCTTACATTTTACATAGCCCAAATGGCCCATTATTCACATTGCCTACATGACACCAGAGAGAGGAAGAGAATAGAATTGAATGTCTCTGATGACACGTAATCCCAGCACTAATAACACACATCGCACAGCGTCCACGACTTGGTGCAGTACGTAGCAAACAGTTAAACGCCTGGTTTAACTTGCATTGCTAGTCATCTCGTCTCAGTGGTTTAAATGCCTTTCATGACAAGCACTGACTTTCCCATTGCAAAGAGCGAACTTCTGTTTTACATACTTAGTTTGCAGCCTGGGTAACTGTTTATTTGATTCACGTTTTATCCTTTGCTGTCCGGTTCTTATCATAAGTCTGTGTCGTTCTGACCAGAGCCTTTATAACAATCTTGTAAACATTCTCTGCTCTGACCAAATCACCACCTTCTGGCTATGCCTTCCCAATGGGTGTTAACTGGTAGCCTAGCCCACATAATCTAACACTAGACTGAACACAAAAGCAATCCAATAAAAAAAAAAATCTACTTCACTATTTTATATTCAGCAAAGCAAAACAAATCCTTGACAGCGTTAATATATTAACACATTCCACTTCTAGCCACCAACTAGCCTGTACAGATTCTTGCTAGCTGTAGCCTAGCTTTGTTACTTACTTGTCCTTATGCAGCCTCAGGTGACGAGCAAAGTTTGATGTGGTTGACTGGCTGTCCGAAATTGTGGCTCCACATGTTCTGCACGTAGCAATGCGTTTGCCATCTGTATTGGAGTATTCTTTAAATCCAAAGGAAATTACGCGGGGAATCATGTTTTTATCCGTCCGTTCATCATTCAGCGTCCTCGTTGCCCATCACCGTTTGGTTTTTCATTTGAACCAGTTGAAGTGCTTGAGTGACACCTAGTGCTAGTGGATTGAGCTGCCGTAGCCTAGGACAAGGAGCTACACCGCATTCAAATAATAACGAGTGTACTTGGATTCAAAATCGGGGGGGGGGGGGGAGAATATTTATACCTGATACGCCAAGTCATTGCAAGCTAAAACTGTCAAGTCCAAGTCAAGTCTCGAGTCAACAGCGTGCAAGTCCGAGTCGAGTTGCAAGTCATTCCTCATCTAGGGATTTCAAGTCTCAAGTCGTCAAAATGGTGACTCGAGTCTGACTCGAGTCCAAGTCACATGACTCGAGTCCACATGTCTGCTAAAAGGTATATCCAGGTTCTAGAGCAACATATGCTCCCCTCCTGGGCCCTGTACTACGAAGCGGGTTTTCTGGCTTACCAGGGTAACTTCGAGAGTAACTTGATCACGTGCAGCGTAACTTCCCGATTAACCCATACTACGAAAGTTGGCTATGTTCAAACCGAGGTATGCTGCCATGGCAACTTACGCTGCATCTCAAACCTGCTCGTCTCAGGTTATGTTCTTGGTTAACCCGAGGTTTCCGATTAACCACACCCTTTTTAAACACCACCTCTCCACCGACATTTCCTCTAGAGACAATGCCAGCGTACCTGGATGACCCGTGCGATATCGGAGCGCAGATTAGAGATGGGATTTATGGCTCTTTGATGGGATCCGCATCTTTGTGATCCGTTCTTTGAAAAGAGCCGTTCAAAAGACTGGCTCATTTGGCTCTTTTTAAATATTTATTCAGTTTTAAGAAGACAGCGTCTAAAGAAGCCAGATCCCTCTGCTTAGACAGTGACATCAATATTTCTGGACATACCTTTTATATAAAGCAACCTAGACTTACATTATTGTAACCCCTAAACGCTCATAAATAACCATTAAAAAACAATGAGGGCTTCAATGAATGTCCATGCAGAACGGCTTTTCTGTAAAAAAAAAAAAAAGAACCCACTCAAGAACATAGTTACCAAGAATGCAAGAATATTTTATAGAAAAACACTTGTTTTACAAAAATATTTAAGTACAAAATAGATACAACTACAATAAATATAACAAGAACTAGTTATCACACAAGAACATTTTAATAGAAAAAAAACTTTCTATATTAAAAATATTGAAATTGTAACAAAAATAGATACAACTAAACAGTCAGATAAATAGATAAAGTTATAACAAGAACACAAGATTATTTTAATAGGAAAAAACAATTAATGCAAAAAATATATTAGAAAAATAGATACAACTAGACAAACAGATAAATAAATAAAATACACAAAAATAGAACAAACAAAATGACGATAGAATAAATTAAATGAACGTCCGTGCAAAGTAGTTTTCCCACAATATTATCATTAATATCACACAACTACATTATAAACTATATACAAAACAATTTTAACTATTAGGCAAACACTTGAATAAATAAAAGGCAAATGCTGTTTAGCCTACTTCTTGTCCTTGGGCAAAAGCTTTTTCATCTGAAACACAGTACAGAAAAAGAACGACACACACACACAGACTTACCATTATGAATGATGTTTTTATATTTCATTTTCACCTGTTGCCAGGTGCGTTTGGCACTGCTGTTGCCTCTGAAATGTTCACAGGACATACACCAACTTAGTCAAAGGGACTGAATAGTCAGTCATCCTAATTCATGTGACTCTGTGCACATATCAGCTTAAGTAGGCTACTCCATGAATTTACCATACCACATTTTATTCAGGATTTTTCGGACATTAAACAAGCTATATATGACTGGGGCCACGTCGAAGGACCATTTTCTGTGACTTGTGATTGATCATGAAGCTTTCTCTCATCCTATACTTCTGTTCTGGAACATGTAGAAGGGAGAATGTACTTGCGCATTTACCCGATCGGCAATTCGTTGCCAACATGCTTGCCGCTCCTTATTGGCAGCCGCTGTGTTAGATTTTGCTCTTAATGTTGTTTTGAACTCCTCGTAGCTTTGCATTATGACAGCGCATTCTTCCTCCGTGAAGTACGGCGACCGTGCCATTGTGAACAGTGGGGATTTGCGCTGATAACCTCCCCTTTCACGTGAACGCGCATTAACCCTGATTAGGTTAACACAGGTTCAACAAATCAACTTCATAACTGGCGTCGTAGTACCGTTTAACCCCAAACAAGATAACCAGGTTTTGTCAACCCCGGTTTAGCGGGGGAACCCTGGGTTACTTCTGGGTAGGTTGACCTCTGTTCGTAGTACAGGGCCCAGATGACATCTCTTTCAGGGAAGACCTTGCATTTTCCAACATGACAATGCCAAACCACATACTGCATCAATTACAGCATCATGGCTGCGTAGAAGAAGGGTCCGGGTACTGAACTGGCCAGCCTGCAGTCCAGATCTTTCACCCATAGAAAACATTTGGCGCATCATAAAACGGAAGATACGACAAAAAAGACCCAAGACAGTTGAGCAACTAGAATCCTACATTAGACAAGAATGGGTTAACATTCCTATCCCTAAACTTGAGCAACTTGTCTCCTCAGTCCCCAGATGTTTACAGACTGTTGTAAAGAGAAAAGGGGCTGTCTGACAGTGGTAAACATGGCCTTGTCCCAACTTTTTTGGGATGTGTTGTTGTCATGGAATTTAAAATCACCTAATTTTTCTCTTTAAATGATACATTTTCTCAGTTTAAACATTTGATATGTCATCTATGTTCTATTCTGAATAAAATATGGAATTTTGAAACTTCCACATCATTGCATTCCGTTTTTATTTACAATTTGCACTTTGTCCCAACTTTTTTGGAATCAGGGTTGTATAAGACAGTAGTGAGACCAGCTGTGATGTATGGATTCAAGACCATACCCTTAACGAAGAGGTTGGACAGGATAAGGAACGAGCACATCAGAGGGACAGCACATGTGGAGAGCTTGGGAATTAAGCTAAGAGAGATGAGACTGAGATGGTATGGGCACATCCTGAGAAGAGATGCAGAGCATGTTGGAAGGAGAATGTTGAGGATGGAGCTGCCAGGCAAACGAAAACAAGGAAGGCCAAAGAGGAGATACATGGATGTGGTGAGAGAGGACATGAAAGGGGCAGGTGTGGTAGAGAAGGATGTGGAAGACAGGGAGCAACGGAGACTAAAGATCTGCTGTGGCGACCCCTAATCAGGAGCAGCCAGAAGAAGAAGAATCTTTAAAGTGTGTAAAACATCCATCCATTATCTGTAGCTGCTTATCCTGTTCTTCAGGGTCGCAGGCAAGCTGGAGCCTATCCCAGCTGACTACGGGCGAAAGGCGGGGTACACCCTGGACAAGTCGCCAGGTCATCACAGGGCTGACACATAGACACAGACAACCATTCACACTCACATTCACACCTACGGTCAATTTAGAGTCACTAGTTAACCTAACCTGCATGTCTTTGGACTGTGGGGGAAACCAGAGCACCCGGAGGAAACCCACGCGGACACGGGGAGAACATGCAAACTCCGCACAGAAAGGCCCTCGCCGACCGCTGGGCTCAAATCCGGACCTTCTTGCTGTGAGGCGAAAGTGCTAACCACTACACCATGTATACACCTGTATAAAATATCTAATCTTATCTCATCTCATTATATAACCCAACTTCCGCCTTTTGTTTGGTTTGCAAGTGTGTTCGCATTGGGAGTTCCCAACTGGGAAAACTTCAAACACACGTTATTACTCACTATGGACACTAGAGGGCAGTATAATACTGCTGGAAATCAGTAAAAGCCTCCAAAACCTCCAAAGACATCTGCGGGAAACCCTGGATTTTCTACAAAAAGCCTATTTGCTTGTTCATGTGTAACTCTACAGTTAAATAATAAAAAAAAAAACAATATACCAATCAGTAATTACCTGCCTAAAATTTTATTTTAAACCTTTTTCGAAATTTTAGGATTGCAGACCTAAACAACAGAACAGAAAACTCACAAGATTCACATGTGGGCTTACATTTCAACTTTACACACAATTTTAATGTGATTTTTCATATTTTCACGTGTGTGTGTGTGTTTTTTACACTTCACACTTTTCATTTTTCCTCACGTGTTTATTTTCACAGAGCGTGTGGTTTCATTTTTATTAGATGTGGTGCTTTGATATGATGTCACGTGTTTATTTTTCACATGTGATCACATGAGTCAAGTGTCTTTTTTTTCCCCCCTTATCAATAAGTTCACATGCACACGAAATGAATCGAGTTGTTTGAACAGTTTATGTATATAGTTATAAATGTTAATTTTTATTTAAATTTACTTTTGATGTTTATTCATTCTAGAGTTTAAACTTTTTAATTACCATTTTGATGCGCCTTTGATCATTTTTATGTAAAAGGCGCAGTGTAAGTCAATAAATTATTATTATTATTATTATTATTATTATTATTACACAAACAAACTATATTTAATCCACTTGAATAATTAATAAACGCCCGCGCACAAGCACTAATAGTTATATTTGTGTGTATATTATTATTATTATTATTATTATTATTCTGAGTGAGAGAGTGACTGAATTTTAAAAAGTGTCATTTCCTGGGAATGACGCTCAGCCCATTTCAGGACCATGGAGAGAGAGAGAGAGAGAGAGAGAGAGAGACGCACTTGAACTGAAGTGTGGTGCGCGCGCGTGAGTCGGGACACCGGGAGTCGCGAGCATGGAGATCCGGCCGGACCGCTTTAAGGCTGTAGCAGGAAAAACCCTGGGAAAGATACACAGGTTAGTGATGAACTTTATCACTCTGTCTATGTGACTTTAAATAGCGAGGAGAATTTCAGCACTCTGGCTTTGGACACTTTTTTTATTTCTCCTTTTCACTCAGACAGTGAGCTGATACAGAGCTCACACTGAGCCATAGGAACTCTGGAATGAGTTCATTCAGCACTCTAGACTTTGAAAAGTGATCTACTGGACATCATGGACATCCATACATTAACTTGTACAGTAAATAGTTCAGGCTGTGAGACTATTAACAGTATCAGTTTTACAGCAAACTGCCTGGTCCATGAATTAGACTGCAATTATTTAAAGTACACTGTCAGAAATAGGGCTACAGTAGGGGTCCATTTATGCCCCTCGAGGTACAATCTACACTAGTGTACCTCCGGGGCTCATTATTGGACCTCAAGGTAACTACGTATGTGTACCTTTTTAGGGACAAAAAGATACATATATGTTCCCCAGCAGTATATAAAGGGTACAAATAAGTACCTTAGAAAGTACTGCCCCAGTGACAAGCTGTTCTACCCCTAAAGGTACAATAATGTACTTTATTTTCTGAGAGTGGGGCGGCACGGTGGTGTAGTGGTTAGCGCTGTCGCCTCACAGCAAGAAGGTCCTGGGTTCGAGCCCCGGGGCCGGCGAGGGCCTTTCTGTGCGGAGTTTGCATGTTCTCCCCGTGTCCGCGTGGGTTTCCTCCGGGTGCTCCGGTTTCCCCCACAGTCCAAAGACATGCAGGTTAGGTTAACTGGTGACTCTAAATTGACCGTAGGTGTGAATGTGAGTGTGAATGGTTGTCTGTGTCTATGTGTCAGCCCTGTGATGACCTGGCGACTTGTCCAGGGTGTACCCCGCCTTTCGCCCGTAGTCAGCTGGGATAGGCTCCAGCTTGCCTGCGACCCTGTAGAAGGATAAAGCGGCTAGAGATAATGTGATGTGTGTGTGATGTGATTTTCTGAGAGTGTAGTCAGTGCCTTTTTCTTACTCACACATTGTCTATCTGTCTGTGTGTCTATTAATCTGTCTGTCATGCATGCACTTAGAAAATTTAGATCCCTTCAATAAATATTCCTCTGGTGAATCCAAAACTGTTCTGTGTAGAACCCGACAACAATTCTTCCCTGTCAGAAGGGGTTCTGGGCAATAAAGATGAAGAACTCTTATCCTCTGAAAACCCTTGAACCCTGGACAAACTGTTTTTACTCATTGTGTTTCATAATGTTTATAATCTACTCTAATACAATAGTTTATTTACCGTGTATACACTCTCCAGCCACCTCAGTAAGAGCACCTGCACATTCACGCAGGAATCTGAGGTTACACTGGGAATAGACTTTAAAACTAGATTAGGGCATAGACTTTGAAACTTGAAGCTTGTTAAAAAGGCTGGACAATATTGAACTGTCTGGTTTCTTTGAGCCTGTGCCCACTGTAGTCTCAGATTCCTGTTCATGACTGACAGGAGTTGGAACCCTGTGTTGTGCTGTTGTAGCTCATCCGCCAAAAGGCTGAATCTGTGGTGCATTTTGAGATGCTTTTCTGCTCACCATGATTTGTCTCATCTCATTATCTCTAGCCGCTTTATCCTGTTCTACAGGGTCGCAGGCAAGCTGGAGCCTATCCCAGCTGACTACGGGCGAAAGGCGGGGTACACCCTGGACAAGTCGCCAGGTCATCACAGGGCTGACACATAGACACAGACAACCATTCACACTCACATTCACACCTACGGTCAATTTAGAGTCACCAGTTAACCTAACCTGCATGTCTTTGGACTGTGGGGGAAACCGGAGCACCCGGAGGAAACCCACGCGGACACGGGGAGAACATGCAAACTCCACACAGAAAGGCCCTCGCTGGCCACGGGGCTCGAACCCGGACCTTCTTGCTGTGAGGCGACAGCGCTAACCACTACACCACCGTGCCGCCCACCATGATTGTAAAGAGTGGATATGTGAGTTACTGTAGGCTTCCTGTCAGCTCAAACCAGCCTGGCTATCCTTCTTTGAACACTCACAACATGGCATTCCCACCCTCAGAACTGTCACTTACTGGATGTTTGTTTGTTGCATCATTCAGTTTAAACTCCTAGAGAATCACAAATGTGAAAATCGCAGTAGATCAGTGGCTCTGAAATACTCAACCCAGTGGTTTTACTCTACGGTGTATCTTACATTACATTATATTACATTACAGGCATTTAGCAGACGCTCTTATCCAGAGTGACATACGACATACCCACAGCAGCCTGGGGAGCAGTTGGGGGTTAGGAGCCTTGCTCAAGGGCACTTCAGCCATTCCTGCTGGTCCAAGGAATCAAACCAGTGACCTTTTGGTCCCAAAGCTGCTTCTCTAACCATTAGGCCATGACTAGAAAATAATCAAAGCATAATTTGTTGTCAATTTGATGCCAATCTGACAAATTAGAAAGACTGTAAACTTAAGGTCTAGCCAGCCGCTGTCTAAATTGTAGTTAACCGTAGGCCTTAACCACAGATACAGTACAAATATATGTAAAATTTAGTTTTATTCACATTTCAGTGGTATCAGGGTCAAGAGAGTATTATAATAACATATTGTTTGATTTGTAGTGTTCCCACATTGTTGCTACCAATAATCGTCTGCATCTTAAACGCATATTTAACTCCAGTTTCCATCCATCCATCCATCCATCCACCATTCTATCCTTCCATACATCCATGTATCTGTGTGTGGGTAAATGTTGGGCAAAAGCTTGTGTCGTGATCAATGGAGTTTCAGACAAAACTGTTACGTAATCCTTCCAGGCGGATATGATTAAGCCCACTCTTGAACTGGTGTCACCCCAAGTGTCCGTCTCCTTCCACATTCTACTCAGCCTGTTATAAAAGTTAATGGCATTAGTGCCTCTTGTTGATACTTTGAGCACTATTGATATAAAGCATGTCTGAACTTGATTGGAAAGGTGTTGGAGCTGCAACTATAGTCAGATTTATATAGCACAGTTGTCACTTTACTAAAGACAGAGTATTATATTGCTGTTTTTTCTGTTAAAACCTTATTTTTTTTTTGCATATACTCATCAGCCATTCAGTAAACAAAGCAAGAGAACTTACCAAGTGTGATAATGGTACTTTCAACCCACCATCAAGGCAAGATTGCTAACAAAATATTAGCCTGTATAATGTCATTAAATAGTTCTAGCACTAGAAACATGTAACTAGAAGGGCACTCGGAGAGCTCAGACCTCCACCAAGGGCAAATTTCGCAAAATTAGTGAAAGTGAAACTAAATTTGTGGACCTGCTCTGTAACTTGGATCTGCTCCAAAATCTACTGGGATCTTCCTTGTCCCATGGTATACCATTCCACCAAGGTTCATGGAAAGCAGGTCAGTAGTTTTTCTGCAATCCGACTGACCGGCATATCAACAAACCACACCGAAAACATAACTTCATCAGTGGAGGTAATAAAGCAACTTAGAATCCTTCATTAGTATGTGATTATGATGCATGTTTATACAATTAAATTGTACACACATGACACGTGCATTTAAATTACTTTTTTATCAGCTATAAATGCTAATCCAGAGAGCAGAATTAAAATGTGTAAAGTGTTAGGCATTTTAAATTTAATTTTAAGTCTAAATATACAACCCCAATTCCATAAAGTTGGGACACTGTGTAAAACACAAATAAGAAACAGAATGCGAAGATTTGTAAATCATTGAAACCCTATATTTCATTGAAAATAGTACAAATGCAACATATCAAATGTTGAAAGTGAGGTATTTTATTGTTTTTTGAAAAATATATGCTCATTTTGAATTTGATGTCAGCAACACGTTTCAGAAAAGTTGGGACGGGGTAACAAAATACTGAAAGTTGTATAATGCTTTAAAAAATATATAATTTAGTTAATTGGCAACAGGTTAGTAACATGATTAGGTATAAAAAGAGCATCCCAGAGAGGCGGAGTCTCTGGGATGAAGCTCTGTGAAAGACTGTATGGGCAAACAGTGCAATGATTTAAGAATAACATTAAATTGCTCAATATAAAATTACAGAGAATTTGTGGATCACATCATCCATGATACATAATATCATTCAAAGATTCAGAGAATCTGGAGAAATCTCTGTATGCAAGAGACAAGGCTGAAAACTGACGTTGGATGCCTGTGATCTTCAGGCCCTCAGGCAACACTACATTAAAAGCAAACACCTGTTTGTCATGGAAATCACTGTATGGGCTCAGGAACACTTCAGAAAACCATCGTTTGTGAAAATAGTTCATTATTGCATCCACAAATGCAAGTTAAAGCCAGATATAAACAATATCCAGAAACACCGCCACCTTCTCTGGGCCTGAGCTCTTTTACGATGGACTGAGGAGAAGTGGAAAACTGTCCCGAGGTCTGACAAATCAAAAATAGGAATTCTTTTTAGAAATCATGGACACCACGTCCTCCAGGCTAAAGAGGAGAGGGACCATCCGGCTTGTTATCAGTGCACAGTTCAAAAGCCAGCATCTGTGATGGTATGAGGGTGCATTAGTGCGCATGACATGGGTAGCTTGTACATCTGGGAAGGCATCATTAATGCTGAATGATATACACACGTTTCGGAGCAATATGCTGCCATCCAGACAAAATCCTTTTCAGGGAAGTTCTTCCTTCTTTCAGCAAGACAATGCCAAACCGCTTTCTATGCATATTAAAACTGCATGGCTCCATAGGAAAAGAGTCCAGGTGCTAAACTGGCCTGCCTGCAGTCCAGACCTGTCTCCCATTTAAAACGTTTGGTGCATTATGAAGCGACAAAGGAGACTCTGAACTGTTGAGCAATTGAAATTGTATATCAGGCAAGAATGTGACAACATCTATCTTTCAGAACTACAGCAATTGGTCTCCTCAGTTCCCAAATGTTTGCAGAATGTTGTTAAAAGTAGAGGTGATGCAACACAACACAGTGGCCCCTGTCCCAACTTTTTTGAAACGTGTTGCTGACATCAAATTCAAAATGAGCATATATTTTTCCAAAAAAAAAAAAAACAACCCAACAGCAATAAAATTTCTCAGTTTCAACATTTGATATGTTGTCTTTGTACTATTTTCAATAAAAGATAGAGTTTCCATGATTTGCAAATTGTCATATTCTGTTTCTTATTTGTTTTACACAGTGTCCCAAATTTATGGAACTGGGGTTGTGTACTTAATGTTTTGAAGACTTCTCATCTTCTTAACGTATTTTATTTTTGTTCTTTGGATATCAGTGATTTAATGGATTTGGTCAGATAATGATGTGTTCGATTTACAGTTTCCTCAGTTACTAGATTGTCATTAGATTTGTCCTTAGATGCAGGTCAAATAATAATGTAGATAGTGAGTTGGCTCATGTTATGTGTGTTTATATGATGGAATGTGACTATTGCTGAAAAGTTGTGTAACGTAGTGTATGAAATTGTTTAATTCCGAATTGTGATCCCTGTCATGAGGTTCTGTGGAGTCTCATGAAGTTTCTGTATCTTGCTCTACCAGCATCTGGGACAAAACATCCATGATGTTTGTGATTAAATATTACATGACTTTTACTGTCCTAAAAAGTAGTGCATTAATGTGTTGGGTTAAAACATAAAGTCCAGTAAACTATTAAGGACAACTGTTGAGGCTTTCATCCTGAACCTGAACCTTGTTTCTTCTGGCTGTAGAATAATTTAACACATGAATAACGAAATAAATTCTTAATGCTTCTGTGTATGTGTAGTGAGAAGACATACAAACTATGCACCATTTAAACAATATCACACGAGAAGGAGTGTTGTTATTCCGAATATCAGCCTGACTGTGATTCAGGTGGGGTTTACATTAGACCGTATCAGCGGATCATCAGATTAACGTTTTTAAAACGATTCGCGTGCACACAGCAACGCCAATACACGGATACGCTCGGCTCCACAGGCATCCTGCGCTCCAAATCACTCCGCCCTGAACAGCGAGTGCCCTCTGGAGGGTGCGCACTCTGGCCCTGCGCAGCTCACAGAGCGCGCGAGTGAAGTGCACAAGCAGTGATTCGGGACTGAGCCGCTGTGTGTGTGATCTCAGTGCATGTCGGGCATGCGCGTCACTTACCACTTGCAAGTGGAAGGATGGCAAGCCTAAAGACAATCATAACTACACAATGGGCAGTATTTGCATCAGTATTTGCAGTATTTTCATACTTTTATACTCTTTAATGAAAGGTGATACAAGGCGGAAGGCCGCGCCGTTTTTCAGCAGTCGCGTCACATGACCAACGCCAGCGAATCAGGAAGGTGGATGTCACAGTGACGTTGTCCAATGACGATGCCAGCTAGAGCTCAGCACAGCGTATCCGCGTATTCTCAATGTTTACACAGCACTGGACCAGACACGATCTGGATTGAATACGTGGACCCTGGCGGATTCCCGTTTCCCGGCGTTTCCAGGCGTTTTAATGTAAACGGACAGTGCATCCGCGAAGAAAACGAGACAGATACGGTCTAATGTAAACTTGGCCTCAGTCGCAGGCTGCGTGTCGTAGCTAATCACAGCTATGCTAATATTCAGTACAGCCATGGGCGTCGCCACCATTGAATGTGAAGGGGACGTGTCCCCCTCACATTTCATAATTCTTCGTTTGGACCCCCCCCACATTTAACATAAAATATTAGTTCACCCAGCGCCGTTTCTATTGCTTCGTGAAAGAATCCATTCCACTTGATCGATAAGAGAATACACAGACCACTGAAAGTCCACTCCGGGTTTTCCGGGCGTTTCCTACAACAGCTCACGGCGCGCGAGTGAAGTGAATCTCAGCGCAAGCAGAGAAATGTTGGTGCAGCTGCTGGAAAGTGGAGGAGGTGACGTCATCCCCATTGCCACCTCACAATGTCTAGCTTTTGCTAAAACCTTATTCTTTTGTTATCTGCCCTCAAAATTAACCCTAGGCCACGTTAAATTAATATTCAACTAAACAATGAAATGGGGTATTCTTGGTTGATGATGAATTGTTTGCAGTATTTGCTCCTCCCCAGACACAATGGACATCAGGACATTCTTTACAAAGAAGCGGAAAGTCAGTCAGAATTTCCCCACAGGACAGGGTTTTTCTGTCCCAATGGAAATGTTAGTGCAGTTAGCTGGCTAGTCAATGTTAGGAGATGTATCAGCTAGCTTAACCTTAGCTATCATTTAATTCAAACCCAGTAGGCCTGCCTTACTGTAATGCCAAGAATGAGGTCAAGTCTGCTCTGATGATATTTATTGACTCCTTGTTTTGTCTGGTCTTTGGCAGTTTTCTGGAAAGTAAGATGGGAAATCAGTGTATGGGGAAGGAATAGTAGAGAGGAAAGCGATGGAGAGAGATGGATGTTATTCCAGGTGGATTGTGAAGGAAAGGGGGATAAAAGTTATGAAGTGGTAGAAATTGTGGTGGCACCAATATAAGAAGGAGTTCTATCTATAAATCTATTTGTTATACTGATCTGGAAATGCTACTGTAGTACCACCATTGCATGTAGGTTGACAAAACCACACTTGTTCATTGTGTGAAGTTCTCTTTTATGTGTCATTGCTTGACCCAGTGTAATTTTGTGTTATGAAGACTGCATGATGCCATGCCATTTTTGTTATGAGCATCACTAAATCGGAAAAAAGTAAAACGCACCCACTAAAGTCACTGTTGGTGGTAAACAAAATTGCACCTGTTCATTGTGTGAAGTTATTTTTTATGTGTCACCGTTGCTTGACACAGTGTGATTTTGTGTTATGAAGTTTGCATGATGCCATGTCATGCCTGGTCATTGTGTGAAATTATGAATATTCTTATTTTTAAACATACAGTTGAGTGTCACTATTGCTTGGCCCAGTGGCATGTTGTGTTACATCTAAAACTAAATAGAAAACACAAAATAAAAAGTAAAATGCACCCATTAAGTCATTGTTGGTGATAAACTGTGTCACATTCATCTCATTATCTTAGGCAGAGCGGTGGGTTTAAAAACAGGCTGATGAATATATGGACTAGTTGAATGAGGACTTATTGTTGAGTCTCTAAAATAGTCATTGAATTAAGTGACTTTTGTAGGTAAAATTGTGTTTAACAACCTGTTAAAAATACACCAGAATGCAGGAAATGGCATCTAATTAATTAAAAATTTTCTGGCGGCGGACCCCCCGCCAGTGTGTCCCCCCCCACATTAAAAATGCTTCTGACGCCCCTGAGTACAGCAGCACAACCTCAAGTGCGATATCGTGTTTATACATCAGTTCTTTAAGCAAGAAATTAATATCAAGTAACATTTCGGAAATAATATGGCCAAACTTTCTGGTTTTTGTTGGAGTTGTTGTTGTTGTTTTTGCTTCATGAGTGGAAACAGATCCCAAAGAAGTCACACTCACTTTATAGCATGTTGGTTAGCTGGTTAGCTAGCTCACACTGATTTGTACATTCTCATTAAAGGTGCTTCTGGTAAAATTGGCATCCCTGGTTCCTTTTCATCTTTATCTGACAAGCTTTCATATTTTAATTCAGAAGTTGTATTCCTGAAAAACATCATTTGCCACGTCTGGTGATGATGTCGCTAGCATTACCGTAGCAACAGTTTCAAACTAGGAAGTGGAATTTTACATTTGAAAGACAAATGGAGTGTTATACACAGTGAAACATCTCAGTGTTATTATGTGAAATATCAGCACTCCTGGAACGTCACTCAACCAGTCAAATTATTGGACCGGAACTAACTGTTGTATAATAAGGTAAAACCCTTTTTTTTTGGGTTGCCCTGTGTTGAGATTTCTGATAGCAAGTACACATTTAAATCCCATCCAAAAATATCTCAGTATTAATACACACAAGTCCAGCTGTTGGCCAACGCAAATCCCTCATCCTCGCCATCACATCACCGTCACTTCCTCTCACTGTAGCACACACGATATGTGTTGTGTCCCCCCCCCACACCCACACACACACATACATACACACACACCACGCTTGCCAGCTCTATAATCCTGCACAGCCTGGGATTAGACTGTCTAGTTACTAAAATATTCCTTCCATTTAAAATGAAAACCATTAATAACAAAGAGGCCTTTTCTTAACTATTTATGAACATTTGTGAAGGCTGTAGTCGGGAATAATCAGAAAACAACTACCTCCCTTCTGTCACTTTTCTTCAGCAGTCTGGAAAAAGAGAGCTCTGATTTCTTGTTAAATCTATGTCTACAGTCAATCTCTTTCCCATTTCAGATCTATTTTTTGTGTGTTTTTGTGGCATTAGAGCTGTGTTACTTCCACCTAGGGTGAAGTCACATGCATTTCTGCTATTGTAAGTTATTGTGCCTTCTGCTGTCTAAACAGCACAATTACCAGCTAAGAAAAACTAAGAGATTATGCAACCTGATAATAATCACGATTCATTTTTTAATTTGAATCATCATGAATTTGTATCACAGTTTATCGTTACATGCCTAGTATTTTCCCAAATAAATTTTAGACGCGAGTCCAGGACCGTGTCATCACCCCTCAATTTTTTACGGGGCGGGGCTTATTTAATTGGCATTCTTTCAAACCATATGATTGGCACAAAAATACATCATGTTTTACAAGTATAAATAAAGCATGACCATTGTATTTTGTAGTGTTTTGAGAAGTCTGCTGTACAAAATAAACAAAACGCACAGTGCTACCATGCCTTGGTTATTATTGGTGATTACGCCAGGTCACTGTCCTGTGGCCGGTGGCACAAAAAAGGGTTTGATGAGGATGGATGTGACTGCAGGAATACATGCCACTGGAGTTGCTAAAGTGTGTGGAGATTTATAGCGTAGCATTGAGAAATCAAAGTGTGTAAAAGAACACAGATGCTTCTGCATGTTTATAGATTTGGAGGTGTGATTTACATATGGTGTGACTTACACACTCTCTCTCTCTCTCTCTCTCTCTCTCTCTCACACACACACACACACACACACAGTAACATGTTTAAGCTTTCTTCTTTCCAACACACACAGACAGACAGTCAGTCTTGTCTTTCTTTATAATCTGACCCATGCTGAGGTGCTGATTATTATGGCTGTTTCTATCAATTTGAATGGCACTCCACTGCAAACCGCTAACAAACAGAGGACCATAAAGCCTGTTAGTATGCCCTTTTATTCATCATAAGAGTGAAATTAGTAAATTAAAAAATTAGACTAATATTAAATTTATTATGATGTGCTAGATATAGCCCCAGGCAAATAGGAATTAATATCCTATTAAGGCGATGTATTCAGGTGGCATGATGGTGCAGTAGGTCGCGTCGCTGCCTCACAGATTCAGCTTCCTGGTTCCATCCTGAGCTTGAATTATTGTCTGTGTGGAGTTTCCCTCTGTGGTGTCTCTGTGTGGATTTCCTCTGGGTTCTCCAGTGTTCTCCTAATGCTGAAATCATGGACGTGGATTGGCTACTAGAAATTTCCTCTTGGTGTGTGTGTGTGTGTGTGAGTGTGAGAGAGAGAGACAGAGTGTATTAGTGTAGCTGATGGAAGAAAGGTGTGTGTGTGTGTGTGTGTGTGTGTGTGTGTGTGTGTGTGTGTGTGTGAGAGAGAATTAGTGTAGCTGATTGAAGAAAGTGGTGTGTGTGTGTGTGTGTGTGTGTGTGTGTGTGTGTGTGTGTGTGTGTGTGTGTGTGTGTGTGTGTGTGTGTGAGAGAGAGAGTGTATTAGTGTAGCTGATTGAAGAAAGTGGTGTGTGTGAGAGAGAGTGTATTAGTGTAGCTGATGGAAGAAAGTGGTGTGTGTGTGTGAGAGAGTGTATTGGTGTAGCTGATGGAAGAAAGTGGTGTGTGTGTGTGAGAGAGTGTATTGGTGTAGCTGATGGAAGAAAGTGGTGTGTGTGTGTGTGAGAGAGTGTATTGGTGTAGCTGATGGAAGAAAGTGGTGTGTGTGTGAGAGAGTGTATTAGTGTAGCTGATGGAAGAAAGGTGTGTGTGTGTGTGTGTGTGTGTGTGTGTGTGTGTGTGTGTGTGTGTGTGTGTGTGTGTGAGAGAGAGTGTATTGGTGTAGCTGATGGAAGAAAGTGCTGTGTGTGTGTGTGAGTGTGTGAGAGAGAGTGTATTGGTGTAGCTGATGGAAGAAAGTGGTGTGTGTGTGTGAGAAACAGAGAGAGAGAGTGTGTATTTGGTGTAGCTGATGGAAGAAAGTGCTCTGTGTGTGTGTGTGTGTGTGTGTGTGTGATGAAGCTCTATTATGAACAGTACAATAGTCAGCAGCTGATTAATCATTTAAAGGCTCTCCTGCTCCTACAGTTACAGTCTCCCAGTCCCTCAGTCCTGCACACTCTCAGCTTCAGCAACCGTAAACCCTTTACACCGCTATTTATCCTCTGTCTCTGTGTCTCTTATTTTACTCACCAATCTCATCCGTCCATCACACACACACACACACACACACACACACACACACACACACACAGAGTGTCTCTCCATCTCTCACTGCGGTCTCATCTACTTTGAATACATACTACTGATTTTTTTTAATTTATCTTTAGATTAGCCATTTTAAAGAGACTGTGGTTGATATATTGCGAAGGAATGACATTAGTTTAGTGTTACTTTTTACTGTTTTGTTTTTCCAGATTGTTGTTTTGTTGTTGCAGTTAATGCCTGGAATTTTGGCTGTATGTCATTTCACCTGATTATTTACTGCATATGATGAATTCCTATTTGGAGATTTTGTATGTTGGGTGCTTATGAAGGTCGTGTGTGTGTGTGTGTGTGTGTGTGTGTGTGTGTGTGTGTGTGTGTGTGTGTGTGTGTGTGTGTGTGTGGTAGGATGGGAGAGATTCTCCCTGGGTGACACAGTCCCACTGAGACACAATCTGTTCACTGGAGGCAGGGGTGGGAGTTTAAAATACATAGAGTTCTGAGCACGAGGAGGGGGATTTGTGGATTTTCACTCGTTTAATTTGTCACATTTTTGAGTATCATCACAATGTTCCGCTCACAGGTAAAAGAGGGATGTTGTCTGTAAACTACAATATAATGATGAAATGGATGGATGGTTTGGTCAGTGAAAGAGAGAATACAGTGGGATTATGTAATTTCACCACTCAGGCCTCATCCTCTTACTGAGATTAAGACAAAGCAGGAGAAGAAAATTGTGTGTGTGTGTGATACTTCTGTCTAATGCTTTCTACTGTCTTAATGTTAGACCTGTTCACTTAAAGTCTCACAGAAGAGTTTTATTACATGAATTTATAATATGTATGATTCAGTGGCGGCTGCTGGTTTTTAAAACAGCGGAAGCCCATTTTACGTATTCATCGTAAAACCTGTAGGCCGGATATCAAAGCATAAAAAGGTGTGCCCCATTAGCATAGTGGACTAGACAACCCTACCTAGTGGCAGAAAGTATTTTTGCATGTACATTTCATGTTATAGTCTGGCTTGCCAGGCTAGTGCCTCATATCCTTAATCAAAAATATCAAACATCCAAAAATCACTGGCTATTCAACGAAGAGCCTTGAACATCATACCCTGATATGCAACACAGAGTCTTTAACACAACACCCAGCTGTGCAACACATCCTTGAACAACATCTGCAACACAGTCTGGAAATTCATAACCAGGTAGGCTATGCAACACACAGAACCTTGAATATTATACCCAGGTATAACCTATAACACAGAGCCCACCATTCTCTTAACATTACTGAACAATATACACACTTCACATTCATGAACATTATATGATGCACACTATTTATACACAAATTCTGCCCTCCGCTCCTTTTTCAGAAAATGGTCTGTGACCCTGTCATACCAGCTGGTTGTGCTTTCCAGAGACTTCACCAATTTCTGTTAGCAGCTAGCACTGCAGATCCCAATAAGGCTCAAGCTAGCCTACAACCAGATTGAACTACAAATGAAATAAACGAGTGAATTCACGAATGATCAAACTGATAGAATGGATGAAAGTTAACGGAGCACAACGAGTAATATTTACATGTATTTACAGAGTAATGTACAGAGACATCAATGAGAAGAAACGTTTATATGAAAAGAAATTCGGACAGCACTTTGGCACACGACTACACTTTCTCAACATCCGCTAGGGACTGATCATGCTTCCGTGTTCCTCGCCGACGCCGAAGTACAGAGCCCGCCCTCCTCACTACCTCCAATAATCCTTCATCAGCCCGGCTTCTTGCCCCTCCCACTGTCTCGTTTAGTCCCAGAGAAGCCCGGCTTCCCTGGAAGTGACGATTTTGTCGATTTTAACCAATAACAACTAGCCGAAATTGGCCGTTCAGAGCCCTCTCGTAGACTGCAACGGAAACCCGGCTGCCAGCACATAGAGCCCATTGAAATGAGAAAGGTTACAGCCAGTGTTGCCAGATTGGGCTGTTTTAAGTGCATTTTGGCGGGTTTTGAACATATTTTGGCTGGAAAACGTCAGCAGTATCTGGCAACGCTGGTTACAGCCTGGCAGCAAAGGTGATTCTCGTAGCGAACTGCAAGTTCGTCAGATATCACTCAAATAAGTTACAGGATAGTTAATTAACATAAATACAATCTTGGGCATATATTATGTTATGCAAGTTATTGTTTTAATGAGAATTCAACGTCATAGATGCCGCAGTCTGGGGAGAGAATTTTAGGGGAAGCTCAGCTTCCCTTGTTGTCTCTGAGAAATCGCCCCTGGTATGATTTTATTTACATGATTAGTTCCTTGAAGAGCTTATAATGTAGAAATAACTGATGACTTCCAAATGTCTATGTGGACTTCACCTTAATTGTAGAAGTGGGCGGGGCTAATCTCGGGTAAAACTTGTGCAAAATTCACTCTCACCGATCCTGAGTCTGTCCTTAACACATAACTATGATCGAAACCACACACTTCAACATTCTCTTGAAACCTGAGAAGCCGAGACAAAAAAAAACAAAAAAAACTAACTGAAGTATCATACTTTTTAAATTTCCTTCTTTTTTTTTTTAGAGAATGTCAATGAAGCTCAAGAAAATGGAAATAAAATCTTGTGTGAATATAGATTAACATTTAAATGCAGCCTCAAATACCCTGTGACCCCTAACACACACACACGCAATATGTTGTTAGCTATAAGTGCTAATTGCAGCTAGCAGCTATTCCTCTTAGCCAGGCACATGTGCTGTATTTATCTAACAGCCTGTCTTTAATGAGGCTTCGTCTTAATTATACTTTCTTCCATGATTCGTTCACTCAACTGTAAAGCAAAGAAATCATTTGAAGATTTTTGTGAAGACAAAAACAGGATCAGGATCTCGGTGATCCTTCCACTCATTTCCGGAAGTGAGGAATTTCAATAATCCTAATCTGAGGGTGGAGTTACGGATTATCTACTGCACCGATGGGGGAAGTGGGCTGAAGTTGTGGGTGAGAGAAATTTTAAGACTTACAGTGCCTTGCAAAAGTATTCATACCCCTTGAACTTTTTCACATTTTTCCACCTTACAACCACGAACTTAAAAGTTTTTTATTGAGATTTTATGTCATAGACCAACACAGAGTAGCACATAATTGTGAAGTGAAATCTCATTATCTCTAGCCGCTTTATCCTTCTACAGGGTCGCAGGCAAGCTGGAGCCTATCCCAGCTGACTACGGGCGAAAGGCAGGGTACACCCTGGACAAGTCGCCAGGTCATCACAGGGCTGACACATAGACACAGACAACCATTCACACTCACATTCACACCTACGCTCAATTTAGAGTCACCAGTTAACCTAACCTGCATGTCTTTGGACTGTGGGGGAAACCGGAGCACCCGGAGGAAACCCACGGGGACAACATGCAAACTCCACACAGAAAGGCCCTCGCCGGCCCCGGGGCTCAAACCCAGGACCTTCTTGCTGTGAGGCGACAGCGCTAACCACTACACCATCGTGCCACCCGTGAAGTGAAATGAAATTGATAAATGGTCTTCAAAATTTTAAACAAATAAAAATCTGAAAAATGTGGTGTGCATTAGTATTCAGCCCCCTGTCCTCTGATACCTCTAAATACAATCCAGTGCAATCAATTGCCTTCAAAAGTCATCTAATTAATTAATAGAGTCCTACTGTGTGTAATTTACTCTCAGCATAAATACACTTGTTCTGTGAAGGCCTCAGTGGTTTGTTAGAGAACACTGAAGAACAAACAGCATCATGAAGACCAAAGAACTCACCAGACAGGTCAGGGATAAAGTTCTGGAGAAGTTTAAAGCAGGGTTAGGTTATAAAAAAATATCCCAAGTTCTGAACATCTCAAGAAGCACTTTTCAATCCATCATTCAAAAATGGAAAAAGTATGACACAACTGCAAACCTACCAAGACATGGCCGTCCACCTAAACTGACAGAGCAAGCAAGGAGAGCACTGGTCAGAGAAGCAGCCAAGAGGCCCATGATCACTCTGGAGGAGCTGCAGAAATCCACAGCTCAGGTGGGAGAATCTGTGCACAGGACAACTATAAGTCGTACACTCCACAAATCTGGCCTTTTTGGAAGAGTGGCAAGAAGAAAGCCATTGTTGAAAGACAGGCATAAGAAATGTAGGGGACAGCAAACATGTGGAAGAAGGTGCTTTGGTCAGATGAGAACAAAGTTGAACTTTTTGGCCTAAATGCAAAGCGCTATGTGTGGCGAAAAACTAACGCTGCTCATCACCCTGCACACACCATCCCCACTGTGAAACATGGTGGTGGCAGCATCATGCTATGGGGATGCTTTTCTTCAGCAGGGACAGGGAAGCTGGTCAGAGTTGATGGGAAGATGGATGGAGCTAAATACAGGGCAATCCTGGAAGAAAACCTGTTGGAGGCTGCAAAAGACTTGAGACTGGGAAGGAGATTCACCTTCCAGCAAGACAATGACCCTAAACATACAGCTAGAGCTACAATGGAATGGTTTAGATCAAAGAATATTCATGTGTTAGAATGGCCCAGTCAAAGCCCAGACCTAAATCCCATTGAGCATCTGTGGCAAGACTTGAAAATTGCTGTTCACAGACGCTCTCCATCCAATCTGGCTGAGCTTGAGCTATTTTGCAAAGAAGAATGGGCAAAAATTTCAGTGTCTAGATGTGCAAAGCTGGTAGAGACGTACCACAAAAGACTTGCAGCTGTAATTGCAGCAAAAGGTGGCTCTACAAAGTATTGACGTAGGGGGTCTGAATACTAATGCACATCACATTTTTCAGATTTTTATTTGTTTAAAATTTTGAAGACCATTTATCATTTTCGTTTCACTTCACAATTATGTGCTACTCTGTGTTGGTCTATGACATAAAATCTCAATAAAAAACTTTTAAGTTTGTGGTTGTAAGGTGGAAACATGTGAAAAAGTTCAAGGGGTATGAATACTTTTTCAAGGCACTGTATATCCCTCACTTAAACGCATGATCAGTAAGGACGTGCTTTAATAAAACACAAATATGTGCAATTGGAGATGTAGATCTGTTGGAAATGCACACAAGCATATACACACGCATACACACATGACTCCATGTGTGTCTTATACACCACAATTACCTGTGAATTTGTTGTGTGTGTGTGTGCGTGCGCGCGCGTGTGTGTGTAGTAGTAGTAGAGCAGGTTGCAGTACCCAGATGGTCTCTCTTCAGGCCTCTGCTTAACACCCATGTTCTGATATCCACTGCGACGCCCCCTTTATGTTCTCCTCCTCTCTCTCACCTGCAGGTGTGTTAACGCCTGCCTGATGTGGTGTGAGGGTCGAAATATGACACTTACTAACACACAGTTATTGAAATAGCCACACACTGGTGTAATATTTTTCTGAACAAACGTATATTGATCTGATAAGCATATATCAATCAGCGTCCTTCACTTTTAAAGCTCTGGTCCAAAACTTGAGCATTACTCATACCATACTCATATCACTCATACTTCAGCCTACAGTTTCAAACCTATGGATGAAGAATGAGCCAAAGGTTTTGATGACCATTTTATGGGTCATGATGACGTTTATATCTTGATATGGCTTTTAAGAAATTTTAATCTTCAGTCACATGATTAAGTGCAGAAAAGTTATTGTACTTCATGTAGGTTGTTGTTCCCCAAAGTACAAGGCTGGATAAATTCTCGTCTCGTCTCGTCTTCTTCCACTTTATCCGGGACCAGGTCGCGGAGGCAGCAGTCTAAGCATGGAAGCCCAAACTTCCCTTTCCCCAGACACCTCGGCCAGCTCCTTGGGAAGAACACCGAGGCGTTCCCAGGCCAGCCGAGAGACATAGTCCCTCCAGCGTGTCCTGGGTCTTCCCTGGGGCCTCCTCCCGGGGGGACATGCCTGGAACACCTCCCCAGGGAAGTTCGTCTGCGAGCGCTTGGTGGCCGGGCCTTTGCCCATGGGGCCCGGCCGGGCTCAGCCCAAAGAGGTGACGTGGGCCCGACCTCCTGTGGGTTCACCACCCACAGAGGTAGCAGTAGGGGACTGGTGCAGTGTGGATTGGGTGGCAGTCGAAGGCAGGGGCCTCGACGACCTGATCCCCGGACACAGCGGCTGGATAAATTTATACACAAAATTCTTCACGACAGCATTTTCACAAGAACCGTAGTATTTCAATTAGTATGGAAAAGCATTCCTATGCTTATCATACAACCCCGATTCCAAAAAAGTTGGGACAAAGTACAAATTGTAAATAAAAATGGAATGCAATAATTTACAAATCTCAAAAACTGTTATTGTATTCACAATAGAACATAGACAACATATCAAATGTCAAAAGTGAGACATTTTGAAATTTCATGCCAAATATTGGCTCATTTGAAATTTCATGACAGCAACACATCTCAAAAAAGTTGAGACAGGGGCAATAAGAGGCTGGAAAAGTTAAAGGTACAAAAAAGGAACAGCTGGAGGACCAAATTGCAACTCATTAGGTCAATTAGCAATAGGTCATTAACATGACTGGGTATAAAAAGAGCATCTTGGAGTGGCAGCAGCTCTCAGAAGTAAAGATGGGAAGAGGATCACCAATCCCCCTAATTCTGCGCCGACAAATAGTGGAGCAATATCAGAAAGGAGTTCCACAGTGTAAAATTTCAAAGAGTTTGAACATATCATCATCTACAGTGCATAATATCATCAAAAGATTCAGAGAATCTGGAAGAATCTCTGTGCGTAAGGGTCAAGGCCGGAAAACCATACTGGGTGCCCGTGATCTTCGGGCCCTTAGACGGCACTGCATCACATACAGGCATGCTTCTGTATTGGAAATCACAAAATGGGCTCAGGAATATTTCCAGAGAACATTATCTGTGAACACAATTCACCGTGCCATCCGCCGTTGCCAGCTAAAACTCTATAGTTCAAAGAAGAAGCCGCATCTAAACATGATCCAGAAGCGCAGACGTCTTCTCTGGGCCAAGGCTCATTTAAAATGGACTGTGGCAAAGTGGAAAACTGTTCTGTGGTCAGATGAATCAAAATTTGAAGTTCTTTATGGAAATCAGGGACGCCGTGTCATTCGGACTAAAGAGGAGAAGGACGACCCAAGTTGTTATCAGCGCTCAGTTCAGAAGCCTGCATCTCTGATGGTATGGGGTTGCATTAGTGCGTGTGGCATGGGCAGCTTACACATCTGGAAAGACACCATCAATGCTGAAAGGTATATCCAGGTTCTAGAGCAACATATGCTCCCATCCAGACGATGTCTCTTTCAGGGAAGACCTTGCATTTTCCAACATGACAATGCCAAACCACATACTGCATCAATTACAGCATCATGGCTGCGTAGAAGAAGGGTCCGGGTACTCAACTGGGCAGCCTGCAGTCCAGATCTTTCACCCATAGAAAACACTTGGTGCATCCTAAAATGGAAGATACGACAAAAAAGACCTAAGACAGTTGAGCAACTAGAATCCTACATTAGACAAGAATGGGTTAACATTCCTATCCCTAAACTTGAGCAACTTGTCTCCTCAGTCCCCAGACGTTTACAGACTGTTGTAAAGAGAAAAGGGGATGTCTCACAGTGGTAAACATGGCCTTGTCGCAACTTTTTTGAGATGTGTTGTTGTCATGGAATTTAAAATCACCTAATTTTTCTCTTTAAATGATACATTTTCTCAGTTTAAACATTTGATATGTCATCTATGTTCTATTCTGAATAAAATGTAGAATTTTGAAACTTCCACATCATTGCATTCTGTTTTTATTTACAATTTGTACTTTGTCCCAACTTTTTTGGAATCGGGGTTGTATATACCGCAAGTTGGCCTAGTGGTTAGCATGTCTGCCTCTCGATCAGGAGATTGTGAGTTCTACTCACGGTCGGGTCATACCAAAGACAATCGTAAAAATGGTACCTACTGCCGTCTGGCAAGGCATGCTGCAATACAGATGCAAGTGGGGAGTCAAACTCTTGTGGTTACCAGAGGACTAGCCCCCCACCGTAAGCCTAGCTACTGTATGTGAGAGGCCAAGGGCTATGGAGATCGGTGCTGCCACATGGCGTGGGAAGGACTTTGCTTTGATATACAGTATATAATGGCACTCTATAAGTTATTAATTTTAGTTTGTTCATGTCTATCTGTGGTACCTGAGGCAATGGATGATTTACTGCATGTCAATCTTTCAGGTTTGTTTAAATATCTGTTTCCCTAAGAATGAAATCACTTTAGTCATCTTGAATTTGCACTTTTCATGCCTTGGCCCAACACTAACATCTGTTCAGTGGAAAACAACTTTTTTTTTATTTCAAATTTTCAAAGATATCAATCTCTGAGACAGACCCATTAAGCTCATTGTGTCAGGATACTTTGATTAAAGAGGAACTGCCATATATGTTCTTGTTGTACCTCTAGGATCCTTGAGAAGCGTCAAGAAAATGGCGAAACTATCGAGCTGTCAGCTGAGGGAAGGCCAGAGATGGTGGAGGAGAAGGAGCTGCCCATCGTGGACTGTACATGCTTTGGGATGCCACGCCGCTACATTATCGCCATTCTCTCTGGTCTCGGTTTTTGCATCTCCTTCGGTATCCGCTGCAATCTCGGCGTTGCCATTGTCAGCATGGTCAATGACCACACTGTTTATTATGGAAAGAAACCCGTCATACTGGTGAGTGTCCTTCAGATTTTAAACTTGGATCAAGGGTGACACCAATGTCCTTAACAATAGCTTCTGGTTTCACTGAACATTTAGGGTGAAATCAGCAACGCTTGTTGTGGGCAGACTTAGCAATACTTCTGTTTTCCGTGCATCCAAGCTTGTAACACTTTTCTAATTTGCATAGCTGTGCTGCTGAATCAGACCCAAATGATGCACATAATTGTTTATCATTAGTTTAGAAAGGATTGGAAATACTTGTATACTTAAGTTCTTGCTTGCTTACATATGTACAAGCTACACATGCGTCACCTACTGAATAGTTATATACTAGCATATTTACATACTTGCATATGAGTACACAAATTGGCCTACCAAGCTACTTGCATGCATAAATTCATACATGCTACTATACCTACTACTACACTTATGCATATACTTACCAGGCTTGTAGTACTAGACTCCAACTTGTGCCCTAATTTTAAGGACTCATGACGTGACTTGACTTGACTTGACTTGGACTTGAGCACTGATGACTCAGACTCGGACTCGTGCATTAACTGCATTCGGACTCGTAAACTGGAGACTCGGACTCTGATTTTTTTCTTTATTTTTTGTAACATGCCATAATAATTTCATCTCATTATCTCTAGCCGCTTTATCCTGTTCTACAGGGTCGCAGGCAAGCTGGAGCCTATCCCAGCTGACTACGGGCGAAAGGCGGGGTACACCCTGGACAAGTCGCCAGGTCATCACAGGGTTGACACATAAACACAGACAACCATTCGCACTCACATTCACACCTACGGTCAATTTAGAGTCACCAGTTAACCTAACCTGCATGTCTTTGGACTGTGGGGGAAACCGGAGCACCCGGAGGAAACCCACGCGGACACGGGGAGGACATGCAAACTCCACACAGAAAGGCCCTCGCCGGCCCTGGGGCCCGAACCCAGGACCTTCTTGCTGTGAGGCGACAGCGCTAACCACTACACCACCGTGCCGCCCGCCATAATAATTTGGCATAAGATATTTATATCTACATTAATTTTTATACTAATTTTGTGCAAGAGAATGCACATTCACCTGTTCATACGTCATGTTCAGGAACAAACTAACGTTAATGGTGCTAAAATGCCTGGAGAGAAGCACCTAGGATTGTCCTCTTTGCTTATACAGACTTCTCGTGCAGTGGGAAAAAATGCACTGCTATGTGTTCCATATGTAGAAGAACTATCGAGGAGACGACGGGGACAACCTCAAACTTCAATCGTCATTTGGTAAGACTCCACCCAGAGAAGGAAGTGACACGCTATGTTCATTGCTCTGTTGATAGCGGGGCTTGCTTGCTGAGCGATGAAATAGCTAGTGTTAACCCTCTCTCATGTTATTTGCCCTGTTGATAGTGGGCAGGGCTTGCTGAGCGATGAACAAGCTTTTTATCTGTAGCCATTTTAACTAAAATGGAGCAGTCGAACAGGAACGTTAGTCCAACACAGTAGCAAAGACGCTTTCACATAAAGACAGCAACAGCCACCGTTAAACGGTGCGGTTGGAGTCTTGTTCTTGGACTCGACTCTGATCAATAGTGAACTCGACTTGGACTTGACTCGAAATTTTCTTCAATGACTCGGACTTGAACACTTGGGACTCGAGACTGGACTCGGACTCGAGGTTTAGTGACTCGACTACAACACTGACACACAGTATACATAATATAGTGCTATATTTATCTAGTTACATACTAGAATACTTAAATACTTGCCTACTAGCATACATACACATACTAGGAGAATATTATACATTCATAATTTTGTGCTTCCACACGTGCATACTAGCATGTTTACATGTACACTTGTATAGTTGGATACTAGTATATTTACATACTAACATACTTAAAGCAACTAACCAAACTACTCACATAGTTAAATCTTTATGTACTTGCATACTTACATACTTAATTATTTACATATTAGTATAAGTACATACTTTCAAACTTGCACACTTGCATTCTGCATAGTTACATGCTTGTATCGTAGAATAATTTAATATACCTAAAGCGATTAATTACATACATATATACTCGTATACTTGCATTCTTTATTAGTATACTACGATATTTGCATAATGACTTGTTAGCATGGCGGCACGGTGGTGTAGTGGTTAGCGCTGTCGCCTCACAGCAAGAAGGTCCTGGGTTCAAGCCCCGTTGCCGGCGAGGGCCTTTCTGTGTGGAGTTTGCATGTTCTCCCCGTGTCCGCGTGGGTTTCCTCCGGGTGCTCCGGTTTCCCCCACAGTCCAAAGACATGCAGGTTAGGCTAATTGGTGGCTCTAAATTGACCGTAGGTGTGAATGGTTGTTTTGTCTCTGTGTCAGCCCTGCGATGGCCTGGCGACTTGTCCAGGGTGTACCCCGCCTTTCGCCCGTAGTCAGCTGGGATAGGCTCCAGCTTGCCCGCGACCCTATAGAACAGGATAAAGCGGCTACAGATAATGAGATTTGCTAGCATTCTTATATTATCCTAATCTTATATCCTTATAGCATCAACTTATATTATTGCAGAATATCATACTTATGTACCAGCATACTAACATACTTGTCATCCATCCATTATCCGTAACTGCTTATCCTGTGCAGGGTCGCGGGCAAGCTGGAGCCTATCCCAGCTGATTATGGGCGAGAGGTGGGGTACGCTCTGGACAAGTCGCCAGGTCATTGTAGGGCTGACACATAGAGACAAACAACCATTCACACTTGCGGTCAATTTAGAGTCACCGATTAGCCTAACCTGCACGTCTTCAGACTGTGGGGGAAACCGGAGCACCCGGAGGAAACCCACGGAGAACATGCAAACTCCACATAGAAAGGCCCATGTCGGCAGATGGGCTCAAACCCAGAACCTTCTTGTTGTGTGGCGACAGTGCTAACCACTACACCACCGTGCCACCTAACATAGTTGCATTCTTGCAAACTTATATACCTAATGAGATTTACCAAGCTATTTACTGTACACTTGCATACTTGAATACCACACTTCAATACCTAAAAAAGACTTGCCAAGCTTATCTCATCTCATCTCATTATCTCTAGCCGCTTTATCCTTCTACAGGGTCGCAGGCAAGCTGGAGCCTATCCCAGCTGACTACGGGCGAAAGGCGGGGTACACCCTGGACAAGTCGCCAGGTCATCACAGGGCTGACACATAGACACAGACAACCATTCACACTCACACCTACGGTCAATTTAGAGTCACCAGTTAACCTAACCTGCATGTCTTTGGGGGAAACCGGAGCACCCGGAGGAAACCCACGCGGACACGGGGAGAACATGCAAACTCCACACAGAAAGGCCCTCGCCGGCCCCGGGGCTCGAACCCAGGACCTTCTTGCTGTGAGGCAACAGCGCTAACCACTACACCACCGTGCTGCCTACCAAGCTTATTAAATGCCTAAATACTTACAAACTAGCATACATGAATAGTTGCATATTAACCTGCTCACATGCTAGCATGCATTCATGCTTTCATGCTAATGCATGTGCATATTAGCATACATACTTGCATACTGGAATGTTTACTTACATACATACGTAAAGCAATTACCAAACTACTTACATAGTTTAAATACTCACATATTTACTTCGTAGTAAACTACTATACTTGCATACTTACTTGCTAGTATTCTAGCAAAGATCTACTCTTGCAAAATAGCATTTTTACATAAGTTTATGAGTCAGCAGGCATACAGCACTCAGAGGTGTAGTGTTGCGTTATGTCTGTATGCATGGCTGCTTCAGTGTGTGTCTCTGTTAGAGAATGTTTCCAGTCCTGTGGTGCGTGGTGAGTGGGAGCCCAGCCATGGACAGCACGGCACCACTGAGACTCAAGCCAAACCACAGAGCACACTTCTGTTTTCTGCAGTGTTGAACACTCAGGACTGGCAGCACCTCAGGCACTGCTTAAAAGTGATAAACTACACGTACTAGTGCTATTGCTTTTTAAAGAAGATAAGTCAATAAACAAGGTTTGGGAAACACTGATTTACTGCATAGACATTTACACCAAAATTGGGCTTGAAGTTCAGTGGTTAGTGTGGTGAGAGCTTCTTAGGGGTCAAGAAGACAAAGTACTGTTGGTTCTTGGTTCCCCAACGTAGCCTTTCTGTCATGGGGAACAAGTGGAGAAGTTGTCCTGGATCCCATATACATAACGACATAGAAAATTTAACTTTAAATTGTGCCTAAAAGAGACTATTTCATGTTTTCCCCACATAGTGACACGAGTTATAAAATACTAAAAGTCTAAAAAAGCTAAAGTCCTTGCTACGCTTCAGGTGGCACTAATCTTCATTTCTGTAGCCCTCAGCCTCTCGCCAAAACGGCTATGGTTACACTGGGGGGGCCTCGTCCTCTGGTAACCGCGAAAGTTTGACTCCCTACTCACATCTGTATTGCAGCGTGCCTTACCAGATGGCAGTAGGTACAAGGACGCGTTATCCTAATGGGCTTCATGGGCAGCTGCCCAGGGCCTCGGCCACTAGGGGGCCTCGGAGGTAGCGAGATCGGAAAATATGAAACGATATTTTCAGAAGTTTTGATCATATTGATAACATTTTTGATGCATTTCGCCACCCGTAAGGAAGCCCACCTTGTCCCGTCGCATAAATCACCTGTCATGGTCAATATGATCACTGTCCACCATGTCTTCACACGCTACGCCAGCTTGAGTTCAATGATTTAATTAATGACTTTGCTTTCCAGAAAAGTAGGAAAGTGCCCTTGTAAGTTGACCCATGGCTGTCAAACTGAATGCGCAAAGCTGTGTGCCACTGCTGTTTGGGACATTACGTGTGTGAAAGGATGAAATGTTTCACATAGCCGAACATTTTGAGATTTATTTCTGAGAAGCAAGATATTTTTCTTTCTTTGTTATCGCTCTTTGTTTTCACAAGTTAAAAGTCGCCTGGA
Source organism: Neoarius graeffei (assembly GCF_027579695.1). Lineage (NCBI taxonomy): Eukaryota > Metazoa > Chordata > Actinopteri > Siluriformes > Ariidae > Neoarius > Neoarius graeffei. Next base: position 52,158,572 of record NC_083588.1, read on the forward strand.
TTCCAAAATGAAAACGAACGGTTATATACCAAATGAATGTTCTTGTTCTGAATACTAAAGAAACTGTTGTAGGCCGAGGTTATGTTCTTGACATGTTGTTCATTGACTCACTCATTCAAAGGCTTCTTGAGGCTAAACTTTAGTTAACCAGACTTGTTAACCGTGATGTCTGATGGATTTTTTCACCATGCAGTTGCCTATTTCACCATTGCTTTGTCTCGATTAAATAGGTGTTGATGGATATAAAGTTTTATCGTTCAATAGTATTTCTAATTGTGCCACTGTCATTATTTAAGTTTCTGTGTCTAGTTAGACAGGCACATCTGAGGGGGTGAATTTGCTGAGCGCAGTTGACAACAGGCGGGGGTGGGGCCTCGGGGGTGTGTCTGCCCAGGGCCTCGGCAAGGGTTAACGCGGCCGAGTAGGTACCAGTTTTAAGATGGTCTTTGGTATGGTCTGACCATGAGTAGAACTTGCGATCTCCTGATTGAGAGGCGGACACGCTAACCACTAGGCCAACTTGCAGCAAAATACTGACATGGTTTAAATAGGCTAACTAAACACCAGTATGAACTCCAAGAATTCAGCTGATGAAGGATTTTTGTCCGAAATTCTATGTTTCACTGGAAACTTTGTGTCTGAAACTGAACTTTAAACACCTCTACCACTAGGGGTGTAACAATGCATCATGAAAAGATAGATCACAATACAAAAATTTTGCAGTGTGCATTGTGGGAATCTGCATGCTGTTAACTACAGTATATACCTAATGCATTTGCATTATTTGAAAACCAGAGGTCCCGAACTGCACAACCCATAGAATTAAAACAGTTATAACAATATAAACTAGATAGAGACTGTGGCTAAAGTTGCAGTAATTTGCACTAGATGGCTTTTGTCAATTGAAGGTCAAGGAAAAGTTGTGCCCTGATGCCGTGAACAAAATAAAAAAAAACTGATTGAAAAAATCATGAAAATTGACAGAGTTATAAGTGATTGAAAAAAAGCCAGTTTTTCATGGATCATTCCGGTTCAGTGATCCAGATCAGCACCAAAAGTCACAGCAACATATTTCAGCCCAGAGGTGGTATTCATGTGAAATTTGGTGATGATTGGTTGAAAACTGAGGGAGAAATGGCGTCCTAAAAAACATTAGGAGAATAATAATAAGAAGAAGAATTATAAAGTAGAAAGATCCTGAGAGAGAGTAACAATTTGTGCTACTGCTGCTAGCGCAAATGAATAAAAAGAGCTCTTCAGTAGCATTCAAATGATATCAGTCCCACGCTGCTGTGATTTATATTGCTTAAGAAAGAGCTTGTGGAACCCGGACAGTTTAGCCGCCTTTGGAGCTCTAATTCCGGTTAAAATGACACCTCAAGCACTGCTGCAGACCTCATTTTGTTTCAATCAGTCATTTTCTTCAGTTTAGAGACTTTCTTTATTTTGTCAAATTTTGGGAGAATTTATTTATTTGTTTGTTTGTTCTCAAGATATGGTGAACCTGTAGTAGATTTTGTTTATAATATCAAACCTCTGTTCATAGCCATTTTTGATTATAGTTTGATGCAGACAAAAATGAACATTGTCTTTTCATTCAACTTTTGTCCAAAATATTGTGAGAATCGAATCAGATTGAAATTGTGATGCTAGTATTGTCATTCCAATTGAATCATGACCCACAGCGTATTGTTACATCCCTACTAGGTACACACAGATATACTTATGTGCTTAAAACCACATATAAATGTACGGAACTCATGTATCTACAATTATTATTTTTGTTGCATAGATTTCTGGAATATTCCTTCTGAAAGAGCCTCTGTCATGCCTCTGACCTTGAGACAAGTTTTGGAATGACATTGTAGTGTATAACAGCTTACAGTGCCGTTATATAATACAACACTACACTGCAAGATTGGATTTCAAAGCAATATTATACCATATGAGCTGGGAGAACTTTTGCACCACACGCATTTGGATGGATTGCAATGCAATCTCTGTAACAATTTCGTACTGTGTGACCATAAAAAAAAAAAAAAAATAATAATAATAATAATAAAAAACATGGTGCATTTCAACATGTTATGACCTGAAATTGCACCTGTGAAATATCAAGCAACATTGTGATTGTGTGATCATGTGATAAAAAAAATCAACAAACAAATATCTAAATAATAATATGGAATAATGTATAATGTAATAAACATTTTTGTAATAATCATGTGATAATAAATAAATCATCTGAGGGAATTACATGCATAAATAAATGAATGATGAGGAAAATATCACATGTGGTAATCAATGAATCATGTGAAGAAATTACATCTGAAAAGAAAATGAATCGTGTGGAAAAATCACATTTGGGGAAAAAAAAGAGTTTTGTGGAAAACAAATGTGAAAAAAAAATTTAAGAAAATCACATGAAAATAAATGACTTGTGTATAAAAAAAATGAACATTGATAAAAATCACTTTGAAATAAGTGAATCTTTGGTAATAATTCCATAAGAAAATATAGGATAATAATAAATAAGAATATAATATAAAAAACATAATATAATCATAAGGATGAGAAAATTGCATGTGAAAAATAAAAACACATGCACGATTTGTGAATCCTACATGAAAAATGTACAAAACATAACATACCAGGTGTTGAAAAATCACGTAAATATTACATGCGAAGGTCACATGACTCTTCTGTAAGGGAATAAAACATTCACTGTGGCTGCTACACCACTGGAATGATATCCTGACCTCTAGTTGGTGGACTTTTTTCTTTTCTTTTTTTTGCCTATTATTGTAAAGCGACCTTGGGTTTTGAGAAAGGCGCTATATAAATTATTATTATTAACCCCGCCGACAGTAGTCGGAGGGGTTATTATTTTCACCTGCGTCAGTCTGTGTGTGTGTGTATCTGTCTGTCTGTCTGTCTGTGTGTCTGCAAGATATCTCAAGAACCAATGGATCGATTTGGACCAAATTTTGTACATGTGTTGCCAATCACCCAGGAAGGAAACCATTAAATTTTGGAGGTCAAAGGTCAAGGTCATGGCAGAACTTCGAAATTTTCGCTCAATGTATTTTAATAGGGAAAAGGCGGGGTTTGCACTCGTTAGAGTGTCCCTGTCTAGTTATTATTATTATTATTATTATTATTATTATTATTATTATTTAGACTGAATTCACTGAAATGATTTTTTTTTGTCTGAAGTATTTCGTGTTGTATGTAAGGACTGACATCCGGGTGCCTGAATACAACGTTATTTAACAACACATTTTTTTTCTGTCTGTCTCTTTCTGTCTATGTCACTGTCTATCTGTCTCTCTCTGGCTGTCTCTCTCTTTCTGTCTGTCTCTCACTATCTGTCTGTCTCTCTATGGCTGTCTCTCTTACTGTCTGTCTACCTCGCTGTCTGTCTCTCACTATCTGTCTGTCTCTTTTATGGCTGTCTCTCCTACTGTCTGTATCTCACTATCTGTCTGTCTCTCTATGGCTGTCTCTCCTACTATCTGTCTATCTCTCTCTCTCTCTCTGTCTCTCCCCGTCTATCTCACTGCCTGTCTCTCCCTCTGTCTGTCTACCACACTGTCATTCTCTCTATCTGTCTCTCTCTGGCTGTCTCTCCCTCTGTCTGTCTGTCTCTCTCTTTCTCTCTCTCTCTGTTTGTATCTCTCTGGCTGTCTCTCCCACTGTCTGTCTCTCTCTCTCTCTCTCTCTCTCTCTCTCTCTCTCAATGTCTGTCTGTCTGTCACCATCTGTCTCTTTCTTTGTCTCTTCCTCTGTCTATCTCATGATGTCTTTCTCTCTCTGTATCTTTCTGTCTCTCTCTGTCTGTCTGTATTTCTCACTGTCTGTCTCTCTCACTGTGTCTCTCTCTCTCTGTATCTCTTTCTGTCTCTCTCTCTGTCTGTATTTCTCACTGTCTGTCTCTCTCACTGTCTCTCTCTCTCTGTATCTCTTTCTGTCTCTCTCTGTCTGTATTTCTCACTGTCTGTCTCTCTCATTGTTTCTCTGTCTGTCTGTCTCTCTCTAGGCTGCTCAGTTCACGTGGGACCCAGAGACAGTGGGGATGATCCACGGTTCATTTTTCTGGGGTTACATCGTTACACAGATCCCTGGAGGATTCATCTGTCAGAAATTCGCAGCCAACAGGTGATTTCCCCCAGTGATGCTTTTTAAACTCACTGCTTAGGAACAGCTGATGTGTTTTTTTTTTTTTCATTTTCAACCATTGTAGTGTGTACATGTGTTCTGAGGTATGCGTGTTTCTTATTTCTGCAGAGTGTTTGGCTTTGCGATCGTGGCCACGTCCACTCTGAACATGCTGATTCCTGCTGCAGCACGGATCCACTATGGATGTGTCATCATGGTCAGGATATGCCAGGGTCTTGTGGAGGTACACCATCTGGGTTTATGACTCAGTGCATTAGTAAAGTGCAGCTCAGAAATCTGGACTTTACCACCATTCCATTCCAAAGCTATCAATACAAATCATACCTGATTTATTAATAAAATAGAAGTTTTTCCCCTTATATAGGTTTTGTATCGATAACTGCTCAAAATACTTTAAAGACAACCTGAAATCAAACCTGACCTTTCTTTTCGTTGCTGTAATGTGTTCCCAATTATATTGCCCCCAATATATTAGCACTTAAAAGAGAACATTTTTGTTTTTCTGTACTTCTTTGTGCTTTTTGCTCACATTAGCAGGTATATATGGGCAGGAAAAATATTTAAATCATATTGGCTGGTGTTGAGTGGTATATCAGATATATTCCATTCAGCTAGCATGATATTGAACAAGTTGAAGACAAGTAGCTGAATGGAATATATCTCATATACTGTGAAAAAAAGCCATTATTATTATTATTATTATAATACATATTCCTTTCGGGTGTTCAATGCGTCTTTCTCATCTCATCTCATTATCTCTAGCCGCTTTATCCTGTTCTACAGGGCCGCAGGCAAGCTGGAGCCTATCCCAGCTGACTACGGGTGAAAGGCGGGGTACACCCTGGACAAGTCGCCAGGTCATCACAGGGCTGACACATAGACACAGACAACCATTCACACTCACATTCACACCTACGCTCAATTTAGAGTCACCAGTTAACCTAACCTGCATGTCTTTGGACTGTGGGGGAAACCGGAGCACCCGGAGGAAACCCACGCGGACACGGGGAGAACATGCAAACTCCACACAGAAAGGCCCTCGCCGGCCACGGGGCTCGAACCCGGACCTTCTTGCTGTGAGGCGACAGCGCTAACCACTACACCACCGTGCCGCCTTCAATGCGTCTTTCTCTTTCAAAATTCTCTCAAAATCTTCCGTATTTAACGAAGCAAACCTGGCGGCCATGTTTGTTTACACATTGTCCCAGTCGCTCGCTAGCGCAGAAGTTTTACGTCTCTGATGTGTGACGTCATGTTGTCTTGACAACCATGCAATATTGTAAACCATATTCAACGCTCATTCTCCATTGGGTAGAGTGACGTAATACACATAGGATAAGCGATATGCTAACAATATTGCATGCTATCGAACCAAATGAATGAAATCTGCTAGAATGGAATGGAATACGTGTTTTTATTCCAACAAAAAACTGTCCTGTATGTATAATAATATGTAAGGAAGAAAACAACTGGGGGCATACTATTATAGGAAAATAATCAACAACTTGGTGGTGTGATGCTTCCTAACTGAAGCGGAAAAACTGTTACCACCCTGAAGTTGATTATTTTCTGATAGCACCGTGTCCCAAAATGTTTTTATTTCCCTTATACCACATCAATTTTCCAGCATTTTTTTAAACTTATGAACAATACACGAGCTTTTTAGCTGTTTAAAGTGATGTTTAATGTTATGAAATGTCCATAAAACAAGTTGTTAAACAGCTATAAACCGTCGTTCCCTTACCAGCCTCTCTTTTTTCTGCCTCTTGAAGTTAATTAAAAAAAAAAAAAAACAGCTTATGTTACCAAGAAACTGCAAAGAGGCAACGTCCTCTGTCCTGAAGACTTTCCAGTTTTGGAAAGTTGACACTGGAGACTCCTTCCATAAATGTGAAACAAAAGTGTCCTTACAGAAAACTTCACCAGAGCAACGATTATTTTTGTTATTCCTTGTTAAATAACACATTTTTAATCTGATTATTATTAGTATTTATTATATTATGTAAACCATTCACGTTACAAGTCCTTGTGTAAGCTGTTACTATGGAAACGATAATGTATCAGAACGAAAGCGTTAATTAACAGTTATTCGCTGAAGGCGAAGTGAATATCGGTGAATAATAACTGAGACGAAGTTGAGGTTATAATTCACCGATATTCACTGAGCCTGAGGTGGATAATTGTTTTAGCATAAATACACAGGTGATTATTTTTTTTTAAATCATATTAAAAAAAAATTTATTTCAAACTTCAAAAGCGTCATGTAAATGTAATAACGGCGCGGCGGAGACTTGTCACTTGTCTACGCCGAGTCACATAAAATACTTTGTTTTGAAATTGATAAAATAAATCACAATTCCACCTTACCTTTGAATAGTTTTAGACCAAACTTCATAGCATCTTTAGTGCTTTTAGGAACAGCATTTTCTTTCATCATTTCTAATTCTTCCTCACCTACGGTGACAAACCGATTGGCCGCCATTTTGCCGAGTCGCTCGAGGTGATTATCGAGAAATAGTCCAAATTTCTTGACTAGTCAGCACGCACGATTTCCTATAATCACTTCCATACTTGTACTAATACTATATATAGTAAACCTGTGATTTGCCTTGCACCAATCAGAATCGAGAAAGCAGCATTACTGTGGTAGTAAAAATAAATAAATAAACAAATAAAACAATAACCACATCCAGTAATCGTTTCTGCTCAGGATGGCCCAGCGTTTACCATCAGGTTGCTATGGATACCTTCAAGATGATTGTGGACGTTCTCACTTGGATGCTTTAATGGTAGCACTTGCTAAAAACTGTGCACGTTTCATTCAGTATAGAGTGGAAAACTTCACCTGAATATTACAGACATAAAGCTACACATTTATTGAAATCAATGAAGACACTGACGATCTTTCCAACACACTTTACACTGCTTGACTCTGTAGTCGAAGAGTAATGATTTATATCTCGCTCTCTGGTGTCACCCAGATGACGATGGTTTCAGTTTTGAGTCTGGGTCCTCTCAAGGTTTCTTTCTCATGTGGTCTGAGGGGAGTTTTTCCTTGCCACTGTTGCCTCTGGCTTGCTCATTAAGGATGAATCTGAATCTATATCTAGATTTCTGTCGAGCTGCTTTGAGACAATGCCCATTATTAAAAGCACTGTATCAATAAAATTGAATGTAATTGAATTGAAGTCATGATTTAACACACAGTGTATATGTTTTACCAGTGGCGAACTGTTACTATTAGAGCTGGGACTTGAGCTGAGCCAAAACTTAGCCAGACACACCAGAAAAGCAACAGGGCAAAGGATTTTGTAAGGGATTAGCGGCAGGCTGCCAGGTCACTGCGTTGTGCGTAGCTGTCGATGTTGATTTTAAAAGTAACTCCGTAAATTACACAGAGAAATGAATACTTAAGTCTGAGTGAAAAAATACTGTAGCGAACGTGCATGGAAGAAGAGTCTGGAGATTGAAATCTTAGTTTCTCGATCGTTAGCCTATGCTACTTGCTCTCGATAGCACTGGCTTGACTGCTTTATTAGCATTCGCTAACACTACTGATGAACGCTACACCGGCTGGAAGGTGACTTCACTGCTGCTGACGGCGCCAATTCGCAGTTAAGCTCGCGTTGGACTTCGAGAAGGCCGAGAGCGATACATTTTTGGTCCCTCCCACTATAAATCAAAATCTGATTGGTAAATTCATCTGTCACGTCCTACATAAACATACACTGCCATGGCCTTCCGTCCCGGCAATGAAGTCCTAACCAATGAGTGAGCCAGCTCGAAACTCTTCTCAGCCTAGACACAACAAACAAAAAAAATGTCACTGGATAACTCGATTTTAATGTTTTCAGGACAGTAACCCTTTCATTTCTGAAGCTAATGTGATAGAAAATGAGGCCGAATTAGAAGAGAATAATTATAATGAAATTATGAAAGAAGGAAAGCAATTAAAGAATGAAAGAAATGAAATATAACATTTGAAATGCTGATATGTTTGGGCTTCTCTGAAGACGGTTTCCCTCTGTTTTACTCTGTTTCACGTTGAGTTTAAATTTCTTTGGTTTTTCTTTTTGCTCCTCCCACAGGGTGTGTCATATCCTGCATGCCATGGGATCTGGGCCAAATGGGCTCCGCCTCTTGAGAGAAGCCGATTGGCCACAACGGCATTCTGTGGTGAGACTGGCAGCACGCAGACAATCATTTTCAGACATGTAATGAAAATCGAGTAATTCACCTCTAAATATCTCATCTCATCTCATTATCTCTAGCCGCTTTATCCTTCTACAGGGTCGCAGGCAAGCTGGAGCCTATCCCAGCTGACTACGGGCGAAAGGCGGGGTACACCCTGGACAAGTCGCCAGGTCATCACAGGGCCGACACATAGACACAGACAACCATTCACACTCACACCTACGGTCAATTTAGAGTCACCAGTTAACCTAACCTGCATGTCTTTGGACTGTGGGGGAAACCGGAGCACCCGGAGGAAACCCACGCGGACACGGGGAGAACATGCAAACTCCACACAGAAAGGCCCTCGCCGGCCCCGGGGCTCGAACCCAGGACCTTCTTGCTGTGAGGCGACAGCGCTAACCACTACACCACCGTGCCGCCCACCTCTAAATATATTACAATTTTTAAAAAATCCTTCACTCACCCTTTGTAGAATTAAAATTAGCCTGAACATTTGTGTGCTTGGAAACAGGCATTTTTTAACAAACTATAATTGAGTCTCCATGGGTCTAATGGTGTCTGATTTATTTATTGATTGATTTACATGACCAGCCTTGTGATGTATATTGCATATAGCTTGTATATTTTTGACATTGTGATTATATGCAATAAAAAGCTTTATTTCGTTTCTGAATCAGGGTCATATGCAGGGGCTGTGGTGGCGATGCCCCTGGCTGGTGTATTAGTACAGTATACTGGATGGTCATCTGTTTTTTACGTATATGGTAAGTAACAACCACATACAAATGCAGAACTTTTTTATCCTGCCTCTCTCATTAACTACACACCTCCTAGGCAAACAGCGATACTTAATTAAGCTGTATAACGATATACGTTTAGCTCCATAATATAACACGGATATGTGCTTCAGGGAACTAATGTAATGGTTACAGTCTACTGAGTAGCTAGGGAAGTTAACCAGCTACTGGAGTCTGGACCCGCTGATGTTTTCTGGCAGTTAAAAGGGTTAACAGATGTTGCGTTTGTCTGTAGTCAATATTAATCAGTAGGCAAGTAACAGTATATCGTGCAACAATAAAGTGCAATACAAACTAGATAGAGACTGTGACTAAAGCCAGAGTAATTTGCGCTACCTGAACTTTGTCAATTGAAGGTCAAGGTGAAGGTCATTTTGCTGAACAAAATAAAAAAAAACTGATTGAAAAAAATCATGAAAATTGACTGAGTTATAAGTGATTGAAAAAAAGCCCCTTTTTCATGGATCATTCTGGTTCAGTGATCTGGATCAGCACCAAAAGTCATAGCAACGTATTTCAGCCCAGAGGTATTCTTCCTATGAAATTTGGTGATAATTGGTTGAAAAATGAGGGAGAAATAGCGTCCTAAAAATGTTAGGAGAATAATAATAATAAGAAGAAGAAAGTACAAAGATCCTGAGTGAGACTAACAATTTGTGCTACTGCTGCTTGTGCGAATTAATAAAAAAATGAATCATGACTATTATCAGGCTGCGTAATCTTCATTGTTCCTAGCTGTAATTGTGTTGTTCAGACAGCAGAAGACACAATAACGTACAGTAGTGGGAATGCACATGACTTCACCCTAGGTGGAAGTAACGCAGCTCTAATGCTGCAAAAACACACAAAAAAACCAGACCTAAACTGTGAAAGAGCTGTTGTGTGATTGTACAAATAGATCTAGCAAGAAATCAGAGCTCTGTTTTGACAGACTGTCGAAAGCTAAGGAGAAGAGAAGCAAATGGAGGGAGTAGAAATGTTCATAAGTTTATTAAGAAATGGCCTATTTGCAATTAACCTTTTTTAATTTTTAATAAAAGGAATATTTTAGTTAAAAGGCTGTTATATTTTATTTCAAACTTGACAGATGTGGGCAAATAATTATTGTTGGTTATTAAAAAATGAAAAAAAACCCTAATTTATTTAACAAAAGAAATATTTAAGTTGATGTAGAATAGAAAAATAAATTTGGCAATTTTTGGATATAAAATTTTCTTCATTTAATTTTTTTTCAACACTATCTGAAAACAAATTACATTGTTGTACCCCTAAAGGTACAACGGCTTGTCACTGGAGCAGTAACCTCTAAGGCACTTATTTGTACCATTTATATACTGATTGGGAACATATATGTACCTTTTTCACTCTGAAAAGGTACACATAGTAACCTTGAAGTCCAATAATGAGCCGTAGGGGTACGTTAGTGTAGATTGTACCTTGGGGAACAGAAATGGACTCCTGCTGTACCCCTATTTCTAACTGTGTAGGTAGAGCAGGGAAAGTTGGAAAACATGCAGAGCAGGAGACCCCATGAGCATGATTAAGAACCAGTGCGCTATGTTAAGGAAAGGTGCTTCAGTGCTTCCTTTCCTATCTCCTTTACCATCGGATACACCGGACCGTCCTGTGCAGTCAGATTCTCTTAGCACCGCAGTTGTCTTTTCCTACGACCTTATGGGACCTTGAGGGACAGAAATGGACTCCTCCTGTACCCCTATTTCTGACAGTGAAAGATATTGTGGGAAAATCAAATTGTGAATCGAATATCATGAATCGAATCGAATCGTGAATTGGGTGAATTGTTACATGTCTAGTAATCACAGTTTCCTGTTTCCTCCTCTTTTCCTCTACGTCTCTTCCTGCATCCTATTTGTCTCTCAGGTAGCATCGGGATACTGTGGTATCTCTTCTGGATCTTGGTGTCATATGAGAGTCCAGCTGCTCATCCTACAATCACTCCAGAGGAGAGGAAATACATTGAGGATGCCATTGGAGAGACTGCAGGGCTGGTCAACCCCCTTCAGGTGAAAATTTGCTGACGGTGACACGGGCTAATGATGTATTCATGTCACAGCACCGGTGACTCCAACTATCTGTGGCTTTATTCTATCCACATTCACTGGATATGAGCAAGCGTGCTCTGATTGGCTACTCTACTACTAGGATATCAACTCATATACCGTGAGTAGAGAAAAACAAAATGGCAGAGCGTGTTGCTGAACCAGCCGAGGACAAAATAAAAACTCTACTTGAAAACAAAACCCCAAAAAATATTTAAAAAAAAGCAACAAAATATGGAATGAAATTATTTGATGGTAAGAACATATTTATTTTTCAAGAATTATTATTATTATTATTATAAGGGCGGCACGGTGGTGTAGTGGTTAGCGCTGTTGCCTCACAGCAAGAAGGTCCGGGTTCGAGCCCCGTGGCCGGTGAGGGCCTTTCTGTGTGGAGTTTGCATGTTCTCCCCGTGTCCGTGTGGGTTTCCTCCGGTTTCCCCCACAGTCCAAAGACATGCAGGTTAGGTTAACTGGTGACTCTAAATTGAGCGTAGGTGTGAATGTGAGTGTGAATGGTTGTCTGTGTCTATGTGTCAGCCCTGTGATGACCTGGCGACTTGTCCAGGGTGTACCCCGCCTTTCGCCCGTAGTCAGCTGGGATAGGCTCCAGCTTGCCTGCGACCCTGTAGAACAGGATAAAGCGGCTAGAGATAATGAGATGAGATGAGATTATTATTATAGCCAAAGTCAGAATCCTTCCTGCACCATTCATGGTGCGTTTGGCGGTGCCGATCTCTGTTTCATAGCCCTCGGGTCATACCAAAGACCATCATAAAAATGGTGCCTACTGCCATCTGGCAAGGCACGCTGGAATACAGATGCGAGTGTGGAGTCAAACTCTCGCGGTTACCAGAGGACTAGCCCCCCTCTGTAACCCTAGCTATGTAATATAGGCGAGAGGCCGAGGGCTTTTATTATAGCATTTTTCACAAATTCCTACTGTCATTTCGCCAGTTTGTTTAGATTCTAAGCGGAAATGATTTTGTTGGACGTTTTGTATAAAGTTTTTATTTATGGAATTTGCAAAAAATAAAAATGCTCCGTTTCTCAAAATCCAGTGAATGTGGATAGAATAAAACAGTTATTCCACTCAATCTCGCCGTACACGGTTTATAGCCAACTCGGTGCTACGCGCCTCATCGGCTATCAGCTCATGTACGACTCGATTGAGTGGAATAACTGTTAAATATGTGATTGAAGTATAACATTATCAGTCATCTCCATGCTGTGGCCACAATGGTCAACACTGGACTGATTTCTCATTCATTTTAAAATACAAGTTGCCGCAAGTTAAATATTTTGTGACTACAAATAAAAAAAACTCTGGAAAAACCTAACTCACGGCCTCAGTATATTCATTTATAGCCACAACAGTTACCACCATATCACCTCATCAACTTCATACTTATTCACCGCGGAGCTTTAAAATTACCAAACACATAAGCCTACACTAACATACCTGCAATGGCAGCATGAACACACTGTTTTTTTCTCACTTTAATCCTTGTATCAACTGCTCTCCCTCCCAACTTTCTTCTTTTATTTGGCTGCATGTATTTGCTTGTACCACCCAGTATGTGTCTCAGAGAGAACGAGTGACTTCGGCTTTTGTGCTCACTGCAGAAATTCAAAGCACCTTGGCGTCATTTTTTCACCTCCATGCCAGTATATGCCATCATCGTGGCCAACTTCTGCAGAAGCTGGACCTTCTACCTGCTCCTCATCAGCCAGCCTGCATACTTCGAGGAGGTTTTTGGTTTCGAGATCAGCAAGGTGAAACACAAACTTGCAGCCACACGCCTACGTAGAACAAAATAGCAAAATACAACAACATACCAAACGTGTAGGCAGTGTTAAGCGTGCATTTGTACATAACCGCCTCCTCAACATGTGTGCACATTTTCTCAGATTGTAGCTGAAATGGAGAACTTCTGAGTCATAGGCATGTTGGGTTGAAATCCCAGTTTTCTCTGAGGAGACATTTTAGGCATCTAGAATTGTGTGCAACAATAGTGTAAAAACATTTTAAATAATAATGTCAAATTGTGCTACTCTTCTCTGTCTTTCTCAGGTGGGGTTGGTGTCTGCGCTGCCTCACCTGGTGATGACCATCATAGTGCCGCTGGGGGGGCAGCTGGCTGACTACCTGAGATCACACAACATAATGAGCACCACGAATGTCCGCAAGCTCATGAACTGCGGAGGTGAGAGAAAGACAGAAAGAGGGAAGTAAAACTAGATTGTGTGTGTGTGTGTGTGAATTTTTAATCTGGTTTAGCAGCTGGGATTAGAATCACCGAGGCATAATTTCATAGAGCAGTGAACAGGTACGGTACACTGCGGACATGACCTATAAAAACACTCTCTTCTCTCTAAGGGCCCGGTCCCACAACACCGATAACTATAACTACACCTATAACTACAACTACGACTATACCTCTGCCTGAATTTAGTTCCAGTCTGGAGCAGTCACACCACAACTATAATCCCGAATATAATCTCGCTTGGTCCTGCTACTCAGGTAAATAAATGCATGCAATTTAGAAATGGTCATGGAAGTTTTTTCCACGTAGTAGCACATTATTCCGGGCGGCACGGTGGTGTAGTGGTTAGCGCTGTCGCCTCACAGCAAGAAGGTCCGGGTTCGAGCCCCGTGGCCAGCGAGGGCCTTTCTGTGTGGAGTTTGCATGTTCTCCCCGTGTCCGCGTGGGTTTCCTCCGGGTGCTCCGGTTTCCCCCACAGTCCAAAGACATGCAGGTTAGGTTAACTGGTGACTCTAAATTGACCGTAGGTGTGAATGGTTGTCTGTGTCTATGTGTCAGCCCTGTGATGACCTGGCGACTTGTCCAGGGTGTACCCCGCCTTTCGCCCGTAGTCAGCTGGGATAGGCTCCAGCTTGCCTGCGACCCTGTAGAACAGGATAAAGCGGCTACAGATAATGAGATGAGATGAGATGAGCACATTATTCCGGGTCGTACTGTACAGCTCGGACTTCAAAACTTCGGACTTCATGTACACACTCCGGTGGTTGATAAAATACGGATAGGTCACGGATTACAGAAATATAATTAAAAAGGATACAAAACACAGAGTGGTTACGGATTTTAAAGGAGAACTGAAGTAATTTTTAAACTTGCTTTATTTCTTAATTAACGTGTTATTCAATTCCGTTTTCGGTTTTAGTAACCTCATATCGTGACTCGTATTGGCAACTAATTGCAATTAAATATTATACTTATCAGCCTATTCGGTTTTTAGCCGTGTTGAATTTAGTTCGTTTGGTCCACGGCAGGCGTCGCTTATCCGCGCGATCTTCACGAGCCTTGTGCGAGACTTCGAAATGTGAAGCGTCAGCCAGGTGTCAGTGCCGCCATTTTGAAAACTGTTTTCCAAACGAAATATTGCACAAAAACGAGTTTAAATGACGATTACTGCCTACTTTTTTCAGCAATCGAAAGAGGGCGCACGTCTTTTGACAACGTTGGCAGATGTCGGTCACTTTGATTTCCGCTGTACGTTTACTTCCGTCCTACAATGTCTCGCACAGGTCTCAACGAATCTCGTTTACGGCCATCGCTTTGACATATGGACTGATATATTACATAGCGTATTTCAAACACTCATAACTTGCTAAAGCAGTGACAAAATAGCGATCAAAAATGCATTCCTATATTTAATAAAATGAGAAATAGAATTTTGATAATAAAAAAATTTGCCTTTAGTTCTCCTTTAATACGGATGCATCACAGGTGCTAATAATTAACGGACTGGTCACGGACATTTCAGTATATTACAGATTGGTTACTGATTTCATATGGATGATGCATCATGGATAAAAAATTAAGAAGTCTAAAACAATTAAATGTTTGGACTGCCGAAGTTCGTAATTAAAATATCTTACCTGCATTTATATGTTTACTTTATTAATTTACTATTGATATTTCATGGAAAAAATCGCATATCCATGAATAAAAGATCCGTGCTTTGTGTTATATATTTTTTTATTGTCCGTGAATCCGTATTCCGTGACTTCATGACGTAACAAGGATGTACAAAGATGCCCAGGGAAAACAGCACATGCTCAGATAATGTCACATGTAAACAATTACCTGATTGGTCAGATGTTTATCGGATCAGGTCCAGGCCTGGAAAAATGGCTCCAGAAGCAATCTCACTGATACGGATAAACCCAGGCCTGGGCTATAGGGAGCGTTATCGGTCTGGTGTGACCACCAACTACATAAACTGCAGGGGACCGATTTACTTACAATTATCGTTATAGTTGTAGTTATCAGTATTGTTGGACTGGGCCTTAAGCCAAATCTGTCAAACACACATCCTGGTATAGAGTATAGACGTAGAGTTACAGAGATGCCAACATTTTATAGTTTAGTCGAGTTTTGGCCCTTTGGTGATCTTGGAGGCACCGTAAAACTATTTTTTGCTTCTTCAGATAAAGCAGGAGTTAGATGAATCACGAATAACATTTGCCTGGCAGAGAAGCCAGTTCACTGAAGGGGAAAGGACATAGGATGCATACACTGTGTCTAATTTATTTATAGTTTGTGAATAGATTTATTTATAGTTATCGTTAAAGTTATAGTTATCGGTATTGTGGGACTGGGCCTTTACTCTCAGTATTCAGTAATTTGTTGTAGTTTTAGAAATTGGGCAATTAGAACCCCTGAGTCCTGAACCTATTGACGATAGATAGATAGATAGATAGATAGATAGATAGATAGATAGATAGATAGATAGATAGATAGATAGATAGATAGATAGATAGATAGATAGAACTTTATTGGGAGGAATAAACAGAGAAAGAAAATAGAGAAAACTTCTAGATAAATTAATTATTAACATATACAAATATAAAAAATAAAATATGGGGAAAAAAATCTAGCAGGAGAGGTATTGCACATTATATTATTATAAGTTGGAGATTGAATAAATAATCGCCAAACTTGTGAGAAACCGTTTCAGTCAGCCACCGATTTACTGCTGTAATCATAAAGGCTGTCCTGTGCTTATCCCAGGACCCTTATTCACAATATACAGTGCGTACTCATAATAAATATCTTTTCAGCACACCCGGTACTGTTTCACTTTGTAGTCTTGAGTTGTAGAAAAGTAATTAATATACTGTATATATACACACATACACATAACCAGGTTTTAAAAATGCATCATCGTCAATTTGTGAGATGTTCAGTGAGGAGACGGTTATTTATCCTTTAAGGAAAAAAGGAGTTTCCACGGTTAGATAAAACTGTAACTGTAGCTTTGCATCAGACTGCATCATAGCACCACGGTGATGATTAATTTCCAATAAGAGCAAGCCCTGTCGTGTTTTATTCCTTGCTTATGACTAATCGTAATGTGGACCAGCATGTTGATGCAGTGTGTTTTGCAGGATTTGGAATGGAGGCCACGCTGCTGTTGGTGGTGGGATTCTCTCACACTAAAGGCGTGGCCATATCATTCCTCATAATGGCTGTTGGCTTCAGTGGGTTTGCTATATCAGGTTAGAAGAACGTGTTCTATAATTTAGAATATATTACACATAGCACACAAGCCTAGCACATAATATACAGGTAAATTACAGAAGGAATATCTCTCTCTCTCTCTCTCTCTCTCTCTCTCTCTCTCTCTCTCTCTCTCTCAGGCTTTAATGTGAATCATTTGGACATCGCGCCACGTTATGCCAGCATCCTGATGGGTATTTCTAACGGAGTGGGCACCTTATCAGGCATGGTGTGCCCTCTTATAGTGGGAGCCATGACCAAACATAAGGTATATGCTAATAATAACATGTGCCTGTTTTACACTCTCTCTCTCTCTCTCTCTCTCTCTCTCTCTCTCTCTCACATCCCTGCATTCATGCTCTGTTACTTGGTTTTGTAAAGCATTTGGAAACACTATAAGGTTCTTATAACATGTATTATTCTATCCACATTCACTGGATATGAGCAATCGCGCGCTCTGATTGGCTACTCTACTACTAGGCTATCAGCTCATACTGTGAGTAGAGAAAAACAAAATGGCGGAGGACGAAATAAAAACTCTACTCGACAACAAAACCCCAAAAATTATCAAGTATTTAAAAGAAACAGAAATCGCGAAAAGAATATACTTTTTTGTTTGTTTGTTTGTTTGTTGGTTGGTTGGTTTTCCCCCAATGTCTCCTGTTCCACACTCCACCAGTCGGTGGCGGTAATGCACCTTTAAGTTGGTTTGCCAGCTACCAAAAAACCCTAAAGAAGAAGAAAAGACCCCCAAAAATACAACAAAAAAAGCAACAAAATATGGAATGAAAGTATTTGATGGTAAGAACACATCTTTTTTATTTTTCAAGAATTATCATTATTATTATAGCATTTTTCACAAATTGCTACTGTCATTTCGCCGGTTTGTTTACATTCTAAGCGGAAATGATTTTGTCAGACGTTTTGTATAAAGTTTTTATTTATCGAAGTTGCAAAAAATAAAAATGCTTCGTTTCTCAAAATCCAGTGAAAGCGGACGGAATAAAACAGTTATTCCACTTAATCTCGTCGTACATGGATGATAACTCGGTGCTACGCGTCTTGTTGGCTATCAGTTCTTGTACGACTCGATTTCGTGGAATAACTGTTAAGTATACGCTTCTTACATACAGGTTCATCGAAGTTGAATCGATAAAATCAGTTCAGAAAAATTGCATAGCCATAGTAAATAAGCCAGCGTCTGTCATTCTGTCACAACTACCATTACTTTCTCATTGATACGATCAACATATACGACTGCCAAAATATTATAGCATCTATCTTACTGCATGTTTTTTTCCCCCCCAGACACGTGAAGAGTGGCAGTATGTCTTCCTCATTGCATCATTGGTTCATTATGGAGGTGTAGTCTTCTATGGTACGCCTCGTTTTTGAAAATTAATGTTAATGCATGATGTCTTTTTAGAGACAAATAAAGACAAATCTGAACATCTCTTGAAAATTCATAATGAAATAAAAAAAAATACAAACCAGATATTTCAATCATATTTCACGGGCTTTGTTTCTCAGGGATATTTGCATCGGGAGAGAAGCAGCCATGGGCCGATGCTGAGAACACCAGCGAGGAGAAATGCGGCATACTGGAAGAAGACGAGTTGGCCAATGAGACTGAAGAGCTTTACAGAATGGGTGGACAGTATGGTGCCATTAACCAGCCAAACACCGCTGAGCCAAAAGGGAGTGGAGGTGGGGGCGGAGCTGGATGGGTCTCAGACTGGGATAAAACAGAAGAATATGTACAACCAGTCGGGAGAAATAGTTATCTTTATGGAGAAGAGGGTGAGAGGGAGCTCACATAGTGGGAGTGGTCCATATTTCCAGTCCCGGAGAGTTGGAGTCTAGCACAATTTCCCTGCTCATAGACACAGAGTGATGTATGTGATCTATAGTTGAACCCTCATTACCAAGCCCCATGCTGGACAAAGCTTTTGTTGAGATGGACAGGGACACCAATAGGAATTTTGGGTCTCCATATAGGTTCATGCATTAGTCTTCTCCAAGATAGTTTTAGTTCTTCGGGTTACCCTTGGGCCTTCTTTCTACTCTCTTTAATTTTTAGTTCTAACTCGAACCTTTACTAGTCCCCCAAAAGGATAAATCAAGGAACCCATTTTTGTCTCTACCCAAATCAAGCCCATTTTCTTGTAGGTGGTTGTGTGACTGACTTTGTGAAACAGGAGAATGGAGAAAATATGCAAGTGATTTACTGGCCTTTTGGGTAATATTGGTTAGTTGGCTAACATTAGATAAGTAACCAGCTGGCTGAAGTGTTGGTGAGGTAGCTAACAATAAATGTAGGTGAATGTGTGTTGGTGTTATATTCGTAATTATATCCCAAATTCACTTTTTCAGTACATGTCGTTGGATTTGCGCCCATGTTTTTTGGCTACTGTATATACTGGAGCCATAGAGCTTGGAATTTTCCACCAACACAACACCAATTGCAGCCAAGTTAACATTATTTATAGGTCTCCGAGATTTTGAGTTAATGAGACGTGAATAAAACCCATTAATTTCAAGTGACCAGTTAAAGCAGCTAAGAACTCATTAAAGCTAGACTGCCTTTCAGATTTTTCAAGTGTAGGTCATAAAAAGAATTTTCCCCGACACCCAATTATTTTTGTTTAGTGGACCAAAAGCTCCTGAATTCAAATCACAGACTTCCAATTTTATTAGTTTTTTTCTAATAGAAGCATTAATGAATTTATGCCCACATGGCCTTAAATTCTCCGCTATTTTTTCCTGCTTCACCATGACACAATTCAAGATACTACATCATGCATCACGTGGTGGGCTTTCCCCGTTCGCGCAAGGCATTGTGGGATACAAATTTGAAACAGGAGAGAAAAATGGAGGACGTGAGTGTGCGAATGAAACGTGAAAGACCGACTACAGTAACGGAAAGCGAGAAGAAAAGACGTTATGTTATATACGAAGGAAAGGAAACGCAGGACCAAACTAATAAATATCGGCGCTCAGCGAGCACCTCGGTGTGATCAGCTGTTCGTTTAGCGACAGAATGATGGAACGGTCAGTGCACGCTCAAAGGTAAACCTGCACATGCGCACACACACGGACTTCCTCTGTCTGCTTGACTGCGCGAAGCGAGCGATTTCATGCACATTTGCTTTAATCCCTTCAAATTAAATAACTTCCCAGCCACAGAATGGCCTGATATTTTGTGAGATATTACAGAAATAAACATGTATCACAACGACCAAATTTCAGAGGGAACTAAATTTCACCGATTTTATGAAATCGAAAAGCCGTCTTGCTTTAATAATGCTGCATTCAAGGTAAAGTTACAACTTGTAATTCCCTACCAGCAACTGGTAAAAGCCTCCGAAAATATCCGCTCAACTTGAAATTTCATCTCATGAACTTAGGGTAGTCTTTCCAGCTATCAGTCCCTTCCCTGTTTACAGTGTGACATTGAATCAACATGGCAGCTCGCACTAGTGACCGGTGTAAAGTCCCCCGTTTTTACTTTTAAATTAGTTTATAGCAGTATTGGCTTTAGACTTTATGTGACTTTATTCAGTTAATATCCAGACACAATACTTGGTTAAATCTATGATATTGACCATCCTAATCACTGTTTTGAGTTGTATTAGAGTTATCTAACGTTAGCCGGCTAGTTTGTTGCTAAAGCTACGCACTATTGTCCACTGGCTAGCTTGTTGATAGTGCTTCTTGCTGTTATTGTCCTGCAATTTCAGTCCAAAATGGTGAAAGTTTGAAGTTTGCTGTACTAGAACAGTACCAGTATACCAAGTCACTAACAGTAAGCCTGTAACTGTAAAAGTGCAGTTAAAGTAGTTTTTGATTAGTTAGTCATTTTGATTGGAGGCGAAGTGGCCAAGTGGTTAGAGTGCTTGACCACTAAGCGAACGGTCCCCGGTTCGAGCCTCGGCTCGACGGGGATCTGGGGCTCGCTCCCTGTCCACCCAGCAGTGAATGGGGACCTGGTGGAAACACTGGGGGAAGTAAGGCGGCGAGGAAAGGAACTGGCCACCCTACCTCACTATGCCGATGGCCCAGGACAAGTGCGCTCTCTAACAGGCACTCCCCCAATGTACGAATCGTATATGGGACCCTCTCTTCTTCTTCATTTTGATTAGTTAGTAGTTTTGATCTCTAAAAGCGCAAACACTTTCATAGAGGCGTCCATGTTTTTTTTCCCACTTCACATGGAGAATGTGTTAAAGTGTCAAAAAAAGGATGCTATTACAAATTGCAAATTACCATGAAAGTAGCATAAACATAATTTTGATCATTGTTGGGTGGGCTTTGATCATTTCCACTACTGTAACAATTATTGTCTTAAAAAAAATCACAGACCCTATGGATATGCTTCACAGACCCCTGGGGGTCCCAAATGACACTTTCGAACCGCTTGTAGATCCTGACATCCAATAAATACTGGTGAAGATGCCTATTTTATGCCAATTACCACTTATGTCTTTGTTCTTTTTAGGACGGTTTAATTTGGTTGGATAATCAAAGGCTTTGTCCGCCCAAGCTTGGGCTTCTGCTGCCCAGGTTCAGGCTTCACATAATGAGTCTGTGGGGCTGCAGATAAATATTACTGCCTCGACCTGGAATTAGAGTAAAGTATATTCCGTTAAATCATGGGGGTCTTTGAGCAGGGGAATCACTAAACTGGGTTTCCGATGGATTTCAGCTCTCCACAGCTAGACTTGAAAACCCCTGAGTTAACCTGGTAGAGCAAACAGAGACAGAATTCACACGAAAGTGAAAGATCTTTCACAGTTATTCCACGAAATCAAGTCGTACATGAGCTGATAGCCCACGAGGCGTGTAGCACCGAGATTGACGAGACTGAGTGGAATAACTGTTTTATTCTATCTGTATTCACTGGGTTTTGAGAAACAGAGCATTTTTATTTTTTTGCAAATTCAATCAATAAAAACTTTATACAAAACGCCCGACGAAATAATTTCCGCTGAGAGTGTAAACAAGCCGACAAAATGACAGGAGCAATTTGTGAAAAATGCAATAATGATAATTCTTGAAAAATAAAAAAAGGTACGTTCTTCCCATCAAATACTTTCATTCCATATTTTGTTGCTTTTTTTATATTTATTGGGGTTTATTTTCAAGTAGAGCTTTTATTTCATTCTCGGTTGGTTCAATAACGCTCCGCCATTTTGTTCTTCTTCGTCTTTAGGGTTTTTTGGTGGTCGGCAAACCAACTTAAAGGTGCATTACTGCCACCGACTGGGCTGGAGTGTGGGACAAGAGATATTGGGGGGGGGACCTATATCTCATCTCATCTCATCATCTCTAGCCGCTTTATCCTTCTACAGGGTCGCAGGCAAGCTGGAGCCTATCCCAGCTGACTACGGGCGAAAGGCGGGGTACACCCTGGACAAGTCGCCAGGTCATCACAGGGCTGACACATAGACACAGACAACCATTCACACTCACACCTACGGTCAATTTAGAGTCACCAGTTAACCTAACCTGCATGTCTTTGGACTGTGGGGGAAACCGGAGCACCCGGAGGAAACCCACGCGGACACGGGGAGAACATGCAAACTCCACACAGAAAGGCCCTCGCTGACCCCGGGGCTCGAACCCAGGACCTTCTTGCTGTGAGGCGACAGCGCTAACCACTACACCACCGTGCCGCCCCGGGACCTATATTATTTTAGCTATTTCTGTTTCTTTTAAATACTTGATAACAAGACCGCTATTTTTTTTCTCTACTCACCGTATATGAGCTGATATCCTAGTAATAGAGTAGCCAATCAGAGCGCACGATTGCTCATATCCAGTGAATGTGGATGGAATAAAATGAAATACTGAACACAGTGACATCTGTAGAGTGAAACAAACTCAAATTTAACATGGCAGATGGGAAGTTAGAGGGGAGTATGAAGGAGTAAATGATTGTGCTGGTAAGAAAAATATTTCTTTAAGGATTCTTTGAATAATCAGGTTCTACTTGGTACCATCTGTTGTAGAGTTCGACATAGAACCCCATAAGGGTTCCCCTGAAGACGTGTAGGTTTTAATGACGTTTATTGTACTGTACATGAAACTGGAAGGTGTGTCCGGCTGAAAGATAATGTTGTATCTGAATTTGCATTTGAATTTGTGTGTGTGTCAGTGTGGATTTTGATGGTGCTGTGTTCTAATTCCAGTATTTTAGGCTTTCTGCCAAAATCACTGTAATGCACTTAATATGAGGATAAATACCAGATGTGTACCTTTCGTGTAAGCGCGTGTGTGTGTGTACTTGTGTGTGCATGTATGTGTATGTGTGTATGCTTTATTTTTATTTGCTGTGCACAATTCCTTGTGCTTGTCCATAGGTCCATGGTCAGCACACAGATCAGCCTCTCTGCCTCATTTCCCTATAAAACATCGATTATTGAAGTTCACAGCTGTACATGATCATATAAGTCTCATTAGTTGTGTGTGTACATGTGTATGCTTACATGTTGCCCACCAGAATTATTGGCATCCTTCATAAAAATATTAGGAATAATGTTTTAAAAATGTATATGGCAAAATTATTGACACCCCAAAGGAATCTTTTAAATAAATGCAAACAACTTATTGCTATTTATTTATTTATTTACATTTTAAAAACTTAACAGTTCCTGTATATTTGAGCTCAAAATATCCCTTATTGCATGTGTTATTGTGAACATATACATTTTTATTCCTTTTCATGAAGGGTGTCAATAGCTGTAGTGTGTGTGTGTGTGTGTGTGTGTGTGTGTGTGTGTGTGTGTGTGTGTGTTTGAAAGACATCAAAGCTATGAATTGTAATGTGATGTACAGCAATGGGTAGAAACCTGCTAGACAACCTTCTAAATACAGTATCTGATGTATTATTTACAGTAACACACAAGTATTCACACACCGTGTTGTGAAATCCTGATTACATATCTGTTCATTGACAGGCACTTGACGCAAGATAATTTCACACCTTTAGAAACACTCTATCTAGGGTTCAGCTGAAGCACACATTCCAGTCTGAGAGCAGAAATCAAGTGTAGACATAATGATGGAAATAATTCTGACTTTGTCCGTTAAAATGTGATGTTTCTAATTTTGTTGATTTTTTTTCTTTATCATTGTTTTCCCTAAATGCTGTGATTATGTGTGAAGAATGAATAAATTGTTCGATGATCCTTTTTTTTTTTTGGAAAACAAATATAAATGAACAGAAGTGAGTAAAATCTATATGTGAAATTTCCCTATGTGCAATAAAACTGATGAATCAGTAACAGATTAATTGTATTATTCCTGTTTGTGTATTGGATTTGATTATTTATTCGCTGTTAATTAACATAATTACAGCTAAGAACAATAGTAATAGTATCCTAATATAATAGTGCTGGTAAATGTGTCAATACTCATGATATTTACACTTCACTGATTTATTTTTCTTCTTGTGTACTTCTCTCTCTCTCTCTCTCTCTCTCTCTCTCTTTCCCACTGAGGGCATCTGCTCCACTCTAATCTTTGCCTAAAATCACCAAGATAATCCCTCTATCCATCTGTCATGAGACTGTAGTAAAGTACGACAGTCATCTGTATTGTGTGTTGCTGCTGACATCGTCTGGTAAAAGGCTGTAAATACAGTATCTAGGTGGTTAATCAGGGTTAATTTGATGTTCAGGAGTGACCACAAATCACCGTGTACATGAAAGCAGAAAGCATGAAATACAGGCACGACAAACACTAATGAAACCTGTTTATTTAATATTATATCTAGCTTAAGTATACAGGCACTAGTGAGTCATGAGACCCAGTGATAAAATAGTTTCCTGTCTTAATGATGAAACTGTACTAATTATTACTCTGAATGGAAAATTGTTGAAAGCAAACAAGGAAATATAAGTTCCCCCAAGGCTCAAAATCCCAGGGGGACAGACAGGGAAGTCCCTTTTTTGCACAGGCTTCAGAGCCTGCACCAGAGGCCGAAGGGGCAGCCTCCGCGCCACCGCCCACTCCAAAGCCTGTTCCAGAGGCCGAGGGGGCGGCCTCTGCACCACCGCCCACTCCAGAGCCTGTTCCAGAGGCCGACGGGGCGGACTCCGTGCCACTGCCCACTCCAGGACCTGTTCCAGAGGCCGACGGGGCAGCCTCCGCGCCACTGCCCACTCCAAAGCCTGTTCCAGAGGCTGACAGGGCAGTCTCCGCACCACCACCCACTCCAGAGCCTGTTCCAGAGGCCAAGGGGGCAGCCTCCGCGCCACCGCCCACTCCAGAGCCTGTTCCAGAGGCCGACGGGGCGGCCTCCGCGCCACTGCCCACTCCAGGACCTGTTCCAGAGGCCGATGGGGCAGCCTCCACGCCACTGCCCACTCCAAAGCCTGTTCCAGAGGCCGATGGGGCAGCCTCCACGCCACTGCCCACTCCAGAGCCTGTTCCAGAGGCCGACAGGGTGGCCTCCACACCACTGCCCACTCCAGAGCCTGTTCCAGAGGCCGAGGGGGCGGCCTCCGTGCCACTGCCCACTCCAGAGCCTGTTCCAGAGGCCGAGGGGGCGGCCTCCGCACCACTGCCCACTCCAGGACCTGTTCCAGAGGCTCACGGGGCAGCCTCCGCACCACTGCCCACTCCAAAGCCTGTTCCAGAGGCTGACATGGTGGCCTCTGCTCCACTGCTCGCTACTGCTAGGTACTGATTAGGTGATCACCTGCACCAAGTCTTATTTAATGAGGAAAATTATAAAAAACACTGCTGTGGTCATCACTATCTTCTTGCAATAGGACCAGTTTGGATGGCAGAAGCAGTACTAGTAGTACCTAAAATTTAATTGAAATGCAAAAATATCTATTCATCATGCCAAAAGAGTTAAAAAGAAAAGTTTTGAGTGAGAAAAAGAAGGGTTCATTTCTGGCTTTACTTGCAGAGGGATACAGTGAACGTCAGGTTGCTTCCATCCTCAAAACTTCAAAGGCGGCAGCTGATAAGAAGAAGGTCAAGCAGCAGACACTAGGGACAACAAAGTGACATACTGGCAGCAGGCATAAACGACTCTTCACTGACCAGGATGATCATCAACTCTTTTGAATGTCACTCAACAACCATAGGATGACATCAAGTGACCTACAAAAAGAATGGCAAATGGCAGCTGGGGTTATGTGCATGGCAAGGACGGTTCAAAACAGGCTCCTCCGGGTGGGGCCAAAGTCATGCAAAGCTAGAAAAAAAGCCCTTCATCAATGAAAAGCAAAGAAGAGCCAGCCTGAGGTTTACTAAAGCCCATAAGGATTGGACTGTATAGGACTGGAATAAGGTCATCTTCTCAGATAAGTCCAATTTTCAGCTTTTCCCATCACCTGGTTGTCTGCTGGTTAGACAGAGACCTGGAGAGGCCTACAAGCCACAGTGTCTCACACCCACTGTGAAATTTGGTGGTGGATCGGTGATGATCTCTGGGTGCTTCAGCAAGGCTGGAATGGAGCAGATTTTTGTTTGGGAAGGACACATGAATCAAGCCATGTACAAGGTTATCCTGGAAGAAAACTTGCTTCTTTCTGCTCTGACAAAACTCTGAGGATTGGGTTTTCCAACAGGTCAGTGCTCCATGCCACACAGCCAGGTCAATCAAGGTGTGGATGGTGGACCACAAGATCAAGACCCTGTCATGGCCAGCCCAGTCTCCAGACCTGAACTCCATTGAAAACCTCTGGAATGTGATCAAGAGGAAGATGGATGGTCACAAGCCATCAAACAAAGCTGAGTTGATTTAATTTTTGCACCAGGA
Source organism: Neoarius graeffei (assembly GCF_027579695.1). NCBI lineage: Eukaryota > Metazoa > Chordata > Actinopteri > Siluriformes > Ariidae > Neoarius > Neoarius graeffei. Next base: position 52,185,111 of record NC_083588.1, read on the forward strand.
GTGGCATAAAATCACCCAAGAGCAACATGAAAGACTGGTGGAGAGTATGCCAAGATGCAGGAAAGCTTTGATTACAACCCCAATTCCAAAAAAGTTTGGACGCTGTGTAAACTGTAAATAAAAAACAAAATTTGACGATTTGCAAATCATGGAAACCCTATATTTCATTGAAAATAGTACAAAGACAACATATCAAAAGTTGAAAGTGAGGTATTTTACTGTGGGGGGGGGTTTCCCCCAAAACACATGCTCATTTTGAATTTGATGTCAGCAACATGTTTCAGAAAAGTTGGGACGGGGCAAAAAAAGACTGAAAAAGTTGCATAATGCTAAAATAAACAAACAAACACAAACAAAAAACCTAAGTTGGTTAATTGGCAACAGCTCAGTAACATGATTGGGTATAAAAAGAGCATCCCAGCAAGGCAGAGTCTCTCAGAAGTAAAGATGGGGATGGGTTCAACGCTATGTGAAAGACTGCATGGGCAAACAGTGCAACAATTTCTGAATAATGTTCCTCAATGTAAAACTGCAAAGAATTTGGGGATCACATCATCTATGGTACAATGCTCTGGAGGGTTCAACGCTCTGTGAAAGACTGTGTGGGCAAACAGTGCAACAATTTAAGAACAACATTCCTCAATGTAAAATTGCAAAAAATTTGGGGAATTTTTTTGGAATTGGGGTTGTAAATGTCAGGGTTATTCCACCAAATATTGATTTCTGAACTCATCCGAAGTTCAAACAGTGGTATTGTGTTTAAAATTGAAGATGATCTTAATTTCTATGCATCATTCAAGGCCTGAAAACACTTCATCTTTTTTGTTATTTTGACCAGTTGTCATCGTTTTCTACAATTAAATGCTCTAAATGACTATATATATATATATATATATATATTTTTTTTTTTTTTTTTAAAGATTTTTTTTGGGCTCCCTTCACCTCCATTGGATAGGACAGTGCAGAGACAGGACAGGAAACGAGCAGGACAGAGAGGGATCGGGAAACGACCCCGGGCCGGAACCGAACCCAGGTCCCCGGACCCACGGCACGGCGCCCCCATAAATGACAATATTTTTATGTGCAATTTGGGGGAAAATTTGTCAGTAGTTTATGGAATAAAGCAAAAATGTTCATGTTCCTCAAACACATACCTATCAATAGTAAAACCAGAGAAACTGATCATTTTGCAGTGAGCTTTTGAGTTTTTTCAAAGCTGTATGCTAATATTCATCCATCCATCCATCTTCTGTAGCCGCTTATCCTGTTCTACAGGGTCGCAGGCAAGCTGGAGCCTATCCCAGCTGACTATGGGCGAGAGGCGGGGTACACCCTGGACAAGTCGCCAGGTCATTGCACAGAGACACGAACAACCATTCACACCTACGGACAATTTAGAGCCACCAATTAACCTGACCTGCATGTCTTTGGACTGTGGGGGAAACCCACGCGGACACGGGTAGAACATGCAAACTCCGCACAGAAAGGTGGGCTCAAACCCAGGACCTTCTTGCTGTGAGGCGACAGTGCTAACCACTACACCACCACTGCTAAAATTCTCATCTCATCTCATTATCTCTAGCCGCTTTATCCTGTTCTACAGGGTCGCAGGCAAGCTGGAGCCTATCCCAGCTGACTACGGGCGAAAGGCGGGGTACACCCTGGACAAGTCGCCAGGTCATCACAGGGCCAACACATAGACACAGACAACCATTCACACTCACATTCACACCTACGCTCAATTTAGAGTCACCAGTTAACCTAACCTGCATGTCTTTGGACTGTGGGGGAAACCGGAGCACCCGGAGGAAACCCACGCGGACACGGGGAGAACATGCAAACTCCGCACAGAAAGGCCCTCGCCGGCCACGGGGCTCGAACCCGGACCTTCTTGCTGTGAGGCGACAGCGCTAACCACTACACCACCGTGCCGCCTAAATTATTTATTATTAATAATATTTCCAATAAACTATTCTTCAGTTATGTAGTGAAATGGCTCAAACTGCAACTAATAGTGTTTTTATTACAGAATTCAGTTGTGTTGAGGTCATGTGTGGAGTCATTTCTTTCCAACCGTTTTGAATATCGGCTCAGCCAATCAGATCAGAGTATTTTACAACGGTTTAAATGCGGCTGGGCCAATCAGATTTTAGAAAAGAAAATATGCGTTTCATAATACACCTTTCGCGTTTATATTACAGCAGAGAGATGATTCTGAAGTGTACTGAATTAGACAACAGCCACGATGACTTCAGTAGTCAGGACACTAGCTTTGCCCTTTTTTACGTCATACTCTAAGCTGATTGGTCTCCTGACGCCAGACTATAAGGAAAGTTAAGCCGCTCTTTAATTGGCTACACTTTGCTTCCTATTACTTCTCAACCAATAGTTTATCAGGCTGTAACAAATCACGAGATTCTATTGGCTGGCTGTGTTTAAAGTCCCGCCCTTCCTCGCCCACAATGAAACAGGGAGAGTCTCAGCTCAGGAGGGTGAAATGTATGAAGATTTATTTAGGATTTAACTTTCGCGTTTCAGAACAAAACCGGCGTAAATTAATATTATATTGAAATACGGATAGTTTTTATTCTTTGGAGCGAATAAAATTTCTTTTGTTGATGTGAATATTTCTTTTTTTTTTTTTGAGTGTTGTCCGAGCGACCGTAATGCGGCTCAGTGGCTAATCCCTGCTTTTCATTACTTTCTACACGTTTACTTTAGAAAACGCTGGGTTGAAGTTATATTTACAAGGTAAAGTTTTTATTTTAAATATTTCTGTTGGTAATATGACCAGTCAATATTGTTTTTATACTACCTGCTGGTTGTTTTTAAGGTTAATTTTAGTTATATTAAAAGGAAGCTAACTACTTAGCCTGATTAGCTAACGGTAGATGAATTTGGTTCGGGTATAAACTTAATTTTTGACAGTCATTAATTTTTCATATGTCATAAAAGGACTTCTTAAGTCACTTATTTCCTTTTTAAAATGTTTTTGTCACGAAATTAATTAACTTTTTTTTTTTTTTGCCGTAACACTGAGATTCCAGAAGTTTCTGTCTTTTTTCTGAAGAATCCCAAATTACGTCATACTCCCTCTATAGGTGCCCTACGTAGGGAATTCATTTACAGCTCTTACGTCATATATAGTGCACTATATGTCCTGTAGGAAGCCATTTTGTATTTAACCAATAAGGAAATTATATGAATGGTATGTTGTATGCAGCTAGAAATCAATCTGTAGTTTGTTTTGAGTTCAGTGTGAATTGTTTTTGCCTCCTTTCTAAACTGTTTTGTTTTTCTCCTCCAGTATGACTGAGTACAAGTTGGTGGTAGTAGGAGCAGGAGGTGTTGGAAAAAGTGCCCTCACTATCCAGCTCATTCAGAACCACTTTGTGGATGAATATGACCCCACCATTGAGGTAAACTTCCCTTCGTTTCACTTTTTAATACGAGGAAAAGCCGGGGGACAAAACGTACTAAGCAAACTTGCCCAAATGGATCGGTTGTTTTGGAACTGCTTCTTCTCCCCCAAGCCTACACAGTTCCATGTAAAAGAGCCCAAACTGTGACTGTGCCAAATAAAAGTAGCACAAACTGCATCTTCCAATCCAAAGCCATTTCCGCAGGCTAATGTTAAGTAAAACAGGGATGAGAGTTTTCTGCTTTTCGGCGGATTTCCGCTTTTTCTGAGCAAAAATCGATATTATGCCAAATCCGTTAATTTTTTTTTTTTTCATTGAGGGGGGGGTTGGGGTATGTTCCTTCGTGATACTCAAGCGTACAACGATGTTACATGTTTACAGTTTCGCCATCTTTAGTCTCGCGGTAAAATACGTGTTTTCTACAATGTAATTGGCCAAAACATCGCTGGCGAGAGCATGATAGCCAATCATCAGTTCTTACAAGAGTGTGGGAGAGAACAAAAGCCAATCATAACAGTTCTTACAAAAGTACCCGCATCGTTCTATTTTATCGAAACTTGCACATGTTCATCGTCGCTGCGCTTCAAAAATGCGTTTCTCTTTCGTATCGGCTTTTTTACTCAAAATGCCGAATACAATTGACAAGCGAGACGAAGCGGAGGTACGTGAAATCGATGCTGGTATAAAAAAAACAGAGAGACAAGCTTTTGTCTTTGGCCAAAAAGCTGAAGAAGTCGAAATGATTAAATGAAAATGAGAAGTAACTGTGAACTATAAATAATTGTATAAAGTGTACATAGACATTATCCCGTAAACTTAGCATTCATTTGATTTAATACATTGAACATGGGCGGCACGGTGGTGTAGTGGTTAGCGCTGTCATCGTGGCTGTTGTCTAATTCAGTACACTTCAGAATCATCTCTCTGCTGTAATATAAACGCGAAAGGTGTATTATGAAACGCATATTTTCTTTTCTAAAATCTGATTGGCCCAGCCGCATTTAAACCGTTGTAAAATACTCCGATCTGATTGGCTGAGCCGATATTCAAAACGGTTGGAAAGAAATGACTCCACACATGACCTCAACACAACTGAATTCTGTAATAAAAACACTATTAGTTGCAGTTTGAGCCATTTCACTACATAACTGAAGAATAGTTTATTGGAAATATTATTAATAATAAAAAATTTAGGCGGCACGGTGGTGTAGTGGTTAGCGCTGTCGCCTCACAGCAAGAAGGTCCGGGTTCGAGCCCCGTGGCCGGCGAGGGCCTTTCTGTGCGGAGTTTGCATGTTCTCCCGGTGTCCGCGTGGGTTTCCTCCGGGTGCTCCGGTTTCCCCCACAGTCCAAAGACATGCAGGTTAGGTTAACTGGTGACTCTAAATTGACCGTAGGTGTGAATGTGAGTGTGAATGGTTGTCTGTGTCAGCCCTGTGATGACCTGGCGACTTGTCCAGGGTGTACCCCGCCTTTCGCCCGTAGTCAGCTGGGATAGGCTCCAGCTTGCCTGTGACCCTGTAGAAGGATAAAGCGGTTAGAGATAATGAGATGAGATGAGATTATTAATAATAAATAATTTAGGCGGCACGGTGGTGTAGTGGTTAGCGCTGTTGCCTCACAGCAAGAAGGTCCGGGTTCGAGCCCCGTGGCCGGCAAGGGCCTTTCTATGCGGAGTTTGCATGTTCTCCCGGTGTCCGCGTGGGTTTCCTCCGGGTGCTCCGGTTTCCCCCACAGTCCAAAGACATGCAGGTTAGGCTAACTGGTGACTCTAAATTGACCGTAGGTGTGAATGTGAGTGTGAATGGTTGTCTGTGTCTATGTGTCAGCCCTGTGATGACCTGGCGACTTGTCCAGGGTGTACCCCGCCTTTCACCCGTAGTCAGCTGGGATAGGCTCCAGCTTGCCTGCGACCCTGTAGAAGGATAAAGCGGCTAGAGATAATGAGATGAGACATTGAACATGTATATGATGTCAGTAAATCTGAATTAATGCTGACAGTTTTGAAAACTTAAATATTTCAAAAGACTCTTTGAAATCATATGCAACTAATGAGGACATAGGGTGACTGACCTTTTCTCCCTAAGAAATTTTATTTAATATATGAACATTTTGATAATTAATAAAACTTGCGTTTAATGTGAATTTAGTTTGTCATTTTTGTTGATCATAAATTATAACCATACCCTTGAATGTAGAATGTGATTTTATTTTGAATTCAAACAATACTCCTATTGATTTGAAACATATTTTCATGTAAATATATAAAAAGGACAACAGATTTTTTTTTTTTTATCTACTACAGCTCAGATTGCAGGAAAAGTGGTTTATAAGGCCTTATTTTTCAAAATTTTTCTGGGGGGGGCATCCCTCCCAGACCCCTGGCTTCGGGCACCATCTTGTTTTCTGCCTTTTTTTTTTTTTTTTTTGGTGACCACTCACTCTCATCCCTGGTAAAACTAACCAACCCACTTGGGCAGGAATCCACCTGCTCTGGCAGCGATGGTGCTGAGTCATAGTGTGCAGCTTTCTGACTGTTGTTATTCTAAAGACTGCCGCAGAGGATGATGATGGGTTTTATATTCAGCATTGCGGTGAAAACTCAATTCGCAAGAGAGTCACGCACATACTCGTTGTTCCATATTTAACTAAGCTTTTAATGTTACAGTAAACCTCACTTGTATGGCTTCTTCTGATTTTTATATACGTAAACTGGACCTAAACATGTTCCCACAAAACCAACCAAACACACACACGTTGACTTCCCTTGTCCACACGATTATAAATACAAAAGAAAATGGATGGTTCAGTCCCCTGTCCAATCTGCATTTTCGATGCCCACTCCTGTGTGTGTGATTGATTTATTAAAATATAAAGGGGGTGGAACAACTTGAAGTTTCTTCTCCTTGTAGTGTGTGTATTTGAAAAGCTGATGTCACTTGTCATGTGATCCCAGTTCCAACACCTCAAAACTAGTTTATTTAACTTGTACCAGGGTCAGACGACAGAAATTCGGTCTGATTTTGTCATGGCCGACAAATGTCCGACCCGCGTGCGTGCATACATGCATCAGGAATAGCATGGGCCTTGTTGTGTGATCTCCTCCTCAAAGAACAGCAAGATGGCATATGGGACGCCCCGACTAGAAGTCTATCATGGCAAGAGAAAACAATTGACATGTTTCAAATCAAGGCAATTGTAGAATTGTCAATTTCTTGACCCTCCTCCCTGACAACACAAGGATTGGTCCGGGTCAAACCTGTAGTGTTGCCAGTCTCCTGGGCAAGAATTTATGGCACCATGATTGCCCAATCTGACATGGTGACCATTGTGAAAGACGCATGTATTGTGTAGTCTGATTCTGGCATCAGGGGTTCCCAAACTAGGGGTCAAGACGCCATATGGAGTCACTTAACCTTCTCTTTATCTAAATTTAGGGTGCTGTCTTTTCCTCCTCCTCCCCCCCCAAAAAAAAAAAAACTATGCTGAGATGATGCACTAGTGTTGGAGTTAAGCAATAAAAAAAATGGACGAACTTCCCGTCTGTATAATTTTTTAGGTTCAGTGTGATGGTGAGCTTGGCTCAGTGGGGGGGGAATGAAAATTTGATGAAACCTCTTCTGACAATGGATTTATAGGCGTGATGGAAAATAACAAGGAGAGCCTAAAATGCTAAGTCACAGGATGTTCATGTCTATTTAGGGTTGTTTGCCCAAAAATTTTGAACCCCCGATTTAACCAGTGGTTCTATTTGTTTCAGGTGGTCTTTACTATTGAGTTTGCTGTATTTTTAAATATTTGCATGCAGGACATTTTTTCTCGATAAACCTGACCCTCGAGCGGCACGGTGGTGTAGTGGTTAGCGCTGTCGCCTCACAGTAAGAAGGTCCGGGTTCGAGCCCCGTGGCCGGCGAGGGCCTTTCTGTGTGGAGTTTGCATGTTCTCCCCGTGTCCGTGTGGGTTTCCTCCGGGTGCTCCGGTTTCCCCCACAGTCCAAAGACATGCAGGTTAGGTTAACTGGTGACTCTCTAATGGCCCTTTTCCACTACCCTTTTTCAGCTCACTTCAGCCCAACACGGCTCGCGTTTCGACTACCTCAGAATAGCATGACTCGGCTCGCTTCAGCCCTACTCAGCACCCAAAACTCGCACGGTTTTGGAATGGGGCTGAAGCGAGCCAAACCGAGCCGAGTGGGGCTAGGGGCATGAGGAGACACTCCCCTGTGCACTGATTGGTGAGGAGGAGTGTCCTCATGCCCCGCGAGCACGCTGGGATCTGTAAACCCGGAAAAAGAATTACGAATTACAAGAATTTCTGAAGCCTTATGCGCCTCGCCTCATCCATATGCTCTTGCCAGTATCTGTTGGCGTTGTCGGTGACAACAAGCCACAGCACCAAGACCAGCAACACTAACGACTCCATGTCCTCCATGTTTATTGTTTACTATCCGGGTTGTGAGACTACTGCTTTAAAGCTCACTGATGTCACTGTTTGCACCGCCTAACGACATCACGTGACGTCCACCCACTTTCGCTAACTCCACCCAATGTGTCCACCCACTTCCAGCCAGCACGGTTCAGCGCGGTTGTAGTCGAAATGCAACTCCAACAGCCCCGCTCAGCTCGACTCAGCCCAACTCAGCCGCGTTGGTAGTGGAAAAGCGGCATTAATTGACCGTAGATGTGAATGTGAATGGTTGTCTGTGTCAGCCCTGTGATGACATGGCGACTTGTCCAGGGTGTACCCCACCTTTCGCCCGTAGTCAGCTGGGATAGGCTCCAGCTTGCCTGCGACCCTGTAGAACAGGATAAAGCGGCTAGAGATAATGAGATGAAAACAGTAATTGTGAATTTGTATGCATTAGTGCTTGTCGTGCGTACTACGACCCGAATTACCAATGTGACATGCGTCCAACGTTGGAAAAAGATAGCATGGTACCTTTTTCACCTGCACCTTCTGTGAGCTAAACAGGCTGACTTTTTTTTTTTTTTTTAATGAGCAGAAAGTGGTTGTTATAGACTAATTAATAAACCACGGGCAATGATGATGCAGTACAAACATCTTTCTATATACACACTTGGATTTCCTTAATGCAGTGGTTCTCAACCGGGGGGGCGCGCCCCCCTGGTGGGGCGCGGAGGTACTCCAGGGGGGTCGCGAGTAGGCTTCATGTATGGAGGAAAAAAAAAATCTGGGGCTAACAGGCTATAGTAGCTAAGCAGATATTTACCCATGTCAAAATGCAGGACATTGGACTATTACATACAAATCAATACTATTATAAAATCGATCAACAATCTATCATAAAATCTTGTGTGTGTGGCCGCATCAGTCGGGGGAACTGTGATATGTTCCCAAGCCTTGCAGACTTTATCAGTAATGCAGGCACTTCCCACGATTTCTCATCTGTCTTTCAAGCAGCGTCAGAGCACCTGTCGGTAATGAGAAAACAGTTTGCGGCATACTTCACAGAGGATTATCGCTCTTTTGCGTGGGTTCGAGATCCATTTGTGTGTACTGCTGACGAACTTCCAGTTGACATGCAGGAACAGCTTATTGAGCTGAAGAGTGACAGTAGACTTAAGGCAGTCTTCACCTCATGCCCTCTTTCGACATTCTGGGCAGCATTGATGCAGGAGTACCCGCAACTGTGTGACGTAGCCTTGAAACTGCTCATCCCATTCGCATCGACCTACTTGTGTGAGGCAGGATTTTCAAAAATGACTGCGCTCAAAACGAAATATCGCAATCGTGCGCAAATTGAGGATGACTTGAGACTGTGCTTGTCAAACATTTCGCCAAGAATCGAGGATCTTTGTAAGGCAAAGCAGGCTCAGGTCTCGCATTAACGCAAATGCAGATCACAAAGGCACAGTAAAAAGTAAAACCTAAATTCACGCCTGGTCCCAATTCCCAATGATATCAATAGCCAGCTAATGATAAGCCTAATAAAATACCTAATAAAAACACTAATAATAATAATAATAATATCAACAACCAACAACAGCAATAATAATAATAATAATAATAATAAATAATAATAATAATAGGCCTAATAATAATAATAATGCCTGAAAGAACATAAGTCTTGTACTACTGCCAACAGCTTAGTAATGATAATAGGCAATAATAATAATAATAATAATAATGCCCGAAAGCAGATTAGAAATGTGGTGCTACTGCCAATTATAACAATAGCCTAATAATGATAATAGGCCTATGTATTTCTATGGAATGGATAATGCTACTACTGCTGCTACTGCTACTACTACTACTACTACTAATAATAATAATAAAAATAATGATAATAATAATAATAATCTAGCCCAGGTCTATCTATCTATCTATCTATCTATCTATCTATCTATCTATCTATCTATCTATCTATCTGTCAATATAAGGTGCTGTAGGTCGGGTGGCGTCACTGCGGGTGAGTGTGTTGGGGGGGATGGGGGCGGGGCGAGAAGAGGGGCCCCCAACTGCAATGAACCAGCTTTGGTGGGGCCCAGGTTGCAAAAGGTTGAGAACCCCTGCCTTAATGTATCCGCTCACCTTTTTAGCTCGGCATATATTTGCATAATGGCATGAGTGGAGTAGTAGGGTAGTGGATTTGCATGGTGACCTTTTTGTCATTCATGTGTGGTGTGTGTGTTGTTTTTTTTTGTTTTTTTTTTTAAATAAATGAGAAGAAAGGTGTAGTAATGCATATACCTAGACTGTCTTCAGGACCTTCTTGGCAATTTATTATTCTACATGGATCTGTCGACTTATTAAAATGATTCCTTCCGATATAATTATTGATTTGTCTGTTCAATTCAGCTTTCCAGTTGAATTGAAGTTTGTTCTGGTGGAATTGCAACACAACTCCATAAAACCTTTAATATGAGGCAACGAAGAAGCACATTTTTCATTTCTGCCTATCTAAAAGTATCATTACTGTACACTGTCTTCTAAGAAACTACAGGTTGTACATTCTTGGTATCTTAGTTATGATTTAAATCAAGTATGCAGTGTATAGGAAGTTTGCGTATTTCCCGTCTCTGAAGGGAAGAAAAGTAGAGATAAGCGTGTCCTTTTACATGCTTCACACCTCTAATGCAACTGATGTGGATTAAAGGGGAACTGAAGTAATTTTTAAACTTGCTTTATTAACGTGTTGTTCAATTATGTTTTTGGTTTTAGTAACCTTATCGTGACTTGTCTTGGCAGCTAATTGCAATTAAATATTTATACTTATCGGCTTGTTCAGTTTTTAGCCATGTTGAATTTACAGCGGTGCTTGAAAGTTTTGGCCCTTTTCCACTACCCTTTTTCAGCTCGCTTCAGCCCGACACGGCTCGCGTTTCAACTACCAAAAAACAGCACGACTCAGCTCGCTTCAGCCCTGCTTAGCCCCTAAAACTCGCACCGTTTTGGAGTGGGGCTGAAGCGAGCCAAACCGTGCCGAGTGAGGCTGGGGGCGTGAGCAGACACTCCCCTGTGCACTGATTGGTGAGGAGGAGTGTCCTCACATGCCCACACACGCCGCACGAGCATGCTGGGATCTGTAAACACCGCAAACCCGGAAGAAGGAGAATTACGAGAATTATGAAGCCTTATGCGCCTCGCCTCATCTATACGCTTTTGCGAGTATCTGTTGTCGGTGACAACAAGCCACAGCACCAAGACCAGCAACACTAACGACTCCATGTCCTCCATGTTTATTGTTTACTATCCGGGTCGTGAGACTACCGCTTAAAAGATCACTGATGTCACTGTTTGCGCCGCCTAACGACATCACGTGACGTCCACCCACTTTCGCTAACTCCACCCAATGTGTCCACCCACTTCCAGCCAGCACGGTTCAGCGCGGTTGTAGTCGAAATGCAACTCCAACAGCCCCACTCAGCTCGACTCAGCACGGCACGGCTCAGCCCGACTCAGCCGCGTTTGTAGTGGAAAAGCGGCATTTGTGAACCCTTTAGAATTTTCTATATTTTTGCAAAATATGATCTAAAACATCAGATTTTCACACAAGTCCTAAAAGTAGATAAAGAGAACCCAGTTAAACAAATGAGACAAAAACATTATACTTGGTCATTTATTTATTGAGGAAAATGATCCAATATTACATATCTGTGAGTGGCAAAAGTATGTGAACCTTTGCTTTCAGTATCTGGTGTGACCCCCTTGTGCAGCAATAACTGCAGCTAAACGTTTCCGGTAGCTGTTGATCAGTCCTGCACACCGGCTTGGAGGAATTTTAGCCCATTCCTCCGTACAGAACAGCTTCAACTCTGGGATGTTGGTGGGTTTCCTCACATGAACTGCTCGCTTCAGGTCCTTCCACAACATTTCGATTGGATTAAGGTCAGGACTTTGACTTGGCCATTCCAAAACATTAACTTTATTCTTCTTTAACCATTCTTTGGTAGAACGACTTGTGTGCTTCGGGTCGTTGTCTTGCTGCTTGACCCACCTTCTCTTGAGATTCAGTTCATGGACAGATGTCCTGACATTTTCCTTTAGAATTCGCTGGTATAATTCAGAATTCATTGTTTCATCAATGATGGCAAGCCGTCCTGGCCCAGATGCAGCAAAACAGGCCCAAACCATGATACTACCACCACCATGTTTCACAGATGGGATAAGGTTCTTATGCTGGAATGCAGTGTTCTTTCCTTTCTCCAAACATAACGCGTCTCATTTAAACCAAAAAGTTCTATTTTGGTCTCATCCGTCCACAAAACATTTTTTCCAATAGCCTTCTGGCTTGTCCACGTGATCTTGGCAAACTGCAGATGAGCAGCAATGTTCTTTTTGGAGAGCAGTGGCTTTCTCCTTGCAACCCTGCCATGCACACCATTGTTGTTCAGTGTTCTCCTGATGGTGGACTCATGAACATTAGCATTAGCCAATGTGAGAGAGGCCTTCAGTTGCTTAGAAATTACCCTGGGGTCCTTTGTGACCTCGCCGACTATTACACGCCTTGCTTTTGGAGTGATCTTTGTTGGTGGACCACTCCTGGGGAGGGTAACAATGGTCTTGAATTTCCTCCATTTGTACACAATCTGTCTGACTGTGGATTGGTGGAGTCCAAACTCTTTAGAGATGGTTTTGTAACCTTTTCCAGCCTGATGAGCATCAACAACGCTTTTTCTGAAGTCCTCAGAAATCTCCTTTGTTCGTGCCATGATACACTTCCACAAACATGTGTTGTGAAGATCAGACTTTGATAGATCCCTGTTCTTTAAATAAAACAGGGTGCCCACTCACACCTGATTGTCATCCCATTGATTAAAAACACCTGACTCTAATTTCACCTTCAAATTAACTGCTAATCCTAGAGGTTCACATACTTTTGCCACTCACAGATATGTAATATTGGATCATTTTTCCTCAGTAAATAAATGACCAAGTATAATGTTTTTGTCTCATTTGTTTAACTGGGTTCTCTTTATCTACTTTTAGGACTTGTGTGAAAATCTCATGATGTTTTAGGTCCTATTTATGTAGAAATATAGAAAATTCTAAAGGGTTCACAAACTTTCAAGCACCACTGTAGTTCGTTTGGTCCACGGCAGGTGTCGCTTATCCGTGTGATCTTGTGCGAGACTTTGAAACGTGAAGTGTCAGGCAGGTGTCGGCGCTGCCATTTTGAAAACTGTTTTCCAAACGAAATATTGCACAAAAACGAGTTTAAATGACACTGCCTACTTTTTTTTTTTCTTTCAAATTTTCCTGACTTGCTATCAAAACAAACACGACTTCCAGCTTGATTACATCAGCAGTCGAAAGAGGGCGCGTGCGTCTTTTGACAACGTTGGCAGATGTCGGTCACTTTGACTTCCGCTGTACATTTTACTTCTGTCCTACAATGTCTCGCACAGGTCTCAATGAATCTCGTTTACAGCCATTGCTTTGACATATGGACTGATAAATTACATGGCGTATTTCAAACACTCAACTTACTATAGCAGTGACAAAATGGCTATCAAAAATGCGTTCCTATGTTTAATAAAATGAGAGCGAATTTTGATGATAAAAAAATTAGCTTAAAGGAGAACTGAAAGCAGCGTTGCGTGTTACCTGTATGGCGGAAAATATTTATTTCTGCGTATATTGGCCTTTTGTTAGTGCAACTTGGAAAGTAGTCTTGGGTTTTGAACAGTAACCACATTACTATTTCCCCAAACCTCAACCCATACCTTGCTCTGTACAATAATCCACAGTTTAATTCCTAACAAAGATTCTGATTACAGCCTGGTATGTCTCTAGTAGCAGAGTTTTAGGTCCTAGCTCTGACCAAAACGCCCAGATCTGCCATTCAGCCATGTTGCTTTAGAGTAATGACTAAACTCTTCAGCCACCAAGTCATTTTTGATGGACCTCAGTCTCATGCTGCACTCGCTTTTTGCTCTGTATAGGACTCGTACAGGAAGCAGGTGGTAATCGATGGCGAGACGTGTCTCCTGGACATCTTGGACACTGCAGGTCAGGAGGAGTACAGTGCTATGAGGGATCAATACATGAGGACTGGCGAGGGCTTCCTCTGCGTGTTTGCCATCAATAATATAAAGTCTTTCGAGGACGTACATCTCTACAGGTATGATTTTCAGTTGTTGTGAAGACTTGTATGGGAATTTCTTGCCTTTTTATGTAAAGGGAAAGGTTCTTATCGGCTTGATCTTCAAGTATTAAGAAGCTGACCGTCTAGAACCTTGATCTGTAGCTGTATGGAATTTTTTTTGTTGTTTATTAACCAAAAAACATTTTAACATTAACGGTTTTTACAGTTTAGTAATCATCCTAAACAGAAGCGTCACATGAATTTAAAGAAAAAAAATCAACTCTGCAGTGTAGTGATATTTATTACAATGTTTCACAACTTCCTGTTTTCCGTGAAAAAGCCGATGAGCAAGCACTTTTTATTTTTGCAGTTCACGTTCTTAAGTGTCTTCATTTTGCCCTCTCTGCCCTCATCCATTTATCACATGGCCACTGTTTTGTGTGTAGAGAGCAGATAAACCGGGTGAAGGACAGTGAAAATGTTCCGATGGTGTTGGTCGGGAATAAAAGTGACCTGAGCTCTCGCACAGTGGAAACACGTCAAGCACAAGAGCTGGCTCGGGGATATGGCATCCCGTTTGTCGAGACGTCTGCCAAAACACGACAGGTGAGTGAACGCCACCGATTCACATAAGGATTAAAGAAACGTCTTGAGGTTGTATTAATCGTATGGGGCCGAGTAAAATTTAAGGATTAATTTCACGAGCGATTTCGAAGTTTTGAAAATCAATTTCAAAACTTTGAAATCACGAGTGGAATTGATCCTTAATTTTACGAGGAACCATACGATTACTTGTTTATAACGTACAGGGCCAAATTCATACTTCGGAAGCCATTCAAGTTTACAACATTGGTTCAGAAAACCTGAATGACCAATCAGGGTGCAAGACTATCTTGCACTAGCCTGGGCCCGCCCATCCTAAGCGTGACGCAACACGAGGGCCTGTTGCGAGCTTAGTCTGGCCAGGCAAGCTATCTACAGCTCTTCCAAGCTCCTGAAAAATCGGGAGCCAATCAACTTTGAGTATCTCCAACGGCCCTGGGTGTTCAAGGCAGTGACGTAGTAGAACTGCGACCAGAAGCCATAGATTGTTTACAGAATCTATGCCGGAAGTGCTTCATTCACTAGAAACGTTACGAACATGGAGCAAGTTCTCATTGAAAACGGAGCAAAGAGCAGCCCTGGAGGTATTTATTGAAAGGAAGGACGTTTTCGCCTTGCTCCCAACCGGCTTCGGTAAGAGTTTAATCTACCAGTTAGTCCTGTCGCGTCGCATACGTCAGAGGAAAGAGTGATGTGATTGGTTTAAGCTTCGTCACAGCCTTTTCTGGCTTCAACCAGTAGCAAACTGAGGCATTTCAGGGAGGCGGGTCAACCACGCGCTTTGGGAAACGGTTGGGCTTAATATCTTTGCCAGACCAAGTGCTCGCAGAGCTTTGAAGTCGCGTTAGCCAGGCTAATCTTGCACGTTTGAATCAGTTTCTAAAGCGTCTTTTATCATGATACAGCAACGTGACACGAGGATTTTGAAAGTGGTTTATAAAATTTTATTGGAACTTCTTTACAAAAGCCATTTTGTTGACAAAATTTGCTCACTTTTGTAACCGTAACAAATACTGTCCTGTGTTAAGGAAAAAAGCCCTCCTTGATTGAGTAATTTGGCCCTATGTATTAGAAGTTTAACGATTTCCTAATATTAGTGGTTGACAAAACTCGCATGTTTACATTCAGCCTGATGGTTGCAGTGTGTCGAGACACGGTAGAGGAACTTTATGCAAATAAAGGTGTTTCATGATCATGTTTAGCAAGTCAGATGGGACTGTGATTGTGGTCACTTTTTTTTTTTTTTTTTCCCTTTCCTCTTTCTTTGCTGTGCTGTGAGGGAGAAGTGTTTTTTACTTTGCCAGGTAAAAAGCTCTTAGCAGCATTATTACAAAATGTAAGTCTGATGTGCGACTGGGTAACGAATGAGAATTCATGGCTCTGCTGTTGGGATGTCTGTTTACGTTACTGATGTGATTTGGCTCTTCTTGTCACATAATGGAAGTTGTCAAATCAACATACTGGGTGTGGTCTCTTCCAGGATGACCCCGCCCCCACCAGGCTCACTGAAAATGATCTATGCTGTTTGGCTTTCCAAGTCACCAGAACTTAACCCGTTTGAACATTTTTCTACAAATGCACTGATTTTCTAATACGTTTTCGTTTCTATAGTAACAATAGACTTGTGGTAAATGATCCACATAAAACGGTAAAAAATATGTAATTGTTGAAATGGAAGTTTAATCTAAGAGGTTTCTTTAACTTTTTTTTTTTTTTTTGAAAGACTCCAGAATGTTCCACAACATTTAATCGCAGCTTACACTACGTTCAGACTGCAACCTGAAACGACCCATATCCAACTTTTTTTTGTTGTTGTTGTTAGGCCGTTCACATTACCAATTATATGAGACTTGTATGCGATCTCCAATATGAACGGAAAACGACCCAAAAGTGTCCCGCATGCGCAAATTGACACGTAATAAGCACATCTACGTAATACGTAAACAAAAAAGCGCACTCCAAGTTTGCAAGTAAAGCATGGAGATGAGGCGAGACCTGCCGATGTAGTTTTTGTGGCGGCGGCGGAACTCGCACAATAATCTGATTAATGTGGGCAGCAGACTAATGAGACCGAAGGTGTCAAATTACTGGAAATTTCCAGAACAATCTTATCTTGTAATACAGGATGATTTAACATCCAGGTCCCTACCAAATCCACCATTAGCTTGATCAATTCTATAAAAGTCTATTTAAATTCTGAAAACTGTACAAATGTTGTTGTTTTCCACCAAAGAGGTGGGATTAGCCAACGCAGAATAGTGACGTTTGTCTCTTGTTGATGACGTGTAGGTCGCATGAATGCGACCTGTCCGGTCAGACTGCAGTCGCATGTGAAAATAACGGATATGCATCGGAATTAGGACCGCATATCCAAGCGGCCTGGGTCACGTGAAAAAATCGGATCTGTATCGTTCAGATTGTCAATAACAGATCGGATATGGGTCATTTCAGAGTGCAGTCTGAACGTAGTCTAAATGGATGGTGACTTTAAAAAAAAAAAATCACCTTTTGTCTGCTCCTGATTAGGGGTCGCCTCAGCAGATCTTTTATCTCCATTGCTCCCTGTCTTCTGCATCCTTCTCTACCACACCTGCCCCTTTCATGTCCTCCTTCACCACATCCATGTATCTCCTCTTTGGCCTTCCTTGTTTTTGTTGCCTGGCAGCTCCATCCTCAACATTCTCCGTCCAACATGCTCTGCATCTCTTCTCAGGATGTGCCCATACCATCTCAGTCTCATCTCTCTTAGCTCAATTCCCAAGCTCTCCACATGTGCTCGTTCCTTATCCTGTCCAACCTGGTCACTCCCATCTCTTTAAGGGTACCGTCTTGAATCCATATATCACAGCTGGTCTCACTACTGTCTTGTACATCTTACCTTTCACTTTCGCTGGGACTTTCTGATCACAAATGACTCCCGAAATCCTCCTCCAACTGCTCCACCCTGCCTGCACGCTCTCTCACCTCACTATCGCAGCCCACGTTTTCCTGCACAGTTGACCCCAGGTACTTGAATTCACCAACTTTTCTTTCCGTCTACTCCTTGCATCTTCATTACTGTCGTGCCCACTTGGCTCAAAATAAGCACAACATAAAGGGAGTCCACACCGTTGTTTGGGTTAATAATATTTTATTTAAATAGAAATAAGAAACATTTAAAGGAAAAATAATAAAGCGCTGGTTGGCCCGTGCAAGGCCTCCATGGCGCAAAGCAAGAGTTACCCAACCCAAAAAACCCGATAGCCAGCTAGCGAACACTGAATGGCCACGTATTTGAACTGTCACGGCTGTCTAGACCAGGTGTTGCAGTACCAGACAGCTCCCCCTTTGGACTGGAGGGTGACCCAGACAAGTTCAAGTTCAATAATTATATGGGGAAGGAGTGAGCGCACTCTCAGCAAGGCAAAGCCGGGTGTGACAATTACATTCTCATTGATGCACATGTATTCTGTTTTGCTACTGCTCACCTTCGTTCCAATGCATACCTCCATCTCTCCAAACCCAGCTCAACCTCCTTTCTGCTTTCACCACATATTGCTGAGGTGAAAGGGAATAAAATGTTTTGGGATGTGCTGTTAGTTGAAAATGATCAACTCTGCACCGCAAATCTGATTTAATTCTAGATCATTCATTACAAACCTATCAGCTTTGTAGTGTTTGTGGGGAAACCCTTTTTACTAAGCAATGTCAAGCAAACCAGTTCAATTCTCTTATACCACATCAAATCCAGATGTGCTGAACTGAATTGGTGGAATCTCACTAGCGCAACTCAAATTCAGACTTGTATTGAATGTAAATATTAAAGGAAAAGGCAACTTTTGTACAAAACCAGGTGTGTAATAGGAGAAAAACATGTATGTAATCAATTCCGTTAATTATTTCCATTATATATCGAACATGAAAAAATATTTTTAACTTTGAAATCATGAGTTGACACAGAGGAGTCGAAGTTGGAGGAGGCAGCCATTTTGAGATTGTGGGCAACTATAAACCAATCAGAATCTTTCGTTAATGCGCCTCCCTCTGATCTGTGATGTCACTGGGCCCATGAAAAGTGTTTACAAGCAGATCACTGTGATTAGGAGTCCCGGCGGGTGGCTTGTATTCGATTCGTTTATATCCCGACCTTGTCAGCTGTCAGATTTATGTTCATGGACCCAGTAAGCTCATCTCATTATCTCTAGCCGCTTTATCCTTCTACAGGGTCGCAGGCAAGCTGGAGCCTATCCCAGCTGACTACGGGCGAAAGGCGGGGTACACCCTGGACAAGTTGCCAGGTCATCACAGGGCTGACACATATGCCGGTTTTCCACTACAAACGCGGCTGAGCCGTGCCGAGCTGAGTGGGGCTGTTGGAGTTGCATTTCGACTCCAACCGCGCTGAACTGTGCTGGCTGGAAGTGGGTGGACACATTGGGTGGAGTTAGCGAAAGTGGGTGGACGTCACGTGATGTCGTTAAGCAGCGCAAACAGTGACATCAGTGAGCTTTTAAGCGGTAGTCTCACGACCCGAATAGTAAACAATAAACATGGACATGGAGTCGTTAGTGTTGCTGGTCTTGGTTCTGTGGCTTGTTGTCACCGACAACGCCAACAGATACTGGCAAGAGCGTATAGATGAGGCGAGGCGCATAAGGCTTCAGAAATTCTCGTAATTCGTAATTCTTCTTCCGGGTTTGCGGTGTTTACAGATCCCAGCGCGCTCGCGGGGCGTGTGCGGGCATGTGAGGACACTCCTCCTCACCAGTCAGTGCACAGGGGAGTGTCTGCTCACGCCCCCAGCCTCACTCGGCTCGCTTTGGCTCGCTTCAGCCCCACTCCAAAACGGTGCGAGTTTTAGGGGCTAAGCAGGGCTGAAGCGAGCTGAGTCGTGCTGTTTTTTGGTAGTCGAAACGCGAGCCGTGTCGGGCTGAAGCGAGCTGAAAAAGGGTAGTGGAAAAGGGCCAATAGACACAGACAACCATTCACACCTACGGTCAATTTAGAGTCACCAGTTAACCTAACCTGCATGTCTTTGGACTGTGGGGGAAACCGGAGCACCCGGAGGAAACCCACGCGGACACGGGGAGAACATGCAAACTCCGCACAGAAAGGCCCTCGCCGGCCCCGGGGCTCGAACCCAGGACCTTCTTGCTGTGAGGCAACAGCGCTAACCACTACACCACCGTGCCGCCCACCCAGTAAGCTGGTAAATAATATTTATTTATTTTTTTCTTTACCAAATTCTAACAGAAAACGAGAGCGCCCGAAAGGGAAAACCAAACCGAGCCGAGCCGCTTCACGCGTGCGCAGTAGGCTTGGTAGGACAAATCCAAATAGGAGTCATTCAGGATTCAGCCATGTTTTTGCTCCGTGTTTTTACTCAACCAAAGTTATACAGTATTATCAGCTTTAAGTTGCATAAATAAAACCATTTGGTGAAACTTTGAAGAAGCGATTGTACTGGTTTTTTACCTTATTACCATGAAGCACGGAAGAGTTCTTTTCAGTGGTGGGCCGCATGACGTCACGCAGTAGATCAATATGGCGGAACGCATCTTCGCTGAGCTCAGCGCAAGCCCATATTATTAAGTTAAAAGATACTGTTATGCGGTCTGTTCTTTCTCTATAAATTCCATGATCGATTACTTTATCTATCCATTTGTGGTGATTTTGTACAAAAGTTGCCTTTTCCTTT
The DNA here is from genome assembly GCF_027579695.1 of Neoarius graeffei. Classification (NCBI taxonomy): domain Eukaryota; kingdom Metazoa; phylum Chordata; class Actinopteri; order Siluriformes; family Ariidae; genus Neoarius; species Neoarius graeffei. Next base: position 52,205,361 of record NC_083588.1, read on the forward strand.
AAACCTGAGCTCGTTTGTGTCGTCTTCAGTTTGGATTCGGTTTCACAGGAATGCATTCGAAACTTCGCTGACGTTCTCTTTCTCCTTCCTCTGTAGGGTGTGGAGGAGGCGTTCTACTCTCTGGTTCGGGAGATCAGGAGATACAAGGAGACGAACCGCAGCAACAAGAAGAGCAAGAAACACCCACAGAGACGTTGCATTCTTTTATAGCAATACTCCTGCCCACTCTTGCACTACATTCCTGGAATAGCACTGTGCGTGCGTGCGTACACCTGCTGTAGCATCTCAACCCTTCTCCCTTCACCACATAGAACTAACTTCCCAGTCAGGAAGCTCAGAAACGGTGCCATGGCTGCTATATGCTCTGTTTGCAGTGGGTGTATGTGGCTCATCAAATGCAGAGGTTCCTTACCCAGGGCTTTAACAGTGTCGAGTTTCACTGAGGTTCATGTCCTTGGACTTGTTTGGAAGACTTTTTTTTTTCGCCCCTCCCTCCTGCCACATCCATGCTCTGATGTATAAAATAAAAAGCATTTCATGTACTCGTCTCCAGCTCCCCTCAACTTTTAAGCAGCATGACTCAGTACAAGTGTTACTGTTCTCCGCTAATGCCCTCTCTGTAACCACTAGGAATTCATGCTTGAAAGGTTGCTATGCGGCATCGGCGCTGCCGCCGCCGCCACCACCACGGAGGTCAAGTTTAAGCTTCTTTCTTAATCTCCATTCAAGCACTGACTGAAACCTGCTCTCCTGTGTTTTGTACACCACTGCCATCTCTGCCTCATTCCCAGCTCTTCTATACTGGGAGAGAATTATTTTGTATTCCCTCACTTCCATCATTATAAAGGAAGAAACGGTTTTGGGTTTTTTGTTTTTGTCTTTTGGGGTCAGGCCCGTATTGGGGTCTGAACATACCTGTGATTTTCCTGTTTTCATAGCGATGAGACCTTAGGCATTTAATTTGGATTTTGTTAATAAATAAAAAGGATTTTGGCTAAAATGCTGAATCTTTGTTTCTGTCCTACTTGTCGTTGGGGGGGTAGTGTAGTATAATGGCTTACCTCTGTCTATCTGAAACACCCTTCTTTCCCCCCCCCCAGTAACCTCAAGTCAAGCTTCAGCTTGGGGTTCTATAGAGATCTTGCAGTCACGTGACCGGAAAATACACAGCCGCCATTTTGTCGGTAAAAAACCGACGGACTACACGGCTCATTTTTCTAATGAACAGATAACTAGATATATGTCTAAAATAAACGACCTACGGATTAGTGACCCTTATCGCTTACCGGATGTAGTTTTCACGACAGTGTCGGTGGATATTGAACTGCCAGAGGTGGAATACCCAGACGTGTATAATTACCTCATTAACTTTCCCTCGCTGTTCAGTGGTGAAGCACTGTGTGCTTATAAATCTCTGGACAGTTATCTTTACAGAAATTCAGGATTTGTCAGCGACTCAGATGTGGCATCTTGTAAACAAGAAAATAACAATCCTCACTGGACGGGTAAGTCACTTAGGTATTGAGTACTAGTACTGATACTGGATATATCAGTAGTATCTAGTATAGCACTGACCAGCTGATTTATAGAATAAGGTAATTCCAGCTGTAATTCCAAATCGTTCGTCTTGTTTACCATGGATCTGGCGTTGGAGAGGTAGAGGCTTGGCAGTGGAGGTTTGAGTGGCTGTTTTCTGAGCTTAGTCAACAGGCTGGCTCTGCAGCCTCGCTTTTGCTTCCGCTCCCGACGCCGCCTCCTTCGCCTGCCAGACCCAATAACAATCCACGGAGACCCTGCTGGTCTCACTATCTCGTCCGGAATGTTGTGCATGCGATGGAAATCGCTACAAACCGTCATTTTCTGCTGGAAACCAATGTCCAGTAAGTCCATACGGTTGTAGTGGATATTGAAGTCCGGTACAGACGAACAACACGCAAAAATGCACACAAAAAACGTGCACAGGTAGGGAGAGCTTGTAGCCGCAGCCGTTGTAGTAGAATTGTATATAGTAGGGTTTTCCAGAAGAAAAGGTAGAACCAGAATGAAGTAGAAGGCGGAAATATGGCGTTTGACCGACGAGATGGCGTCTGTTACAATCTGGATCGGCTGTGACGTCACATGCAAGATCTCTATACCCTTTTCAGGTCTGTTGCAGATCGGCTTGTTTACCAACTGGATGTGTTTTATGAAAATTTTGTAAATCCATACAACACTTCTCTCAGCAACTACAAATCACAACTGCTTGATATTTGGTACCGAGCTTCAGTTTGGGGTTCTATACCGTGTATATCATTTTCAGGTCTGTCACGCATCAACTTCCTGTTTACTGCATGAATGTATTTACGAAACAGTGTAGATTTCCAAAATTTTCGTAACACTTTTTTTTTTCTCAGCAACTACAAATCACAACCGCTTGATATTTGGTAGCGAGCTTCAGCTTGGGGTTCTATACTGTGTACATCATTTTCAGGTCTGTCATAGAGCGACTTCCTGTTTACCAACCGAATGTATTTATGAAACGTGGTGGATTTTGACACTATTGCAAAATGCTATTTCAAAATAAAAGTTTACAACGATGCTGTTTGAAATCCCTGGAAAGAACACTGCTCATTATTTGTTGGAGTCAACATTCGTAAATGTCTTATTCCTTCGATTGTTTGTGTTCTGATTTAAGCAAGAGTGGAGAGATATGGAAGTGAGCAGTAGATCTTGTTAGGATTTAAGTTACTCCTGTGGAGGGCGGCCCCCTGTGGACAGTTGGGGATTGTGCCTGGAGGACGCTCTGGACTCTTGCAGTGGTCGTGAACGGTTTTGCACTCGGGTTTCCATCGGTGGGGGGTTTATAGCATCAACAAAGCTGACTCTGTTAGGACTGTTAATGTTATGTTGTCTGTTGCCCAAGTGAGGATGGGTTCCCTTTTGAGTCTGGTTCCTCTTGAGGTTTCTTCATGATGTCGTCTGAGGGAGCTTTTCCTTGCTGCCATCGCCAGGGGCTTGCTCATTGGGGATGGGTTAGGGATAAAGGCCCAATCCCAATTCTAATTTCTACCCCTCCCCCTTCCCCTTGAAACTGAGCTACAAGGGATAGGGCTTGAAATTCGACCCTTACGTATTGGGATAGCCCTTCAACGATCGCATACGTCATCGCGTACCTCCGTCAGCGTTTACGTTAGCAAAACGCGACCAAATGCGTCATTGGCTGCGACCAGCCGCTACAGTCAGAGCCAGAACCAGAAATCTCTGCTGGCAGGGTGTGATTTGTTAACTAACACCACTGAATGGGATATCTTTGGCGCTTCGTGCACCACATCCGACAGAATGAGGTGTCAGAACACTCATGTAAACAATAAAAGCGAGAATAACAGAACAAAACGTACGCAGTCAAGCAAACGAAAACAATACTCACTCCCAAAGCTTTTTAGCAGCAGCTTGGATTTCAGAAATCGCTGCTCATTCTCAGCTCGAAAGCGAATCAAGCGGTGTGTTTCCTCTGGATAACAACTTAAAACACGTAAATAATGGAGAAAATACATTTATGACAATCTTTCGCCGCGGGAACCGCCATCTTTCTGAAATCCGCATGGCATTGTGGGAAATCACTCAAACCCCTTCGTTCGGAGTCCGCTCCAGGAAAATCTCCGTTTGGAGGGGTACAGAAGCCCTACCCCTTCCCCTACCCCTCCGCGTTAACTGGGATTGGGATACCCCTACCCCTTCACGTGAACGCGCAAAATGGAGGGGAAGGGCCAAGGGGTTGGTCCAAGGGGTGAAATGGGATTCGGCCAAAGTTGGCTCAAGTTTTGAGTCGTTCAGATGTTGTGGGGCTGCTTTGCGACAATGTTTAGTTAAAAGCGCTATACAAATAAACTTGACTTGACTGACTTTTGTCATGTTCTTCTCTAAGTGAAGAATAAAACATAAGGGCATGGTGTTAGGACAGGGTAGTGTGATTCTAGTCCAATGCGGAAGATTTAAATTTATTTTCCTAGGACAGCACAACTTCATGTTTCACTTCTCTTCTAGTGTAGCAGCTTGTGGACTTAAGTATTTTAAAAAAAAAATCATAGCTACATGTAATTGTGGAACTTGTCATAACACAGACACTTCCTCCACTTGATAAGCTAAGATTAAAAAAAAAAAATGATTGATTGGATTAGGGTCAGTCTCATGGTTTTGTAACAGGGTGAGCTGTGTTTTTTTTTTTTTTTGACAACCTTTGTCATTCAGTATGCAACAAGTGTACACGACAGTTTGGCTCGGCACGGAATTAAATATGAAAGTGTATTCAATTATGCAGCAGCAAAAATAAAGTGACCTGTGGAATTAGGAATTGTTCAAGTATGAATAGAAGTTTGGATTTGGAGTTCAGCAGGTACAGATGTTAACAATGATGACGAGAAACGGGCAGCTGGCATAGCTAAGAAGCTTCAGGACGCAGCAGACTCAGGTAACCAACGAGAGGTCTGGCAGAATACATGGATTAAAGTTTTCCGTCGTGTGATGGATTTCCGTCAACTGAACTCTCCCAAGGCCAAATGTGAGGTCGGTGCTGATCCGAGGAGAATTAAAATGACGGGTGGTTGGGTAGAGATTAGGTTATAACACTGATGTGTTGCAACACCATCAACTATCAGCAGGGTTTATTTAACTTTTTTGTTTTTGAGCCATGCTTTGTGTCGTTCATTTCCTATGTTTAAACGTTGTAAAACATGCGCTGTCAAAATTGGCAAAATACATTCCCATGTGCTTGGCGTGCTTGTGTCTGACCATTTCTGTTTTGTATTAAATTAAATCTTGCCAAAATGACTTAGTTCAAACCTGGACATATAGAAATAGAGCATGTAAAAAAAAAAATGAAAAAATAAACCCCGGAAAGCCCGCGCCTCTGCTTCAGCCAGACTTGAAGACCTGATGGTGCAATGCTCGCAGACTGTCAGAAGTAATTAGACCTAAATTACAAATCAGCAGACACCCCAACAATTATTTTCTTCGTTAGGCCAATGTGTAAGGTATGTTAGAACCGTGCCTTATAGCCTACGTTATATCACAATTTAAGGGACGTTTGAGGAGCTGGAGGCTGCGAGCGCAATGATGTTCCGACATGCGCTAAACTTTATTCCCTGAAAATCATACACCAGCGTTCAATGCCCCAAACAGTCAAAATGTCTAGAAGACTACGGTTAAATAATAATCATAACCTACTAAGTTAAATTACGTCAAAACATCTGTTTCTGGCCTATGAAATGATGGAGGAAAATGAGAACGAACGCAAAGTAGATAGCAGCCAACTTCACGCGATCTTTTAGGTAACTCAACACTCGTGTTGGCCACAATATTTCTCTTAATAAAATCTTGAATTGTTTTTGAAGTCGTATTCAACACAAAGTAAGGTCAAATTATAATTTTAATTTAAGCGAAGATCCAAACTTTTTTCTATATTGACGTCGAGCACAGAGGAGCATGTCATTCTGCTTTCGGTTTCGGCAGCATGGATGCGCTTTACATGAAAGAAGGCACTGATGTGTCTGCCATCGATAAAGGTGTAAAACAAGTGGAGGTGGGCTTGGCTGTACGAAATAGGTGAAAACGGAAAGCCATTTAGTTCATGGTGCAAAAAACTAAACATTCCAGGCACTTGCATTTGTGTGGTTTGCCACAAGATATAATATACGGAAGCAACAGAAAGAAAGTGCAATAAATTGAATATATTAATCCATTAATTAATTGATAAAGTTATCAGTTCTAAGTTAATCATTCTCAGAATTTCATCGAAATCCACCCATAACCCCCCCACCCCCCGTAAATTTTCAGTCAAATAAATTTTTTTTGCTTTAATCCATGAGAATATTAAAATTCTCAGCGGCAAAAAGAAAAAGAACCCCTCTACTGCCGTAAGGGACAAAAACAGGAACCTCATGTCTCAGCATGGAAAACTTGCTAGGTGGAAAGAGTACTTTGAAGACCTGTTAAACCCCCCCTGCCGATCCTGTCCTAGATGACTTCTTCCTTGACCTCCCCATGTACCCCCCAACAAGCGAGGAGATTCGGAAAGCTCTCGCACGACTCCGCAATCACAAAGCGAGCGGTATTGACCAGATCAGCAATGAAGAGTTGCGCTCTGGTGGTGAGGCATCTTTAGAGCTACTAACTCCACTTTTTGAGAAAGTCTGGAATCTCGAGAAAGTGCCTTCCGAGTGGCTCAAGGGCGTTATCGCTAAGATTGGAAAAAAGGGCGACGCGTCGTACTGTGAGAACAACCGCGGTATCACACTACGTTGTACTGCTTCTAAGCTGTTTCAGATGATCATCATAACGAGACTGTCAGACGGTATTGAGTCCCTGCTGCAAGAGAATCAATGTGGCTTCAGAAAAGGTAGATCCTGTACAGATCAGCTGTTCATGCTCCGGATCTTAATAGAGCAAGCCTTGGAATACAATCTCTCATTATACATCAACTTCATTGACTTCAAGGCAGCTTTTGACTCTGTTGATCGCCAATACATCTAGTCTGCCCTCCAACATTACGGATTCCCTAAGAAGTATATCAGCATCTTCCAAGCCTTCTATTCCGATACCACCAGTGCTGTCCGCATAGGTGACACCCTAACGGACTGGTTTGACGTAAAATCTGGAACTGGTCAAGGTGACACTCAAGCCCCTCCTATATTTAATATCGTGTTAAACTGGGTAAAGGAGCGTTCTACGATGGAAAGATCGGTTTCCAAAGGCTTCCTACTCCAAAAGCGCCGTAGTTCGCATCACCTAGCAGTGCATATCTCTGACCTCGACTATGCAGATGATATTGCTGTTCTTGACAGTTCTAAAGATGGGCTGCAAGAGGCCACCATCAAGATCTCCGACTTTGGAAGAGAAGTAGGTCTCCGAATTAATGCCAAGAAGACCCAAACTATGACCATCGGGAAGTTTCACAATCAACGCCCCTTTCCTGAAGACGAGATGCTAGAACTAACGATAAATGGCAAACCTCTGGAACAAGTGAACCATTTTAGATATCTTGGTTCTATAATTTCGAGTGACGGCTCCTTAGATAGAGAACTCAACACAAGGATCGGGCAAGCCTCCGGTGTCTTTAATTCTTTGAACACCACCTGGCATCATTCCAGGATCTCTATCAACACCAAGGTTAAGATCTTCAACGGTGGTATCCTGCCTATCCTTCTGTATAGCTTCAGACTTGGGCTCTGAAACAGCGGCAACAGGACCGTCTAGAGGCTTTCCAGAATTCATGTCTCCGACGAATTTTACGACTTCGCTGGTATGACTTCACGCCTAACAGCGAGCTGAGAGTAAAGACTGGTTGTCTACAGCTAAGCCTGAGGATCGCCTTACTTTGCCTACGTTACCTGGGACACGTAGCACGCATGGACGGTGCAAGAATACCCAGGTACCTGCTCAGCTGGAGACTATCCCATGGGACACGCTCTGTGGGTCGTCCTCGTGGATCCATAATCCGCTTGTTAGAAGATGATGTTAAATCCCTTCTTGGCGAGGACCAAGATCTTCTTACAGCGTGCCAGTTGGCAACGGATAGAAAAGTCTGGAGAAACCTCCTAAACCTCTTTATATGCGAGCAGGCAGACTCTGGGTGACCCAGAGTGACCTTACCAACAACAGGTACAGATATCAGATATCCAAGTATAGATATTTCTAGTAATCTAGCTTTATATACACCACTTTTCATTCATCTTCAGTAATAGTTTTATCCTGGTCCAAGCTGTAGTGAGCCCAGAAATGTTCACGCTCAAAGTTTGAGACACCTAATTCAATTTTCTTTATTTTTATCCTCCGCTGGCCAAAAGGCCCGAAGGGGGATTATGGCGTCATGAAGTCCGTCTGTCCCAGAAAGGGTTCTCACCTTCTGAAATCAACTCCTCTCACACTTTCTGGAGGAATTTCATAAAACTTAACGGAAAGGCTGTTATAGGACAGCAATACACAGATATTGCAATTTTGTTTGCCATATATTGTAGCAGGGGATATTGTGCTCTCGGAGCACTCTTATTACTTAAAACATCAAGTGTCTAATGATGGACTCATTTCTCTTTGCTTAGTGGAGCAGTTCTTGATATAATCTGGATTATTACAGTTGTGGAATAGAGCTATTTACTCTTATTAGTGTTTGAACTCAAATGCATTCAGAAGGCAAGAAACTCGTCCACTAATTAACTTTTGACGAGTCACACCCGTTAATTGAAAAGCGTTCCAGGTGACTACCTCATGAAGCTGGTTAAAGTGCATATCACGGGTAAATTCAGGAGCAAGATCAATGTAATTCTCCTATTTTATATTAAACTTTGGTCAAATATCCGTCACATTTTGCACAGTTTTTTTTACCTTGTGCAATACCAGAAAAATTCAGTTGAAATCGAGCCATTTGAGGTGAAAAAAACTTGCCATTTGGATTTCCCGGCCAACACTGATTTTCGTGACGTCGCGTGCGGGACGCCTCCTTCTGAATCCTACGTCAGCGCTGGCTTGTTTATGAGAAAACGACCCGGTGGTTTTCTGCAAATTTCTTCAACGTTATTGCGTAATTATTAAAATGGTTAACAGATGTAGCGTAGGACGGTGTAGCAACACCAATCTTGATGGGATTAGTACTCATCGTTTCCCAAAAGACCGGACAATGAGAGAGAAATGGGAGTGCTTGGTCTACACAGGCTGTGCACTGAAACCGTGCAAAGCTCGCGCAGCCTGCTGGCGCTTCCGCAGGTGACGTCACGAATCTGGCTCCAGACTCCCTTGGGATTTTTCCAGACGTGTTTTGTTATTTTATTTTTTTCTGCTGTAGACAGATGGCCTTGTGCAAAATTACCCTTCCGGATAAGCGTGTAAAGGGACATACTTTCATATTAAGAAAAAAAAAACAAAACCTAAATTGGTCCAGAATATGCACTTTAAGGTCATGAAGCGAAAGACGTCCCGATCACACAGCCTTCGGATTCCAGATGTACAGCATGGTTTTGAGTACAAACTTTGTTATAGATTTTTATTTTAGGACTTTTACATTATGAAACCGGTACGAACACACTTTAGACTTCCAAACAATTTGTTTTCCAGCACAAACTTAAATGTTACAGGAAAAAAAAAAAAGGCTTGTATCTGTGTTTTCTGAGCTGATTGTGACCCTTTGGAATAACAGCAGGCCTGCATCAGCTGAGCGTACTGAAAAATCTGACGCATCATAAAACATACGAGCCAATCGTACAATAAAATCGTTTATTTTATTTTGCTCTATCACCTAATGATTACGCTCCCCTTGAATGTCTCTACCAGTGTATCGACCAAATCAACAACTGGATGTCAAAAAATTTTCTTCAGCTGAACACATAAAACAGAAGTAATTCTATTTGGGGAAAAAAGATGAAAGACTCAGGATTACCACTATTCTTGACACAAAGGGGATTAAAACAAAAGATATGGTTAAAAATCTTGGTGTTTTCATTGACAGCGAGCTAAACTTTGACAGTCGAATGAAAGCAATCACTAAAACGGCATTTTATCACCTAAAAAACATAGCCTGGGAAATCCCATGCTGCTTTGCACAATCGTTCCGATCTGAAAAGACAGCATGGAAACTATGGTCTAAAGGCTCGCCTGAGTTAGGGAGCCAATCAGAGAGTGGGGAGGGGTGGAAAGACGGTGACGCGTACTACTCGACAAACGGAAGCTTGTAGTTTATTTGGGACTGTTTACGGATCACGTTTAACATGGCGGCGAGCGATACGAACCAAACTTTCGATCAAGCTTTAGACACTGTTCTGAATAGTTTAGAGCGAAAGTTTGTTTTAAAAAAAGAACAGCGTTTGGCGTTTCAGTCTTTCTTCGCCTCTTCGTCGCTCTAACTACGTCACCGGGTACAACTGCCATGATTGGCCATGGGCTACGTATACGCCAAATGATAGACATTCGCAATGTCCAATAAACGGCCGTTGACAATCGTAAACCACACCTCCACTACGAGAAATTCAATAGGCGGATTCCAGACCATATTTCACTTGTGATATGGTCTGGTGTTAACCAGACTATAAAAAACATTTCCAAACTAAGAGGACTTGTGTCAAAAAATGATCTGGAAAAACTAATACATGCCTTCATCTCTAGTAGGGTTGATTACTGCAATGGCCTTTTCACAGGCCTGCCAAAAAAGACCATCAAACGACTTCAGCTGGTTCAAAATGCAGCGGCGAGGGTTCTCACACGAACAAAAAGAACAGAGCACATTACTCCAATTCTAAGGTCCCTTCACTGGCTTCCAGTAAGCTACAGAATTGACTTTAAAGCATTGCTGCTGGTGTACAAATCTCTAAATGGTACAGGGCCCAATTACCTCTCTGATATGTTGCAGCGGCCTAACCCAATCAGATCTACCAGATCGCAGCAGAAAAATTTACTGTTAAAACCTGTTGTTAAAACAAAGTATGGTGAAGCAGCTTTTAGCTACTATGCAGTACAGCTATGGAACCAACTGCCAGAGGACATTAAAAATGCTCCTGCTGTTGGCAGCTTCAAATCTAGACTAAAGACCAAGCTGTTCTCAGATGCTTTCTGCTAACTGATAAATATCATCATTTTTACGTTTTAAACTTTACTTAACTTTTATTCTATTTTATTCTGCTGCTTTTTACTGAACTTTTACTTCATTTTATTTCTACTATTGTTTAATTCTTATTTTTTTCTCTCTTCTTTCCCATTTATTTTATGTAATTTTATTTTCTATTGTTTACTGTTTTAGACTGGTACCAAAATTCAAAAAAGTGCTTATTTAAGGAGTTAAAGGCATTTTTGAGACAAAGTCGGCAAACAGTCTTATTTTGTCAATTTGGGTGTGCCGAATTCAAATCTGCAATATGCCGAGCTCTATCTGACCTCTGTTGACCTCTAGAGGTCATTGAACTTTGGGCCTGTAAACGTCTCAGCTGAACCCAGTTTCTCAGCTTTCTAAGGAATGAAATGTCCTAAAATGATTAATGAAGTTAGCAAACGGCCTTGTTCGTTAAATGTTTGGGTGCTGAATTCATTTTTCATTTGTAAAACGACATATGACCTCTGATAACCTCAAGGTCATTAAACTTGGCCTATAGGCCTATGCATTTAACGGCATTTTTAAACTGACTTTACTCCCCCAAAAAGAATATGAACAGACAAAAAACAAATAGAAAGGAACAAATACAACATTAAATGCCAGTCCATGTAACTTACTTTTCACAATGAGAATGCCGAGGCGATCACCTTACATAACATTGCATTACATTTAGCGGTTATTGTTTATACAAAGCTACTGAAAAAAGGACAGATTCAGCAGCATACAAAATGTGGGGGCATACAGGGTATACAGGTTAATCAGGGTTAGGATATATGAGAGGTTTTTTCTTTGTTGTTTTTTTTGTTTTGTTTTAAACGGGGTAAAGCCTTTACAAAAAACAAACAACAAAGAAAAAAACTCTCATATACACTAACCCTGATTAACCTGTATACCCTGTACGCCCCCACATTTTGTACGCTGCTGAATCTGTCCTTTTTTCAGTAGCTTTGTATAAACAATAACCGCTAAATGTAATGCAATGTTATGTAAGGTGAGTGCCTAGGCCAGGGCTGGGCAATTATTTTTTCCATGGGGCCACATGAGAAACAGAAAATTTAGTGGAGGGCCGGACCAAAAGGCTGAACTAAATTCTGCATAATATTAATTGTATTTCTTTATATAAAGCAATAAATAACATTGTTTTTACAAGCTGCTAAGACTGGTAAGAGTATGGAAAAAACGAGGTTGCCTTACAAAAAAAATGTCATTTATTCAATCAAATTTCCCAAAACAATGGTTAACAAAATGTGAACGTTTGTACCTTTTTTTCAGTCACATTCACCCCAAAACACAATAAAGACATCACAATATCGTCTTTCTACTCCAAATATCAAGCAAGATACATCATATTATAATAATGATGCCCACATTTGTAGTCTAATCACCTCATTTGGTGTTTTTTATTTGTTCAGTGAGAGAAATCTAGTCTCTGTTGGTCTTTAACGAGCGCATCAAAGTCAGGTTGAATGTCTGAGGTGGAGATGCGAAGCACAGATGATCAGTCGATTCGGTGCAGGAATCAGAGCTACAGATCGGCTCGGGCTCCTGCTGGTGACGTCACACTATGTGATTGGCTGGACCGTTTGAAGGATGACATACAAGTTTGTGGTTGGTCTGGACAAATTACGGAAGTAGTTATCGCGGGATTAGGTTTCGTGGGATTTCATGTCATGTTTGTGTCGCGCGCATTGCGTTTTTGTTGAACACAACTTCAAAATAAAAGCAATGCACATTCAGTCCATGCATGAGGTAAAATTAGAAAATACTTTTATTTTGTAATTTCTAATTAACCTTACGCGGGCCGGTCAGAATGAACCAAAGGGCCGGATGCGGCCCGCGGGCCGTAAAATGCCCAGGTCTGGCCTAGGCATTCTCATTGTGAAAAGTAAGTCACATGTACATGGACTGGCATTTAATGTTGTATTTGTTCCTTTCTATTTGTTTTTTGTCTGTTCATATTCTTTTTGGGGGAGTAAAGTCAGTTTAAAAATGCCGTTAAATGCATAGGCCTATAGGCCAAGTTTAATGACCTTGAGGTTATCAGAGGTCATATGTCGTTTTACAAATGAAAAATGAATTCAGCACCCAAACATTTAACAAACAAGGCCGTTTGCTAACTTCATTAATCATTTTAGGACATTTCATTCCTTAGAAAGCTGAGAAACTGGGTTCAGCTGAGACGTTTACAGGCCCAAAGTTCAATGACCTCTAGAGGTCAACAGAGGTCAGATAGAGCTCGGCATATTGCAGATTTGAATTCGGCACACCCAAATTGACAAAATAAGACTGTTTGCCGACTTTGTCTCAAAAATGCCTTTGGGTGTCACAATTCTGGATTTTGGTCCCAGTCTGTTTTGCTTTGACCTCTGTAAAGCACATTGAACTGCCACTGTGTATGAAATGCGCTATATAAATAAACTTGCCTTGCCAATCACGTTTTGATATGAAAACGTACAACACAGCACCCAGAGAAAGGGAGTCGGGAGTGTTTCCTGTTTTCGTACGCATAGCATCTGGATTTCCAGATAAAGACGGACATCATGATTTTAAGCCCTTTTGTGTCATCCATCAGCAAAATAATTTAATACAGAAGTGCTGCCGTTTTCCAAACAGGTTTTGGGCGACTTCATAAAAAAAGCACTGCATCTGTATGTTAAACTATCTGTATATTAAAACTGAGCTCGAATATTGGATCTTTTGGAAGATTAACAGCGAAAGAGCGCAGGAAAAAAGGACAAAAAGGACCATTTTATTTTCTACTGTATTGATTGTGTACAAAAAGGTAAATATGGCTCTTTACAAAGAGAGTAACAATCCCAAAAAACAAACAAAAAAACCCAAACACACACACACGCACTGTAATTCCTGAGATCCTCTCACCAGCCAAAGCGTGAGACAAGCCTCTCCTGATCATCGAGGTCTTTCTGAACTTTTTTCCTCATGTAGAAGATAGGACAGTCTCGACTAAACAGAGAGAGAGAGAGAGAAAATATGAATTTGATGAGAAAACAAGCATCGACATCATTTATAAGCATCACCTTAGTCAGATGGTTGATTAATTTTCTGTACCAGCATCTCTAAAAGAGAAAGTGAAAACGACAAAGAGATACTGAAGAGGAAACAACTGTTGGCACAGTTATAACAGGAACCCGAGTTATAATAGGAACTAACTTGTTCCATGGAGACTCCAACATTAAACGTTACTATAAACAATTTGGGGGCGGCACGGTGGTGTAGTGGTTAGCGCTGTCGCCTCACAGCAAGAAGGTCCTGGGTTCGAGCCCCGTGGCCGGCGAGGGCCTTTCTGTGTGGAGTTTGCATGTTCTCCCCGTGTCCGCGTGGGTTTCCTCTGGGTGCTCCGGTTTCCCCCACAGTCCAAAGACATGCAGGTTAGGTTAACTGGTGACTCTAAATTGAGCGTAGGTGTGAATGTGAGTGTGAATGGTTGTCTGTGTCTATGTGTCAGCCCTGTGATGACCTGGCGACTTGTCCAGGGTGTACCCCGCCTTTCGCCCGTAGTCAGCTGGGATAGGCTCCAGCTTGCCTGCGACCCTGTAGAAGGATAAAGCGGCTAGAGATAATGAGATGAGATGAGATAAACAATTTGTTTTTGACAAGCTGATGTTCTGTAATAAATAAAAACACGCCAAATGGTTGTGGTATAAGAGGAATAAAACACTTCAGGATGGAGGAAAATGATCCACTTCCCAATGGATTATCAGGGGCTGTTGATTGTTTCTCTAGAACAGAACGCCATATGACTGAAACGCACTTGTATTTTACTCCTCGATGATCTCGCAATTCACCAGCAGACGTGTATGCAGAAATATTGCATAAAGGCTTTTCCAAAAAAGAGGAAGTTTCCAGAACGTGAGGGGTTACTAGATAAAATGTCGCAATGAAACTAGTTAGAGGTAACTGTGCCATTATGAATCACTCACTCACTTGGGGTAGTTTCTCACAGCTTGCAAACGTCATTCGCGAAAGAGTTTCAAAAGTGTCTTGAAACATTCACGCAGTCCTCTCAATAACTGCTGGCAACCGGCGATTTCGCCGCCTACAAACGCTTCATTGCCGACTACTCACGGTGGTTTTTCAAAGAATTGAAATTCATCAGTTTTTACTTCATAATAATAAAAATTTTCCCCCCATCTATTTTTATAAGACGTTCTTTTATTCACTCAAAAATCGGTTGTTTTAGACAGTAGGCCTAAGAATTCTGTTCGGGTATGCGGACATCCTAGACTTGACAGATATATCGCGGTATGCGTGCACGTGCGTTATGTGGAACTGTGGTGTTCACCCGGGGCTGTTCAACACTACGTTAGGCTTACAAAGAGACGAAAAATGTCGGGGAAGCGCCAGGCAAACATCAGCGACTTTTTCGCTGCAAAAAGGTCGAAAAACACAAGGTAATGAGACTGTGAGCGGTCCTCCAGTGTTTGCTGTAAACATGCAACAAACCATGCTTGGAAAGTGACTATTTCTTTATTTTCTCCAGCTTCTGGGAGAAACATTGGAGCGATAACAGATCTAGGTTAACATGCAGCGCTTCGCTGTAGGGCCTATAGTATCTGGCCCCGCACATTTTTGCAAATTAATATAGCATATGGATAGTTAGCCATTCCATACACTAACGTTCAAAAGTTTGGGGTCACCCAGACAATTTTGTGTTTTCCATGAAAAGTCACACTTTTATTTCCCACCATAAGTTGTAAAATGAATAGAAAATATAGTCAAGACATTTTTCTGGCCATTTTGAGCATTTAATCGACCCCACAAATGTGATGCTCCAGAAACTCAATCTGCTCAAAGGAAGGTCAGTTTTATAGCTTCTCTAAAGAGCTCAACTGTTTTCAGCTGTGCTAACATGATTGTACAAGGGTTTTCTAATCATCCATTAGCCTTCTGAGGCAATGAGCAAACACATTGTACCATTAGAACACTGGAGTGAGAGTTGCTGGAAATGGGCCTCTATACACCTATGGAGATATTGCACCAAAAACCACACATTTGCAGCTAGAATAGTCATTTACTGGCGGCACGGTGGTGTAGCGGTTAGCGCTGTCACCTCACAGCAAGAAGGTCCGGGTTCGAGCCCCGGGGTCGGCGAGGGCCTTTCTGTGTGGAGTTTGCATGTTCTCCCCGTGTCCATGTGGGTTTCCTCCGGGTGCTCCGGTTTCCCCCACAGTCCAAAGACATGCAGGTTAGGTTAACTGGTGACTCTAAATTGACTGTAGGTGTGAATGTGAGTGTGAATGGTTGTCTGTGTCTATGTGTCAGCCCTGTGATGACCTGGCGACTTGTCCAGGGTGTACCCCGCCTTTCGCCCGTAGTCAGCTGGGATAGGCTCCAGCTTGCCTGCGACCCTGTAGAACAGGATAAAGCGGCTAGAGATAATGAGATGAGATAGTCATTTACCACATTAGCAATGTATAGAGTGGATTTCTGATTAGTTTAAAGTGATCTTCATTGAAAAGAACAGTGCTTTTCTTTCAAAAATAAGGACATTTCAAAGTGACCCCAAACTTTTGAACAGTAGTGTATATAGTCCATTGTGCGTGCGTATCAGGGTTAAAAACGTTCTTTGCTGTATTAAAATGATGTATATCGGTCATTTTGTTAGGCCCAACGTTACATGCTTGGACAATGATTAACTCAAGTTAGTGGTGAAGTGCTAGCTATTAACTGTGGTAAGCAGGCCTAATTATGTATGCTTTATCGTGGGCCGTCATTAAGTGTCATTTATTTGTATGCGGCCCCCGGAACAAGCATATGATGATGATGATGATGATATCAAATCCAATACCGGCAACCTGTTAAGACCAGGATTAATGAGATTGTCTTTTGTCACTCTTCAAAATAAATAAAACTTGATAATTTTGGGAATAATTTTATTGTTTATGAGGTCCCTGAGCATCTTAGCATGTTGTTTCGGCTTCTTAATGTAGTTTATAATGATTTATAGCCTGTATCAGGTCGATCTAATGTCTGCTTGTATACGTATAAAGATGCATTTTATCATGTTGGAAAATGTTTAGAAATGAATCCTTGTTAGTTTTAAAAGTTTTTAAATTTTCCGGTGACCGCAAATACTAGCCTAAGGCCGATATATTCAAGTCAAAATGGCGCGAAATTGTTAAACACACCGAGACCAGAGCTTGTACGAGAAGTAAAGGGGATTACAGTGATGATGGGGACTTTGATGACTTCTGAACAATTTCCAATATTAGATCATAAATATTTTTATGAATGCTATAAGCTGTGAATATGATATTTACTAAAGTTCTGTAAGAACATTTCAATACAATTGACTTGTTTATAATAGTTTGAAATACAAATGATGTACAACCCCGATTCCAAAGAAGTTGGGACAAAGTACAAATTGTAAATAAAAACGGAATGCAATAATTTACAAATCTCAAAAACTGATATTGTATTCACAATAGAACGTAGACAACATATCAAATGTCGAAAGCGAGACATTTTGAAATTTCATGCCAAATATTGGCTCATTTGAAATTTCATGACAGCAACACATCTCAAAAAAGTTGGGACAGGGGCAATAAGAGGCTGGAAAAGTTAAAGGTACAAAAAAGGAACAGCTGGAGGACCAAACTGCAACTCATTAGGTCAATTGGCAATAGGTCATTAACATGACTGGGTATAAAAAGAGCATCTTGGAGTGGCAGCGGCTCTCAGAAGTAAAGATGGGAAGAGGATCACCAATCCCCCTAATTCTGCACCGACAAATAGTGGAGCAATATCAGAAAGGAGTTCGACAGTGTAAAACTGCAAAGAGTTTGAACATATCATCATCTACAGTGCATAATATCATCAAAAGATTCAGAGAATCTGGAAGAATCTCTGTGTGTAAGGGTCAAGGCCGGAAAACCTATGTCATCTATGTTCTATTCTGAATAAAATATGGAATTTTGAAACTTCCACATCATTGCATTCCGTTTTTATTTACAATTTGTACTTTGTCCCAACTTTTTTTGGAATCGGGGTTGTACAGTATTTGTCACTTTTTCTAAGTTCTAATGAATAACTGATTGAAATTGTATTCTTGTGTCAGTCTTTATTTTTTAAATTTATATATTTGTACATATTAAAACACACTAAATGATCTTCCGATCATGAACGTAATTTTTGTATCCAAATTTTGCATTCAGGATCACTCAGAATTCACCAATTAACATCTACATTTTCAAAATTTTCCGGGGGAGGACCCCTGGACCCCCCTCTTTTTTATACATTGTGGTGGCGGCTAACGCAACCTACGCTCAGCTTACGCTTAACCTCTGCCTACTACTCTTTCTTACTTGCCCCTTTCTCAGAAATGTATCGAGAGGGCTGTTCACGGGGCTTCTCAATTTCCTCGCACGAGTCGCAAAGTGTCGTTCCTTCGTCGCTGAAATTTTGAACACGTTCCAAAAATTCGCGCGACAAAATTTCTCAAAATAGCCGCAAATGCGTCGCAAAGCCGTCACGAACCCTTCTCAAGTCAGTTTCCGTGAGACAGGAAGTGTGAGTTGAGACAGGAAGTGCGAGCCAGCATCTCACTGGGCTGCGACAGCCTGCGACTACTTGGAACACAACAATTGCGGTAAAATACACAAATATCAATTCAGTGCGATTCCAAGTGAAAATTGTCACTAATTCGCATATTTTATTGCAATTGTTGTGTCTCCAACTAGTCACAGGCTGTCGCAGCCCAGTGAGATGCTGGCTTTATTCATCTGCAAAAACTTATAGAAGTTCACTTACAACTGAGGCAAGTCCTGGACGCAAGTCCTGCCATCATATTTCAGATGCTGGATCTGATTCCAAACACATCGGTTACCATCAGGAATCAGAAACGGTGTTTAAACCAGTCATAGTCATGATACTGTCAAGAGCCGACTCAACAACTGCGGAGACAATGTTGAGAACGAATCATCTAAGGTGGTTCGGCCATGTATCAAGGATGGAAGAGGACCGAATCCCAAAACAACTTTTGTTTGAAGAACTAAAGAATGGCACCAGGGAGCGTGGACGGCCTTGCGCGAAAGACGATCTGAAGCTATTTGCCATCAACAGTACAACTTGGTATGAAGAGACACAAAACCAAGACAAGTGGCACCAGAACCTGCGACGGGGTCGAGCCAGCTGTGAGGCTAAACTAGCAACCCATGCCGCACGCCGCCGCCAGAAGCGTCATGA
The DNA here is from genome assembly GCF_027579695.1 of Neoarius graeffei. Lineage (NCBI taxonomy): Eukaryota > Metazoa > Chordata > Actinopteri > Siluriformes > Ariidae > Neoarius > Neoarius graeffei. Next base: position 52,224,172 of record NC_083588.1, read on the forward strand.
CAGGGTTCCCTGTGATCACAAGTGACAGGGATTGGAGTGAGTGAGTCATGATGATAAAAAAAAAGTGTTTTAAAAGCACCAAAAATGTTCTGCATCACCATTTCAACATTTTAAAGCACTAAACTTGGAAAGCATGTCACACTTGTGCAATACTTACACGTGTAATACCCTTATGTTAACTGTATATTTGCAAACCTGTTAATTTATGCAAATTTGTTAATTTTATCTTCAAATTCGTAGTTTATTTCTTTTTATCTATACACCTGGGTTTTTTTTTGCATACTTCATACTTTTTGCACTACTCCTTCACTGCCTTATCTTTTTTTCTTTTTATATTTTGCTGCTGTAACAATGTAAATTTCCCCTTGTGGGATAATAAAAAGCTTTATTTTTTTTCGTGGTGCGGTTTCCATCAAATCCTGCGCTCTGATTGGCTGGCGAGCGGGTACGTACGGACCCCGGTTACGGACCTCTGGCGACTCGCTCGTTCACAACGAAAACAAACATAGTAGCATTTTTGTCAACGTTTATCTTTTTTTAATAAGATTTATTTATAAGATTATCAAAAATCTTATACATTTTTGCCAGCATTTCTCAGGAGAATAGCATTAATTTTACAGCATGGATAGCGATAACGACAGTGTTCACAGCGAAAGCGAGTTTTACTACCCTGAGGAAGAAGAAATAAAAGAAAACATTTCAGGAGAAAGCTAAAAACCTCTAACTGTTGCTAACGCCGAGCAAAAACATGGCTGAATCCTGAATGACTCAATTTTGTATAAATAGGGGACTACATAGGCGGCAAAATGTAGTTTTTTTTCTGCCATGGAAGTGCACTTGTATACCGAGGAGGAAGCAATTTGCTTAACACCTGTGAATGAGGATTCAAAATGGCGGCTCGGCTCAGTTTTCCCTTTCAGGCGCTCTCGTTTTCTGTTAGAATTTGGTAAAGAAAAAATAAATATATTATTTACCAGCTTAAGGTCGGTCCGTATGGTGAAATACCGTGACCTCGGCCTTGAATACTGACCTCAGCCCAGAGGGCCTCGCTCAGTACTTTCAAGACCTCGGTCATGGTATTTCACGATACGGACCTCCCAGCTGGTAAATAACATATAGATCTTATCTAAGAATCTGTGTCATAGGTACGGCGTCGATGCTCGCGCACAGTGAAGTATTTATACATTTATATAATGCGTGCCTCCTCTAGGAGGTGCTGTTGCATGAAACACATCAGAATTGACTGCTTTTACACCACGTATTCACTGTAGGAACAATAAGCAAAATCATAACGTCAAGGACGTAGCAGCTCATCTGGCCAGCCATCAAAACAACCAAGCGTACCAACATGTCAAACAGAACTGAAACATGACGATGTGAGAGAGGACCAACCTCCACAATAAACTGTTTACAACAGGAAAATCAACAAAGGACTAAATTTTGTTCCCCGAGAGAAGATCGACCCAAAACATCGATCAGAACTGAACTCGCATGATAAATGAGAGAGAGGAGATACAATTCTAGTCAGAAGAGGATTCGTTAAGTTGACCTAATGACTCATTTGTTCGCAAAAATTTGACAATACAATGACCACGTTTTGTGCAGAAGGTCTAATTCTTTCAAATAAAACAATCAGAACTGAAATCCATTAAGAACTGACGGAGGGAGGAGACACGACTTAACTGAAAAGAAACAAAGTTGTAAGTAAATTGTTTACAGCAGGAAAATCAAGAAACAAACGACCAAGTTTTGTTCTTCAAGGGAAGATCTACCAAAACACCGATCGGAACTGAAATCGCGTGAGAGCTGCGAGAGGAGATACAATTCTAACGAGAAGTCCCAAAACTCGTTAAGGTGACCTAATGAGCAGTTCGTTAGCAAAAAACTGACAATACAACAACCAGGTGTTGTGCAGAAGGACGAGTTCTTTCAAGCAAAACAATCAGAACTGAAATCCATTGAGAACTGAGGGTGGAGATCTGATTCAACTGAAAATAAACAAAACGTTGTAAACAAATTGTTCACAACAGGAAAATCAACAAACAAACGACCAAGTTTTGTTCTGCGTGGAAAGATCGACCCAAAACGAACATCATCAATCAGAACTGAAATCGGATGAGAAACCAGAGAGGAGATACAATTCTAGTGAGAGACCTGGAAAATTCGTTAATTTGGCGTAATTACTAACTTGTTAGCAAAAAATTTGACAAAACAACGCCCAGGCTCATTTTGTGCAGAGTGAGGAGTTCTTTCAAACAAAACAATCGGAACAGAAATCCGTAGAGAACTGATGGAGGAGATACGATTGAACTGAATCATGGACGACGGACGCCACGCCTTATGGACAGATGAGTTAATAATAACACCAGCATGGAAAAAATGCTATTCTGAGAAATTTACTGGAGGAAAAACTTGATTCTCACTGAAGTTATTTCTGAAGGGTTTTAACTCGTCAGTTTTAATTCCGCAGTATGAGCGGCATGAAGTGAAAGTCCCACTGTGCTCAGGAACAAGGCACAAAAATAAACCTACAGGATTAGATACGAGATTAAACTGGTTGTTATCATGATCTACAGCCAATGGAGAGCAAAGATGCCTTCAAAAATAATGAAATTAAATGTTTCTACATAAAAAAAATAAATAAATAAAAGATCAGTAAGCAGTAATGCATAAAAAAAAAAAAGACAAAATGTTTGGTATGAGATGACCCTTTGCTTAAAGCATGTACGCAGAGCCATGGCCTCACTTTCGTTTATAAATGCTTTGAGACCTCAAGAATGGCACAGGAATAGTTTTAAGCGTTAACGATAAATCTAATCATAATTTTTACGATTAAAGTGATTTATATACAGTAGGTAGCGGTCTGAATGAATGACCTTGACATCCATAACGTCACAGCAGGAAGTCTATCGGTCTCATCGCCATTTCCGCTATACTAAAACACAGAGCTGACTGCAACTCCGATCCTCCATTTTGAGTTAATTTATCGCCATGCCACGTAGATGTCCTAGCAACACTGACAGAAGATGGATTTACGTTGCATTCATGGCCCAAGAATGTTCAAACTGCAAAGATTTGGACGCGTTTTGTGAGAAGTTCACGGGCGCATTGGGCACCTATGAAGTGGTCTCTCCTCTGCTCTGCACATTTTACTGAAGACTCGTACGAGACCTCTGATCTGTTGAGGAGTGTTGGCTATAAGCCCGTATTGAAAGAGGGTGCAGTACCAACAATTAAAGGAAAAGAAAACAAGAAAAGGAAAGTACTTATTTATTTTTTTTAAAGTGAGTTCAGTTGCACCAGTTCTCCCAGAGCGTGAGCCGAGGGTTGTTGGTAAAACCCGGGACGTGACATATCGCTCGGGCAGTGACCTCCCCGCGGTTGTTGCTAAAACCGGTGATGTCCCGTTCCGTCCCCGGTTTTAGTAATTACCTGAGCCGAGCAGTAATGGCGGAGTACTCAGTATGAAGAAAATAGAGAAAGAGTGGAGCAGCCGTCGGATTTTCTCCACCGGATATCGTTGCCATCTCGCCCTTACGTGGAAGAAGCGAATGAACGGAGAACTGAACGAACAACTGAAAGTCAGATTGTTTCAAAACAAATCGGCCACAAGGTTGGCCTTCAAGAAGCGAGAACACAGACGGGTAAGCTCCGACTCTCATTTGGATACAAAACAACAAAAACACGTTGTTTACCTGCATTTAGATTAATACATGTAACTTGTATTGTGTGTTTAAGTTAGCGGTATAAGATTATTTAATTTGCTTCAGTTCATCTGATTATTTAATTCGCCTTTTACGTTTTATCAGTGAAAATGCATGCATGTATATGTCTGTTGCATAAGTTATAACACTGCAAGTACAGCCCCGTCCCGTCTAGAACTACAAATCCCATCAACTAACTTCCGCGATGACCTACGTCACATCCCCCCTGACTCCATAAGTGACTCAGTCAACTTCCATTCTCTCTCTCTCATCGTGGATCTCTGCATCATACAGACATAAAGAGATAACCCTCCGTTCATCAGGACGTCCAAAATCAAGACATCTGCCTGGCAAGAAAAAGACGACTCAGCGCGCTTTTGTATACCACTGGCCACAGTAAAACTACTTAAGTTGCGCTGTCTCACTTAGTTGAGTTACAACCGGTTTTATTTGTTTATTATAAGTAACGTTACGACTGCAGCCCAAGCAGTTAATTAAAAATTAGAAGCGACCGGATTCCTTCTGACTTAATCGCTGTGCACATTGTTTGATCAGAGACTTTTCCTCACGAATGACGAAGTTCGGACCAAGGAAACCTCTGCGCTCTCACGGAAGCGACCAACGAACTTCTGTGAACCCCGCGAAACTTCGGGATATCTGGAACTAAGGCTGGCATTTGGGCAAATTAGTCTTAGGAATTAGCTTTATGAAGTAGTGTGAATTTAAACTCAGGAACGGTTTAATTGTGCACACTGTAGACACTCAGTGTTAAGTGATCATTGTTGTTCTATATTGTTCTCTCAGTTGTTTTTAATAGATAGGTGTTGCATGCTCTTTCTCTATCCTTTCTAACACCTTTAATTTCATTATTACACATATTTTGACCTCATCAAGATTTCAGTGGATTTAGTAATGTTATAAGCTAGTGGTATTAGCAACCACGACATATTCCTTTGTCTCATTAGACCACGAGGTGGGATTCCTTTGTCTCGAGACCACGAGGTGATTCTCCCTTCCCCCCCTACCTTAGATAACATTCCAAACTTTACAGCGCATCTTCACACAAACACATTCTGTCTGCGTACCTCCCGCGCGCATATTCAAACACTCTCTCTCCTCCTCTCTGCCTCGCGCTCCCCCCCTTTTCACAGTGCGCAGTCGCACACGGGACACACCCTAAGAGCTCAGTCACTCGCTTATCAGTAAGGAGAAAACATCTCCTCCCCTCTCTGCCTCGCACCCCTCCCTCTCTCTCTCCCCTCGCGCGCACACACACACACGTGCTCTCACACACATACACACCTCACTGTTTTACTGCTGACCAAATTGAATGTAATTCAACTGTTATTACCCATTCAGTATCATTGTTATAATCTCATCTCTCATCTCATTATCTCTAGCCGCTTTATCCTTCTACAGGGTCGCAGGCAAGCTGGAGCCTATCCCAGCTGACTACGGGCGAAAGGCGGGGTACACCCTGGACAAGTCGCCAGGTCATCACAGGGCTGACACATAGACACAGACAACCATTCACACTCACATTCACACCTACGGTCAATTTAGAGTCACCAGTTAACCTAACCTGCATGTCTTTGGACTGTGGGGGAAACCGGAGCACCCGGAGGAAACCCATGCGGACACGGGGAGAACATGCAAACTCCACACAGAAAGGCCCTCGTCGGCCACGGGGCTCGAACCCAGGACCTGCTGTGAGGCGACAGCGCTAACCACTACACCACCGTGCCGCCCCATTGTTATAATAAATTCAATTATTCTGTTAAACTGTGCCTGTGTGTCTGTTTTGCTACTATATACTTGAAGTCACACAATCTCAAAGAACTCCAAATTGCCTTCACCCAAGAGTATATGAATACTATTGGCTGTAGTGTCTATGTAATACGGTAAGTAATACATTATTGCTGCATTGGTATTGATCATAATAATTTGGAATATACCACAATTTAGCTGTTTGTTAATTTATTATTAAACACCAAAATTAATGGTATTATTAATGAGACTGATTTAATGAGACTGATTTAATGAGACTGATCACTTAAGACCAATTGCACCCACAACACCCATCCTGTTTTAATGAGAGCCAACCCACAATCAGTGAAATCAAATCAGTCTTAGTTGAGCAAGTCGGTAACAGGATTTCTTACTTTCAATATAAATGTTTATTTATACGACTTTAGTCTATAGCTGTAAAAGGCCTCGGCCTTAAAACCGGTTACCGCAGTGACATCACGCGCTCAGGGCTGGCTGGCTCAGCGGGGCAGCTCGAATGCCAACTTTGCGGTCGATTTTAACTCTCAAAAATATATATTTTTATTCCCTTTTATGCAGCATACGAGAGTCAAGGACGGAAATACTATCCACTCAGAAATGTATTTAAAAATAAAGGCTCTGCATATCTGCTTTAAGGTCCATTTTGCATGTGTGTAAAATAAAACACCCACTTTGAGGCTTATACTGTTTGTGTTTATAAATGTATGGACAATGTGGTACTTGTACACGCACACACCTGGTACACAGAACGTCTTCGTGCAGGGACCCTTGGCAGCGCTGACACTGAGTCCACAGACGAGAGAATTTCTCCTCCAGGGTGGACAGGTGAGCAATCTGAACAGCACAAAAACCCACGTAGTGACGTCACATATCAAATGCATCAAATTATTATACATACAGGACACTTTTGCGATGGAATAAAAACGCGTTCTAGTCCCTTCTAGCGGGTGTCATTCATTTGGCTTGCAATACTGTTCGCGTATCGCTTATCCTACGTGTATTACGGCACTCTAGCCAATGGCGAATGAGCGTTGGATATTGTTACGATATTGCATGGTTGTCAAGACAACATGACGTCACATGTCAGAGACGTAAAGCTTCTGCGTGTAAACAAATATGGCCGCCAGGTTTGCTTCGTTAAACACGGAAGATTCTGAAAGAATTTTGAAAGAGAAAGACGCGTTGAACACCCGAAAGGAACGTGTATGTATTATTATAATAATCTTGGCTGGCTTTTTTTCATGGTATATCAGATATATTCCATTCAGCTACCCGTCTTCGACTCGTTCAGCATCATGCTAGCTGAATGGAATATATCTGATCTACCACTCAATATTATTTAAATATTTAATGAAAGAAACCAGATTCATCAGATAATCATGCACTTCACTTCATGGCAGGACTCGGCTGTGTTCTGCAGTGATGATGCCCTTCACATCTGGAAGGACCGGCTCCTTCCCTAACCACTGTTACGCCATGAGCTGTGTATACAGGGCTGATTACACACCTCTTTCTGATAGAGCGCAGACTCCTTCTTCTTACAGAAATCACACACAGCAGCTAGAGAAAGAGAAGAAACGATCAGTTCTGAGAGTCGTACCCACTGTACAGCGACACTTAAGGATAATTCGTGTCAGCGCACACGCACATACGCATGAAACGTACTGTCTGTTTTGAGAACTGCTTTGCAGCCAATGCACGTGCTACGTTTCTGCGCAAAGGCCATGAGGCCACCCACTCTGGAGGTCAGAACGGTCTTACAGCGTGTATGATCTCCCTCTGAAAAAAAAAAAAAAAACACACACACACCAGGTACACAATGACACATACTTCACATTACATCACTGTTCACCATTTTTTGACAAAACCACAAATGCCTTAGGAACATAAACCTGCAGTGACCATCGCTATTAAAACAGTCCATGCATGAGATTAGGGTTGGGGAAATATGACACTATAATATCTATAATCACAAATTAAAATCACAATACACTTTGCGCCGATATTGAGACATCTGTCTGTAATTAAATAAAAGAGTGCTCTGAGAGCACAATATCCCTCGCTGGCAACTCGGCCATAACTCTGGTAAAATGCAACTGAATTGAATGAAATTGCAACATGCATATTACCAAAATATAAAAAGGATCCTGTCAAGTTTCATGAAATTCTTTCAAAAATTGTAAGAGGAGGGGGCGTCGTGGCTAGTGGTGTCAACAATAATCGATTCGGCAATGCATCGCAATGCGGGGCATGGACGATTCAGCATCGATTCGGCAACATGCCAGATCGATTCAGCGCATTAAAAAAAAAAAAAACGTCCGTGGGCATTTCCGGAGCAACATCACAGACATGCGCAGTCTGTAGCTGCACGCCAGTCGAGAGAGCACTAGCTTAGCAAGATGGCTGAGGCGGAGGAAGAGGACTGCGAGAGACAGGTTATTATTAACGCTAAAAACACTAAACCGCTGTAATTTGTTTTCTTTTTCATATTTGAAACTCTATAACATTCAATTTTATTTTGTTTAAAACAGGAGTGATACACACAACAGCCAATAAAATGTTGTTCAGTATCTGACTGCTTGTATTGCCTCATGACTACTGAAAAATTTGCCTTGCTTTCAGTAAAATTTTAACGCATCACAATGCATCGTAGAATCAGATTGAATCGAATCGAATCGTTACCCTCCGAATCATAATCGAATTGAATCGTGAGGGCTGTGCCAATGCACACCCTTAGTCGTGGCTCAGGTGGATAAAGCACCATACCATAAATCCGGGGACCCGGGTTCGATTCCGACCCGAGGTCATTTCCCGATCCCTCCCCGTCTCTCTCTCCCGCTCATTTCCTGTCTCTACACTGTCCTATCCAATAAAGGTGAAAAAAGCCCAAAAAAATATCTTTAAAAAAAAAAAAAAATTGTAAGAGGAGTTGATTTCAGTTGATTTACGGACGGACATCGCCACGACATAATCCTGCTTCGGGCCTTTCGGCCAGCGGGGGATAAAAATTGTGAGGGAAGTTGATTTCAGAAAGCAAGCACACCTTGATGAAATTGCCAAAGTACAAGTTTGTTAATAATCAAGCGCATAACTCTGGTAAAATGTGCCCAAATTAAACGAAATTTCAATCTGCGTATAACGGTCATATAACAAAGGCTTTTGCCAAGTTTGGTGAAATTCCTCTACAAATTGTGAGAGGAGTTGATTTCAGAAGAACGTACACCCTCATGAAATTGTCAAAGTACAAGTTAGCTAATTTAATCAAGGGTCAAAACTCTGGGAAAATTTTCACAAACGAAATTAAATCGCAATACGCGTATTACCATCATATAACAAGGCCTTTCGCCAAGCTTCGAGAAATTCGTCCAAAAATTATGAGAGGAGTTGATTTCAGAACGCAAGCGCACCTTCATGAAATTATGAAAGTACAAGGTTGTTAATCGAGGGCTGTAACTCTGGTAAAACGTGACCGAATTGAACAAAATAACAATATGCGTACTACTGACATAATGCCTTTTATACGAAGTTTCGTGAAATTCCTCCAAAAATTGAGAGAGGAGTTGATTTCAGAAGGAAAAAACACTCATGAAATTGTCAAAGTATAATTTTGTTAATCAAGGGCTGTAACTCTGGTAAAACGTGACCCAATTTAACAAAATTGCAATATGCGCATTACCGACATATATAACAAAGAATCCTGTCAAGTTTCATGAAATTCCTCCAAAAATTGAGAGTTCATTTCAGAAAGTGAGCGCCATTCCTGGGACGGATGGACAGATATCAAGCCAAGTCAAGTCTATTTCTATAGCGCTTTTTAAACAATAAACATTGTCGCAAAGCAGCTTTACAGAATTTGAACGACTTAAAACATGAGCTAATTTTATCCCTAATCTATCCCCAATGTGCACGCCTGTCAACCGCAAGTCAACCGCAGTCCCCAGCCACAAAAGCACCACTGCAAGAGTCCAGAGCGTCCTCCATATCGCCACAAGATAATCCCCCTTCGGGCTTTTCAGCCAGCAGGGAATAAAAAAACAAACATTTAAAACCACATTACCGACTGCCAGGAGGCAGCTGATTTGATGTCAGTTTGGATTTTATACCAAAATGTAAATGATTCACTGAATCTTTTTTTTTTTTTTTTGGGGGGGGGGGGGGGGTCGGTATTAATTACTTTCACTCTGCGTTCCTCTGAGTTACAACCCCGATTCCAAAAAAGTTGGGACAAAAGTACAAATTGTAAATAAAAACGGAATGCAACGATGTGGAAGTTTCAAAATTCCATATTTTATTCAGAATAGAACATAGATGACATATCAAATGTTTAAACTGAGAAAATGTATCATTTAAAGAGAAAAATTAGGTGATTTTAAATTTCATGACAACACCACATCTCAAAAAAGTTGGGACAAGGCCATGTTTACCACTGTGAGACATCCCCTTTTCTCTTTACAACAGTCTGTAAACGTCTGGGGACTGAGGAGACAAGTTGCTCAAGTTTAGGGATAGGAATGTTAACCCATTCTTGTCTAATGCAGGATTCTAGCTGCTCAACTGTCTTAGGTCTTTTTTGTCGTATCTTCCGTTTTATGATGCGCCAAATGTTTTCTATGGGTGAAAGATCTGGACTGCAGGCTGGCCAGTTCAGTACCCGGACCCTTCTTCTACGCAGCCATGATGCTGTAATTGATGCAGTATGTGGTTTGGCATTGTCATGTTGGAAAATGCAAGGTCTTCCCTGAAAGAGACGTCGTCTGGATGGGAGCATATGTTGCTCTAGAACCTTTCAGCATTGATGGTGTCTTTCCAGATGTGTAAGCTGCCCATGCCACACGCACTAATGCAACCCCATACCATCAGAGATGCAGGCTTCTGAACTGAGCGCTGATGATAACTTGGGTCGTCCTTCTCCTCTTTAGTCCAAATGACATGGCGTCCCTGATTTCCATAAAGAACTTCAAATTTTGATTCGTCTGACCGCAGAACAGTTTTCCACTTTGCCACAGTCCATTTTAAATGAGCCTTGGCCCAGAGAAGACGCCTGCGCTTCTGGATCATGTTTAGATACGGCTTCTTCTTTGAACTATAGAGTTTCAGCTGGCAACGGCGGACGGCACGGTGAATTGTGTTCACAGATAATGTTCTCTGGAAATATTCCTGAGCCCATTTTGTGATTTCCAATACAGAAGCATGCCTGTATGTGATGCAGTGCCGTCTAAGGGCCCGAAGATCACAGGCACCCAGTATGGTTTTCCGGCCTTGACCCTTACGCACAGAGATTCTTCCAGATTCTCTGAATCTTTTGATGATATTATGCACTGTAGATGATGATATGTTCAAACTCTTTGCAATTTTACACTGTCGAACTCCTTTCTGATATTGCTCCACTATTTGTCGGCGCAGAATTAGGGGGATTGGTGATCCTCTTCCCATCTTTACTTCTGAGAGCCGCTGCCAGTCCAAGATGCTCTTTTTATACCCAGTCATGTTAATGACCTATTGCCAATTGACCTAATGAGTTGCAATTTGGTCCTCCAGCTGTTCCTTTTTTGTACCTTTAACTTTTCCAGCCTCTTATTGCCCCGTCCCAACTTTTTTGAGATGTGTTGCTGTCATGAAATTTCAAAATGTCTCACTTTCGACATTTGATATGGTGTCTATGTTCTATTGTCAATACAATATCAATTTTTGAGATTTGTAAATTATTGCATTCCGTTTTTATTTACAATTTGTACTTTGTCCCAACTTTTTTGGAATCGGGGTTGTACATGTCAGTCCTGGGATCGAGATGCTGACCTCTTCTGCTCCTCGGACCTGCCTGATCCATCCTGGTGCCCTGTGTCTGGTTGGAGTCTCATCGCATCACTCCTGTGGAGGGCGGCCCCATGTGGACAGTTGGGGGTCGCGCCTGGAGGACGCTCTGGACTCTTGCAGTGGTGCTTTTGTGGTTGGGGACTGCAGTTGACTTGCTGACTTTGGGACGGCGGTTGTCGTGAACGGTTTCACGCTCGGGTTTCTGTTAGTGGGGGGTTTGTGGCATCAACGAAGCTGACTTTATGTTCGGACTGTTAATGTTATAGTTCTGTTGTCTGTTGTTGCCCAAATGAGGATGGGTTCCCTTTTGAGTCTGGTTCCTCTCGAGGTTTCTTCCTCATGTCGTCCGAGGGAGTTTTTCCTCGCCACAGGCTTGCTCATTGGGGATAGATTAGAGATAAAATTAGTTCATGTTTTAAGTCGTTCAAATTCTGTAAAGCTGCTTTGCGACAATGTTTATTGTGAAAAGCGCTATACAAATAAACTCGACTTGACTGACTTTCACTAATGTTGTCCCAAAATAACTCCTTTTTTTATGTTGAAACTTTTTTCCCCCCAATATAGGTTTTGTTTTTGGCACATCACTATTTTTTTTTTTTTACATTTGGCAGCAAACCCAAACATTCGTGCTCCATGTATCGGTATGAGAATCGTGATTCGAGAATGATTCATGATCCCTGTGTCACATCTCCCAGTCCTGAGACAGAGGGTTCTCAAAAGCAGGTCAAATGAGGAGGACACATCAACATCTTTAACATTAAATCCAGTAATATAACTCTCTTCACAAACCTCATTAAAACACACAATTTTTCGATCACGGTTTCCCTGAAATGTAAAATTAGCTAAAATGATAATACAGGATACATTTATGCACACATACAGTATGTAGCTGTGTACACACACACACACATTTACTCACTGAGTAACACACTCTCAGCCTTGGTTTCTCCCAGTATAGGCTCAAAGATGCGCAGTAGAGGTTTAGACAGCTGCTGCTCGAGGTAGTACTCTGTATCGATAGGGATGTTGTTCTCCAGCACATAAATAGGGTCCTAAAAACACACATGATTTTAGACAACAGCAAAAAAGCTAAAAAGTTTTGAAACAACATTTGAAACTCATCACCACCACCACCCCCACACACACACCCTTTAACTGACCTCTGACTTCATGTACGCTGCTACTCCTTTGGCTGCCTTAATGATAACATACGGAACTCGATCTCCAAGATTAGGAGCGCTGCCTGCATCTCGCTTTCGCATCCTACACACAAACACACATCACTGTTTAAGCATGTGTTCCAAATCAACACAACTTTAGCTAGATCACTTTTTTAAGGCAGACTTACAGAATAAAAGAGTAGAAATTATTCGTCAAAAGAATGCGAGTACATGGCAAAATAAGAATTCATGAATAAATGAAGCCAAATCAGTATTTCATATGATGACCCTTTGCTTTAAAAAAAAAATATATATATATATATATATATATATATATATATATATATATATATATATATATATACATACACACACACACAGCGCCCTCCACAATTATTGGCACCCCTTGTTAAGATGTGTTCTTAGGCTTCTAATAAATTCTTTTTTTTTAAAAATAATATTAGGACAACAATGCAAAGAAAGAGAAAAATCCAACCAAGTGCATTTATTCAGTGGGGGAAAAAAAAATCCCACATTAAGAAATAATTATTTTACATGAAATCATGTGTGCCACAATTATTGGCACCCCTGATGTTCTCCTATAACATTTCACAAGATGGGAGAATACAGAGAGAGGGACATTCGACCATTCCTCTTTGCACAATCTCTCTAAATCATCCAGAGTCCTGGTTCCTCTCCTATGCACTCTCCTCTTCAGCTCACCCCACAGGTTTTCAATTGGGTTGAGGTGTGGGGACTGAGATGGCCATGGGAGGAGCTTGATTTTGTGTCTGGTGAACCATTTTTGTGTAGATTTGGCCACATGTTTAGGGTCATTATCTTGTTGAAAGACCCAGTGACGACCCATCTTCAGCTTTCGGGCAGAGGCCACCAGATTTTGATTTAAATTGTCCTGGTATTTCAAAGAGTTCATGATGCCATGCACCCTAACAAGGTTCCCGAGGCCTTTGGAAGAGAAACAGGCCCACAGCATCACCGATCCTCCCCCATACTCACAGTGGGCATGAGGTGCTTTTCCACATATTCATCTTTTGTGATGTATTAGAGTGTTTGTTGCCAAAAAGCTCCATCTTGGTCTCATCTGACCAAAGCACACAGTCCCAGTTGAAGTCCCAGTACCGCTTAGCGAACTCCAGCCGTAACATTTATGCTTGTAAGTGAGAAAAGCCTTTTTCCGTGCATGCCTCCCAAACAGCTTGTTGGCATGTAGATAGCATCTGATGGTTGTTATGGAGACTTTGTGACCCCAAGATGCTACTCTTTGATGCAATTCTCTAACAGTGAGCTTTGGAGAACTTTTTACTTCTCTTACCATCCTCCTCACTGTGCGTGGTGGCAAGATAAACTTGCATCCTTGTCCAGGCTTGTTTGCCACTGTTCCAGTTGTTTTAAACTTCTTGATGATTCCTCTGACTGTAGATACGGGCAGGTGTAGGCGAGCGGCTATTTTCTTGTAGCCATTGCCTGACTTATGAAGGTCGACACACATCTGCCTTACTTGAATGGTGTGTTCTCTTGTCTTTCCCATGTTGAAGAGTGGATAAGAGAAATAGGCCTCTGTGTCACATCATATTTATACCCCAGGGAAACAGGATGTGATGAATTACTAATTAAAGGTTCCTAGATACTCTGATCAACTTTATAAACTACAGTAGAAATGACAGAAATGCTTCAATTACACTTATTTTCTACGACTTGTTATGGGTGCCAATAATTGTGGAACAGGTGATTTTATTAAAAATATTTCTTAGTCAGGGATTTTTTTTTAAATTCACTTGAGTTAAGGGTTAAATTTTTCTACAATTTTCAGTGTGAGATTATGCTTCTGCAATAAAAACTGAATTTATTTTAAGGCTTTTAACACATCTTCACCAGGGGTGCCAATAATTGTGGAGGGCGCTGTATAGTACTCTCAGGTATAATGAGTGCAGTTTGATAAGAAAGTGAGCTGTAGGTTTTACTGAGCATCTCACAGAACCAGCCGCGGTTCTTCTGGACACTTTGACGGTCACATTTTGCAGCAAAACCCCAGCAGCCTTCATGATGGTTTTTTTTTTTGTTGTTGTCTGTAAAATTGTCTCTTACATCATATGCTGCTTTCTTTACTGATGCACAAACATTTTTCATACAAACTTTAGTTTTCAGCACAAAATTAAATGTTTGGAATTCTAAATATTTTTGTACTGACTCAATGTGAAAGTCATAAGATAAAAAAAAAAAGTTTGTACTAAAAAAAAAGTAAATAAAATAATAATAGGGTGCTCGAGACTCTTGCACAGTACTGTCTACAATATAACCAACATAATGTTGAAAAATGACAAAAGTTTTAACATAAACAGAAATGCATGTACACCAGAGCACGCACACCTCTCTGCGAGTTCCACGTGGGCCTGTTTGCCTGCGTACTCCTGTGCCGTGCGCGTCAATTCCTTAGTGATCACCAGCTGACTGATGTCAATGCGGTTACACAGAAGGTCTGAGATCACCTCTTTAGCATGGGCTACAGCTCCATCAGGATCTCTAAGACACACACACACACACACACACACCCCTGATTAGTTCAAGTGAGGAGCTCAGGAACTCTTGATCAACACTGTAGTTTATATGCGTGTACCGGTCTATGAGGATTTTTTGAAGGCACATGTTGATGAGGTTGGCCACTAGGGGGCAGTTGTCTCGTCTCACCGTCTCTATTCCCTTACAGTCCATCTTATCATGATGTTCTGAGCTGGAGGAGAAATACAGGCCTGCGTACCTCTTTTTATTGATCAGTAAATATGGATAGTACACCTGAGAGAGAAAGAGAGAGAGAGAGAGAAACATGGTGACAAAGAAAGATAAGACAAAGCCAAGTCAAAGAGCAGAGAGAGACACAAGACAAAGAGGGTGACAGAGACAAGACAAAGAGCAGAAAAGAGAGAAAGAGACAGACATGGTAACAGACAAAGAGCAGAGAGAGAGAGAGAGAGAGAGAGAGAGAGAGAGAGAGAGACAAGACAAAGCAGAGAGAGAGAAATAGACATGGTGACAGAGAGAGAGACAAGACAGTAGAGAGAGAGAAGACAGAGCAGAGAGAGAGACAGACAGACAGGGTGACAGAGACAAGACAAAGAGCAGAGAAAAAGACAGACAGACAGACATGGTAAACAAAGAGCACAGAGAGAGAGACAGACAGACAAGACAAAGCAGGCAGAGAGAGAGAGACAAAGACAGACAGACAAGACAAAAAGCAGAGAGAGAGAGAGAGAGAGAAATAGACATGGTGACAGAGAGAGAGAGAGAGAGAGAGAGAGAGAGAGAGAGAGACAGACAGACAGTGACAAGACAGTAGAGAGAGAGACACACAGAAACAGACAAGACAAAGAGCAGAGAGAGAGAGAGAGAGAGAGAGAGAGAGAGAGAGACAGACAGGGTGACAGAGACAAAGAGCAAAGAGAGAGAGAAAGAGACAGAGACATGGTGACAGACAAGACAGAGTAGAGAGAGAGACAAACAGACATGGTGACAGAGAGAGAGAGAGACAGACACATGGTGACAGACAAGACAGTAGAGAGAGAGACAAATAGACATGGTGACAGAGAGAGAGAGAGACAGACACATGGTGACAGACAAGACAGTAGAGAGAGACAAATAGACATGGTGACAGAGAGACAGACAGAGACAGACAAACAAGACGAAGAGCAGAGAGAGATTTGTCTGACTTGTGCATTTAAGTGCAAAAGTTTGCACACCCTTAGAGGAAAGCACCACACATCACAAAAAAGGTTGAATAAATACTGGTTTGTTTACTGAACGTAAGAAATATTCTCTAATAACTTCACCAATAACTGCTTCATCAGAATTTTAATGTAGGTCAAGAAAAAGCCAACAAGTGTACAGTTTTTTAGATTTAAGTGTGCCATTAATAATGTCAGAGGAACAGGAAGTGGATTCTTCAACTGGTGGCACAATTGCAGGGTCAGCCAAAGATTTTCTACAGAAAGAGGATGTCATGTCATATCAGCTGTGCAGGCAAAGTGTTCCTGAGGCTGTACGGGCGTAAACTCGATCAGTGTTTCACAACTTTTTACCACATACAGCTGATGACGTACATTACATTCAGTTTACAGCAAGAAGTCTTCCTCTTTCTCTAGAAAACGTGTACAACCCTGCAACGGATAATCGACTCATTTTGCCTCGAACATTCATCAGCTGAATCCAGATAAGGGTTTGTTAATAGTTTAACTCAGAGCTGATGAAGGACCTTTAAATATGGGTCTGTCTCAGAAACCGGGTACTGTGGGGGTCCCCCACTAAATATACTCAGTCAATAAACTATACGGTTTTGAATGGTGATGTTGGCTTTAATTTGAAATTAAATGATGAAAGAAATAATACAGATAAAACTAAATCTTTGATGTGAATACTCTATTCAGAATTTGGCAAAAATTCTGCAAATTTGTGGAAAAATGGCGGCTTGATCTGGGACATGATAAATGGTTGACTACATCGCATTCCCTTAAAAAGGTTGTAGTCCACTGAAAAGTCTACAGTTATCACTAATTGTATTTTAAGTTGTAACTTTATACACCTAAGGATTGGTGCGCTCACAGAATAATCATAACCGTAATAAAACATCATGCAAAATATTTCATCACCGTTGTAACTCCATTTTCCGCAGACCCAAAACCAATACGATCGTGTGTTTTGATCTAAACGGAAAGCCTCAGGATCAAGGTCACGACCTCGCCAAAAGTAGTAACTTAAAATCACTACGCCATATAAAAATTTAGTTATAAATCTGTGATTTTTGTTTTTTAAAACGAAAGCTGAAAGTTAGGTATAGAATGTGTTTCTTACAGAATATGTTACGATGGTAGCTGGTCTTGTATGAATTTCTGAGCTATAAAATGAGTTGTGGTCTATTTTTTACCATAGCGTGTTATTTGTGTGCGGGGAAGGACACACATTAACAATTTGCATGTATAGAATGGAATTTTCCACTCCAACAGTTAGAAGTTGATCGTGCTTCCATTTGCGGGCTTTCTGTTACGCGGGTGATCTGTTCGGACGTTATCACTGAAAAGGTGAGTTTTGAGAGTTTTATTTTGTTTTAGTCTTGCAGTATAAGGCAATAGAATGTTTCGTTTTCATCTTACTTTCATATTTTGTAGTGTTTGCGTATTTTTGGCCAATATTTTGCAACCATGGTCAATTTAGATCGAACTTTTGATAGAATCTACGGCCAGTCATTTTGTCCCGTCCCCGCCTCACACTCCGTCCGGTGCGGTAGCGATGTCCCGTTCCTCGTGCGCCGCAGCAGAGACCCGCACGACCTTCAGCCGGTACAGTCGCTGTTCTTTTACCAGCGCCGTTATTCTCATCTTCCCGGTGTGTTCTTGATTTTTCCATTGTGTCCTATTTCGCCATATCAAATACCCAAACTGTATCATATTATTCATGTTTAAGTGAATAATCAATTCAGTCAGCATAACTTGGCATTTTTAACCCAAGCAATCAAAAAGAGGAAATTTATTTAATATTTTCACTCATCTGTGAAGGAGGGGCTTTAATTCTTCATGATGTAGTTATTTTATACGGAAATCAATTTTACAAAAGCATTTGAATTGTAATCAAAGAAATTTTCCACAGTGGAGGCCAGATAAAGCAAGATACTATCTTTATTCTTATTAAACATGACAAAAGAAGCATTGAGTGTTGGGTAAATGCAAAAAAAAAAATAGTAAAATTAGAAAATTTATTTTTTGATCATAATGTCCCAAATGAGAGACCAGTTTCTGAGACGGACCCATATACGGTTTCTCTGGAAACCTGAAGTTCACAGCAATTTATTAATTACGAGTGCCACTGTAACAACGTACCTTCTCAAACTCCAGTTTGATTGGGGGAATAAAGTGTGAGGACACCCACTCGGCCGCCTCCTTTCCTACGCTCATCGCGTCCTGCACTGTGTCCACACCCAGTTTCACCATCACAGAGTCTGTGTCTCCATAGATGACCTAAATACACAACACACACCACCCTCAGTCCACATTTATACACAGTTCTAAGCAGAGGTGGAAAGTAACGAATTACATTACTCGCGTTACTGTACTTGAGTAGCTTTTTTGTGTACTTATACTTTTTCAAGTAAATTTTAAAGAGTGTACTTTTACTTTTACTTAAGTATGTTTTCTTTTAAGTAGTGTACTTCGGTACATTTTACATCACAACCATTACTGAGTAAAAAATAAATAAATAAATAAAAAATAAAAAAAGGCTAAAACGGAGAAGGGGAAAATGCGTTCTGGAAATGAATCACGGGAAGGACAGTTGTGGCGCGCGCGAGTCTCACACAGACGATGGCGGACATGCACCGGCACTTTGGGGGGGGGGGGCTTCGGGGGGCTCAAGCCCCTGGGCCACAGCCAATAAGGGGCCTTGTAATATTAATAAAATAATAAACTGTCGGAATCGTGGGCCTACATTAATGTACGGATAGAAATAAGGTTAGAAATAAATGAGCGCACAGTAGCCTGCTGTAAGAGACACGGTGGATGTGGTTCGCGAAACGAACACCCACAACTGTACCAGAATAAAATGTAACAAAATGTAACGTCACGCACGAAAGCGCGCCAAAGACTGCAGACTACTGAGAGACAAATTTAGAGGCTTTGAAAGATGAAGCGTTCACATGTTAGCGGGGCGCATAAAAGGGAAAAAAAGAGAGATGCAGGTAATGATAGAATCGTTGCCTAAAGTCACAGACTTTTTTAAGGTAAGGATCACCAATCTGTTCAGAATATCAGCTACTTATCAGTTTTCAGCCTACCAACAGCTAGGCTATGTGTAGCTAGGCTAGATATGCTATGATCTGTCCAACAGTAAAATAAATCAGTTGTGATTTGAATACGTGTCGTGTGATTTGAGTTATAATCCTGTTAGTATAATAGCATATTTCGATGGGGATAATAAAATGTCTAAAACGGCATCTACTGAAGAAATTGATGAAAAGATTGTAGCCTATAATTTTCACAGTTCGGGCAGCAGACAGAGTAAGCATACTGAGGGGAATAGCAATACAAAGCTAGCGCAGATCCACATTTCTCGCTAGCTGTGTTGGGTGTGTTGTTAACCCGTGTGGATTTAAGTGAAATACTTGAGAAGTTCTGTGGTCAAGACAACGTTTTAAGGTAAGGACACTTGATTATTAATGTTTGCCCGCCGTGGCTTGTTGTTGATGAAAGGCCCACATGATTTTGCCTTATGCAGCTACTGCTAGCGTCATGCTTTGAACTAGGTTAAGCTCATTTGCGCTAAAGGATGGGTTTATTGAAGGACTTTGATGTAGCTAGTTTCTTTTAAAAAAATCGTATGCTCAAAACAGTATGCCCGTGTTCATCATGTTTAACTTTTTTCTTGATGGAGTGCGTGAAATATTGTTGCAAGTGGTATTTCGATGCAGTCATGTCAAAAAGGCAGTTGAATGCACGGTCTTATTCAAGGAGAAGGAAGACTTGCATGATGCTTGAACATAGATCGGTAAAATAGACCCTAGTAGGACTTGGTTTCGTGTGTTTCGGTCTGTAGAGTTATGAGTTTGGCCGCTGTCCATGGTGTTTACGTTTCATGTGGCCGCCGAGCCAAGTACCTTCATCATCATCATCATCATCATGTTCCCCTGTCAAAAGTTAAACTCTCTAGGGGTGCTTCTGCTGTAGCAGTTGCAGCAGTTGCTCAAAGTTTGATTTGTCCATCATCATACGTCTTATCTGTTGGGTGTCTATGCCCAGCAGATTTTCCCATTTCGTCCATTTGTAACCATTTTTGTCAAACAGGAGCTGCTTTTGCACTTGGTTATTGCCAATCCGGCAAACGTGAGCAATATATTTTAGTTGTTGTACGTAGCAGGATAGTTTTATATCCTGGGTTCCTGTCAGTTTCCGGAGGTCAGCATTGGACATCTTGTAGCTCCAGTCTATATCTTCATTTGTAGTGTTCTTTTGGTCAGGGGCATTCTTTCGTTTATATCCACCTTTAATCATTCTCCTTAGGAAGCCGTGCCACACTACCACAATTTTGTGAATTTCACTGGATGGTAGTTGCCATGCCTGTGTGCTGTACAGGAAGCGAGATCGAACGCATGCCACTAGGAACTTTATACGGGTTTTTAGTAGTATTCGGTGGTCAGTTAGAACATGTTTCAGTTCATTCCATTTCATGAATGCAGCACTTATCCTAGCATGCAGGAAGTGTGAGGATTCATCACAGTTGCTGACATTATGACCAAGATATTTAAAGGTGCGGACATTTTTAATATTAGTGCCGCCAAGGGAAAAGATACTTGGTTTACATTTGATATCCTCATTGACGTTAAAAGCCATTGTTTCTGTTTTGACATATGATATTTGTAAACCAAAGCAGGTGTAGGTCTTATCATACAACTGAAGAATATTCTGAAGCTCCTCGATGGATCCAGCAAGTATGGCCTGATCATCTGCGTATAGAATCTCTGTTATGCAACCCTCTCCTGATGCTCGTGCTTTCGTATGCATTTCTCTTGTGGATACCTCATTTGGAATGCAATATCTGAACTTGAAGCCTGTATCTGGGTACAGTTTTGATATCTCATGCTGTGCAATCCTGACAACAAAGTCCATATAGATATTAAAAACTGATGGCGATTCTAGGGCACTTTGTCTTGCAGTGAATGTTTGTTTTCATGCCGCCGAGCTATTTTTATGCATTTTATTTTTTAAAAGGACTTGTCTGTAGGTGTATGTGTTTTATGTTTACAACACATAGCTCTACATTAGCGCACGCGCGCTTGTGTGGTTATCTCTGGCCATGCCCCTGCGTGAAAGTTACGCAGTATCACTGTCCTGTCCGTGGTAATAATCAGAACCGGCTCTGTAATGATAATGCGCGCGTTCTTCTCTCCCTCTGTGGTCGGATGTGTTGAGCGATGTGAGCGTGGGCCTTGCGCAGCTATGCTGAGCCAAACGTAACCTATCGTAGGCTTCTAGGCTAATTACGCGCTTACACTGTAAATGCTTGACACGTATTGCAAATAAAATAAGAGTGTTTTCCTGGCCAACGGTAAGGGTAGGGTTGACAGGTAGCCTATGAGGGGCCTAGCCCCTGGGCCACGGGTGTTGATAAAGCGCCCCTGCGGACATGGAGGAGACCGAGGAACCTGTGGTGGACGACCCTGCAGAAAACGCAATTTCTTCCAGTAATGAAGTGCACCCCTGGCCCTACATACGTGATCACTTCAGCTTCGTAGAGAAAAGGGGTGACAGTTTCATTATGCAATGCAGATTATGTGTGCCCAAGAAGACAACCGTTGCGGCATACAAAAATTCGACGTCTAATCTGCGCAAGCATGTTGAGGTAAGTATTGTCATTGGCATTATAATCACGGGCGCAGATAGAGGGTGGGATTCGTCCCACCCAGATTTAAATTCACCTCGCTCGGTCCCCCCCACTTATAGGGAGGAAAAAACGTCTATGCTGTCTTTCTTTGCATAAGGCAAACCTCACAGAAAAATCAAAAGACTAATTACCATTCAGTTTATTGAGGTGCACAGCAGTACATACATAGTTGCAACAACTCACATAAAACAAAACAAAGACTGATATTCAGTTGGTTGAGCTACGCAGACTGCACAGGTTGCGAGCTCGAGCTTGGTTGCTATGGTTACCCACAACAAGTTTGACAGGCATATCGGGGTTGGGGTTGGTTTGCTGGCAGCTTTGTCCCCCCCAGTTTTTTGTCCCCCCCGGTTTTTTGTCCCCCCCGGTTCAAAAAACGTATCTGCGCCCCTGATCATAATGTTTCCTTTCCATAGTAAAACCGACAATAGGCTGGTTATATTCCAAAAATAGTGGATGGCATTGCTAATGTTGAAGTAGCAACCTGTTGGTACTGTAACATAACGGTAACTAGTCTGTTATTCGGTTGGCTAATCATGCAAGCAAGTTAGCTCGCCAACCTGACGTGATCAGTCCTCCTACCATTCTACATCCAACAGGCCAGAAAGGAATACTAAGCAAAACAAATAATGTTTGAATTGAATTGTTCAATAACACACAGTGCACACAGGCAAGCTACGAGATTTCGGTGCAACATTTCACCTTCATATTTCGTGTACAATGCTTTGTGTGTGGTCAGGGCGATGTAAACGACATGACTGTGTGTATTGACCTTTTTTGTTTGTCTCAGTTTTAATGCAGCATTATCCTAAGCATTCAATTTGATACACTTCCTTTAAATAAAACATCTGGGTTGAGATGTACATATATCCTTGTTTCCTCTTCTTTTTCATTTTTGCACAACACAATGGAGGCAGAAAACACCCATTGTTAAAAGTAACGTTTTACTTTTACTCAAAGTACATTTTAAATGATCTACTTTTTACTTTTACTTGAGTAGATTTTTTGTCTGGTAACTTTACTTGTACTTAAGTAAAATTTCATCAGAGTAACAGTACTTGTACTTGAGTATAATATTTTAGTACTCTTTCCACCTCTGGTTCTAAGACTCGTGTGAGTGGGTGAGTTACCTTGGCATCAGCTGGACATCCATTAGCAACGGTGTATTTGGATTCCACAAGCTGCTTCGTCTGTTCAATCATCTGCCTGCCGAAGCCTGTAACACTCTGCGGGCACACACAAATTACAACCAATCTATGGTTTGCTCTTTTGAGTTTCCGGATCACGTGTAAAGAGTGAGACGGACGGACCTGTGAGATCTCCAGACAGGGCAGTTTGCCCACTTGTGCGCCGGTGAAACCGTACACAGAGTTGGCGCTGATCTTTAAAGCCAGCTGCCTGCCATCCAACACCTGCTTCCTGAACGGGTCGGTCTCCTTCTTCAGATCGGCCTTCGCCCTGAAACGCACAACCCGAACACAGTGAACGCTTACGCTCCTGATTCCATCTCAGGCCTGGAGATGTCAAGATGCATTACGCACACCTTGTTTAACCAGTGAGGATAAAACAGCAGACGATGTCCTTATCTATAGCTGCAGTCATGCTTTGGCATGAGACAAAAAAAAAAAATAGTTTGCTTCTCTGAGGTGTATCGCAATGCTTATATCCAATCTTCATTATGAGCGCTAAATCTTTTCACACACTAGGTGGCAGCACCAGAGCACAAAGTCTGCCAGCGCGAACCTAAATACCTCAAAGCATGCTTACTGGAAAGGGTTGAGGCGGAGCAACAGCTGCATACATATGACCACTATGTCATTCAATTTTTGGAAAGGGGATGAGAACTGATCCTCCTTTACACAGACCAGAACGATCTAGCACTCCATTCAAGTGAATAAGGAGGTCCGGAGACTGCACCAAACACTGGCTATTATTCACTGACTCCAAATATTAATGGGTATTTGGAGGAATTTCCAGCATATTCCATAGTGGTGCTTGAAAGTTTGTGAACCCTTAAGAATTTTCTATATTTCTGCATAAATATGACCTAAAACATCATCAGATTTTCACACAAGTCCTAAAAGTAGATAAAGAGAACCCAGTTAAACAAATGAGACAAACATATTATACTTGGTCATTTATTTATTGAGGAAAATGATCCAATGTTACATACCTGTGAGTGGCAAAAGTATGTGAACCTTTGCTTTCAGTATCTGGTGTGACCCCCTTGTGCAGAAATAACTGCAACTAAACGTTTCCGGTAACTGTTGATCAGTCCTGCACACCGGCTTGGAGGAATTTTAGCCCATTCCTCCGTACAGAACAGCTTCAACTCTGGGATGTTGGTGGGTTTCCTCACATGAACTGCTCGCTTCAGGTCCTTCCACAACATTTCGATTGGATTAAGGTCAGGACTTTGACTTGGCCATTCCAAAACATTAACTTTATTCTTCTTTAACCATTCTTTAGTAGAACGACTTGTGTGCTTAGGGTCGTTGTCTTGCTGCATGACCCACCTTCTCTTGAGATTCAGTTCATGGACAGATGTCCTGACATTTTCCTTTAGAATTCACTGGTATAATTCAGAATTCATTGTTCCATCAATGATGGCAAGCCGTCCTGGCCCAGATGCAGCAAAACAGGCCCAAACCATGATACTACCACCACCATGTTTCACAGATGGGATAAGGTTCTTATGCTGGAATGCAGTGTTTTCCTTTCTCCAAACATAACGCTTCTCATTTAAACCAGAAAGTTCTATTTTGGTCTCATCTGTCCACGAAACATTTTTCCAATAGCCTTCTGGCTTGTCCACGTGATCTTCAGCAAGCTGCAGACGAGCAGCAATGTTCTTTTTGAAGAGCAGTGGCTTTCTCCTTGCAACCCTGCCACACAAACCATTGTTGTTCAGTGTTCTCCTGATGGTGGACTCATGAACATTAGCCAATGTGAGAGAGGCCTTCAGTTGCTTAGAAGTTACCCTGGGGTCCTTTGTGACCTCGCCGACTATTACACGCCTTGCTCTTGGAGTGATCTTTGTTGGTCGACCACTCCTGGGGAGGGTAACAATGGTCTTGAATTTCCTCCATTTGTACACAATCTGTCTGACTGTGGATTGGTGGAGTTCAAACTCTTTAGAGATGGTTTTGTAACCTTTTCCAGCCTGATGAGCATCAACAATGCTTTTTCCGAGGTCCTCAGAAATCTCCTTTGTTCGTGTCATGATACACTTCCACAAACATGTGTTGTGAAGATCAGACTTTGATAGATCCCTGTTCTTTAAATAAAACAGGATGCCCACTCACACCTGATTGTTATCCCATTGATTGAAAACACCTGACTCTAATTTCACCTTCCAATTAACTGCTAATCCTAGAGGTTCACATACTTTCGCCACTCACAGATATGCAAGACTGTATCATTTTCCTCAATAAATAAATGACCGAGTATAATATTTTGGTCTCATTTGTTTAACTGGGTTCTCTTTATCTACTTTTAGGACTTGTGAGAAATGTGGTGATGATGATGAAATCTGATGATGTTTTAGGTCATGTTTATGCAGAAATATAGAAAATTCTAAAGGGTTCACAAACTTTCAAGCGCCACTGTATGACCAGTATGTCGTGCAATTTTTGGAAAGGGGATGAGAACTGATCCTCCTTTACACAGACCAGAACAATCTAGCACTCTATTCAAGTGAATAAGGTGGTCCAGGGATTTTACCAAACATTACTTATTAACTCCAAATATTAATGGGTATTTGGAGGAATTTCCAGCATATTCCCAGTTACCCATGATCACTGCGAGACCACAATAGTATTTCTGCAGGGAAAACTGTCTGTTTTCCAGGATATGAGGCTATACAGCTTCTCAACCTCCTCAGCCAAAATTTCATTTGTGACGCAAGGCGAACTTTTAAACAATAAACCTGGTGCTTGGTTTTGTTTCATTTGAACTTGTACAGACGCCAAAACAGCCCATAATATTATGCTCAGCTTTATCAAAATCAGCGCCTGGTGTGTTGTGCCTGATATACATCACGCTCGCGTCCAAAACGATCCCGAAGCATGTCATGTGCTCTGCTGGCAGTAGCATAACCAGAAATTCATCTCCAAGGGATGCCGAAATATACAACACAAAATCTTGACTGTTTTCCTTATACACACAATCAAACTGTGCTGAGTTTCCCAAAAGCATCAGAGCACAAAAATCATTGTTAAATGATAGAGCGAGCAGCACAATGAACACTCTCTTTCCTAGTTAAGATGCTCTTAGCGTTAAAGCAGATACGCAGAAGCTTTATTTTTAAATACATTTCTGAGTGGATAGTATCTCCGTCCTTGACTCTTGTATGCTGCATAAATGGGAATAAAAATACATATTTTCGAGAGTTAAAATTGACTGCAAAGTTGGCATTCGAGCTGCCCCACTGAGCCAGCCAGCCCTGAGTGCGTGATGTCACTGCGGTAACCGGTTTTAAGGCCGAGGCCTTTTACAGCTATAGACCAAAGTCATATAAATAAACATTTATGTTGAAAGTAAGAAATACAGTCACCGACTTGCTCAACTAAGACTGATTTGACTTCACTGATTGTGGGCTGACTCTCATTCAAACAGGATGGGTGTTATAACTTATGCAACAGACATGTACATGCATGCATTTTCACTGATAAAACGTAAAAGGCAAATTAAATAATCAGATGAACTGAGACAATCACATTCTGAAGCAAATTAAATAATCTTATACCGCTAACTTAAACACACAATACAAGTTCCATATCTCATCTCATCTCATTATCTCTAGCCGCTTTATCCTGTTCTACAGGGTCGCAGGCAAGCTGGAGCCTATCCCAGCTGACTATGGGCGAAAGGCGGGGTACACCCTGGACAAGTCGCCAGGTCATCACAGGGCTGACACTTTTGGCCCTTTTCCACTACCCTTTTTCAGCTCGCTTCAGCCCGACACGGCTCGCGTTTCGACTACCTTAGAGCAGCACGACTCAGCTCGCTTCAGCCCTGCTTAGCACCCAAAACTCGCACGGTTTTGGAGTGGGGCTGAAGCGAGCCAAACCGAGCCAAGTGGGGCTAGGGGCGTGAGGAGACACTCCCCTGTGCACTGATTGGTGAGGAGGAGTGTCCTCACATGCCCACACACGCCCCGTGAGCACGCTGGGATCTGTAAACACCGTAAACCCGGAAGAAGAAGAATTACGAGAATTTTTGAAGCCTTATGCGCCTCGCCTCATCTATACGCTCTTGCCAGTATCTGTTGGCGTTGTCGGTGACAACAAGCCACAGAACCAAGACCAGCAACACTAACGACTCCATGTCCTCCATGTTTATTGTTTACTATCCGGGTCGTGAGACTACCGCTTAAAAGGTCACTGATGTCACTGTTTGCGCCGCCTAACGACATCACATGACGTCCACCCACTTTCGCTAACTCCACCCAATGTGTCCACCCACTTCCAGCCAGCACAGTTCAGCGCGGTTGTAGTCGAAATGCAACTCCAACAGCCCCACTCAGCTCGACTCAGCACCGCACGGCTCAGCCCGACTCAGCCGCGTTGGTAGTGGAAAAGCGGCAATAGACACAGACAACCATTCACACTCACATTCACACCTACGGTCAATTTAGAGTCACCAGTTAACCTAACCTGCATGTCTTTGGACTGTGGAGGAAACCGGAGCACCCGGAGGAAACCCACGCGGACACGGGGAGAACATGCAAACTCCGCACAGAAAGGCCCTCGCCGGCCACGGGGCTCGAACCCGGACCTTCTTGCTGTGAGGCGACAGCGCTAACAAGTTCCATATATTAATCTAAATGCAGGTAAACAACGTGTTGTTTTGTATCCAAATGAGAGTCGGAGCTTACCCGTCTGTGTTCTCGCTTCTTGAAGGCCGACCTTGTGGCCGACTGTTTTGAAACACTCTGACTTTCAGTTGTTCGTTCAGTTCTCCATTCATTTGCTTCTTCCACATAAGGGCGAGATGGCAGCAATATTCAGTTTAGAAATCAGACGGCTGCTCCACTCACTCTCTATTTTGTCCATACTGAGTACTCCGCCATTACTGCTGGGCTCAGGTAATTACTAAAACCCGGGATGGAACGGGACGTCACCGGTTTTAGCAACAGCAGCAGGGAGGTCACTGCCTGAGCGATATGTCACGTCCCGGGTTTTACCAACAACCCTCGGCTCACTCCGGGAGAACTAGTGCAACTGAACTTACTTTCCTTTTAAAAAAAATAAATATTTTCCTTTTCTTGTCGTTTTCTTTTCCTTTAATTGTTGATACTGCACCCTCTTTCAATACGGGCTTATAGCCAACGCTCCTCAACAGATCAGAGGTCTCGTACGAGTCTTCAGTAAAATGTGCAGAGCAGAGGAGAGACCACTTCGTAGGCGCCCAATGTGCCCGTGAACTTCTTGCAAAACGTGTCCAAATCTTTGCAGTTTGAACATTCCTGGGCCATGAATGCAACGTAAATCCACCTTCTGTCGTGTTGCTTGCACATCTACGTGGCATGGCGAAAAATTAGCTCAAAATGGAGGATCGGAGTTGCAGTCAGCTCTGTGTTTTAGTATAGCGGAAATGGCGATGAGACCGATAGACTTCCTGCTGTGATGTTATGGATGTCAAGGTCATTCACTCAGACCTCTACCTACTGTATATAAATCACTTTAATCGTAAAAATTATGATATTAGATTTATTGTTAACACTTAAAACTATTCCTGTGCCATTCTTGAGGTCTCAAAGTATTTATAAACGAAAGTGAGGCCATGGCTCTGCGTATATGCTTTAAAGGAACAGTCCACCGTACTTCCATAATGAAATATGTTCTTCTCTGAATTGAGACGAGCTGATCCGTACCTCTCCGAGCTTTGCGCGACCTCCCAGTCAGTCAGACGTGCTGTTACTCCTGTTAGCAATGTAGCTAGGCTTAGCATGGCCAATGGTATTTTTGGGGGCTGTAGTTAGATGCGACCAAACTCTTCCACGTTTTTCCTGTTTACATAGGTTTATATGACCAGTGACATGAAACAAGTTCAGTTACACAAATTGAAACGTGGCGATTTTCTATGCTATGGAAAGTCCGCACTATAATGACAGGCGTACTAACACCTTCTGCGTGCTTCGACAGCGCATTGATACCTTCACTCCTTTTCGGGCACGGCCAGGCGGGCGAATGCCCTGGTCCGTCCGCCCTGTCTAAAAAAAAAAATGGTACAACTCAAGCCCCATGGTAAAACTGGGACTTTGTCATTTTTCCGCATGAGGCCCATGGTAAAACCACACTTCCAGGAGGGGCTGCCGTCTGCCTCCCAAGCCAGCCGAGAGCGCTCCTCGTCAGGCACGGCCAGGCGGGCGAATGCCCTGGTCCGTCCGCCCTGTCTAAAAAAAATGGTACAACTCCGAGTGAAGGTATCAATGCGCTGTCGAAGCGCGCAGAAGGTGTTAGTACGCCTGTCATTATAGTGCGGACTTTCCATAGCATAGAAAATCGCCACGTTTCAATTTGTGTAACTGAACTTTGTTTCATGTCACTGGTCATATAAACCTATGTAAACAGGAAAAACGTGGAAGAGTTTGGTCGCATCTAACTACAGCCCCAAAAAATACCATTGGCCATGCTGAGCCTAGCTACATTGCTAACAGGAGTGACAGCGCGTCTGACTGACTGGGAGGTCGCGCAAAGCTCGGAGAGGTACGGATCAGCTCGTCTCAATTCAGAGAAGAACATATTTCATTATGGAAGTACGGTGGACTGTTCCTTTAAGATGTTTTTGGGAAACCCACCACTCACTACGTTTACATGCACATAGAGAGAATCGAATTTCTGCCGTTGCTCGACTGAAATCGAAGTTCAAAATGCCATGTATACACCTTAATTCGGCTGAAATTGAACCGAACTTGATTTCTCGGAATCGAGCTACACGACCTAGTTTATGCGATTTCTGCCGAGCTACTTTGTGCATGTATACCCTATCGAGCTAGTTGTCGAGCTACTTCCGGAAGTGACGAGTGACGAGACCACAAGCGGGAAACACAACAGCCTCGGTCGGCATGACAGCGAATCATGACAACGGCATGAATCTTTTCTTTTTGTGGCATTGTTTGCACTGTTAAAATTTAGCTCACTTACTGTATCACCAAATACATCTGTACAGCTGTTGCATAGCTGTGAATTGTGTACATAAACAAGTCATTGTATTTGTGTGTGTGTATATATATATATATATATATATATATATATATATATATATATATATATATATGTGTGTGTGTCCATCATCTGAAGAATGTCAATAAAAACAAAACAATTGAACTTTTTGTGTGTTTATTAAGACATAAGTTAAACTGTAAGCAAAAAATGGACTTCAGAAAAATATTATTGTGCAAAATAAGTTGTCTTACAAAACAGTGGTCTGCGCCAGACAGTTTGTAGCCATAGTCTGTTAGAGCAAGCCTAACAGCTTGAGCACGGAACTGCTAGTGTTGCCAGATTGGGGGTTTTAAGTGCGTTTTAGCGGATTTGAACATGTTTTGGGCTGGAAAACGTCAGCAGTATCTGGCAACACTATAGCTCTTCTTCATGACGACAACCGGAAGTGTACCAACACGATGCGGCGTGTAGCGCCACGTATGGCTCGGGTGCACAATGCACCTTGCACAATAGCCCGATTTCACTTGTGCATGTAGGATTGGATTTCTCTGGCACCCCTGCTGGGACCCTTTGCTCGATTACCGACAGCAGCTCGATTTGGATGTGCATGTAAACGTAGTGACTGATAAGTGTGACGCGCTTGTGCATTTCAAGACGATGTCAAACATCAGGAGGAGTGCGGATGAGACAAATTTGTCATTTAGCCTAATGGTTTAAAGCACAACATACATACAGTACCATCACAATCATTCCTTGTTAATAACATCACCATGAAATACATTAATGACACTGAAACGTGCTGTGAAACAACAACATGCTGATAATTGGTGGAAATGAGCAAAGTGAGATCACAGCTCACAAACGAATTAGCTCTTCTACAAAAATTTGTAGTATAGGTGTTCTCACCTTTTGCGGGCACTCAGAAGGTTCTCCAGGATCTCGGGTAGGAGGCCCTTCCTCACTGAGCTTTTGACGAACATATCTCCTGTCGGCGTCTTAATGAAGTCATCTGAAGAAAGACTGAGAACAAGATCGTAAAACATTTCATTCTAATGAACGGAGCTGAAATCATGACGGACAAAGTGACGCCTTATAGAGGAATACGGGGGGAAGGAAAAAAAAAAGTCTCTCACCCCAGTCTCTCTGCTTGGCCTTTCTGCAGCAGTGTAGTGTAGCACAGGTTATGAGCCATCATAATGGAGGGGTACAGCGAGGAAAAATCCAGAGTGGCAATTGGCACGCTGTAGTACCTGTTCAGGGGGAAAAGGGAAAGAAAAAAAAAGAAAAAAACCCACAATTTACAAGGACAATCTGAAATGGATACAGTCTAGCTTTGCTTTTTATTTATAGTCATTCACATTAGAGATATTTTTATTTAAAAAAAAAATATCCTCAACTAATAATGAATTTAAAAATAAATAAATAAATAAATAAATAATGCAGCCCCGATTCCAAAAAAGTTGGGACAAAGTACAAATTGTAAATAAAAACGGAATGCAATGATGTGGAAGTTTCAAAATTCCATATTTTATTCAGAATAGAACATAGATGACATATCAAATGTTTAAACTGAGAAAATGTATCATTTAAAGAGAAAAATTAGGTGATTTTAAATTTCATGACAACAACACATCTCAAAAAAGTTGGGACAAGGCCATGTTTCCCACTGTGAGACATCCCCTTTTCTCTTTACAACAGTCTGTAAACGTCTGGGGACTGAGGAGACAAGTTGCTCAAGTTTAGGGATAGGAATGTTAACCCATTCTTGTGTAATGTAGGATTCTAGTTGCTCAACTGTCTTAGGTCTTTTTTGTCGTATCTTCCGTTTTATGATGCGCCAAATGTTTTCTATGGGTGAAAGATCTGGACTGCAGGCTGCCCAGTTCAGTACCCGGACCCTTCTTCTACGCAGCCATGATGCTGTAATTGATGCAGTATGTGGTTTGGCATTGTCATGTTGGAAAATGCAAGGTCTTCCCTGAAAGAGACGTCGTCTGGATGGGAGCATATGTTGCTCTAGAACCTGGATATACCTTTCAGCATTGATGGTGTCTTTCCAGATGTGTAAGCTGCCCATGCCACACGCACTAATGCAACCCCATACCATCAGAGATGCAGGCTTCTGAACTGAGCGCTGATAACAACTTGGGTTGTCCTTCTCCTCTTTAGTCCGAATGACATGGCGTCCCTGATTTCCATAAAGAACTTCAAATTTTGATTCGTCTGACCACAGAACAGTTTTCCACTTTGCCACAGTCCATTTTAAATGAGCCTTGGCCCAGAGAAGACGTCTGTGCTTCTGGATCATGTTTAGATACGGCTTCTTCTTTGAACTATAGAGTTTTAGCTGGCAACGGCGGATGGCACGGTGAATTGTGTTCACAGATAATGTTCTCTGGAAATATTCCTGAGCCCATTTTGTGATTTCCAATACAGAAGCATGCCTGTATGTGATGCAGTGCCGTCTAAGGGCCCGAAGATCACGGGCACCCAGTATGGTTTTCCGGCCTTGACCCTTACGCACAGAGATTCTTCCAGATTCTCTGAATCTTTTGATGATATTATGCACTGTAGATGATATGTTCAAACTCTTTGTAATTTTACACTGTGGAACTCCTTTCTGATATTGCTCCACTATTTGTCGGCGCAGAATTAGGGGGATTGGTGATCCTCTTCCCATCTTTACTTCTGAGAGCCGCTGCCACTCCAAGATGCCCTTTTTATACCCAGTCATGTTAATGACCTATTGCCAATTGACCTAATGAGTTGCAATTTGGTCCTCCAGCTGTTCCTTTTTTGTACCTTTAACTTTTCCAGCCTCTTATTGTCCCTGTCCCAACTTTTTTGAGATGTGTTGCTGTCATGAAATTTCAAAATGTCTCACTTTCGACATTTGATATGTTGTCTGTGTTCTATTGTGAATACAATATCAGTTTTTGAGATTTGTAAATTATTGCATTCTGTTTTTACTTACAATTTGTACTTTGTCCCAACTTTTCTGGAATCGGGGTTGTAATAATAATAATAATATTGGCACGGATAAATCAAAATAACATTAAAAGCAGGCAAATCCTTTTTTGTCCTCCCTCACATTTTTGTCACATTTTCAGTTCATTATGTAGGGAATACAAACCCGGAGCCTGCTGTTCCAGGAAAATAATCAATGGCAAGGTAGTGATGTGGCGCCCGTCCGAAAGGAACGTGACCTAAAGTTGATCAGTTTCCTATAACAGCATGTCCTGATGTACTTTATACAACTTGCATCATACTAATTCACCAACAGTTACTTTATCAATTTATAGTTACACTTAGGCCCACTTTACACGGGGACGGTCTGAAACAAAAACGCAAAAGTCCGTTTTCGTTCTCACTTTTTTCCGCGTCTACATGACCGTTTTCAAGGAGGAAATCTGCGTCTATACGGTGACGCATAAATGTGTGGAATTCAATTGGATGTGCATGCCAGGCGGCTAGGTGGTGCTGTGAAAGACCTCCGCTATGTCTGCACGCATGCGCAACGTCTTCCGTCTTGTCTGATCTGCGCCGCGAAAACTTTGACTACTCTGGCTATGGTAAGTAAGAAAGTAAGTAAAAAAGTAAGAGCATGCTATACCCGCCTCTGTTCATTAACGGTATATGTGCAGATTCGGTATAGATGTTCGAAGGACTCCTGGACGTTTATTAAAGCTGCCAGAGCAGCTTGAAGGTCTGTTGGATCGATGTAATCAGACATGTTCTTACTTTTTTACTTACTTCCCGGGCTGGCATGTACAGTATATGACATATGTATGACGTAAACGCGTAGCCGACGTGAGCAGATCCGAGCAGAGTTTCGCGTATTGGGTAGTTTAGACGGATATGCAACGGGGGCTGTTTTTAACTTATCCACTCTGGAAGGCGTTTTCAATTTTTTCCGTTTTTCAGCCTCGGAAACGCCGTCCCCGTGTAGACGAAAGGCACTTCCGCTAAAATATTTAGTCGTTTTTACCCGACAGCATCCTCATGTAAACGGGCCCTTAAAGGGCACGTCTTGGGTAAATTCAGGAGCGAGATCAATGTAATTCTCCTGTTTTATATTGAACTTTGGTCAAATCTCGTGCAATTTTTTTACTTTGCGCAATACCAGAAAAATTCAGTTGAAATCAAGCCATTTGAGACGAATTGGTCCGCCTCTGAAAAAACTTGGCATTTGGATTTCCCGGGAAATATTGATTTTCGTGACGTCGCGTGCGGGACGCCTCCTTCTGAATCCTACGTCAGCGCTGGTTTGTTTGAGAGAAAACGACCTGGTGGTTTTCTGCAAATTTCTTCAACGTTATCGCGTAATTATTAAAATGGTTAACAGATGTAGCGTAGGAGGGTGTAGCAACACCAATCTTGATGGGATTAGTACTCATCGTTTCCCACAAGACCGGACAACGAGAGAGAAATGGGAGCGTTTCGTGCGAGGCAACCGAAAAAACTGGCAACATGCAACAGACCACAGCATCATATGTGGGGCTCAATAAATAAATGACCGAGTATAATATTTTTGTCTCATTTGTTTAACTGGGTTCTCTTTATCTACTTTTAGGACTTGTGTGAAAACCTGATGATGTTTTAGGTCATATTTATGCAGAAATTTAGAAAATTCTAAAGGGTTCACAAACTTTCAAGCACCACTGTACTTTGCCCGTACTCCTCCCCCTGGTTCACCGCGACCCTGCGGCACGGCTGCGAGCTACCAAACGCTGCAACCCGCACGTGTCCAAAACACTTACGGCGGGTTGTGAGTGTGGCATTAGATACAATAAAAAAAAAAAGATATCACTAAATCACACATCTGTGTGAGAGTCTATGAATAAATAAATGGTCTAGATCAGGATATAATCAGGATACTTACCCCTTCTCTGGCTCAATGACTGTAGCGCCGGTATAATCCTCCCCACCTTCAGTCTTTACCACCGGCATCACCAAGTTCTGTTTCATGGCCTACAAACAGGAACAAGCACTGCTGAATGATGAACAGCTGTCTGAGCTACTGATTTGGGTGTGTGTGTGTGTGTGTGTGTGTGTGTGTGTGTGTGTACTTTCACAAACCTGTCGTAGTAACTGGGACACGACTTTGATCTGCTGGCCTCGAGACAGGAGGTAGGTCAGGGGCACGCCCGTCACTCTGGCCATCTCCATGTAGTTAATGACACACATCAGCTTCTGCAGCAAGCGCAGGGGCAAGTAGGCATCTTTCAGACAGTAGACAGCCAGACGCCTCCTCGTCTGCTCATTTCCATTCTGCAGACAGAGAGAGAGAGAGAGATGGTTCATAAATATTAATTAGGCTTCATACACATGCTTAAAAAAAAAAATGACATTCCTGGATTTTAAGGCCTTTTTACATTTTCAATTTTTTTTTAAGTCTCTGTTCTGGTTCGTTCTGCATCTAACCTGCAGGTCTGTAATGATGGAGTGCTGGACATCCTCTTTCTGCTCCTGCAGGAAATGGAAACTGACGGCGTTGAGGGTGTACGAGCGCAGCTTATAGTCCCTCAGCAGGACCTGCAACAGAAAACTTACGTTAGCTTACAAAAGCAAAAATGCTGAGACAAGCTCTTGAATCGCCAATAACATTAAAACCACTGACAGGTGAAGATAATAGCACTGATTATTCTATCCACGTTCACTGGATATGAGCAATCGCGCGCTCTGATTGGCTACTCTACTGCTAGGCTATCAGCTCATATACCTTGAGTAGAGAAAAACAAAATGGTGGAGCATGTTGCTGAACCAACCGAGGATGAAATAAAAGCTACTCGAAAACAAAACCCCCAAAAGATACATAAAATTAAAATGCTCCGTTTCTCAAAATCCAGTGACTGTGGATAGAATAAAACAATTATTCCACTTAATCTCGTCGTACATGACTTATAGCCAATTCGGTGCTACGCGCTTCGCCAACTATCAACTCATGTATGACTCGATTTTGTGGAATAACTGTTAATTATTTTTTTCGTGGTCCAGTTTCCATCAAATCCTGCGCTCTGATCGGCTGGCGTCCGGGTCCGTATCCTACGATACGGACCCCAGGCGACTCGCTCGTTCACAACAACAAACATAGTAGCATTTTTCGTCAACATTTATCTTTTTTTTTTATAAGATTTATTTATAAAGATTATCAAAAATCTTATAAATTTTTGCCAGCATTTCTCAGGAGAATAGCATTAATTTTACAGCATGGATAGCGATAACGACGGTCTTCACAGCGAAAGCGAATTTTACTACCCTGAGGAAGAAGAAATAAAAGAAAACATTTCAGGAGAAAGCTACAAACCTCTAACTTGCTAACGCTGAGCAAAAATATGGCTGAATCCTGAATGACTCAATTTTGTATAAATAGGGGACTACATAGGCGGCAAAATGTAGTTTTTTTTCCTGCCATGGAAGTGCACTTGTATACCGAGGAGGAAGCCATTTGCATTACAGCCGTGAATGAGGATTCAAAATAGCGGCTCGCCTCGGTTTTCCCTTTCGGGCGCTCTCGTTTTCTGTTAGAATTTGGTAAAGAAAAAAATAAATATATTATTTACCAGCTTAAGGTCGGGCCGTATGGTGAAATACCGTGACCTCGGCCTTGAATACTGACCTCGGCCCAGAGGGCCTCGCTCAGTACTTTCAAGGCCTCGGTTACGGTATTTTACGATACAGACCTCCCAGCTAGTAAATAACATACATCTCATTACAGTGGCACCCATCAAAGGATGGGATTTATTAAGCATCGAGAGAACAGTCGATTCTCAAACATGATGTGTTGGAAGCAGGAAAAACGGGCAACATAAGGATCCGAGCATTCACCTAAACACTCTTGCTGACCCCTTTATGGTAACGGTATTCCTGAACCGCACCAGTGGCTCTTTCAGCACAATAACGCACCCTGCCACACTGCAAAAATTATTCAGGAATTATTTCAGAAACATAAAGAGTTCCAAGTGTTGACTTGGCCTCCAAATTCCCAAGCTCGAGCATCTGTGGGATGTACTGGACAAAACTAGTCTGATCCATGGAGGCTTCACATGGCAACTAACAGGACTGAAAGGATAGACAGATTACATTTTTATTGAGACAGCACATGATATCCAATAGATAATACACACGTGGCTCTTAATTAACGAAAACGAAATCAATAAAAATAGTAATAATAAGGAAAAAAAAAAGATCATTTACACTGATGCATAGTTTTCATGGAAAACAGTCCTGACAGTACTTGTAAATGCCATGAGAGATTTGCATTGTTTTACTTCAAGAGAAAATGAGTTCCCCAGTTTTGCAGCACCGAACACGAATGTTTTATTGCTGAAAGAGTGATAACAGGAGTGCTCTGAGAACACAATATCCCTCGCTGGCAACTCGGCCATAACTCTGGTAAAATGCAACTGAATTGAATGAAATTGCAATATGCGTATTACCGACATACAGTTAGGTCCATATATATTTGGACACTGACACAAATTTTGTTTTTTTTTTACCTGTTTACTGAAACATATTCAGGTTATAGTTATATAATGGACAAAGTCCAGACTTTCAGCTTTCATTTGAGGGTATCCACATTAAAACTGGATGAAGGGTTTAGGAGTTTCAGCTCCTTAACATGTGCCACCCTGTTTTTAAAGGGACCAAAAGTAACTGGACAATTGACTCAAAGGCTATTTCATGGGCAGGTGTGGGCAATTCCTTCGTTATGTCATTCTCAATTAAGCAGATAAAAGGCCTGGAGTTGATTTGAAGTGTGGTGCTTGCATTTGGAAGATTTTGCTGTGAAGAAAACATCCGGTCAAAGGAGCTCTCCATGCAGGTGAAACAAGCCATCCTTAAGCTGCGAAAACAGAAAAAACCCATCCGAGAAATTGCTACAATATTAGGAGTGGCAAAATCTACAGTTTGGTACATCCTGAGAAAGAAAGTAAGTACTGGTGAACTCATCAATGCAAAAAGACCTGGACGCCCACAGAAAACAACAGTGGTGGATGATCGCAGAATAATTTCCATGGTGAAGAGAAACCCCTTCACAACAGCCAACCAAGTGAACAACACTCTCCAGGAAGTAGGCGTATCAATATCCAAATCTACCATAAAGAGAAGACTGCATGAAAGTAAATACAGAGGGTTCACTGCACGGTGCAAGCCACTCATAAGCCTCAAGAATAAAAAGGCTAGATTGGACTTTGCTAAAAACATCTAAAAAAGCCAGCACAGTTCTGGAAGAACATTCTTTGGACAGATGAAACCAAGATCAACCTCTACCAGAATGATGGAAAGAAAAGTATGGTGAAGGCGTGGTACAGCTCATGATCCAAAGCATACCACATCATCTGTAAAACACGGTGGAGGCAGTGTGATGGCTTGGGCATGCATGGCTGCCAGTGGCACTGGGTCACTAGTGTTTATTGATGATGTGACACAGGACAGAAGCAGCCGGATGAATTCTGAGGTATTCAGAGACATACTGTGTGCTCAAATCCAGCCAAACTGATTGGTCGGCGTTTCATAATACAGATGGACAATGACCCAAAACATAAAGCCAAAGCAACCCAGGAGTTTAGTAAAGCAAAGAAGTGGAATATTCTTGAATGGCCAAGTCAGTCACCTGATCTCAACCCAATTGAGCATGCATTTCACTTGTTAAAGACTAAACTTCAGACAGAAAGGCCCACAAACAGACAGCAACTGCAAACCGCTGCAGTAAAGGCCTGGCACAGCATTAAAAAGGAGGAAACACAGCGTCTGGTGATGTCCATGAGTTCAAGACTTCAGGCAGTCATTGCCAACAAAGGGTTTTCAACCAAGTATTAGAAATGAACATTTTATTTACAATTATTTAATTTGTCCAATTACTTTTGAGCCCCTGAAATGAAGGGATTGTGTTTTAAAAAATGCTTTAGTTCCTCACAATTTTATGCAATCATTTTGTTCAACCCACTGAATTAAAGCTGAAAGTCTGAACTTCAACTGCATCTGAATTGTTTTATTCAAAATTCATTGTGGTGATGTACAGAACCAAAATTAGAAAAATGTTGTCTCTGTCCAAATATTTATGGACCTAACTGTATAACAAAGAATCCTATCAAGTTTCGTAAAATTCCTCCAAAAATTGTGAGAGGAGTTGAATTCAGAAAGCAAGCACACCTTGATGAAATTGCCAAAGTACAAGTTTGTTAATAATCAAGCGCATAACTCTGGTAAAATTTGCCCAAATTAAACAAAATTTCCATATGCGTATAACTGTCATATAACAAAAAGGCTTTTGCCAAGTTTGGTGAAATTCCTCCACAAATTGTGAGAGGAGTTGATTTCAGAAGAACGTACACCCTCATGAAATTGTCAAAGTACAAGTTATTTAATTTAATCAAGGGTCAAAACTCTGGGAAAATTTTCATAAACGAAATTAAATCGCAATACGCGTATTACCATCATATAACAAGGCCTTTCGCCAAGCTTCGAGAAATTTATCCAAAAATTGTGAGAGGAGTTGATTTCAGAACGTAAGCGCACCTTCATGAAAATGTCAAAGTACAAGGCTGTTAATCGAGGGCTGTAACTCTGGTAAAATGCGACTGAATTGAACAAAATAATAATATGCGTACTACCGACATATAACAATGCCTTTTATACCAAGTTTCGTGAAATTCCTCCAAAAAATCAAGACAGGAGTTGATTTCAGAAGGTGAGCACCCTTCCTGGGATGGATGGATGGATGGACGGACATCACCACGGCCTAATCCCCTTTCAGGACTTTCGGCCAGCGGGGGATAAAAACGCGGCAGAATAACGTTCGTGTTCGTATGTCAGGTGTTCCTTCCATGGACCTCCGCGAAGTTGCCAAACCTTTTCCTGAGGTATTCCGGAGCGAGACTATTCAGAGCCTTGAACACTAAGGTACATTTCATGCATTTTACTCAAGTATGGAATGGCACGATATCAAGTTCCTTAAAAAGGCTTTCGGATGGATGCCACGTCCATGACGATTCTTGCAGCACGCTTCTGGAGCATAAGCCTAGTATCCGTATGTTTCCTGAAGGTCTCTCCCCAGACGGTTGCACCATAGTCCATGATGGGCTGGATTAGCAGAGATGCCTACCCCAAATTTTGAATTTCAGTATTCTTGAAAACATTTTTCAGTATTTTGGAATGACTTTCAGTAACATTAATTTATGCGCATTTCTATTATAAAGAGGTATATATATATATATACACCAATATGTTTAACATTTAAATTATTAAAAAGTGCCGTTTTGTGTGAATTGAATAAACAAAACGCAAGCAGCCATCTCAACTGAATTTCCACTCAACAAATTTCTAGAGCATACAATACATCACATTTTTATAAATACAATAGTGTTCCCTGTTTGCAGACATTACGGTTGACTACCAATCATTGGTATTGAATGTAACTCCTCAAAAGTATTATATTATATTATACTGCCTGGCAAAATGTTCTACCTGTTAACGGAGTCTAATAAAATAAAATAAAAAAACATTTCTTATTTCATGCCAAAGAGAGTCTGACATTGTTATCTTAATGTCCCAATATATAAATACTTCAGCATAATGCTTCAGAAGAGACATTGAATAAAATGACATTTATAATTGTATTTAAAACAGTGGAATGATCAATTTTTTGCCACAATCCCAACAGCACTAATCACAAAATTCTGTTTTTGATCATACTACATGTACATTTGCACTTGCAACACTGAAAAGACGTTGAATTAAAGAAGTACAGCCAGTGTTTGATATTTCAGTGAATAAAAATCAGACATGTAAAAAGAAACCGAATAAGTTTAACTCACATTTCATGGCACTAATTGGCAAGTTCAACTCCAAGCACAGGTCAACCATCACCGCTTCAGCACGCGTCACGTTCCGTGTCTTTTCATCCACAGATTTCATAAAAAACTGCTGGATGCCCCCAGATTTACTTTCCGCCTGACTCGCCATTTCAGCATACTCCACATGTTTTTTGGAGTTGACATGCCGTGTGCAGTCATCGCGACCACCATGAGTGATGTTAATGTCAGTTCTACACAGTTTGCAGTGCGCGTATCCATTGCCCTTTTGACTGGGTGTAATGCACGGCCGTTCTACCGTATCGAAAATAGCGCGAACAAATGTGCGGAATCTGCGCATGTCACACAGCATGTGTGGTTGTCGTAAAAATAAATAGCCTAGCCGTGAATCGCGCATGGATTGAAAAAGTCGTTTGGACATTTAAAAACAACTCACTGGAATTTTTTAAGACTTTATAATAATTCCGTACAGAATAACACTGTTTGCCGTAACATCGTATTTACGTAACTTTTCCGTACAAAATACGGCCAATCTGTACTAGTAGGCATCTCTGGATTACGGTCGCAGAAAAGGTTTTCCTGGCTCTTAACAAAAGAAAATGTATTGGAACGCTTCAAAAGACCTCGCCTTTTTGTGATTTCCTTCGTCACATACTCCACATGATAACGTGTTATCAAAATACAAGCCAAGGAGTTGAGACGAGGAAACCGTTTCGATGGGATTTTCATCTCGCCTAATCTGTAATGCCTCGTTATCAGTTTTGATCTCCCAGAGCTGCAAATGATCACCGATTTTGTTTTTTCCACAGTTAAGTGCCATGTTGTTTCCTCTCGCCCACTTGTAAAGGATCTGCTGCTAATATCTTGATGCCAGACACCACAGCACACCTTCAGAGGATCTGTGGGGTCCAAGCCTCGATGAGTCAGAGCTGTTTTGGTGGCACAATATTAGGCAGGTGGTTTTAATCTTATGTCTGATTGGTTTATGCGTGTGTGCGTGTTCACCTGAAGAAGGTCAAACAGTACTCTGCCCTCCATGTTGACGGTTTTGTTTTCTCTGCGGCCCATCTGTTTGCTCTGGAAGCTGGAGTCTTTAAGGACCGACCTGATGCCCCTCATACGGCCCAGATAGGGGAAATAATTCACCTATACGCAAACCACACACATACACACAATTTACAGTTGTGCTCATAAGTTTACATACCCTGGCAGAATTTTTGCTTTCTTGGCCTTTTTTCAGAGAATATGAATGATAACACAAAAACTTTTTTCCCCACTCATGGTTAGTGGTTGGGTGAAGCCATTTATTGATAAACAACTGTGTTTTCTATTTTTAAATCATAATGACAACAAAAAACATCCAAATGACCCTGATCAAAAGTTTACATACACCAGTTCTTAATACCGTGTATTGCCCCCTCTAACATCAATGACAGCCTGAAGTCTTTTGCGGTAGTTGTGGATGAGGCTCTTTAGTTTCTCAGATGGTAAAGCTGCCCATTCTTCTTGGCAAAAAGCCTCCAGTTCCTGTAAATTCCTGGGCTGTCTTGCATGAACTGCGCGTTTGAGATCTCCCCAGAGTGGCTCAATGATATTGAGGTCAGGAGACTGAGATGGCCACTCCAGAACCTTCACTTTGTTCTGCTGTAGCCAATGACAGGTCGACTTGGCCTTGTGTTTTGGATCGTTGTCATGTTGATCGTCCAAGTACGTCCCATGCGCAGCTTCCGGGCTGATGAGTGCAAATTTGCCTGCAGTATTTGCTGATAACATGCTGCATTCATCTTTCCTTCAACTTTGACCAAGTTTCCTGCGCCTTTGTAGCTCACACATCCCCAAAACATCAGCGATCCACCTCCGTGCTTTACAGTAGGAATGGTGTTCCTTTCATTATAGGCCTTGTTGACACCTCTCCAAATGTAACGTTTATGGTTGTGGCCAAAAAGTTCAATTTTGGTCTCATCACTCCAAATTATCTTGTTCCAGAAGTTTTGAGGCTCGTCTCTGTGCTGTTTGGCGTATTGTAGGCGAGATACTTTGTGGCATTTGCTTGGTTTTAACAGAGCCCCTGATTTTCCATTTGTTAATCACAGTTTGAACACTGCTGACTGGCATCATCAATTCCTCGGATATCTTTTTGTATCCCTTTCCTGTTTTATACAGTTCAACTACCTTTTCCCGTAGATCCGTTGACAATTCTTTTGCTTTCCCCATGACTCAGAATCCAGAAACGTCAGTGGCTGGATGAAAGATGCAAGAGTCTGTCTGGATCCCAGAAACTCACTCAGCTTTTATGCACACACACTGATTACAAGCAAACAGATCACAGGTGAGGACGTTGCCTTTAGTAGCCATTCAAACCCATTTGTGCCAACTTCTGTGCATGTTATCAGGCCAAAATCACCAGGGTATGTGAACTTTTGATCAGGGTCATTTGGGTAGTTTCTGTTGTCATTATGATTTAAAAAGAGAAAAAACACAGTCGTTTGACAATAAATGGTTTCACCCAACCACTAAGCATGAGTGGAAAAGATGTTTTTGTGTTATCATTCCTATTCTCATACCTGCAAACTCATGAGGGTTGAAAAAGGTGACAAACTACCGGTAACCCCCCGGCCCCCTTAAACAGCGTGCGATCAAGGAAAATAAAGGGAAAAGACAACATTTAAAACAAAGACAAGATTTATTAATTTTTAGCTTTGCAATTTTCAGTTTTGCATCTGACACCTCATTACATTACCATTAAGGAAGGAAAAGTATAAAAAGTAAAATTTGAATTTAAAAAAGTAATTTTTGAAGTGTGACACTGGAAACTTTCTTCAGCAGACCAGTTTATCATTTTTTAGACCTTTTGGCCCGAACAAGCCGTTCAAGGGCACGTTTATGCTACTCTGCCATGTGCCTCTTTCGCGCCATGCTATCCTTCTTCACCACCTCTGCCCTATTACCAGCAGCACTGGTAGATGGCTGGACACCAAATTCAGCCCTCCTTTCCTTCAGTGCTGCCAAATTCATGGTGTGAGAGTGTGTGTGTGTGTGAGAGAGAGAGAGAGAGAATCTCTCTCACTCACACACACGCACAACTGGTTCTCTGAATACAACCGAGATCAACACATATTACGTTATAGTTTTGACAATCCCACCAATAGTTTCACATAAAAATGATTTCTCTTACCCAAAACACGCGTTTATAGATCCTTATGTTCAACAAAAAATGACTTTATTCAAACTGATTTGGCATTTTTTTCTGTTTTGTTTCAGCCCACAGAAACATCTTCCGTGTCGCGCGTTTGGTTCAAACGTAACAGCCCCGCCCCTTGCGTCTTACGTCATAAAAACGCGACTCACAGACCACCAAATCACAGGTACCAAAAAAAACACCCTAAAGCCTCTTTAAATCGCACTCATCGTAACACAGCTTTCTCCGCATACTAAAAATGTTTTTCCGTCTCCAGATGTAATATAGAGTTCCGGAAAAAATCAGAAAATATGATTCCGTGAGCTGTTTTCAAGACTCAGTGTCCCGTTCTGCATTGCGTTTGGATGATCTCTGCCATCCTCCTATACACACCCGTATTCAAGAATACCCCGCCTCTATTCAGTTACAATTCGCGGATACTGTCCAGCGTTCTGTAAGACTATTGGCT
This sequence comes from Neoarius graeffei, assembly GCF_027579695.1. Taxonomy (NCBI): domain Eukaryota; kingdom Metazoa; phylum Chordata; class Actinopteri; order Siluriformes; family Ariidae; genus Neoarius; species Neoarius graeffei. Next base: position 52,268,708 of record NC_083588.1, read on the forward strand.
CGTTGGAATGTCATCCAATCAGAGAGACGTTTGAAGTATGAAGAAGGCGGAAATGGTCTGAATGTGGGTGTGAGGAGAAAAGTAGTAGTAGTACTTTGAAGTAGTAGTACATTGAAACCAAATGTTCGGCAACGTAGCCTCGTGCACCCCCCCCCCCCCCCCCCCCCAAAAAAAAAAAAAAAACTCTTCGGATCTACACGATTCACACAAGTGACCTATTTTGGGATCAAAACGGCGAATTTCGCCGAAAGGTGACTAGTTTGCAGGTATGTATTCTCCGAAAAATGGTCAAAGAATCATAGATTCTGCCAGGGTATGTAAACTTATGAGCACAACTGTAGCACACGATCTCTTGCAAGCTTCCTTAGTCATCAGACACAATCAGTCTGCCTACAAATACACACCTTTAAAGCAGCGGCTCTGTTGAGCAGGTACGGCAGGTCAAAGTTTTGTATATTGTAGCCGGTAATGATATCAGGATCCACCATCCTCACAAACTCCGCCCAACTCTGAGAAGAAACACAAGATCAAGATCACAAAAATGTCGCAACCTGAGATCGCGAAAACATGAGCAACAAGACAAGGTCAGTACAAAAAACATTCCAAATTTGTTTATTTCTGATAAAACTGGGAGATTTGATTTGTTTTGGGATTTTCTTCTAAACATCTGTGTATTACGTGAGGAGTACAAAGCGTATGTAGTTTTTATGTAACACACCTGTAGTAGCTGCCTCTCTTGGGTGAAGCAGAGGATCTGAGAGCCCACTATACTCGCACAGCTCTGTAAGGTGAAAACAGTGCGGATAAAAGGCTCCTTCTCTCCCTGACGCTGCACCATGGAGGCGATCTGAATCACCGGGTCCACCTCAGCCTCCGGAAACACACCTGAACACAAGCAAGCGCGTTATTAGGATCGTTTAATGATATTTAAAAGAAACGTCAGTACCATGAAATGCATGTCTGAATGCACAGTTAATGGAGAAACACCGCACTGTGTCCAGCACCAACCTTTCCTGCCTGCACACTCAATGTCAAAGCTGAGGACTCGGAGAGGAGCGATTCTCTGCCAGTCCCCTTCCGCTGGGTGACTGATCAGATCCGTCCATCCAACATCCACCTCATACTGACACAGGGACACCTGACAGAGATACAGAAACAGAAAAAAAGAGAGAGGGATGGACTTTTTTTTTTTACAAAAATGAAGACAGAAAGACAGTAAGAGAGGGACACAGAGAGAGAGACAGACTCAACAAGAGCAACAAACAGAGACAAAGAAAGAAAGGCAAAAAGAGACAGAAAAAGAGATTTTTATAAAATGAACAAAGACAGTGAGAGAGGGACAGACAGAGACAGAGATACTCAGCGAGAGCAACAGACAGACAAAGAAAGAAAGACAAAGATTTTTATAAAATGAACAAAGACAGTGAGAGAGACTCAGCGAGAGTAAGACAGACAAAAAGAGAAAAAGATAGAGATTTTTATAAAATGAACAAAGACAGTGAGAGAGGGACAAAGAGAGAGACAGACAAAGATACTCAGCGAGAGCAACAGACAGACAAAAAGAAAGAGAAAAAGAGAGAAAAAGAGATTTTTATAAAATGAACAGACAGTGAGAGAGGCACAAAGAGAGATACTCAGTGAGAGCAACAGACAGAGACAAAAAAGATAGAGATTTTTATAAAATGAACAGACAGACAGTGAGAGAGGGACAGAGAGAGGGACAGAGACAGACTAATGCTGCTTTTCCACTACCAACGCGGCTGAGTTGGGCTGAGCCGTGCGGTGCTGAGTTAGGCTGAGCCGTGCGGTGCTGAGTTGGGCTGAGTCGAGCTGAGTGAGGCTGTTGGAGTTGCATTTCGACTACAACCGCGCTGAACCGTGCTGGCTGGAAGTGGGTGGACACATTGGGTGGAGTTAGCGAAAGTGGGTGGACGTCACGTGATATCGTTAGGCGGTGCAAACAGTGACATCAGTGAGCTTTTAAGCGGTAGTCTCACGACCCGGATAGTAAACAATAAACATGGAGGACATGGAGTCGTTAGTGTTGCTGGTCTTGGTGCTGTGGCTTGTTGTCACCGACAACACCAACAGATACTAGCAAGAGCGTATAGATGAGGCGAGGCGCATAAGGCTTCAGAAATTCTCGTAATTCTTCTTCTTCCGGGTTTACGGTGTTTACAGATCCCAGCGTGCTCGCGGGGCGTGTGTGGGCATGTGAGGACACTCCTCCTCACCAATCAGTGCACAGGGGAGTGTCTCCTCACGCCCCTAGCCCCACTCGGCTCGGTTTGGCTCGCTTCAGCCCCACTCCAAAACCGTGCGAGTTTTGGGTGCTGAGTAAGGCTGAAGCGAGCTGAGTCGCGCCGCTCTAAAGTAGTCGAAACGCGAGCCGTGTCGGGCTGAAGTGAGCTGAAGTGAGCTGAAAAAGGGTAGTGGAAAAGGGCCAAAAGATACTCAGTGAGAGTAACAGACAGACAAAGAAAGAAAGACAAAAAGAGACAGAAAAGAGAATTTTATAAAATGAACAAAGACAGAGAGGGAGAGAGGGGGAGAGAGAGAGAGAGAGAGAGAGAGAGAGGGAGAGAGAGAGACTCAGCGAGAGCAACAGACAGAGACAAAAAGACAGAAAAAGATAGAGATTTTTTATAAAATGAACAGACAAAAGACAGTGAGAGGGACAGAGAGAGAGAGAGACAGACAGACAGACAGACAAAGAGAGATACTCAGCGAGAGCAACAGACAGAGACCAAGAAAGACAGACAAAAAGAGACAGAAAAAGATAGAGATTTTTATAAAATAACAGACAGTGAGAGAGGGACAGAGAGAGACAGAGACAAAGAGAGATACTCAGCGAGAGCAACAGACAGACAAAGAAAAAGAGACAGAAATAGACAGGGGGAGAGAGCGAGAGAGAAGGAGGAACAGAGAGACACAAATAGAGAGGCAGGAAGAGAGAAAAACATAAGACAGAAAGGGACAGATGGGGGACACAGACAAACAGATCGACACAAAAAGAAAGAGGGGAGACAGAGAGAGACAGACAGACACCGACAGATGGACAGAAAGAGAGACGGACAAAGTGATGGACAGAGAGACAGATACAGATAGAGGCAGAGACCAAAAAAAAAAAAGACAGTAAGACAGACAGTGAGCAAGACAGAGAGAGAGAGAGAGAGAGAGCAGTGAGATAAAGACAAAAAGACAGAAATAGATGAGAGCGAGAGACATAAGGAGGAACAGAGAAACAGTGAGAGATATATATAGACACAAACAGAGGCAGGAAGAGAGGGAAACAGATGGATAAAAAGAGAAAGGGACAGATGGTGGACACAGACAAAGATCTCTCAAAAACAGAGAGGGGGAGACAGACAGACAGACACAGACAGAAAGAGACAAACACATACAGACAGAGGTAGAGACAAAAAAAAAAAACAGAAAGAGAGAGAGCGGGGGGATAATGAGGTGTTGAGTCTGAATGCTGAAACTAAAGTGTATGTAGAATTAAAATAATGCATGTTCCCTTTACAAGCCGTTACCTTGCCTGGGTTTCGGGAGTCCGTCTCTCCTACGCTCTTCTCCTCTCTTAGTCTGTACTTCCCTTTAGGCAGCTCGATCCAGCAGCAACCCACCACATCACTGTCCACCATGAACCTGACGCCAAACACACACACACAACAGAAACCACACTTTCACACCATCAACCACAGTGCCAGTACAGCGCATAAACAAGTAACATGAACAGCACACACTGACGGGTTAGGGTTTTTTTTTTTTTTAGAAAGTTAGTATTGCTTCCAAAGAATGGATGCTCTGTCCGTCACACTCACCTGATCTCGAAATCGATGTTGGCCTCGTACGCAGGGTAGCCCTGAATGGGGAAGTGAGCAAACTTAAATCCCTGCTCCAAGAGACGTTTCGCCGGGGCAACCAGGCGTGGCATCGCCATGGTGATGCGCAGGAAGTCCATTGGACGCTTGCCGTGGTAACCGTACATATCTCAATAACAACAAGACAGTTAGAAGAAAGTAAACAAAACCACTCACACACACAGACTTGGATTAAACGTAAGACTCACTCTCTTTGCGGGTGATGTCCACCGCTAGCACCGTGACCGAGATGTTGTCTTTGTTGGAACGCATGTCCTTCAACACAACAGAGTTCAGCTCCTTCTGAAACTCCGCTAGGTGAGCATTAGTGAAGCCTGAAAGACATGACGAATACGAAACCCATAACGTTCCACGTAACAAGATTTACGAGACGACACTCGAGCAATATGGATCGCGACTCACCAGCTGGCGCAGGAACGTAGAAATAAGGAGCAAAACCGTGTACATGACAGCAGACGCTGTTCCCGCTGTCTGTCACTCCAAACATACGGACCACCGGAACCTTCCCCTGGACCTGTCCTGGCATCCCGGCCACTGCAGAGCCTACACACGTACACGTTTACATGCAGCTCAATAATCTGCTAACCCTTTAAACCTCATTCCTCACTCATCCAACTAATACTAAAGAAGTACACTGATGCAGGAGGTAAATTATCCAGGACATTTAGAGTACACTTGTGCTGACAAAGACATACAGTGGGGCAAAAAAGTATTTAGTCAGCCACCAATTGTGCAAGTTCTCTTACTTAAAAAGATGAGAGAGGCCTGTAATTTTCATCATAGGTACACTTCAACTATGAGAGACAGAATGGGGGGAAAGAATCCAGGAAATCACATTGTAGGATTTTTAATGAATTAATTGGTAAATTCCTCGGTAAAATAAGTATTTGGTCACCTACAAACAAGCAAGATTTCTGGCTCTCACAGACCTGTAACTTCTTCTTTAAGAGGCTCCTCTGTCCTCCACTCGGTACCTGTATTAATGGCACCTGTTTGAACTCGTTATCAGTATAAAAGACACCTGTCCACAACCTCAAACAGTCACACTCCAAACTCCACTATGGCCAAGACCAAAGAGCTGTCAAAGGACACCAGAAACAAAATTGTAGACCTGCACCAGGCTGGGAAGACTGAATCTGCAATAGGTAAGCAGCTTGGTGTGAAGAAATCAACTGTGGGAGCAATTATTAGAAAATGGAAGACATACAAGACCACTTATAATCTCCCTCGATCTGGGGCTCCACGCAAGATCTCACCCCGTGGGGTCAAAACGATCACAAGAACGGTGAGCAAAAATCCCAGAACCACACGGGGGGACCTAGTGAATGACCTGCAGAGAGCTGGGACCAAAGTAACAAAGGCTACCATCAGTAACACACTACGCCGCCAGGGACTCAAATCCTGCAGTGCCAGACGTGTCCCCCTGCTTAAGCCAGTACATGTCCAGGCCCGTCTGAAGTTTGCTAGAGAGCATTTGGATGATCCAGAAGAGGATTGGGAGAATGTCATACGGTCAGATGAAACCAAAACAGAACTTTTTGGTAAAAACTCAACTTGTCGTGTTTGGAGGAGAAAGAATGCTGAGTTGCATCCAAAGAACACCATACCTACTGTGAAGCATGGGGGAGGAAACATCATGCTTTGGGGCTGTTTTTCTGCAAAGGGACCAGGACGACTGATCCGTGTAAAGGAAAGAATGAATGGGGCCATGTATCGTGAGATCCTGAGTGAAAACCTCCTTCCATCAGCAAGGGCATTGAAGATGAAACGTGACTGGATCTTTCAGCATGACAATGATCCCAAACACACCGCCCGGGCAACGAAGGAGTGGCTTCGTAAGAAGCATTTCAAGGTCCTGGAGTGGCCTAGCCAGTCTCCAGATCTCAACCCCATAGAAAATCTTTGGAGGGAGTTGAAAGTCCGTGTTGCCCAGCGACAGCCCCAAAACATCACTGCTCTAGAGGAGATCTGCATGGAGGAATGGGCCAAAATACCAGCAACAGTGTGTGAAAACCTTGTGAAGACTTACAGAAAACGTTTGACCTCCGTCATTGCCAACAAAGGGTATATAACAAAGTATTGAGATGAACTTTTGTTGTTGACCAAATACTTATTTTCCACCATAATTTGCAAATAAATTCTTTAAAAATCAGACAGACAATGTGATTTTCTGGATTTTTTTTTTCTCATTTTGTCTCTCATAGTTGAGGTATACCTATGATGAAAATTACAGGCCTCTCATCTTTTTAAATGGGAGAACTTGCACAATTGGTGACTGACTAAATACTTTTTTGCCCCACTGTAAGTTATATTTAAAAAAAAATCAAAAGCCAAGCATGAATTATTATCTACTTCCTATACAAAGACAACACTCCAGAGCGTCTGGATTTGGTAATACTGATGCTAATTGTACTGGAGCTCTTCAAACTCCTCCCCTTTCTGAGATTTACCCAGATAATAGTCCAGGTCAATCTGCTGAAAGGTGAGCGCGTCTTTATCAGGGTTAAGAGGTGCTGCAGCGGGACGGCGCCAGCGAGGGTTCAGATTCGCCGAGAATAAATCACCTGAGAGGAACAGAGAAGGTCAGAGATGAAAGCTGTTCCTCAGCATCTCTAACACTCTTCTTACACAATACTTACCCACTGGGATGACATCATGACCAGCCTGCCCTTCCATCGATTCCATCTCTATGTCCAGGTCGTCAAACATGGCGAGCTCTTCTTCAAAGTGCGACGGGCCGTCCTCCCACTCAGAGCCCATTTTGCCCCTCTTGGCCTGCGAGGCGCCACCCATCGAAGGTCCTCCATTCCGGCGTTTAAAATCCATTCTACAGAGTAACGCAGGAAAGTGCGGTCAAATCATCGGCATCAAAAACAACACGTCTCATTCATGATCATTCAGCGAGGTGCATGTGGCATTTCTGGAAGGAGTCTCCAGTGTCAGTATTTTTCTTTCAAGTTTTCAGACACGGGAAAATATTCACGAGAGAAGACTTTGTGCTGTGCAGTCTCTCAGGAAGATACAATCAATCAATTTGGGTTTTTTTTTTTGCCATGTTAAAGTGCCATTCCACCATTGGCTGTATTCTTTGGCATAAAATACAATATATTTTATGACAACATGACTAGACAGAGAAATCTTTTAGCTTCAAAATGATATATCAAACATAATTTTTTGACAACGACAAGTATATTAATTTTGCGACCAAAGTCACCTACCCTTTTAATTTCCGCGCGGTAGTGAAACGTGATGTCATCGGCAGGTTCCCCTTCTTGTGTACCACGTGTCAGTCTATTTTTAGACCAGGAAACCCCCAAAGTGAGAGAGTCATTTCTCCTCGTATATGGGGGCCAAAAAAATTGCGAAAAATTTTGAGTTAATCTTTCAGTTAGCTAGATTTATTGGTATTAGCTAGATTTATTGGTATTATTTTTATCGCGTTCTATCCACCATTGCTGATAATATGTGCCACGTCACGTGGTACACAAGAAGGGGAACCTGCCGATGACATCACGCGTGGAAATTAAAAGGGTAGGTGACTTTGGTCGCAAAATTAATATACTTGTCGTTGTCAAAAAATTATGTTTGATATATCATTTTGAAGCTAAAAGATTTCTCTGTCTAGTGATACCATTTATATATGTTGTCAAAATATATTGTATTTTATGCCAAAGAATACATCCAATGGTGGAATGGCACTAAGTGAGTAAACAGCTATTATATCCATCATCAAAAAATTCTTGTGCAGGGATTGGCTCATGTGACATCAAAGAGTTTCACTGTTGATTAAACAATGTGACGTCAAAAAAAAAAAAAAACAGTGTGAGTCAGCTATGGTATATCCTGGATATGCCCTGAATTGACATCACAATTTCAAGCTATACAGCTGACTCAAGTCACAGCTGGGGCTCCGCGAGCATTTCATGATCATGCCTAGCGAGGCAGGCGATAGCACGTTACACTGCACACACGCAGGTCGAAGGTCACTCCCGACGTAAACAACAAACATGGCTGCCTCCACTGAGTTTATGCCAAGACTCACTATTAACACTTTTAGTTTGGAATTTTTTGATGAGAGATATAAAATCTAATATACCAGCATGCACTAAGAGGCACCAGGAATTATGGATTCTCTGACGTGATTGGTGCAGAAAATAGTACCATTCCAGTCACCTCAAAGAAACCATAATTTCAACCGGAGCCTCTCAGTGCATGGTATATTTGATTACTATAACAACATAAAAGTAATACCAGGAATGCTGTTTAATAAATAAAATCCCTGGCAAATTTCTATGGACGTAAGAAAACATTCCTCAACCACACTCTAAAATCTAGTGGAAAGACTTCACAGAAGAAGTGTGGATGTTTCGGGACGACTGATTCCCGAATAACGCCCATGCTTGTGGAATGGGATGCTCAACAATCAACAACCCATGTTTTTTGCTTGCAACAATACAAAAAGAGGTGACCAAGAATTGTACACAGAAATTGTTCTGGATTTCGGTGGCAAAGCCATGATGTAATGGGTAGAGAAGCAGCTCTGGGAGCAAAAGGCTGCCGGTTCGATTCCCTGGACCAGCAGGAATGGCCGTTGTGGGTATATTGGACATCGTTCTGGATAAGAGCGTCTGCTAAATGCCTGTAATGTAATATAATGATGAGTGGAGGAGCATCTGGCATGTCATGATCGTGAATGAAAGCTGCTTTTGAAGCATGTATACGATGTAAATAAGTACGGCTCCTAAAACATTTTTGGTTCAGTATTTAAAATATTAAAAGAAAGGTCATGGTCTAATACAAAACCTAACACTAGCTTACTGTACTAATCACTCACTCACTCACCAATTCCAAACACATTTCTGTTTCCCACCTTCGGATTTAGTGTTTTTACACTCAGTTTAGACAAAAGACAGAAATATTTTCCCAACTAATGAGAGGAACAGCAGTCAGTGGTTGCCTGACAGATACCTCAGGAAGAAGTCAGCAGTTAGCCAGGAATGCATCAAAACAAAACTTAAATTAAACTCGGAGCTGTGTCACATTCAGAAGTTCGCAGGAACCATCTGCAGCTCAACACCTCGAAGACCAAGGAGCTGGTCATTGACTTTGGGAGGTCCAGACCAAGGTCACGACCAGTTCTGATCGAGGGAGTCGAGGTGGAGGCTGTGGATTCCTACAAGTACCTCGGGCTGTGGCTAGACTTGCAACACCAATCACTTATACAGGAAGGGACAGAGCAGGCTATACTTCCTGAGGAGGCTGCGGTCCTTTAACATCTGCAGGAAACTCCTGTGGATGTTCTATCAGTCTGTGGTCGCCAGTGTCCTGTTTTACACCGTGGTGTGCTGGGGGGGGGCAGCACATCCAAGAAGGACACATCCAGGCTGGACAAACTGATCAGGCGGGCCGGCTCTGCGGTCGGCATGAAGCTGGACTCACTGGTGACGGTGGCAGAGAAGAGGTCTATGGACAAACTACTGAACATCATGGATGATGCCAGTCACCCTCCGCACACCGTCATCAGCAACCAGAGGAGCCTGTTCAGTGACAGAATGCTCCTTCCCAAGCGCAGGACGAACAGACTTAAAAACTCCTTTGTCCATCACGCGATCAGACCATACAACTCCTCTCTGGGGGGGAGGAGGGGTAACAGGAGGACAGAGGACGGGAAGGAGCAGTAGCCGAGCCTGACAATAAGCAATACTGGACAATGTGCAATATAAAGTGCAATATCTCTCCTGCTGCCCCCCCTTCCTCTCTTCCCCATATCTTGTTCTTTTTATATTTGTATATGTAAATACTTAATTTAATTTATCTAGAAGTTTTCTCTGTTTTCTATTCTCTGTTTATCCTGTAATGATGCTACTGGAATTTTAATTTCCCTGAAGGAACCCGCCCAAAGGGATCAATAAAGTTCTATCTAATCTAATCTAATCTAATCTAACCTAATCTAATTACCCAGCTCAATCCTATCCCTTATATCACAGTTTTAAACAGTTAACATTTTTTAACGTCCATCTAAAAACAACAGTTTTTGCTACAAAAGAAGGCATAATGCACTCTGCTGCATTTGCAACACTGCATTTGCTATAAAAATGTTAACTAACCGGTTAGCCTGCTATATTAGCAATGCGTGCTCCCTTTCTCCTACCCATATTCAGACAAGTCCCGCCTCCTGCACTGTGATTGGCTAAAACTTCACTGTGGCTGTCATAACGAACGATTTAACCAATCATAATGCCGTATAGGAGCTATTCCTGCCCAATCATAACTCTGGAAACCGAAACTGTTAGAATACAGGTGGGACAAAAAAAAACTATCAAGACATGCTAGGTTACACACAACACAAGTCCTTGGTTACAAGTAATTTGCAGCAAGAACACATAGTAAAGCTATGACAAAACTCACTGTCGCATTATAATTATATCAATTTCTTTTCAGATAAATTATATATATAAGCAGATACCCTTTTATCCAGCGCGAGCCCCACTAATCCAGTACAGACCCAACAGAATCTCCCGCCACTACGACTTGTTGAATCCGATTTCCGGTGTCCCGGTAAAATTGCGTAGACCCCAAAGAGCACGCTGATTGGTCAAAATCCCGGAAGTGGCTGTTTTGTGTCTGTCAGAGGCTTTTTTTTGTTTGTTTGTTTTTATACAGTACATAAAAATGATAACAAAATAATGGGTTGTTTTACAATCAGGGTACGCAAGCTAAAAATCACATTTAACATTTATTATCTTCAATATCAAAAGGCTTGACTAAATAAACTTGGTTGTTTATTGTAGCCCTGTGATAGCTCTATTTACCATGCAAAAAAAAATTTGGTGATAACTTTATTTTTGGTGAATGTATGGCAATCTCATCTCATCTCATCTCATTATCTCTAGCCGCTTTATCCTTCTACAGGGTCGCAGGCAAGCTGGAGCCTATCCCAGCTGACTACGGGCGAAAGGCGGGGTACACCCTGGACAAGTCGCCAGGTCATCACAGGGCTGACACATAGACATAGACAACCATTCACACTCACATTCACACCTACGGTCAATTTAGAGTCACCAGTTAACCTAACCTGCATGTCTTTGGACTGTGGGGGAAACCGGAGCACCCGGAGGAAACCCACGCGGACACGGGGAGAACATGCAAACTCCACACAGAAAGGCCCTCGCCGGCCCCGGGGCTCGAACCCAGGACCTTCTTGCTGTGAGGCGACAGCGCTAACCACTACACCACCGTGCCGCCCTGTGGTCAAGATATTGGGGCATAAATATTAGAGACAACTAACACAAAGCTTACAGCCTTGTATTTAAAAGCACTATGGAAGTAGTGGATTCTGAATTGTCAAAAAAAAAAATGTCCTCTCCGAGAATCACTTCATTTGTTTCTCCCAGCCCTGCTTAAAGCTACACTTAATCTTCTTTATCTTATAGCAGATTACACAAAACTACCATACACACATGTCAAAAAATTACCTGAAATCTGTTCTTTAACTTGTCCTTCACTTAAAAACTGGTACAAGAACCAGTTTGAATCAATTTGAATTTTGGACCCCTGTGACACAAACTTTGTACCCTGATTGTAAAACAACCCTAATCCAAAATAAACGAGTATGAAAAAATACATAAAATACTCTAGATATGGCTGGGGATGACACAAAAAAAGTTAAAAACTTATTTCCATTGTGGTCCCCATAATACAAGATGTGACATGAAAGAGAGATATAAACCTAATACTAATAAAAATATATATGAAAATTAATAAAAAATAAAATCATTATTCTCAATAGAAGTCATAACATTATACATATAAGACTTGATGTAGTGGTTAGCACTGGCGCCTAACAGCAAGAAGGTTCTGGGTTCGCGGCCAGCGAGGGCCTTTCTGTGTGGAGTTTGCATGTTCTCCCCGTGTCTGTATGGGTTCCCTCCGGGTGCTCCGGTTTCCCCCAAAGACATGCAGGTTAGGTTAACTGGTGGCTCTAAATTGACCGTAGGTCTCATCTCATCTCATCTCATTATCTCTGGCCGCTTTATCCTACAGGGTCGCAGGCAAGCTGGAGCCTATCCCAGCTGACTACGGGCGAAAGGCGGGGTACACCCTGGACAAGTCGCCAGGTCATCACAGGGCTGACACATAGACACAGACAACCATTCACACTCACATTCACACCTACGCTCAATTTAGAGTCACCAGTTAACCTAACCTGCATGTCTTTGGACTGTGGGGGAAACCGGAGCACCTGGAGGGAACCCATACAGACACGGGGAGAACATGCAAACTCCACACAGAAAGGCCCTCGCCGGCCACGGGGCTCAAACCCAGACCTTCTTGCTGTGAGGCGACAGCGCTAACCACTACACCACCGTGCCACCCTTGACCGTAGGTGTGAGTGATTATTTGTGTCTCTGTGTCAGCCCTGCGATAACTTGGCGACTTGTCCAGGGTGTACCCCGCCTCTCACCCATAGTCAGCTGGGATAGGCTCCAGCTTGCCTGCGACCCTGTAGAACAGGATAAGTGGCTACAGATAATGGATGGACTTAACACTTTTCTTAAAATTTAACAAAGATTGACTAAAGTAGAAGGAAGACTATTCCATAACTGAGCACCAGTGATACAAAATGAAAACTTACCAAAAGCACCAAAATGAGGAATGATAAGCAAATGTTGACTAGAACGAGTATTATGAGAATGTCTTCTTGAGATGGAAAGGAATTGGTCAGAAAGGTACTAAGGAGACGTCCCATCAAGTACTCGGTACATATGATTTAGTTTTATTTGCTCTACTCTATATTGGATAGGGAGCCACCCTAAGATTTTGGAGTGTTCAGTAAATAATGATGTTCTCAGCTGTAAATTTAGAGTAAAACGAACCAATTTATTCTGAGAAATCTGTAGTTTTGTTTTTGTTTTCTTAGTCAAACTAGAGTACCAAAAAGAGCAGGCATAATCATAATGACTTGAATGGCTAGGTTGGAGGTGGTGTAGTGGTTAGCGCTGTTGCCTCACAGCAAGAAGGTTCTGGGTTCGAGCCCAGTGGCCAATGAGGGCCTTTCTGTGTGGAGTTTGCATGTTCTCCCCGTGTCCTCCGGGTGCTCCGGTTTCCCCCACAGTCCAAAGACATGCAGGTTAGGTTAACTGGTGACTCTAAATTGACCGTAGGTGTGAATGTGAGTGTGAATGGTTGTCTGTGTCTATGTGTCAGCCCTGTGATGACCTGGCGACTTGTCCAGGGTGTACCCCGCCTCTCGCCCGTAGTCAGCTGGGATAGGCTCCAGCTTGCCTGTGACCCTGTAGGACAGGATAAGCAGCTACAGATAATGGATGGATGGATGGATGGATGGATGGGCTAGGTTGGTTCAGTGTGTTTACAAAACCCCAAAAGTAGCTCAAGGGCAAGGCAGATACATTTGCAAGGGTTTTTAAATTTTGATGCCAAAAACAAAATTAATTTATATTTAAAGTTATAAACTGTTAAAACATGGAAGACTAAATAAATTAATTTGAACTTATTTGGTTACAAGTTCATTGCTTCAGCATCTTTGCAAGTGCCAGTCAAAATCTGAACAACTTTATATAGCTAACTTTACCAGTGTAAATATGAACAAAATATCTCTCATCTCATCTCATTATCTCTAGCCGCTTTATCCTTCTACAGGGTCGCAGGCAAGCTGGAGCCTATCCCAACTGACTATGGGCGAAAGGCGGGGTACACCCTGGACAAGTCGCCAGGTCATCACAGGGCTGACATGTAGACACAGACAACCATTCACACTCACATTCACACCTACGGTCAATTTAGAGTCACCAGTTAACCTAACCTGCATGTCTTTGGACTGTGGGGGAAACCGGAGCACCCGGAGGAAACCCACGCGGTGAACAAAATATGACTTTATTAATTTAAAATATGAATCTACATTATATTAATCTAATATTCAAATATTAATCTACATTATCTTTGTCATAGAAACTCTCAAAACTTAAACTCTCCCAAGCAAAAATGATTCAAAGTCAAAGAGGTTGCAGAAAAGTTTAGACCTTTATTAAATAAATTAACAAAGGCCGAGTTCGGTCGGCAAAGTGAGCCGACTCAAAATCACAAAGTTCTCATTTTATACAGTTTCAAAATAATTCAGTGTATACAAATAATCTCACTGGTTAACATGTCATGTCATACTTCTTCAACATTTTCCATTGGGCAGTACATCTCACGCTTCTCATATTTTGTAACAACCGAGCCAAATTTTCCAGTAAGAACGGTCAGTTCAGGAAGAAACAAAACCTATGATAAGAAGTGATACAACTTCTTGAGTTGTGAGCAACACAGCATTCAGAGCGTACAGTACATGATTCAAAATGACTGGAGCCAAATCAGTATAAGATAAAGATTGATACAGGCTTCCAGTCTGGGTGTCTATAGAGAAAGAACTTACTCATCCTCACCCTGTCCAGGCGTTCATTACTCAAACTGATAGTGTGATCCTTCACAATAATCCAGTCCTTGCTTTCTCACAGGAGACATGGGAAACTTCATACAACATCATGGGCTTCAACCCTAATTTTACACGTAATGCATCATTGTGACATAATGCAACTCTTAAAATAGGTAAGAAAACATTTGACTGGACTCAGTGGGCAAAATTGGGAATTGCTTATATTGGAGATTTGTTTGATGGAGATCATATTACGTCTTTTGAACAACTGAGGGGAAAATACAAACTTCCGAGTAAGGATTTCTGGAAGTACGTGCAATTGAGGAGTTGCATTCTGGCATGCCTTAAACAGCTTCCGCTTACATCTGGAACTGAAATACAGGACATTATGCAAAAGGATTGGCATTTCAAAAGAAAAACATCATGTTTCTATAACCTGCTGAGGGGCTCCCAGCCACCCAGTTTTGAAGGCCTTAGGACAGGGGTGTCAAACCTGATCCATAAAGGGCCGTGTGGCTGCAGGTTTTCATTCCAGCCATGCAGCAGCACCCTGATTTGGCTTATTCAATCAACTGACACACCCACCCTTTAATCAAGGGTGGGTGTGGCTGCAAGTATTTGACTGTGTGAAGACAGTTCAGTTGATTGAATGAGCCAAGTCAGGTGTGCTGCTGCATGGCTGGAATGAAAACCTGCAGCCACAAGGCCCTTTATGGATCAGGTTTGACACCCCTGCCTTAGGAGATCCTGGGAGAGGGATATCAGGGAAGAGATAACTAGTGGAACATGTGGAGAAACTATTGGATCATGGTTTAAGGTATCAAGAGAAATGCAGACACGTCTGATTAAGTATAAAATGATCAATAGGACTTATTGGACCCCAAGTAAGACGGCACAGCTAGGACTTAGACCTCGGGGTGATTATTGACCCCAGTCTTTCATTCGAAACTCACATTGATAACATTACCCTGATAGCTTTCTTTCATCTCAAAAATATTGCTAAGATAATAAATTTAATGTCACTACACGACGCAGGAAAACTAGTTCATGCTTTTGTTACCTCCAGGTTGGATTACTGTAATGCCTTACTGTCTGGATGTTCCAGTCAGTGCATAAACGAGCTCCAGTTCAAAACGCAGCAGCAAGAGTCTTTACTAGAGCTAGAAGATATGACCAACCTGTGTTTTCTCTCTCTTTCTCCCCCCCTCCCCCGTCTGTCCCTCTGAGTTACATGTCAATCCTGAGATCGAGGTGCTGACCTCTTCTGCTCCTCAGACCTGCCTGATCCATCCTGATGCCCTACGTCTGGTTGGAGTCTTATCACATCGCTCCTGTAGAGGACGGCCCCATGTGGACGGTTGAAAGTCATGCTTGGAAGATGCTCTGGACACTTACAGTAATGCTTTTATGGCTGAGGACTACAGTTGACTTGCTAACTTTAGAACTGAAGTTGTCATGAACAGTTTTGCACTCAATTTCCATCAGTGAAGAGTTTATAACATCAACGAAACAGACTTCATGTTAAAACTGTTAGTGTTAGTCATGTTGTCTGTTGTTGCCCAAATGAGGATGGGTTCCCTTCTGAGTCTGGTTCCTCTCGAAGTTTCTTCCTCATGTCGTCTGAGGGAGTTTTTCCTTGCCACTGTCGCCACAGGCTTGCTCATTGAGGATAGACTAGGGATAAAATTAGCTCATGTTTAAAGTCATTCAAATTTTGTAAAACTGCTTTGCGACAATGTCTATTGTTAAAAGCGCTATACAAATAAACTTGACTTGACTTAGAAGCTCTGACTTGTACTGGAGACGTGACACCAACTGTGGCACTCTCTTGTATATGTTGTACTCATGCCCCATAATAGATCCTTTGTGGTCTAAGATTATTTCCTTTATTAATAAGTTGATGTCTTCTGCACTTATACAGCAACGACTGTTGTGTATATTTGGTGTACTGCTGGAAGAACTTGGTCTAAATGTTCACCAGATCTCATGGTGCAGGATAGCACTTATCACTGGATGCAAGATAGTACTGCGACACTGGCAAACTAAAAGAGATATATCGCTGAAGGAGTGGCTTGTCAAAATGGCTAAAATTTCCTCCTATGAAAGACTATGTTACAGACTGATAGATAGGCAAGACATTTACATGAAAATATGGGGCCTTTATTCCACTGTAACTGGACGCTTGGATGTGTGGCACCCTTCCTAATAACCTGAGATGTCAGCTGGTCTGATTGACATGATATCATCATCTTGTCCACCGTCAGTCAAATTTGGATAACAGCCGTCCTCTATCTGTCCATGGAACTTTGGCAGCTACGGCTGTGGCTGTAGAGCCCTATGCATGAGTGGCAGTCCCTGTCACAAAGGTTGCATAGGAAGGTGGTTGCTGTTGGGTTGAAAGCACTGCACTCTCGATGGTGTGCCCGCCTGGCCACTGCCTCTTCCAATAACCTAGTCTCGCCTGCTTGAAGCTGCTGGTTTAGGATATGTTTCCACTTTAGGCGATCTGCTGCAATCATCTCCCAAGACTTGACATCAGTGTCCATCGCTTTCATGTCTCTTTTACAAACATCCTTGTATCGGAGGCTGGGCCGACCGACATTTCTTTTGCCACTTGTGGGCTCTCCATAGAGAATGTCTTTGGGGATATGACCATCTTCCATGCGGTAGACATGATCCAACCAACGCAATCTGTGCTGTCTTAGAAGGGTATAAATGCTTGGAAGACCAGCAACAGACTGGACTACGTTGTTGGAAACTCTGTCTTTCCAAGATATCCCCAAGATTCGCCTCATGCACCTTTGGTGGAAGGTGTTCAGTCTTCTCTCCTGTCTTGCATATGTAGTCCACGATTCGCTTCCGTACAACAGAGTACTGATGACACAGGCATTGCACACTGACATCTTGGTTTTCACTGTTAGCCTAGGGTTTGTCCATACTCGGATAGTGAGGCAAGCGAGAGTTGTGGCCACCTTGCCAATTCTCTTGTTGATCTCGCTATCTAAAGATAGATTATCAGCAATGGTGGAGCCGAGGTATGTGAACTCGTGGACGACTTCGAGCATGTAATTGTTAATAGTGATAAGTGGTGGAGTCGCAGTACCTTGTCCCAAGACGCTCGTCTTCTTCAAACTGATGGAGAGTCTGAAGTCCTCACATGCCAGAGCAAAATGATTGATCAGTGTCTGTAGATCCTGTTGGGTGTGGGCTACTAACGGTGTGTCGTCAGTGAACAACAATTGACAACAATATTTTTGAAGTTTTCTTTTTATTGATTTTCAGTAGAGAAAAACTACAACAAAGCAACAACAAATGTATATATTGACATGATGTATGTTTTGATATATACTATATGACTGATGTAACTTGTTTCCTGTCATTGTCCTGTCTTATAGTAGTGGGCTCCGGATTCAGAATAACTTGATAAAATGTATTACATTAGCATGCAAAACACTCCAGAATGAACAACTGCTTGATTCAATATGGTCTTGGCTCACTCATTACAGCATATGAAAACACTGCAGGTGCTGGAGTGAGAATAATACACTTTTTGAATAGGCCTGTGATTTAGCAGAAAGCAAACTTTCAGTATAAGCAATCTCAATGTCTTTACTGTATTTTGCTGCAATTATAATCATTCATAAATCAATTTATTATTAATTTTAATCGAATCAACTTCATTTACTCTTTACTGAAAATCAACAAGACTGGCTTTGAATCAACATACAGTCATCATAAACCAAATTATTGCTTGTATGATGATATCAATACATAGTTTTCACATGACGTCACAGAGTCGGGGATTCCCTAGTGGCGGCCATCTTGCGGGTCAAGCTTACCGTACGGGTCACTGAGCACACATTGTAACGTGCGAGTACAAAGTCTTCAAAAAAACCCAAGCAGGCTATTTAAAGCTAGCAATGGTGCACACCTGTTGTATTCACGACTGTCGTAATAGGTCAGATGATGACGTCAAGCGGAGCTTTTATGGAATTCCCACTGTACGGGAGCACGAAGGCGAGCAAACAAAGAAACTCAGCATACAAAGGAGAAATCTATGGCTTGCGAGAATCAACCGCAAGGATTATCAGCCTTCCAAATGCAGCAAAGTCTGCTCCGATCATTTTATAAGTGGTAAGTTGTTTAAATAAACAATCAATTGCAAATCCGTTACAGTCCATGAAACATAGGAAGTATAAAGATGAGACAAAAACAGTGAATCGGAAAGCTGCGCACATTTGAGCAGCTTCGCGCAAATGTGCGCAGCTTTCCGATTTAAATCAATTCCGATTTAAATCAACTCGATATTATACACACACACATATATATTTATATGCAGTGTTGAGAGCTCTAAAATTCCAATATTTACATACCTTGGCTGTAATTAGGACACGACTGTCACTTGTTTTTATATGGTGGATTTCACGGACCCAGTCACAGACAAAATAATTGTATGACTCCAGCGACTTGTATGCTTTGAGGTCGTCAAGTGTGTAGGCACTTTTACTATTCATGAAATAGTTCACAATATCAGGGTACGATATGGATGGAAGCCCTGTATAGTCACTTGAAAATGCATCTTTGTCCACTTCGTAGGGGTCAATTCCCCCAATCAAGGCCAGTTTGGCTGCATACCGTTGTCGTGAGATGTCGTCTAATGTATCTATATACTTCCGTTTGCTTGATTTTGCCGACATTGATCTTTATTTTAGAAAACTGACTATATAACTTCATAAA
This sequence comes from Neoarius graeffei, assembly GCF_027579695.1. Classification (NCBI taxonomy): domain Eukaryota; kingdom Metazoa; phylum Chordata; class Actinopteri; order Siluriformes; family Ariidae; genus Neoarius; species Neoarius graeffei. The sequence continues at coordinate 52,287,767 of NC_083588.1, forward strand.
TTCGTCCGAGATAATGTAGCCGGTAATAGTGATGGTCCATTTTGTTTGCCCCACAAGATGGCGGCTGGAGGGCGTTCCCTGGAATGCTGTGACATCAGTGAAAACTATGTATACACAGTACTGGTTCACCCAATACGCACACTACGCACGTTGCGTAGGGCCCCGCAAACTCAAAGAGGCCCCGTGGGAAAAAAAAACAAAAAAACGTGACGACGTGACCGTCCGTCGCGCTGCTCGCGCACGTCAGATTCCCAGTGCATGTGCATCAACCTAGCAAGATGAAGCGGAGTTATCCCTCGGGGAGTGAAAAAAGGAAAAAGAAACGGCATGAAAATGAACAGCGGGAACAGCAGTCAGGTAACTCTCCTCTCCGAGTGGGAGGGACGGGGCTAGTCGGTGTTTGACCTACATGACAGGGCGGTGAGCCCTGGGTGAACCCCGGACGGTCTCCGTGTGCGTCTTGCTGGCTTCTACAACTTAAGTGTTATATCAGTCGTTCTGAGTGTAGTTACAACTGCACTTATACAAAACGGAAAGTAATGGATAAATATTTACTAAGATTGAATTTTGTTTGCTTGGATAGCCCACAGGCAAATATAGATGCAGATATATTAGTGAATAAATAAAACTTGTGAAATATTAAGACAATAGTGCTAAATAGGCTAAATAATAATCTAAATTAAGTACAGTATCTGAAGGTAAAACAAGCGCAGCCAATTTGATGGAGCTGAATTAATAGTAGCCTTATCTATATTTTACTTCTTCAACATTGTGGTTGACTCCACAATAGCATCCATTGATGAACGATTTGAAACTCTGAAGCAGGTGAAGCAGAGCATTTTTTAACATAGTTACTGGGAGACCAAATGGTCTCCCAGTGGCCAGATTTGGTCTCCTAGTCAATGCCAAACCAGCTTCACTGGGAGACCAAATTTTAAACCAAGTTATGTCTTATCATTTGGTTCAATCAGTTGCAATTAATTAACCAAGTACCATGTAAGTATACATTTAACAAGGAAAACGAAGATCTATGTTATAATATATACACACAAGATCATGTTGGTTAAGAAAAACAAAACTAAAATTTGGTTACTGAGATGGCTGATGTCAGAATCCGATGTCATTACTGTGTAACTTTGGGTGTCTTTGACATAACATTTGTGCTTGGTAATTGCTCTTGATAGCTGTGTAGTCACTGTAGTGTGTTTGTCTGTATGGTGATTGGTGAACCATTTTGCATCACAGAATATGCCGCAGCGGTGCAGCCGCATGGACTCTGGGGCCTGTGATTGTATTGCCCAGACCAGTTGGTCTCTTAGTGGAAAATCCTTAAAAAATGCTCTGAGGTGAAGACTAAATATGGAGTAGTGCTGAACTTCAGCACTGCATGTCAGATGTCCAGTGATTCCTTAAAGGCTCATTGTATGGAACTTGAGAAAACTCTGACCTTCAACCAAGACTGTGACATCAGTGGAGTTGATCTGGCAAACGAAATCAAGAATTTATCTGACCTAACATCAGCTAATTGAGGTTTTTCACCCACGTGACCAAGTCATGTGATGCATCGTTAGGCTGCCATTTTGGACGTCACGGCTCGAATCAGTTTGAATGCGAGGAAGGCGACAAACGAAAAACATAAAAGAAAAAGGAGCGAGATGCAGAAAACACCTTCATTATCCAGCGACGTAGGGCATTTACAGGGCGAGCAGAGGGAGAGGTATTTGCAAAAATTGAGGTTAGCAGGCTTAGAGAACGACGTTTACCTGCTTCCACCAGGATTGTTCACTGACGTACGGAAGTACACGAAGCCCTCGTCTTTACCTGACTTCGGCCCACATGATCTGTATACCTATGTCGTTAAAAACCCATTGCCATACACAGGTATTGATCTGAAAGCGTATAAGAGTTTGGATGCCTACAAATATTTTGTGTCAGGCTGGGTAACATGCCTACATCAGTGGGTCGTCCCTGGAGCCGGTGGTCGCCATCTTATTACAGCTAAGGTTTGTTCACATTTTCCTTTACTTTTGGTCCTCAGGATAAACAAAATGTTATTAAATGTCATTGAAATAACTTCTTAGTCTGTTGAGACATGGCCCGTTATAAATTTGCTGTTACCAGGCAATGACCAAGAACTGTATTATTAGGGTCGGTGTCTGTGTTGTAGCAGTGTACTAGCAGCTAGCTGTTAGCACTAGCTAATGTCAACAACATAGTAGCTAGTATGTTACTGTAGCAATGTTTACGTTCAGTCATTTGGATGACTGTTAAAACCTTTCAGTCTCAAGTTTTTCCTTTACTGTATTTACTAGTTTACTGTAATTATGATCCGGCAGCTATTTACACCGGATCCAGTGTAAATAGCTGCCAGAGCGCGCTCCGGCTTGCTCCCCCTCAAATTAAGCAGCGCGCTCCGGCTTGCTCCCGGAGTGCTCCGGCCGAGGTTCCGGAGCGCGCTCCGGCTTGCTCCCCCTCAAATTAAGCAGCGCGCTCCGGCTTGCTCCCCCTCAAATTAAGCAGTGTGCTCCGGCTTGCTCCCGGAGTGCTCCGGCCGAGGTTCCAGAGCACGCTCCGGCTTGCTCCCCCTCAAATTAAGCAGTGCGCTCCGGAACCTCGGCCGGAGCACTCCGGGAGCAAGCCGGAGCGCGCTGCTTAATTTGAGGGGGAGCAAGCCGGAGCGCGCTCTGGCAGCTATTTACACTGGATCCGGTGTAAATAGCTGCCGGATCATAATTACAGTAAACTAGTAATTACAGTAAAGGAAAAACTTGAGACTGAAAGGTTTTAACAGTCATCCAAATGACTGAATGTAAACATTGCTACAGTAACATACTAGCTACTATGTTGTTGACATTAGCTAGCTTGACCTTCAAAATGGCAGACACCGGGGCGTCACGTGACCCTGTGACGTCAGGTGAAATACCTCAATATGACTGTCTTTGAGCTGCTTTCTTTCCTTTGTGAGAAAAATCTGGAGGAACTCTATCCTAACCTTTGGATAGCCCTGAGAATTGCTGTCACTCTGCCTGTGACAGTTGCCTCAGCTGAGAGGAGCTTCAGCAAGTTAAAAATGATCAAAAACTATCTGAGATCTTCCATGTCCCAGGAACGTCTGAGTGGTTTGGCCATCATGAGCATCAACCATGATGTGGGGAAGCAAATATCATATGACGACATTATTGATGATTTTGCATCCAGAAAGTGCAGAAAGGGACATTTTTAATGGTGAGTAATTTGTTACACGTTTAGTTCGATTTGATTTGGTCTGATTTGGTCTGTATTTATTTGGAGTTAGACCAACAGGTGGCGACACTAGTGCAATATGTTTAAAGGGGGGATGAGTGGAAGCACTGGGTGTCAGGTGCGACTGTTGAACATTTTGGGGTTCAGTTAAGAGGGCCCCTTAGCAGAATTTTGCCTAGGGCCCCATGGAGGTCTGAACCGGCTCTGTCAATACAAGTATATATGTATTGTATATATACTGTATATATGTATTGTATGTGTGTATATATGCATAGCATAAGTATTTGTATATATATGATTTGATTTGGGCGATATTATACCATGTTGGTATGTCTTGGTATGTTTTTTTTTTGTTGATTTTGCTTTCTTTTGTATATATAGTTTATTATGGTGGAAAGTGACGTTTGATTAACGGTGGTATAGAGGGTTAGGATTTGATAAGTTATTTACTTCTTCCTAATCCTTTCCGAACATTATTATGTTATTGCCTTGTGGCTACGCTATTCTGTTTATGACGATGTTCTGATGATTGCATTTTTTATTTTTATTTTTTGGGTTTTTTTTGTTTGTTTTTATATCTTCTTTACTGTTTGGAATCAATCAATCAATCAATCAATCAATCAATCAATCAATCAATCAATCAATCAATCAATCAATCAATCAAGGCATGTGTGCATGGTTACATTAACGATATAAAATCACCACAGCTTCTTTTTCTTCTTCTTCTTTAATGTTTTTTCTTTAAAAATAACACTTTATTGAAAAAGTACAAATGTACAAAACCTATATGGCAACATCATTATGTTATCATCCTGTTAAATACAGGGAAGAACAGAGAAATTATCAAAAGAAACAATCTGATAAAAATCTAGTATAAACAACTTACAATACAAAATAGAAAATATTATGTAGGAAATGCCGTAGTTAAAGATGTCCATGGATAGAAAAAAAAAAGGAAAACAAGTAAACAAGCAAGAAAATTAATAATAATTAAAAAAAAAACATCCATACAAGCGGAAACATTTTTATCTCAGTTATCAAATTCAGTGGGAAAATGTTTTAAAACATCATACAATCTTTCTGCTTTTGCAAATTTTAAGAATCTTACAGTAAGTATAATTTAAATTCATTCAAGAAACAAATTTTAAGGGTGATTTTAGCATTCAATTCTTGTGTGTATAAAAAACTTAGCCAGACAGAGAACTACATTACTAGAGAGTTCATCATTTTTGTTTTGCAACATCATACCAAATGTCATATTGTCTCTCAAAATAGAATCTGAAAATGATGAGATTTTTGTTTTATCTATTTGTGAATGTCAAACCAAAATGTCTTCATGTATTACACCACATGAGAAAAATATATGATCTGTACAGTAGTTTCAGTATCTCATCTCATCTCATTATCTCTAGCCGCTTTATCCTGTTCTACAGGGTCACAGGCAAGCTGGAGCCTATCCCAGCTGACTACGGGCGAAAGGCGGGGTACACCCTGGACAAGTCGCCAGGTCATCACAGGGCTGACACATAGACACAGACAACCATTCACACTCACATTCACACCTACGGCCAATTTAGAGTCACCAGTTAACCTAACCTGCATGTCTTTGGACTGTGGGGGAAACCGGAGCACCCGGAGGAAACCCACGCGGACACGGGGAGAACATGCAAACTCCACACAGAAAGGCCCTCGCCGGCCACGGGGCTCGAACCCAGGACCTTCTTGCTGTGAGGCGACAGCGCTAACCACTACATCACCGTGCCGCCCAGTTTCAGTATCATTTTCACAAAATGAGCATAAATTATCATCAATGTTAAAATATAGTCTAAGTACTTATTTAGAAGGATAAATGCCATTTGTAATTTTAAAGTGTGTTTCCTCTTTTATTTCTCCTTCTTCTTCTTCTTCTTTGAGGTTTTACAGCAGCTGGCATCCACAGTGTTGCATTACTGTCATCTACAACGTTTTTTTTTTTTTTTTACATCATTGTTACTTCATTTTAAAGACGTCTTTCCAGTTCTTAAAAATGTAAATAAACATTTCCTCCCCTTAGCAGTGTCTCCACATTTTAACCCTCATCCTACCATGCTATTTTACACCTTAATCTTACCATGTGGGGTCCGTTTGGACCCCAATACTTTTCTTTAAAATTAAAGGTTATAAAGACAAAATCACCAGATAAGTTTTGTTCAGAACATCTTGTATTAATAACAGCAATACACTAAAGGGCCCAAGGCATAAAGAACACACTTAACCTTCATCCTACCAGCCAGTTTTACATACACAAACTACCAGGCGGGGTCCGTATGGACCCCAGGAGGGAATACCTTGAAATCAATGCAGTAAGAACCAATTCAATGCAGCAAACAGACATAACTTTATTGAAGAACAAAATCCACTATGGCTGAATATCAATGATGTATTATAAATGCAATAACATTGCAATAATATTGCAATAACTAGCATACATGTAGCAAATTATAGCGCCACAAAAAAAATTGGCATTATATACATGATTTTTGCAGCTCATGCAGCTGTAAAACATTCTGGATTACAAATTAGGTCTTTTCTTACAGAATTTAAAACAAAAAAGTAATTGTAAAATAATTGAGGGCTTTTGTTTTGCAGCCTGTGCTTATTGCAGCAGTGGGGTCCACACAGACCCCAAGAAGGAATGCCTTGGTAGTTTCATTATGGAACATAAAAGAAATAAAAGAAGTTAACTTTCAGTGTGCTATTCAATTATAAAATGAAAGACAGATAAACTTTACTCTGGGGTCCGGTTGGACCCCAGTAACAAATTAATTATACCTTCACAATGCAAAAAGCTGATCTTCCGGTGCTTTAGTGTTTTAATTAAGACATAAATTCCGACAAATTCATAAAACGGTGAGGCAGTATGTCACATATTTTTAAAATGGCAAACAAACATATAGGTGCGGGGTCCAGATGGACCCCACTTGGTAGGATGAAGGTTAATATATCTTTAATACTGTCCTCTACCCATTCTATTTTCTGTCATCATTTCTTGACCTAAATTTCTTGCATGATGTAAGGATATGCTCAACCGTCTCAGCTTCATGGCACTGATCACAGAAACCCACTGGATGTTTTCCCATGATGTTAAGTGCACTGTTAAGATTGCTGTGTCCAATCCTCAGCCTGCTTATTATTATCCATCCATCCATTATCTGTAGCCGCTTTATCCTGTCCTACAGGGTCACAGGCAAGCTGGAGCCTATCCCAGCTGACTACGGGCGAAAGGCGGGGTACACCCTGGACAAGTCGCCAGGTCATCACAGGGCTGACACATAGACACAGACAACCATTCACACAAACACACATTCACACCTACGGTCAATTTAGAGTCACCAGTTATCCTAACCTGCATGTCTTTGGACTGTGGGGGAAACCGGAGCACCTGGAGGAAACCCACGTGGAGAACATGCAAACTCCACACAGAAAGGCCTTCGTCGGCCGCTGGGCTCGAACCCAGGACCTTCTTGCTGTGAGGCGACAGTGATGACCATCACACCACCATGCCGCCCCATTATTATTATTATTATCTCATCTCATCTCATTATCTCTAGCCGCTTTATCCTTCTACAGGGTCGCAGGCAAGCTGGAGCCTATCCCAGCTGACTACGGGCGAAAGGCGGGGTACACCCTGGACAAGTCGCCAGGTCATCACAGGGCTGACACATAGACACAGACAACCATTCACACTCACATTCACACCTACGCTCAATTTAGAGTCACCAGTTAACCTAACCTGCATGTCTTTGGACTGTGGGGGAAACCGGAGCACCCGGAGGAAACCCATGCGGACACGGGGAGAACATGCAAACTCCACACAGAAAGGCCCTTGCCGGCCCCGGGGCTCGAACCCAGGACCTTCTTGCTGTGAGGCGACAGCGCTAACCACTACACCACCGTGCCGCCCTATTATTATTATTATTATTATTATTATTATTATTTGCTCTTTCTGGTTTGATCCCCTGTTCCTCAACATACCTACTTTGTTTTGGATTGAATGCAAATGTCTCCCTTTGGATTCATTATCTCATGGCTGTTGCCACTGTTGATTTACCTTTCTATTCTTTCCACTATGCTTTTTCTCTCTGATATTGATAATTTGATGCCAACTTCATGCCGTGGGTGGCACGGTGGTGTAAGTGGTTAGCACGGTCGCCTCACAGCAGGAAGGTTCTGGGTTCGAGCCCAGCGGCCAGCGAGGGCCTTTCTGTATGGAGTTTGCATGTTCTCCTCATGTCTGCGTGGGTTTCCTCCGGGTGCTCCGGTTTCCCCCACAGTCCAAAGGCATGCGGTTAGGTTAATATGGGACGGCCTTGGGCTGAGGTGCCCTTGAGCGAGGCACCTAGCTCCCTGGGCGCTGTTAGCATGGCTGCCCACTGCTCTGGTATGTGTGTGTGCTCATTGCTCACGCATGTGTGTGTGTTCACTGCTTCAGATGGGTGAAATGCAGAGAGGAATTTCACAAGTGTGTGATGAATAAAGTTGTGCTTTCTTTCTTTCAACAGTTTCATTTTTGACTGCTGGTTAGGGAGTCTTTTCTATGCTGAAAAAATATCTATAACGTCCTAATTTTAATGTTTTGCTTAAAAAAATGAATAATAAATCAGATTTAACCCCCAAACCCTGATCAATATTCATTTATTCATCTTTTGTAACAGCTTTATTACACACACACACACACACACACACACACACACACACAACACCAAAACTACACATATTCCTCTTTCTAAACCATCAACATTTCTTTTAAAGTTCATCCTTGACACGACTGTGACAGACTCACTCAAATTTAGACATATCTTTATAAAAAACACTAAACAGTATAACAGTTAACATGTGCTTTCCAGTAAACACTCCCACATCACACTGCCTTCCTAATTCACTCGTAACCCTGCCCCTTTTGCTTTCTCCACCAATCAGAGAGCTCAGCGATCAGGGTCTTCCCAGCCACCCTTCCAGTCACGTGCACAGTGTGTATAATATGATTGGCTGAGCTTTTGCTTTGCATTCATGTCATTGGTTAAGTGTCATGTCAGCTTGTCGTTGGCAGTTCGTGAGGAACGTGACTGTGTTTCTGATGTGTTTACTTCCTTCATAACTGATAGAGAGCTTTCAGCTTCCTTTAACAAAGCTTATTCTCCTTTTACTGTACAAACAGCTGTTACAGCTGTGCTCTTGAACTAGAAATAGACCAGAATTGTTGTTGTTGTTGCTTATCCTGGCCTGCTATAGCACAAGTGATTCTGATGGACTTTATGAATAACTCATGATGTTACTCAGGTGTGTTACTCAGGTGAGGAAGAAAGCTACGAGGTGCAGAAAGCCTTTCAAAACACACTTTACAAAATGCTTGATTGATATTGCAGGCCCAGAAATGACATTCAGTGACATTGTTATGCACTTGGGATTTGTGTAAAACATTTCTCTTGACCACAGATAACCCTGACGCAGGAATTTTAACTTGTGCATTCAAGACTATATGATCGTGTTGGTACCTGCTCTCCGAAAATACCTCGGATGGAGTTTCTCAGGGGTAGAATGTTGCATCATGTGACGCTCAATGTGGTTTTGTGGGGAATAAAACTAATTAAAAGTGCCACGTCACAGATCTTCAGCTTGATGTTCTGTCTGTGTAGATTTTCACGTTTTCCTTGTGTCCACTTGGTTTGTTCTGAGTTCTCCCATTTCCTCCCATATCCAAAACAACTAAATTATTCCCATGTGTAAATAATTCCCATCCTGGGTGTGTTCCCCCCGTCATACCCAGTGTTACTGGCTCCGGATCCACCTGGACCCAGACAAGGATAAAGCAGTTACAAAATATGAATGGATAGAAATACAAAACAGGCCTTCTTGGATATCATGGATTACCAGTTAAGTTCATATAAAATAGATAAATAAACAACTTTAGACCAATCTCTGAATGGAGAAAGCATTGTGGATAATATAGTTAAAAAATCCAATGCTAAACTAAAGTTTTTCTATCGGCAAATAAATCATGTGACCCGAGAAACAAAGAAATTGCTCGTATCGGCCCTTATTCAAAGTCACTATAACTACGCCAGTACTTCATGGTATTCTGGGTTATTGAAAAAGTTCCAAATTAGACTACAGGTACCCCAGAATAAATTAATTCAGTATATTCTGAAGTCCTATTGATGCTGAGGAACTCAAGCAGGCCAATATGTTACCAGTGAGTATATGCGTTGCCCAGTTGTTTTCAAAAGTCTAAATGGTTCTGCCCCAATTTTTTTGGGTCAAGGCTTCAACTATACAAAGGAACTCTATTCAATCAATACAAGATCTAGTGCATCATCCTTGCAGATACCTAGGGTCAAGTCTTTTGCTAAATCTAGTTTCCTTACACTGGTATTCAGACATGGAACAGTCTTCCTTCAGAGTTACACTACATACAAGATCTGTCTAATTTTAAGAAAGCTGTAAAAAGTCATTATTTTAATCAGAGATCACACCAGGAGAGAAACACTTTTGTTTACTATTAGCTTCGATTGTGGTCTGTGTTAATGTTCACTAGTCATGCTTTCTTCTTGCAAATTTATTCTAGTTTTTTACTCTGGTGCTATGTCCTTTTTGTTACCATAACATTATTATTATTATTATTATCATCCATCCATCCATCCATTATCTGTAGCCACTTATCCTGTTCTACTGAGTCACAGGCAAGCTGGAGCCTATCCCAGCTGACTACGGGCGAAAGGCGGGGTACACCCTGGACAAGTCGCCAGGTCATCACAGGGCTGACACAGAGACACAGACAACCATTCACACCTACGGTCAATTTAGAGCCACCAATTAACCTAACCTGCATGTCTTTGGACTGTGGGGGGAAACTGGAGCACCTGGAGGAAACCCACGCAGACACGGGGAGAACATGCAAACTCCGCACAGAAAGGCCGTTGCCAAACACGGGGCTCGAACACGGACCTTCTTGCTGTGAGGCGACAGCGCTAACCACTACACCACTGTGCCGCCCATGATTACCTATACAAATCTCATCTCATCTCATTATCTCTAGCCGCTTTATCCTTCTACAGGGTCGCAGGAAAGCTGGATCCTATCCCAGCTGACTACGGGCGAAAGGTGGGGTACACCCTGGACAAGTCGCCAGGTCATCACAGGGCTGACACATAGACACAGACAACCATTTACACTCACATTCACACCTACGGTCAATTTAGAGTCACCAGTTAACCTAACCTGCATGTCTTTGGACTGTGGGGGAAACCGGAGCACCCGGAGGAAACCCACGCGGACACGGGGAGAACATGCAAACTCCGCACAGAAAGGCCCTCGCCGGCCACGGGGCTCGAACCCGGACCTTCTTGCTGTGAGGCGACAGCGCTAACCACTACACCACCGTGCCGCCCCCCTATACAAATCAAAATTAAAAAAAAAAAAATCAAAAACATATCAAGAAATATACCTATGAAATAAATAAATGAATAAATATGGCTGTGAAATAAATCCTGAAATGAACAAGTCAACAAATATATAAATATATACAGGAGTCAACATAGCTCAACAAACAAGCAAAAGCAAACAAACAAACAAATGATTTTTTTATTTAATTTATGAGACGTTTATTTTATAATTTACATTCATTTCCTTGCCAAGTCAAGTCAAGTCAAGTTTATTTGTATAGCGCTTTTAACAATAAAAATTGTTGCAAAGCAGCTTTACAGAATTTGAACGACTTAAAACATGAGCTAATTTTGTCCCTAACCCATCTCCATTGAGCAAGCCTGTGGCGACGGTGGCAAGGAAAAACTCCCTCAGACGACACGAGGAAGAAACCTCGAGAGGAACCAGACTCAAAAGGGAACCCATCCTCATTTGGGCAACAACAGACAACACGACTATAACATTAACAGTTTTAACATGAAGACAGTTTCGTTGATGTCTTCATGTTAAAACTACATCAACGTTCATTTCCTTGCTGTTTTTTCATTTATTTAGTTTTGATTTAGATGCCGGGCGGCACGGTGGTGTAGTGGTTAGTGCTGTCGCCTCACAGCAAGAAGGTCCTGGGTTCGAACCCCGGGGCCGGCGAGGGCCTTTCTGTGTGGAGTTTGCATGTTCTCCCCGTGTCCGTGTGGGTTTCCTCCGGGTGCTCCGGTTTCCCCCACAGTCCAAAGACATGCAGGTTAGGTTAACTGGTGACTCTAAATTGAGCGTAGGTGTGAATGTGAGTGTGAATGGTTGTCTGTGTCTATGTGTCAGCCCTGTGATGACCTGGCGACTTGTCCAGGGTGTACCCCGCCTTTCGCCCGTAGTCAGCTGGGATAGGCTCCAGCTTGCCTGCGACCCTGTAGAAGGATAAAGCGGCTAGAGATAATGAGATGAGATGAGATGAGATGAAAAACACATCAAGAAATCTACCTATGGAATAAATAAATATGGCTGTGAAATAAATCCTGAAATGAACAAGTCAACAAATATATAAATATATACAGGAGTCAACATAGCTCAACAAACAAACAAATTATTTTTTATTTAATTTATGAGACGTTTATTTTATAATTTACATTCATTTCCTTGCTGTTTTTTCATTTATTTAGTTTTGATTTAGATGCCATTCCATAGCATATAATCTGCATACCTTTATAGGAATAAATTAGTTGTTTTGGGCTCCGCCCCTACTACGTGGCCCCACCTCCCGTGTAGCCCCGCCTCCCGAATGGTTAAGTCGGTGATTGATTGGCGCAGATGTGTGAGTGCGCGAGGACAGGACACCGTCGGTGCAGGGTAAGTATCCAGCTTTGTACTACTGTATTTGTTGTTGTTGTTGTTTATTTAGTGTTTGATAACGCTCGTGCATGGAAACGAGAGTAATATATATATGTGTGTGTGTATTGATGTTGTGAGCTCGTGCTGCGTGTTAAAGCCACTTTTCTAACCCTCCTGTACTTATTATCCTGATTAACGCTCTTCTCGAGTATCTGAGAACAGACAATCAATATCCGGTTCACCCAGATCTACGTCATGTTCGATATTAAAGTCATACTTTAATTTATTTATTTTTTTGCGCTGTTTTCTGTTGCTATGACCTACAGACGTTGCCACGCCCCCTGATACTCACGACCGACCTATTAAACCCGCTGTCACAGCCATGCAAAACAAATAAATCGACACTTGGATAGCAATAAAAGTCATTTATAACGAGCGCTCCAGCTGTGCATTAGGCAGCGGTGCGGTAAACCTGCGCTCGCGCGGCTGTTGTGGTTGTCGCTGTGACGTCACTGCGCTGAAGCGTGACGCGTGTGAGGAGGCACGTACGCCTGGGTGAGATTATGATGCGCGCGCCTTAAAAGGGAAAAAGGCCCCATCCATGTTTTAAACACTCTCTTATTTATATAAAGTGATTTCTGTCATATAAACTACCATTAAATAAAATCCAGCCACTGAGGTTAAGGGTGATTATGGTTCAGATATATATATATATATATATATAAGGGACATCTCATCTCATTATCTCTAGCCGCTTTATCCTTCTACAGGGTCGCAGGCAAGCTGGAGCCTATCCCAGCTGACTACGGGCGAAAGGCGGGGTACACCCTGGACAAGTCGCCAGGTCATCACAGGGCTGACACATAGACACAGACAACCATTCACACTCACATTCACACCTACGGTCAATTTAGAGTCACCAGTTACCCTAACCTGCATGTCTTTGGACTGTGGGGGAAACCGGAGCACCCGGAGGAAACCCACGCGGACACGGGGAGAACATGCAAACTCCGCACAGAAATGCCCTCGCCGGCCACGGGGCTCGAACCCAGACCTTCTTGATGTGAGGCGACAGCGCTAACCACTACACCACTGTGCGGCCCGGGGACATGAACTTATTTTTAAAAATTCACCTAAAACCATTTCTTTTTTTTTAAACCATCAGGTCACAAAACATGTAATCTTTAATGAATGATATGTTAAAAGATAACTTTAATTTTCTGAGATGTAATAAAAAAAACATATTTATATGCCAAAGTCAGAACGTAACAGAAGTGTTGTAGACATATATATTCTCAATTTTAACAATGTAGAATTACTTTTTGAAACATAGGAAGGTGATGTTTTAGCAAATATAATTAATAAACATGTGTAGTAGAATAAACGTACACATTCTTTCAATAAGATTAACATGGTATAGAGCTAGGTTGTAATTAATTTGTAACAGACGCGAGATGGACAATCGTAACAGAAGTAATGGAACAGACATCATTTTGGAACTCATAGGCTTGACTTTGGCATATAAATATGTTTTTATTACTTCTCAGAAAATTAAAGTTATCTTTTAACATATCATTCATTAAAGATTACATGTTTTGTGACCTGATGGTAAAAAAAGAAATGGTTTTAGGTGAATAAGTTCATGTCCCCATTTCAGTACCCATAAGCGTGGAATCACTCATATATACACAGGGTGTGATTTGTCAAAAAACCAGAAGGGGGGATGTTTTTTTTTTTTTTTTTTTATCATGAAACGTCACAAAATTAAGGTAACAATAGGCTAACAGCTCAATAACATCCGATGATCTCAAATGAGGCGGCACGGTGGTGTAGTGGTTAGCACTGTCGCCTCACAGCAAGAAGGTCCTGGGTTCGAGCCCCGGGGCCGGCGAGGGCCTTTCTGTGCGGAGTTTGCATGTTCTCCCCGTGTCCGCGTGGGTTTCCTCCGGGTGCTCCGGTTTCCCCCACAGTCCAAAGACATGCAGGTTAGGTTAACTGGTGACTCTAAATTGAGCGTAGGTGTGAATGTGAGTGTGAATGGTTGTCTGTGTCTATGTGTCAGCCCTGTGATGACCTGGCGACTTGTCCAGGGTGTACCCCGCCTTTCGCCCGTAGTCAGCTGGGATAGGCTCCAGCTTGCCTGCGACCCTGTAGAAGGATAAAGCGGCTAGAGATAATGTGATGTGATGTGTGTGATGTGATCTCAAATGAATAACACTAAATGAAAACGAACACTAAACCAGAGATAGTAAATTCATCTTCCTATCTCTCTGACTAAATACACGAACACTAACACAACAAAGTTCGCATTGCTTGTCGCGTTGCTGTGATGTTTCTCTCCCTCCAGATTAAATGGACAGTGACTTGAAAATCACTAAAATACATGAATACTAAATGAACAGTTTGCTCTGATGGCGCAGTTCACATTGTGCGCAGCTTCCCGATTTAAACTGTTTTTTTCTCATCCTTATACTTCCTGTTTCATGGACTGTAACAGATTTGCTTATTTAGTAATTTTAATACAGAATTTACTTTGAAATTATAATCAGACACTCCAACGCCCCCCCCTAAAAAAAAAAAAATCGGCCGTGAAAAAGGCGGCATCCGCCAAAAGGCGCGCTGTTTGCATCCCTGCAGAACGCAAAGATATTGTTATTATCTACAATGTATCTGTTTGCTGGGGACGTTCGTGAACATCAAAGCTGCCACTTCGGGTCATTTTGAAAGTGAGTGCAATGTAGACCATAGAAAACTGTGTCACAACATGCCTGTCATGTCAACTTTTTTTTTTGGCTTGTTTGTTTTACTGACGGGGTTGTCCCCGAGAATTTTTTTTCAGCAGAGATAAAAACCAGAGGGGGGATGATCCCCCCCAGCAAATCGCACCCAGTATATATATATATTTCTCACAATCCATTTTGTCTGTTCCAAGTTTCCTAACAGCACAGTAAAGTTAATCTCCTCTCAGCTCTGATGCTCACAACACTATTCAGTAGTAATATTTGTGCTCTAATGTGGTGGTTTGGCCTAGACTTTAGTTTTATTTTAATTTATTTTTATATGAAAGTATGTGGGGCGGCACGGTGGTGTAGTGGTTAGCACTGTCGCCTCACAGCAAGAAGGTCTGGGTTCGAGCCCCGTGGCCGGCGAGGGCCTTTCTGTGCGGAGTTTGCATGTTCTCCCCGTGTCCGCGTGGGTTTCCTCCGGGTGCTCCGGTTTCCCCCACAGTCCAAAGATATGCAGGTTAGGTTAACTGGTGACTCTAAATTGACCGTAGGTGTGAATGGTTGTCTGTGTCTATGTGTCAGCCCTGTGATGACCTGGCGACTTGTCCAGGGTGTACCCCGCCTTTCGCCTGTAGTCAGCTGGGATAGGCTCCAGCTTGCGTGCGACCCTGTAGAACAGGATAAAGCAGCTAGAGATAATGAGATGAGATGAAAGTATGTCCCTTTACACACTCATCCAGAAGGGTAATTTTGCGCAAGGCCGTCTGTCTACAGCAGAGAAAAAAAAAATCCCAAGGGAGTCTGGAGCCAGATTCGTGACGTCACGTGCGGATCCACCAGCAGGCTGTGAGAGCTTGCATGGGTTCAGTGCACAGTCTGTGTAAACCAAGTTTAGCAGCTAGCGATTTTGCATTGAATTATGGAATTGTCGCCTGAGCTTCTAAACCCATGGATTCATGTATCAGTGCTCATCTATCTGTTACATAAATCATATTTTTTCTAATTACTATTATTTATTTTTTTCGCGGTGCAGTTTCCATCAAATCCAGCGCTCTGATTGGCTGGCGAGCGGGTCCGTATCCTACGATACAGACCCCGGTTACAGACCCCCCCCCCGGTTATGGACCTCTGGTGACCCGCTCGTTCACAACAGCAACAAACTTGGTAGAATTTTTTGTCAACATTTATCTTTTTTTAAAAAATAAGATTTATTTATAAGATTATCAAAAATCTTATAAACTTTTGCCAGCATTTCTCAGGAGAATAGCATTAATTTTACAGCATGGACAACGATAATGACAGTGTTCACAGCAAAAGCGAGTTTTACTACCCTGAGAAAGAAGAAATGGAAGAAAACATTTCAGGAGAAAGCTAAAACCCTCTAACTTGCTAATGTCGAGCAAAACCATGGCTGAATCCTGAATGACTGACTGACTCATTTTTGTATAAATAGGGGACTATATAGGCGGCAAAATGTAGTTTTTTTTTTCCTGCTATGGAAGTGCACTTGTATACCGAGGAGGAAGCCATTTGCATTACAGCCGTGAATGAGGATTCAAAATGGCGACTCGGCTCGGTTTTCCCTTTCGGGCGCTCTCGTTTTCTGTTAGGATTTGGTAAAGAAAAAATATATTATTTACCAGCTTAAGGTCGGTCCGTATGGTGAAATACCGTGACCTCGGTCACGGTATTTCACGGTATGGACCTCACAGCTGGTAAATAACATGTATGTATTTATATATATTTCTTCATTTAGAAGAGTACTGGCTACTGTAGGTGAAAGATTTCATAAGCTACACACATGGAATTGGCTAAGCAGGGTTGTGTGTGTATATTTAATGTGTTTGACAGGTCCCAAAATCTCAAGCCCTGACATGCATATCCCGTGATACATGTGAATTAAGTGTATTATCACCCACTGCTTTCGTGTTTACTTTTGTGTGTGTCAATAAATAACATTATCCGTGTACCACACAAACACAGGAACACCTAATTTAGAGTATAGTCTCTCTTATTTCTTACCCTGGCAACAGTCAACTTGTGAATCGTCGATTTTCTTGGTCTTTTTCTCGGCTCTGCTTTGGTCCTCGGCTTCCGGGTGCCTCGCACGAAACGCTCCCATTTCTCTCTCATTGTCCGGTCTTTTGGAAAACGCTGAGTACTAATCCCATCAAGATTGGTGTTGCTACACCCTCCTACGATACATCTGTTAACCATTTTAATAATTACGTGATAACATTGAAGAAATTTGCAGAAAACCACCAGGTCGTTTTCTCATAAACAAACCAGCACTGACGTAGGATTCAGAAGGAGGCGTCTCGCACGCGACGTCACGAAAATCAATGTTTGCCGGGAAATCCAAATGCCAAGCTTTTTCAGAGGCGGACCAATTCGCCTCAAACGGCTCAATTTCAACTGAATTTTTCTGGTATTGTGCAAGGTAAAAAAACTGTGCAAAATGTGACAGATATTTGACCAAAGTTCAATATAAAATAGGAGAATTACATTGATCTTGCTCCTGAATTTACCCGTGACATGCACTTTAATGTAGTGGTTAGCATTGTCGCCTCACAGCAAGAAGGTTCCGGGTTCGAGCCCGGTGGCCGGCGAGGACCTTTCTGTGCGGAGTTTGCATGTTCTCCCCATGTCCACGTGGGTTTCCTCCGGGTGCTCCGGTTTCCCCCACAGTCCAAAGACATGCAGGTTAGGTTAACTGGTGACTCTAAATTGACCGTAGGTGTGAATGTGAGTGTGAATGGTTGTCTGTGTCTATGTGTTAGCCCTGTAATGACCTGGTGACTTGTCCAGGGTGTACCCCGCCTCTCACCCATAGTCAGCTGGGAAAGGCTCCAGCTTGCCTGCGACCCTGCACAGGATAAGAGGTTACGAATAATGGGTGGATGGAATGGATACTTCTTCCTGGGCGGCACGGTGGTGTAGTGGTTAGCACTGTCACCTCACAGCAAGAAGGTTCCAGGTTTGAGCTCGGCGGCTGACGAGGGCCTTTCTGTGTGGAGTTTGCATGTTCTCCCCATGTCTGCGTGGGTTTCCTCTGGGTCCCCTACAGTCCAAAGACATGCAGGTTAGGCTAATTGGTGGCTCTAAATTGGCCGTACATGTAGGTGTGAATGTGTGTTTGTGTGAATGGTTGTTTGTGTCTACGTGTCAGCCCTGCAATGATTTGGCGACTTGTCCAGGGTGTCCCCTGCCTCTCACTCATATGCCCTTTGTCCACCAAAGCAGTTCCAGGGCTGGTTCGGGGCCAGTGCTTAGTTTGGAACCCGGTTTTCTGTTTCCATTGACAAAGAACTGGCTCTGGGGCCAGAAAAAACGGTTCCAGACTAGCACCAACTCTCTGCTGGGCCAGAGGAAAGAACTGCTTACGTCAGCGGGGGGGGCAGAGTTGTTAAGACCAACAACAATAACAAGACCGCGAAAGATCGCCATTTTTAAGCGGCGAGAAGCAGCAGCTATACAAACACGAAGTCATCCATTATTATTGTTGTTGCTGCTGCTTCTTCCGTGTTGTTTTTGCTTTGATATTCACGCCAAGGTTTATGTAAACGTAGCGCCGTAACTGATGTATACAGCGACGTAATGACGTATACAGCGACGTAATGACGTGGCTCTGCTTAGCACCGCGAGCTATGGAAAAGCAAACTGGTTCTCAGCTGGCTCGCAAGTTGAACAAGTTGTGAACCAGCACTGGCCCCGAACCAGCCCTGGAACTGATTTGGTGGAAAAGGGGTAATAGTCAGCTGGGATAGGCTCCAGCTTGCCTGCAACCCTGTAGAACAGGATAAATGGCTACAGATAATGGATGGAGTGTAGGTGGAGCTCAGGGGTGGCCAGTGCCACCCTAGCATGAAACATGGCCACCCCAGTAAGGTTGTGGTTGTTGCACTGTTTTTGTGTATATATCGGATTTACAAATCCGTTTAACGAAACTCTCAATTTGCACTCCAGGTATAAAATTTGTAAACTCGATTTGGAAATGTTTGGCGTGCGTGCTGCATTTGGTCTACAAAATAACGCTCGAAATACAATATTGATCATCCATAATCGTATTTAAATGTGTTGTTTGTGATATCTTGAAAGGCTTCTGTTGTGATCCCACGAGTGATAATTAACCCTAGATCTCTTTATCCGTAGTTTTGGCGTATACATAAAAACAGTGTTCCATCGTCGCATTAGGTGATCTGTACCATGCTCGAGCTTGTCTGACCTCCAAAGTCCAGTTGGTTTGATTTGTACACTATACTTTATTCACGCTCTTTCGCGAAAAAGAAAATTGTACAGTTAAATAGATAGACCTTTCTTGTCATGCACAAGTACAGTACAAATAAATTAGTTGGCTGTCCTTTGTTGATGCAAATAACACCGATAAATAAAGGATCAATACTAAGACACACATTTAAAAAAAAAAAATTAAACCGATATTGCACATTTCAGGTGTTCATGCTATTTGAGTGTTCATATTTAGTGCTGTTATGGCTCTGGCATAAGAACTGTTTTTCAGTCTGTCTGTCCTTGTTTTTATTGCCCTGAAACGCCTTCCAGATACAGAAGATTTCGATAAAAATGGAGCACAAGCCACTTGGAAGTAGTTGAGACTAATCGAGCAATACTGGTTATAATTTGTAAGACAAGACTTCAATGAAATTTGCATGCAAGAAAGTCACCCACTCACCCACCCACAAAAAAAAAAAAAATCGAACTAACAAGCATGCGCGTACATGAGAAGTGTAAGGGAGGGGAAAAAAACTAGCAAGGAAAATACACAGATGAGAAAATTTGCACATAAAACGAAATCAAAGCATTAATTCAAATGTCTAGCCATTAATATAGCTATCCAGAAGAGTCAGTTAAAAGTCTCTTGAAGGAAGAGATTAACATTTGAAGTCCTTTTGAACTGAATTCCAGATTTTCTCACCAAGAAAAATGCATTCTTCAACAAAAAGAAAAAACTAGATAGAACTCGACGCCAATGGCGTCAATGGGGATGCCTCCGCCTGGTAGACTACACGCCTTAAGTTGTGATTTGGGGATGGACATTTGACCTCACCGTAATCTTGACCTGGTGAAATTACTTGTATTAGCCTTGGAGACATTGTGTTCACAGGGTTTTCGGACAGACATTTGACCTCACAGTGACCTTGACCTGAGACCTTTCGATCTCAAAATCTAATCAGTTCATGTTTGTCCCAAAGCACACAAATGGTGAAAGTTTGGTGAAATTCCTTTCATTAGCCTTTGAGATATCGCATTCACAAGGTTTCGGGACGGACGCACGCACGGATGGACAACCCAAAAGCATAATGCCTCCTGCACCTTACGGTGGCAGAGGCATAAAAAAAATCTGGAAATTGAAGCGGTCTTGAATGGGGGGGAAAAACCCCCAGTATCGATGAGCCCTGAATTCTGAAAAAGTCAAGATTGTGTGTTTGCTCCGTACTGTGCTCAGGGCAGCTATGGGCTGAAGGGTGGAGAAGCAACCTTGGGCCCAAAGTGTCGCTGGTTTGATTCTCTGGACCGGCAGGAAAATCCATGGCTGAAGTGCCCTTGAACAAGGCACCTTACCCCCGACTGCTCCCCAGGAGCTGGGTATGTGTGTGTACTCATTGTACATTGCTTTGGATAAAAGCATCTGCTAAATGCCTGTAACGTAATGGGTATGGTTCAGTGTACTGTGCCCTGGCCTGCTTGAGGAGGTCGGCTCAAGTGCGGTTCAGCTGGACCGGGGCACAGTATGCATCTGGTGTGATCACTAACTCGAACACTCTATCCATTATCTCTAGCCGCTTTATCCTGTTCTACAGGGTCGCAGGCAAGCTGGAGCCTATCCCAGCTGACTACGGGCGAAAGGCGGGGTACACCCTGGACAAGTCGCCAGGTCATCACAGGGCTGACACATAGACACAGACAACCATTCACACTCACATTCACACCTACGCTCAATTTAGAGTCACCAGTTAACCTAACCTGCATGCCTTTGGACTGTGGGGGAAACCGGAGCACCCGGAGGAAACCCATGCGGACACGGGGAGAACATGCAAACTCCGCACAGAAAGGCCCTCGCCGGCCGCTGGGCTCAAACCCAGGACCGTCTTGCTGTGAGGCGACAGTGCTAACCACTACACCACCGTGCCGCCCTTCGAACACTCCAACAACAGAATTATTTAAATGTCCCATTTAAAAAACACGGCAAAAAAAATCTTATGAGTGCAACATGATTTACTGGAAATCTGTTGCATAATTAATAATACATTGAGGCACTGCGTAAAAGCAGAGCGCCCGAGGAGTGTAAAATGTGTTCGTAAATAAGCAGACGTTTTTAATTAGCTTTTTAAAAAAATAATGAGCGCTGGATAAAAGCCCATCTGTCTTCTGTAGATTTTCTAATAGAAAATCAAACACTTTCATGAAGGAGCCAACTCGAATGCGAGCAGAAAAAAGTAAAAATCAAACGAGATTCTTAAGCAAACTCCTCCATCCTCACTTCCAACTTTGTTTTTGTAAAATACATTTCAAATACAATCGTGAATTTCTCTGGAGTTTTCAGGCTCTTCGTATTCTTTAACCACTCATTTCCTCGTTGTTCTTGAAGCATTTTCTTCGATTTGTTAACGCTTTTCTTGATAGTGGAGAGATGGTAATGCCTTTTTATCCATTTCTCTGTTTGAACAAGCAAAAACAGCGCAAAAATTAACCGTATTGAAGATAGATTAAGCCTTGCTTGCATGAAACCCAGTGTCTGTCTGACCCCAGCTGTAATTATCACGTGATGCGTGACGTCATGCACAAGGAGTCTGTAAACAGTACGTGTACCATACTACAACAGCGGGGGGGATATAAAATAACTTGCAAAGCAGTAAATGAAACCGAGACTAAGCCCATGTTTACATTAGACCGTATCAGCGGATCATCAGATTAACGTTTTTAAAACGATTAGTGTGCACACAGCAACACCAATACACGATTCGCGTGCACACAGCAACACCGATACACGGATACGCTCGGCTCCGCAGGCATCCTGCGCTCCAAATCACTCCGCCCTGAACAGCGAGTGTCCTCTGGAGGGTGCGCACTCCGGCCCTGCGCAGCTCACAGAGTGCGCGAGTGAAGTGCACGAGCAGTGATTCGGGACTGAGCCGCTGTGTGTGTGATCCCAGCGCATATCACTTACCACTTGCAAGTGGAAGGATGGCAAGCCTAAAGACAATCATAACTACACAATGGGCAGTATTTGCATCAGTATTTGCAGTATTTTCATACTTTTATACTCTTTAATGAAAGGTGATACAAGGCGGAAGTCCGCGCCGTTTTTCAGCAGTCGCGTCACATGACCAACGCCAGCGAATCAGGAAGGTGGATGTCACAGTGACGTCGTCCAATGACGACGCCAGCTAGAGCTCAGCACAGCGTATCCGCGTATCTCAATGTTTACACAGCACTGGACCAGACACGATCTGGATTGAATACGTGGACGCTGGCGGATTCCCGTTTCCCGGCGTTTCCAGGCGGTTTAATGTAAACGGACAGTGCATCCGCGAAGAAAACGAGACAGATACGGTCTAATGTAAACTTGGCCTAAGAAAACAGCCAAGACATAATGGTGGATACGTAGTGAGGGAGGCTTTTAGGAACTGAAAACATGGTCATGATCGAGGAGTTAAAAAAGGCCAGATGTAGAATATTAGCAGTTTTTTGGTGTTTCTAAAATGATGCGGTCAGTTAATAGTATTCTGTAATTTACCTGCAAGAGATTAATAAAAGCCTGTTGAATCGTAATAATATGCCAAGTGATCATACTGATAACGGATTTTTTTTATTTTAATTACGTTTCCGTGTGCGTATCACCGATTTCTCTTATTTCCATTCACGTGTCTCTCAGCATAGACGGCCCAGTGATGGCTGCAAAAATTTCTCAAGCTGTTCATCTGACCTTCTGGCGAACAGCTGACGAGCCGCCCGAAGACCTCCAGAGCATGTAACCTTTTGCAATGAAGGCTTGTGTTGCTGGTTCATGGGTCACTCAATCATCCCACCACCTCGATGTGATAGAAATTGCGCAATTTGTACTGTAAACATTCTTTATCTGGTAAACAGTGCTTATGTTGAATGTACTTTACTCTCTAATGGCGTATACACTGGTACTGGGCAATTCCATGTAAATGTCAACCTCACCATGCAAAAATAAAGCAACATGTAATACATCAAAACCACTCCCAGAGATCTCACCTAGGCCTGTATTTTACAGATGTGAATAAGTTGAACCAATTTGTAACCAACCTAATGTGTCACTGTCAGTCTTTCTTTCTTATAATGTAAACCCCAAGCTAAAATCAACTTTGATCATGTACAATTCTATATTATTGCCACAAGCCACAGAAATGTATGCTAAAATCCACAAAACAGCAAAACAATAGCCATCCTAAATATTATTTAAGAACTTTGATAGTTTTAGCTGATATTTAGAGAGTTTTTCAAAGGGTTATGGTGGTTAAATTGCTGATTTTCTAAACATATGCCATGTCTATTTCAGACGCGTCACATCCATAACGGAATTTCGTCACATCCATAACGCTGACTTTTCCTTCCGAAACTCTGCATGAAATACAAAATATTTTAAACAAAGATTTTTTAATATTCACCTTGGACCCCTCTATCAAATGGATATCTCCATTTCGACATTAGGTTTACAATTTCACAGAGTTTGATAAAAATGTACAGTCACCCAAGAAAAGTGATACTTTTTCTGTCACATCCATAACGCATCTTTTATTGGCGTTTTCTGGCATGCCCTAGATGTACTATGGGAATTGTTCTTGTTCTATCACTTCTCCAGTATGGTACAGCCTTAAAATATGCAACACCTGTTTAAATACTGGGAGACAATAAAACATGCACTGGGTCATTTGTTGCCATTTTGAGTTCAAGTGTCACGTCCATAACGCTGGAATTGCTCTACTGTGAATGTTGATATTGTTTCGGTAAGGATTCCGTGAAGATTATTTATACAGAAATTTAGAGCAGACACCTTCCGCTTGGCCAACATGGTCGATGAGGGGAAAAAAACTGAGAAATGCGACGTGTGTAATTGTTCTTGAATCGTTGCACTCTGGGTAGAGAGATGGTGTAATTTCCTGTGAGTCGTATTACTTGAAGCATGACTGCTGCTCCGGTTTCTTCTTCTTGTGCACATTTAATGACCACTCCCTCCTTTTGTTTTATTTCATCGTTAACGGAATGATGGATGTGGTGATTAATTGGTTAGTGCGGGCGTTCCGGTTGGTTCTGATCAGAAGTGACACGTACGAGTCATCCCATCAACGTTCATCTGAACCAGCAGGGCAGAATTCAGGTCTGAGCACGCACAAATTGCGTAACAAGGCTTGTAATGTAAATTGATCATAAAGAAGAAAGTGAGGTGTGTGTGTGTGTTGCGGGTGGGATCATGGGTGTGTGTTGTAAATCAAGATTTCATCATGGCATTTCCTTCTTTCCCTCTCTCGTCTTGCGCTGCTCAAATCTTTTCATACGAGCTGGCAGGGAAGTTGATGATTAATGTTACTGGGAAGGTGTGTGGGGGCGGCACGGTGGTGTAGTGGTTAGCGCTGTCGCCTCACAGCAAGAAGGTCCGGGTTCGAGCCCCGTGGCCGGCGAGGGCCTTTCTGTGTGGAGTTTGCATGGTGTCCGCGTGGGTTTCCTCCGGGTGCTCCGGTTTCCCCCACAGTCCAAAGATATGCAGGTTAGGTTAACTGGTGACTCTAAGGCTACGTTTACATTACGTCGAATCAGCGGATCATCAGATTAACGTTCTTAAAACGATTCGCGTTTACACTAAAACCGTTAGCCGTGCACACAGCAACACCAATACACGGATACGCTCGGCTCCGCAGGCACCCTGCGCTCCAAATCACTCCGCCCTGAACAGCGAGTGCCCTCTGGAGGGTGCGCACTCCGGCCCTGCGCAGCTCACAGAGCGCGCGAGTGAAGTGCACGAGCCACGATTCGGGACTGAGCCGCTGTGTATGTGATCCCAGCGCATATCACTTACTACTTGCAAGTGGAAGGATGGCAAGCCTAAAGACAATCATAACTACACAATGGGCAGTATTTGCATCAGTATTTGCAGTATTTTCATACTTTTATACTCTTTAATGAAAGGTGATACAAGGCGGAAGTCCGCACCGTTTTTCAGCAGTCGCGTCACATGACCAACGCCAGCGAATCAGGAAGGTGGATGTCACAGTGACGTTGTCCAATGAGGATGCCAGCTAGAGCTCAGCACAGCGTATTCGCGTATCTCAATGTTTACACAGCACCGGACCAGACACGATCTAGATTGAATACGTGGACGCTGGCGGATTCCCGTTTCCCGGCTTTTCCAGGTGGTTTAATGTAAACGGACAGTGCATCCGCGAAGAAAACGAGACAGATACGGTCTAATGTAAACGTAGCCTAAATTGAGCGTAGGTGTGAATGTGAGTGTGAATGGTTGTGTGTCTGTGTGTCAGCCCTGTGATGACCTGGCGACTTGTCCAGGGTGTACCCCGCCTCTCGCCCGTAGTCAGCTGGGATAGGCTCCAGCTTGAGTTTTTTGGACTCAAGTTGGTCGCCGCTGAAAGAAATTCACGTGCGAAATGGCGGATTTCTCAGGTATTTTTACAACTTATTTCTCCTTTTCTACCTTTTTATCATTCGCTCGAAGCCCCTTTTGCACTGTTTCTTTTGCAAACATAGCATTGCTTCTTATGTATTTGAATCAGTTTCTTACCTGTCGACATGTCGTACGATTTTTCTTCTTTGCTTTACAGTACCACTCCGGTTAAAAACAAGGTACAACAGCAGATTTTAGATTTCTTTTTCCTTTGGTACTTGTTCGATAATCAATTTCTTTCGGCGGCGACCAACTTGAGTCCAGAAAACTGTTTTACGGCCAATGATTCGCTTTAACTTGCGACAGAAGTTAAAACCACAAACATTTTTCCAAGTACACACGAAAATTCGGGGCAAAATAGACAGTAGAAAAGGTAAAAACAGCTATTATAGAAATGGATTGCTTCGTATCGCCAGTCAAGCTCTTATGGTTGTCAAGGAATGTCAAGTTAGCTCGCCCAGCACGGGCTTGTTGCTATGGGGAAAATTGACGCGTGACCAATTCCTGCAAATGGCCTATTCCCTGGACCAGCAGGAATGGCTGAAGTGCCCTTGAGCCAGGCACTGAACCCCTAACTGCTCCCCAGGCTGCTCTGGGTGTGTTGTACGTCGCTCTGGATAAGAGCGTCTGCTAAATGCCTGTAATGTAATGTAACTTGAGGTGCCAGAGAAATAATCTTAAGGACGGAGAAATAAACTGTAAGGATTTAGAGAAAAAATTTATTATGCTGTCCTTTCCAGGCTGATGTCCGGTTCTGTAGCTTGTTTGTATGCGCGCGCCACATGCAAGCCACATTCCCTCACCCTGGGCCCCACACACCACTTCAGACACCACTGTGTAGCAGAATAATCCAAATATGTCTATTCTTGTTCATTGAGATTCTGGTCCTGAGAGTGAGTGTGTCTGAGTAACCAAGTGAAACTTTTTTTTTTTGTCCTTTTTGTTGTCGTCGTCGTCTTCCTTTTCCTGTATTCCTGCAGCATGCCGCTGGCACGCAGTATCTCAGTGACCTCCCTGTCGGGTCTGGAGGAGTGGGACGAGGAGTTCGATTTGGAGGATGCAGTTCTATTTGAAATCGCATGGGAGGTGGCGAATAAAGGTATGTGTGTTTACAGTACGACACAAAAGTCTTCAGCATGTGCAATGAAACGCTGTAGAGCAAAAGTGCAATCAAAAATAATGAAATTAAATGTTTCTATATTTAAAAATAAATACCATAGAGATTAGGAAGCAGGAATGCATGAAAAAAGTCAATATTTGGTGTGAGACGACTCTTTGCTTTAGAGGAGAAAAAAAAAAGGTAGTCTGGGGTACAATGAGTGCAGTTTGATCAGGAAATGAGCTGTGGGTTTTACTGAGCATCTTACAGAACCAGCCACAGTTCTTCTGGACACTTTTGGCCCTTTTCCACTACCCTTTTTCAGCTCACTTCAGCCCGACACGGCTCGCGTTTCGACTACCTCATTGCAGCACGACTCAGCTCGCTTCAGCCCTACTCAGCACCCAAAACTCGCACGGTTTTGGAGTAGGGCTGAAGCGAGCCAAACTGAGCCGAGCGGGGCTAGGGGCGTGAGGAGACACTCCCCTGTGCACTGACTGGTGAGGAGGAGTGTCCTCACACGCCCACACACGCCCCGCGAGCACGCTGGGATCTGTAAACACCGTAAACCCGGAAGAAGAAGAATTACGAAGCCTTATGCGCCTCGCCTCATCTATACGCTCTTGCCAGTATCTGTTGGCGTTGTCGGTGACAACAAGCCACAGCACCAAGACCAGCAACACTAACGACTCCATGTCCTCCATGTTTATTGTTTACTGTCCGGGTCGTGAGACTACCGCTTAAAAGGTTACTGATGTCACTGTTTGCGCTGCCTAACGACATCACGTGACGTCCACCCAATGTGTCCACCCACTTCCAGCCAGCACGGTTCAGCGCGGTTGTAGTCGAAATGCAACTCCAACAGCCCCACTCAGCTCGACTCAGCCCAACTCAGCACGGCTCAGCCGCGTTTGTAGTGGAAAAGCGGCATTTGACTGTCATGCTCGCTTCTTCATCTCATCTCATCTCATTATCTCTAGCTGCTTTATCCTGTTCTACAGGGTCGCAGGCGAGCTGGAGCCTATCCCAGCTGACTACGGGTGAAAGGCGGGGTACACCCTGGACAAGTCGCCAGGTCATCACAGGGCTGACACATAGACACAGACAACCATTCACACTCACATTCACACCTACGGTCAATTTAGAGTCACCAGTTAACCTAACCTGCATGTCTTTGGACTGTGGGGGAAACCGGAGCACCCGGAGGAAACCCACGCGGACACGGGGAGAACATGCAAACACTGCACAGAAAGGCCCCCGTCAGCCACGGGGCTCAAACCCGGACCTTCTTGCTGTGAGGCGACAGCGCTAACCACTACACCACCGTGCCGCCCTAATGTAAAAGTCCTAAAATAAAAATCTATAACACAGTTTGTACACAAAACCATGCTGTACATCTGGAATCCAAAGGCTGTGTGATTGGGACGTCTTTCGCTTCATGACCTTAAAGTGCATATTCTGGATGAATTTCATTTTTTTTTTTAAATATGAAAGTATGTCCCTTTACACACTCATCCAGAAGGGTAATTTTGCACAAGGCCATCTGTCTACAGCAGAAAAAAATAAAATAACAAAACGCGTCTGGAAAAATCCCAAGGGAGTCTGGAGCCAGATTTGTGACGTCACCTGCGGAAGCGCCAGCAGGCTGCGAGAGCTTTGCACGGTTTCAGTGCACAGCCTGTGTAGACCAAGCGCTCCCATTTCTCTCTCATTGTCCGGTCTTTTGGGAAATGATGAGTACTAATCCCATCAAGATTGGTGTTGCTACACCCTCCTACTATACATATAGATGAAAGTCTTCCGGATTTATCCAG
This sequence comes from Neoarius graeffei, assembly GCF_027579695.1. Taxonomy (NCBI): domain Eukaryota; kingdom Metazoa; phylum Chordata; class Actinopteri; order Siluriformes; family Ariidae; genus Neoarius; species Neoarius graeffei. Next base: position 52,316,099 of record NC_083588.1, read on the forward strand.
AATGGAGAAATTTATTTTTCGAATTTTTCACGTTCCATTTCACAGAAATTCAGTTTTGCGATCGCACGGCTTGTTTACGTTCGGCGACAGGGCGCTGCCATTTTTGTAGTCTCGCAATGCTTGCTGGTGTGTACGAGACCTTATATGCTTATATACATACCTCATGTCATGTGAACGAGATTTTCTCGCGATATCGTGCTTTAGAAAACGCGGTCTTTCTTTTGTGTACCTTTCTATTGAGCGAGACAATTGAAGCGCCGTCTCTATTGAAATGTGTTTACCGATTCAGCAATAATAATGTACAAACAAGATGACAGGTCGGCGGATATCTGTAGCATAGAAGGAAAGGTAAAGAACAAGTTCAAATGGTCGTGGCTGGAGGAGAAAGATGCAAACGGTGACTTTTTATCGGACTATGTGAGGAAAGTGGACAGGCCAGGATATGCATTATGCACGTGGTAAGTGATTTTTTTTTTTTTTTATTATTTTTAATAGGTTGTAGTGGTTAGCACTGTCGCCTCACAGCAAGAATGTCCGGGTTCGAGCCCCGGGGCCGGCGAGGGCCTTTCTGTGCGGAGTTTGCATGTTCTCCCCGTGTCCGCGTGGGTTTCCTCCGGGTGCTCCGGTTTCCCCCACAGTCCAAAGACATGCAGGTTAGGTTAACTGGTGACTCTAAATTGACCGTAGGTGTGAATGTGAGTGTGAATGGTTGTCTGTGTCTGTGTCAGCCCTGTGAAGACCTGGCGACTTGTCCAGGGTGTACCCCGCCTTTCGCCCGTAGTCAGCTGGGATAGGCTCCAGCTTGCCTGCGACCCTGTAGAACAGGATAAAGCGGCTAGAGATAATGAGATGAGATCCATGTTGAGATTTAGAAAATTGTGAGTGAATTCTTATTGACTTGCCGTGACTGATAACTACTTTTATTTGCGGTCATTATCAGTGAGCGTGCGTGATATTGTAAACTGTATCAGCGTATTGAAGTGTTAGTAAAAATAAAAAATGAACCACACACTCAATATAAATGATATTATACCATGTCTCAACCCAAGACAAGACAGTCCGTTCATAGCATAGCAAAAAACATTAAAAAAGCTATTTGGGGAAAGCGCAAGAGAAAACAAAACAGCTGTAAGGCTGTGGAACAATTGAAGAAGAAGAAGAAGAGGATCTAGATTTAGTGGTGTCCGTTTCACAGCTGGTTTTCACTTACCCTAGCAGACTCGTCTTTGGTTTTTACAAAACCATGAACTTTGCAGTGCATTCCATGACACACACACACACACCTATTACACAGTTCAAACCAGTTAAGTTTTAGTGCATTATTAATAGTTTGAAATCTTTAAAGTGGCATGATAATAAGAAAATGTTCTTTTTGATAATAATTTTAGTGTTGAATAAGCTCAATTTTACAAGATAATGTGGCTGATTTATCTTTTCTGTTCTGTATGAGTTTACTGTTACAATAAATATATATCTGATTAATAAGACTGTATGTGTTTTGATATTGAATCAATTCAATTTCATGAAAGTGTGAACTATTTAATATCAGTTGAATTATCATTTTCTAAACATATATGCAGATGTGACAGCATCACTTTATACAAGTTTTGACATCCAGTAGTGAAAATTCTGAATTTAGAACAGTGCATTCCTGAAAATTACTCATTAACTAGGGGAATGAAATTTGGTATTTTTGACATGTTAATCATTAATGTACATGAAAGAAAAAGGCTTAAAAGTTATAACTTGTTTTAGTGAAAATAAGTACTAAAATGCACTAGAATGCAGGGGTTTGCATGTTATGTTATTAAATTTTTTTCAGGGGACGTTGCCCCCCCAAACTTATGCCATGTACACACGTAGCCGGGTATATTTAAAACCGAACATTTCCCCCCCCTCCGTTTATAAAAATGTTTTATCCACACCACCTCGTCTTCGAAAAAAATCCCTTCCACACAACCGAACATCTGCGTTTTCAATCACATTCATAAGCATTCCAAACCTGTAGATGGCATTATTTCCCCAAATCCTACCCCCTAATCACATCGCCTGTGCTCTTGGAGCAGTAGTTGGGCTTCTAAAATTAAACATGTAAATAGCACCTGCACAATAATTAACGCTTTCAAGGCACTACTCCGATCCATTACTCTTTAGCTAGCCGCACACTACGCCGATTTTCAGCGTACCGAGCCAACTGAAGTCGCGAGTCAGGCGTAAAGACTAGTTTTCGATGGTACCGACTCATCTCACAGCCGATTCGAAAAACTAATCAGGAGCCAGACTGATCGGCGAGAGTCGCTAGCAATAGCCAATCATATCTTTCGCATATAACACGTGACCTCATTAAACACAATTTCTAGCGCGAGAAATACGTGTTGGTAGCACCTAATGCAGGTATATACTGTAATTCCATAGACTGAAGCTTTATCCATAGACACAGTGGGCTGGAAAGCCACTCTGCTCAAGTTGTGTGGCTGAATTCCAAATCGCTTTAACTCCCCTATATAAGTGCACTATTTAAGGTTGGAAATAATAGCTCATGCAGCCTAGATAGTGCGCTACATATTCCGTGTTGTGTCATTTGTAATTCAGCCTGTAGCATCTTCAAGTGTTGGATTTAACAGTAACTATATCCAATAGCTAATCACAAAGCTATTAAGTTGTCACGTGTCGCTTCAATCACGACTGCACTCGTCAACAGTCGGGGGATATGTGCGTGCCCTGTCGGGAGTCGGCTCTGAAATGGGTCAGTTCGGTACCGCGTGGATCGCCGTAGTGTGCGGCTAGCTTAAGTCCATGCTTAATCTGGCTTCTGCAGTAAACAAAGGTCGCACGTTTGACGTCAGGGCAGATTTGTTGTCATTTTTTTGGCGTGGATTGTGACGTTCTAAAACGCAAAACTCCGGTTATCTCTGTCTACACGAAAAGGCATACACGGAGTTTTCAAAAATCTTCACTTTGCCCGGAGTTTTTTTAAATATTCGTTTTTGATGCGTTTTCATGTGGATGACAGGCCAAAACGTAGAAAAATATCTTCGATTTAGCAGATACCCGGCTACGTGTGGACGGGGTCTCAGTTTGACTTTCAAAAGTTCAGGATTTTTTTTTCTTCGCTCCACTTTCATCTCTAAATACATCTGTTAACCATTTTAATAATTACGCGATAACGTTGAAGAAATTTGCAGAAAACCACCAGGTCGTTTTCTCATAAACAAACCAGCGCTGACGTAGGATTCAGAAGGAAGCGTCCCGCACGCGACGTCACGAAAATCAACGTTTGTCGGGAAATCCAAACGGCAAGTTTTTTCAGAGGCGGACCAATTCGCCTCAAATGGCTCGATTTCAACTGAATTTTTCTGGTATTGCGCAAGGTAAAAAAAAAATTGCAGAGAATGCAGAATGTTACAGATATTTGACCAAAGTTTAATATAAAATAGGAGAATTACATTGATCTTGCTCCTGAATTTACCCGTGATATGCATGTTAACGAACATAAATTCAAAATGACATTTAAATGCACTGACTTTAAGGTGATGTTTTTAATCCTAATGTGCAGTGACAATATAATTTTAATTTAAAAACCTGTTTTTGTTCACGCAGGATTGAATCCTCTTGTTTGTGTGACAGATTTATGGTTTGACAGTTTTCACAGCTGTGTGCATCGTGATCCTCATTTGCGTTTTTTTTTTTTTAATTTATACTCTGAGCTCATCTTAGCAGGACTGTTCCAACTTTCCAGGAAACCGTATATAAAATAAGCTATTAGGGCTCTTTAGATAGTAACTATGTAGATCTATCAGTTTTCAGCTTTACGTGTACCTCAACTGACCTTGATTAATGTTTATAGTATCGTCCTTTCGTCTCAGAAACGCCACAGCTATACACGCAGCAGCTTTAATACAAATAATTGTCGTGGACTCAAAGTTTCAGGACCGTACGTCTCTTATTTGCGTTGCACAACTGTCACCACCTCCTTTCATTGCGAATGAAGTGTGTACTGGATGCCAGCTGGAAGGCTGTTGCATTGCTCGACTGCCGTGTTACATCAGAAAGGTGTCAGGTGTCTGTTCTTATACCACAGCACTGGTGAAATCTCTAATCTGATTGGCCAGACGGTTTTGATTAATTTTCTATAAGAGCAGCTCTGATGGTAGTACCAGCTATACTGCGAATCAGTCAGCAGCACGAGCCAGTCGTGGGTGTTTCAGAGCTCGGGGATGTAGAAGAGGGCAGATAGAACTTTTTACAAGTGGTACAGTTGGAGCGGCAGAGATTTTCCGGAGTGTGATGTCTCAAGAACAGGTGGTTGGTTGGTTGTGTTTATCAGGTTTATATGGAAGGATCACCATAACCAGTAGATGAACAGTGTTGTAGTCGAGTCACTAAACCTCGAGTTCAAGTCCGAGTCGTTAAAGAAAATTTCGATTTGAGTCCGAGAACAAGACTCCAACTGCGCCATGTGATGGTGGCTGTTGCGTCTTTATGTAAAGCCGTCTCTGCTACTGTGTTGGACTAACGTTCCTGCTCGACTGCCCCGTTTTAGTTAACAGGCTAGAGATAAAAAGCTTGTTCATCGCTCAGCAAGCCACACCCACTATCAACAGGGCAAATAACATGACAGAGGGTTAACACTAGCTAGTTCATTGCTCAGCAAGCCCTGCTATCAACAGAGCAATGAACATAGCGTCACTTCCTTCTCTGGGTGGAGTCTTACCAAATGACAAATAAAGTTCGAGGTCGTCCCCGTCGTCTCCTCGATAGTTCTTCTACATATGGAACACACAGCAGTGTATTTTTACACATTCACATTCACATTATCTCTAGCCGCTTTATCCTTCTACAGGGTCGCAGGCAAGCTGGAGCCTATCCCAGCTGACTACGGGCGAAAGGCGGGGTACACCCTGGACAAGTCGCCAGGTCATCACAGGGCTGACACATAGACACAGACAACCATTCACACTCACATTCACACCTACGGTCAATTTAGAGTCACCAGTTAACCTAACCTGCATGTCTTTGGACTGTGGGGGAAACCGGAGCACCCGGAGGAAACCCACGCGGACACGGGGAGAACATGCAAACTCCGCACAGAAAGACCCTCGCCGGCCACGGGGCTCGAACCCAGGACCTTCTTGCTGTGAGGCAACAGCGCTAACCACTACACCACCGTGCTGCCCGCAGTGCATTTTTAATTTTTTAAAATGAATTTTTTTCCCCCACTCCATGAGAAGTCTGTATAAGCAAAGCGGACAATCCTAGGGGCGTTCTCTCCAGCGCCATTAACGTTAGTTTGTTCCTGAACAGGTGAATATGCGTTGTCTTGCATGAAATTTAATACAAAAATTTAATGTAGATATAAATATTTTGTCAAATTATGGCATGTTAGGGGGAAAAAAATCAAATCAAATCCGCGTCCTCATCTCCAATTTGAGTCCGAATGCAGTTAATGCACGAGCCCGAGTCATCAGTGCTCAATTGCGTCTGTCCGAGATTATTGTTAGTACAATATCTTGAGATATCTTCTTTACATAAGATTTCTCCGAGGGCTTTTTTTTTTTAACATAATTACAAATTTCTTAATTCCTAATTCACTTGAAGTATCTCCAGTACAGAATGCGACTAGTGAAGAGAGATAAACACTTGAATTTCTCACCGGTATGGAATGCTTGGATGTGAAGTCAGGACTGAGTTATGGGTTTGAGTCGAATGCAAGTGCTTTAAAACTTAAACAGCTAAATAACAAGGGTGGCTTGATGATCAGCAGGATCACAGCCTCGTGCTTGAGCGTCAGCTCTTATAAACTGAGACTCTGTGACACTGTCTTCCTTCTCCAGTCAGTCCAGAAAGGCTGTGCCACTTACTGTGAAGTGTGTGTGTGTGTGTGTCCTTTGGCAGTTGGAGGCATCTACACAGTGATCCAGACGAAGGCGCGTTTGACCTGTGAGGAATGGGGGGAAAACTACTTCTTAGTGGGGCCCTATATGGAGTCCAATGTCAGGACCCAGGTTGAGTTGATTGAACCCCCAAACGCAGCACTGAGGAGGACCATCGACAAGATGAACAGCAGTGGCTGCAAGGTGCACGTGCGCACGTACACATTCATACACACACACACACACACACACACACAATACTCCAACCTCATTCTGAAATCCTAAACCTTCATTCTGAGAAGCGTGTGTGTGTGTGCATGTGTGTCCACCTCCCTGGTATGCATGTGTAAAGGTTACAAGCTATATCAGTGTCTCGCACCATGACTGCAGTCTATTTCAGACCTTTGGATAAATACTATGAGAGAGCGAGACAGACAGTAAGAGCAGCCTTGTGTTCATGAAGCTTAACAACGGATCCAAGCAGAAGTGTACGAGTTTTACGTCCTGAAAAAGGCTTTTCTGTGGGTTCCACCCCCCCGGACTTAATAATAATGATGATGATGATAATAATAATGATACAGGTCCAGTTACTTTCAGTTCCCTGAAATGAAGGGCCGTGTGTGTGTATGTGTATAAAGGCGACTCCAATTTAGCAGCCCTGTCCACAAGGAAATGGCTTTGAATGAAGAGAGTTCAGCCCTGGTCCCATAATACTGATAACTATAACTAGAAATAAATCGGTCCCCTGCAGTTTATGTAGTTGGTGGTCACACCAGACCGATAACGCTCCCTATAGCCCAGGTCTGGGTTTATCTGTATCTCTGAGATTGCTTCTGGAGCCATTTTTCCAGGCCTGGACCTGATCTGATAAACATCTGACCAATCAGGTAACTGTTTACATGTGACATTATCTGAGCACATGCTATTTTTTCCCCGGGCATCTTTATATACACTACCGTTCAAAAGTTTGGGGTCACCCAGACAATTCTGTGTTTTCCATGAAAAGTCACACTTTTATTTACCACCATAAGTTGTAAAATGAATAGAAAATATAGTCGAGACATTTTTCTGGCCATTTTGAGCATTTAATCGACCCCACAAATGTGATGCTCCAGAAACTCAATCTGCTCAAAGGAAGGTCAGTTTTATAGCTTCTCTAAAGAGCTCAACTGTTTTCAGCTGTGCTAACATGATTGTACAAGGGTTTTCTAATCATCCATTAGCCTTCTGAGGCAATGAGCAAACACATTGTACCATTAGAACACTGGAGTGAGAGTTGCTGGAAATGGGCCTCTATACACCTATGGAGATATTGCACCAAAAACCAGACATTTGCAGCTAGAATAGTCATTTACCACATTAGCAATGTATAGAGTGGATTTCTGATTAGTTTAAAGTGACCTTCATTGAAAAGAACAGTGCTTTTCTTTCAAAAATAAGGACATTTCAAAGTGACCCCAAACTTTTGAACGGTAGTGTATCCTTGTTGCATCGTGAAGTCACGGAATACGGATTCACGGAAAATTAAAAAAATATATAACACAAAACACGGATATGTGATTATCCATGAAATATCAATAGTAAATTAATAAACATATATAAATGCAGATAAGATATTTTAATTATGATCTTCGTCAGTCCAAACATTTAATTGTTTTAGACTTCTTAATTTTTTGTCTGTGATGCATGATCCGTATGAAATCTGTAATAAACTGAAACGTCCGTGACCAATCCGTAAACTATTAGCATCTGTGATGCATCTGTATTCATATCTGTAACCACTCTGTTTTTTATCTTTTTTTTTTTTTTATTATATTTCCGTAATCCGTGACCTATCCATATTTTGTCAACCACCGGAGTGTGTACATGGGTTGTTTCGAAGTCCAAGCTGCACAGTATGACCCGGAATAATGTGCTACTACTTGGGAAAAGTTGCATGCATTTTATTTACCCAAGTGTCAGGCCCAAACGATAGAATAGTCAGGATTATAGTTGTGGTGTGACCGCTCCAGACTGGAACTAAATTCAGGCAGAAGTACGGTATAGTCACAGGTGTACATTACATTACATAAACTTTTTTTTATTTCAGACACCAGAAGTCCATATGGCATTTAAATATAAAAAAAAAGTATAAATGATAAAGACAAAAAATAAAAGCAAAAAAAATAACAACAAGCACATGCGTAAGGACAATTATAAAAAAATATAAACTCTTGCACCAATGCCTCCTAAGCCTGGACGTAAAACGGTAACGGCTTTTTAGCGGACTGGCCAAGGCCTCAATTATAGCATTCTCAGACCTATCTATACAACACATAAAACTATACATTAAATGTCTTAAAAGTGCCTTAAAAGTTGGCACTGCAGAGGACACAAATAATTCACTGGCACTATGCCACCTAGGGACCCTGAGTAGCAGCCTCATTGCATCATTATATGCTACCTTGAGTCGCTGCATACTACCCTTTTTACAGCAGGACCACAATTGAGTAGTGTATAAAGGTGTGATGTATGTTCTGAACAAGGAGCATTTCACATCATTGGAGCACACAGAAAAGTTACGTATAAGCATATTAGCTTGGGAATAAATTTTACATCTCTGTTGATAGATGTCCTTGTCATCTGACCAGTCATCGGATATGACATCTCATCTCATTATCTGTAGCCGCTTTATCCTTCTACAGGGTCGCAGGCAAGCTGGAGCCTATCCCAGCTGACTACGGGCGAAAGGCGGGGTACACCCTGGACAAGTCGCCAGGTCATCACAGGGCTGACACATAGACACAGACAACCATTCACACTCACATTCACACCTACGGTCAATTTAGAGTCACCAGTTAACCTAACCTGCATGTCTTTGGACTGTGGGGGAAACCGGAGGAAACCCACACGGACACGGGGAGAACATGCAAACTCCACACAGAAAGGCCCTCGCCGGCCACGGGGCTCGAACCCGGACCTTCTTGCTGTGAGGCGACAGCGCTAACCACTACACCACCGCCCCGGATATGACGTCCAAGATATTTTATTTCATCACACACAGCAAGAGGACCGCCTGACAAGGAAAACGTGGGAAAATTTGATTTTCTGTCCCCAACGCTTCTAACTATCATTATTTGGCTCTTCTTAGCATTATACTGTATATCATGATCCAGGCCATACTGAGAGCACACCTTTAACATCTGCTGTAGCCCAGGACTATAAGGACACAGCAGGACCAAGTCATCTGCATACATCAAATGGTTAACAATAGTGTTGCCCACAAGGCAGCCAGTTTTTAGTCCATTTAACCGATCAGAGAGATAATCCATATACACATTAAATAAAACAGGAGACAAAATCCCACCTTGACGCACTCCATTACTGACAGAAAATGGAGCCGACACAACATTATCCCATTTAACCTCAAACATTTGATGAGCATACCAAAACACTAATATTCTCACTAAAGGCTTAGGGACACCTCGATCTAACAAAGACGCATATGATTGTTATGTGCGGGCATGTACAACTTGATTAACAATGGGACATTCATATTCATTTTGTTTTAATCAAATTATGCCAGTGATGTGATGGCAATGTGGCTTTAGCTACAACAGCAAATCCCAACACTAAACAGCAATTTGCAGGAGGTAATGGCATGAAAGGACTGATAGTGTAAAGAGTGCAGCTAAGAGGAATCAGAGCTGCGTAAAAAGCGAGAGGTAGAGAGCAGAAATGAAACTGAACGGGGCGGGAGCTAGGTTAGAGCAGTCAACGTAAGTTGGCATTTAGAGTGAGGGCACACAATTTTACCTTTCCATCCCTGCTTTAAAATTGTGATTTTCGGCATGCACAAATAATGATGGCACAAAATCTGGACTGCTTGAGTCAAGCGAGACCTCTCCTACAAACACAATTGCATGCAAAGCTAAGTTAACATGCTAACGATATTCATTACATTGTGTAACTAAAGGCTTAGGGACACCTCGATCTAACAACTTTAGAAATAATTTTTCATGATTGATTCTATCAAATGCTTTAGATGCGTCAATGAAGCACAGGAAAACGGTTGAGTTCAGGCTAGTGTATCTTGCTACAATCTCTTTGAGAGCATATATACATAGGTCAGTCCCATGCTTTCTTTAAAAACCAAACTGATTATCATGAGTATAGACCCCTTCGCATGTTTGTAAACAAACCGACCGTTGCCAGGATGCGCGCGCAGCCTGGACCCAGAAACAATGGCGCTGCCCATAGACTGGCATTATGAGCTGTCAGATTATGCCAAACAATTGTCGTTACAAGATCGAGAATGCTACATAAATAAGTTAACTCTAACAAGTGGACATCGCCTACCGGATCCGTATTTAATTAAAGAGTGGACGGACGATGTTAGTAAGTTCCCTGGTATACAATGGCCAGATATATACTCGTACCTTATTGACAAGACTTCAGTGTACACCCACGAAAAACTTCGTGCCTTCAAGTCTTTAGACGCATATGATTATGTTATGTGCGGGCATGTTCAACTTGATTAACAATGGGACATTCATATTCATTTTGTTTTAATCAAATTATGCCAGTGATGTGATGGCAATGTGGCTTTAGCTACAACAGCAAATACCAACACTAAACAGCAATTTGCAGGAGGTAATGGCATGAAAGGACTGATAGTGTAAAGAGTGCAGCTAAGAGAAATCAGAGCTGCGTAAAAAGCGAGAGGCAGAGAGCAGAAATGAAACTGAACGGGGCGGGAGCTAGGTTAGAGCAGTCAACGTACCGGTAAGTTGGCATTTAGAGTGAGGGCACACAATTTTACCTTTCCATCCCTGCTTTAAAATTGTGATTTTCGGCATACACAAATAATGATGGCACAAAATCTGGACTGCTTGAGTCAAGCGAGATCTCTCCTACAAACACAGTTGCATGCAAAGCTAAGTTAACATGCTAACAATATTCATTACATTGTGTAACTATGACCCAGCTAATCAGACAAACGTTACCAAAGTATTTTGCTACATCAATAAACGAAGACTAGAAAGAATAAAAAAGAAAGATTTAATAAATAGCCTGATCTTACCTGTGATGAAGTGGGCGCTGCAAACCTGCACATTTTTGATGGTGCTTTCATCCCAGTCTACACGTTTGATGGCTTGTAGTCATAGACGTCGGCGATTTTATTTATTTTTTTTTTTGGAATGGGTGAGATCCTGCTGGAATTCTGTACATTTTAACCCCATCACTGCAACGATTCTGACACCCGACAACACAACAACTAGGCATTTCTGAGTCTTTTTTGGGTCCAGGCTGCGTGCGCAATTTCCGCTTGCGTATGAATGACGTTTACTGCGAAGGGGTCTATACACATACATTTCTATCTTAACTAGCAGTATTCTCTCCAAGACTTTGGACAAGATACTGGCTAGTGCGATAGGTCTGTAATTGCTAATACTGTTAAGCTTACCAGCTTTATCCTTAAGTACAGGCACTATAGACTGGTACCAAAAATCAAAAAAGTGCTTATTTAAGGAGTTAAAGGCATTTTTGAGACAAAGTCGGCAAACAGTCTTATTTTGTCAATTTGGGTGTGCCGAATTCAAATCTGCAATATGCCGAGCTCTATCTGACCTCTGTTGACCTCTAGAGGTCATTGAACTTTGGGCCTGTAAATGTCTCAGCTGAACCCAGTTTCTCAGCTTTCTAAGGAATGAAATGTACTAAAATGATTAATGAAGTTAGCAAACGGCCTTGTTTGTTAAATGTTTGGGTGCTGAATTCATTTTTCATTTGTAAAACGACATATGACCTCTGATAACCTCAAGGTCATTAAACTTGGCCTATGGACCCTTTTCACGTGACGTCACGACAAACGCGGCCGCCATTTTGGACGTGTACTACCAGTAGTTTACCACAGCCAGCATTGAGGAACGGCAGCAAAGAAAGTTTTTACTTTCAGCAAGACTTCCATCATGCCACTATATTGTTGTGCACCTGGATGTAGTAACCATCAACAAACAAGGCAAGGTTTATCATTTTATCGGATCCCGATGGAGAAGATGGATAGCGGCCATTAACAGATTGGCAGCCCTCGGCACACCAACGCTTGTGTAGTGACCACTTTGTTGGAGGTAAGACGAATAAAATTAGCCAGAAAAGGCATTACATTGCTGTTAACATTCTGTGGCGGCGAGTGTGTAACCAAATAGGTTAAAATAACCCATTGTAACCTCTTTGTTCTTCTGTAGTAGCTATTGTTGACTAGCTAATGTCAACAAGTAGCTGGTATGTTACTGTAGCAATGTTTACGTTCAGTCATTTGGATGACTGTTAAAACCTTTCAGTCTCAAGTTTTTCCTTTACTGTATTTACTAGTTTACTGTAATTATGATCCGGCAGCTATTTACACCGGATCCAGTGTAAATAGCTGCCGGAGCCAACGTCCGAGGTTCCGGAGCGCGCTCCGGCTTGCTCTCCCTCAAATTAAGCAGCGCGCGCCGGCTTGCTCCCGGAGTGCTCCGACTGAGGTTCCCCTCAAATTAAGCACCGCGCGCCGGCTTGCTCCTGGAGTGCTCCGGCCGAGGTTCCGGAGCACACTCCGGCCGAGGTTGCCCTCAAATTAAGCAGCGCGCTCCGGCTTGCTCCGGAGCAAGCCGGAGCGCGCTCCGTAACCTCAGCCAGAGCACTCCTGGAGCAAGCCGAAGCGCGCTCTGGAACCTCGGCCGGAGCACTCCTGGAGCAAGCCGGAGCGCGCTCCGGAACCTCGGACGTTGGCGTGTATGTGTATGGCGATGGGTTTTTAACGACATAGGTATACAGATCATGTGGGCCGAAGTCAAGTAAAGACGAGGGCTTCGTGTACTTCCGTACGTCAGTGAACAATCCTGGTGGAAGCAGGTAAACGTCGTTCTCTAAGCCTGCTAACCTCATTTTTTGCAAATACCTCTCCCTCTGCTCGCCCTGTAAATGCCCTACGTCGCTGGATAGTGAAGGTGTTTTCTGCATCTCGCTCCTTTTTCTTTTATGTTTTTCATTTGTCGCCTTCCTCGCATTCAAACTGATTCGAGCCGAAGTCTACTACATGTCCAAAATGGCGGTCGCGTTTACGAAGGTCACGTGACTGAAAAGGGTCTATAGGCCTATGCATTTAACGGCATTTTTAAACTGACTTTACTCCCCCAAAAAGAATATGAACAGACAAAAAACGAATAGAAAGGAACAAATACAACATTAAATGCCAGTCCATGTACATGTGACTTACTTTTCACAATGAGAATGCCTCGGCGATCACCTTACATAACATTGCATTACATTTAGCGGTTATTGTTTATACAAAGCTACTGAAAAAAGGACAGATTCAGCAGCATACAAAATGTGGGGGCATACAGGGTATACAGGTTAATCAGGGTTAGTATATATGAGAGGTTTTTTCTTTGTTGTTTGTTTTTTGTAAAGGCTTTACCCCGTTTAAAACAAAACAAACAACAAAGAAAAAAACTCTCATATATCCTAACCCTGATTAACCTGTATACCCTGTATGCCCCCACATTTTGTACGCTGCTGAATCTGTCCTTTTTTCAGTAGCTTTGTATAAACAATAACCGCTAAATGTAATGCAATGTTATGTAAGGTGATCGCCTAGGCATTCTCATTGTGAAAAGTAAGTCACATGTACATGGACTGGCATTTAATGTTGTATTTGTTCCTTTCTATTCGTTTTTTGTCTGTTCATATTCTTTTTGGGGGAGTAAAGTCGGTTTAAAAATGCCGTTAAATGCATAGGCCTATAGGCCAAGTTTAATGACCTTGAGGTTATCAGAGGTCATATGTCGTTTTACAAATGAAAATGAATTCAGCACCCAAACATTTAACAAACAAGGCTGTTTGCTAACTTCATTAACCATTTTAGTACATTTCATTCCTTAGAAAGCTGAGAAACTGGGTTCAGCTGAGACGTTTACAGGCCCAAAGTTCAATGACCTCTAGAGGTCAACAGAGGTCAGATAGAGCTCGGCATATTGCAGATTTGAATTCGGCACACCCAAATTGACAAAATAAGACTGTTTGCCGACTTTGTCTCAAAAATGCCTTTGGGTGTCACAATTCTGGATTTTGGTACCAGTCTACTAGCATTACGGCCATAATAGATTTGGGTAGGACTCCATGAACTATACAGCCAGTAAAGCACATAGACAATAAGTGACAGCTTATAACTGGCAAATTTTAAATGCTCTGCAGTAATGCAGTCCATACCACAGGCCTTATTATTATCCACAATGTTAATGGCATCAGTGACATCAGCTGCCCTTACTACCATATCAGCAGAGATGCCATGTTCAAGACGAATATGAACAGAGTTACTTTTCACACAGTTAAAAAGGTTATAATAATGCTCACGCCAAAGATCAGCTATTTTTTTCTGGGCCATTGACACCTTCAATGTCTGAGGGCAGGGGAGTTTTACTGTTGTTCATGATTTTTATTTCTTTCCAGAATTCAGTAGGGTTACTACTCTGTAGCTTTCTAGCAAGTGAGTCTGCTCTCATTGTGTCCTCATTTTTCTTAATAAAACGGAGGGCGGGGCGGCACGGTGGTGTAGTGGTTAGCGCTGTCGCCTCACAGCAAGAAGGTCCTGGGTTCGAGCCCCGGGGCCGGCGAGGGCCTTTCTGTGCGGAGTTTGCATGTTCTCCCCGTGTCTGCGTGGGTTTCCTCCGGGTGCTCCGGTTTCCTCCACAGTCCAAAGACATGCAGGTTAGGTTAACTGGTGACTCTAAATTGACCGTAGGTGTGAATGTGTGTGTGAATGGTTGTCTGTGTCTATGTGTCAGCCCTGTGATGACCTGGCGACTTGTCCAGGGTGTACCCCGCCTTTCGCCCGTAGTCAGCTGGGATAGGCTCCAGCTTGCCTGCGACCCTGTAGAACAGGATAAAGCGGCTAGAGATAATGAGATGAGATGAGAAAACGGAGGGCATATTTAAATCTAGCATTGGTACGTTTTTTTCAACTCTAACAAATCTCCCTGTCTTGGTCTACCAGCCTCAACCCAATTTCTAAACGCCTTTCTTGCCACAGCATGCTGTTCAGCCACAAACTCATTCCACCCAGGTCTAATGTTTGGAACTTTACACTTACTATTAAACAAAGATACACGAAGTATTAAGACATTTAACAATATCATCATACATGACACACAGTTCATCAGTATGTTGTACATTCTTACAGTTGATATCTGTGCACATTAAAGCCTCTTTGGGCAAGACAATATTATTTAGACAACTATCTGTAAGGTTTAAATACCCAGCCATATCCTCATCACACAGTAGTAGTTATAGTGATCGGTGTTGTGGGACCGGGCCCTTAATATATTTAGCATGTCTACTGGAGTACAGTGCCAAAACTTTTGTTTGTGTATGCATGTGTAGTATGTGTTTATTCTCCCTGAACTGTTATCTGGAAAGTGTAGTATGTGAGAGATCAGGGTGTTGTATAGGTTTAAAGTGTGTGTGGTTGGTTGTAGGTGTATTTTGGCCGTTGGCTGATTGAAGGCTCTCCGTATGTGATCCTGCTGGATGTTGGTTTCACCGCCTGGTCTCTGGACCGCTGGAAGAGTGAATTATGGGAAAACTGTGCCATCGGGGTGCCCTGGTTCGACCGGGAGGCCAACGACGCCGTCCTGTTCGGCTTCCTCACCGCCTGGCTGCTCGGAGAGGTGTGTGTTTTTATGTGTGTTGCTGTTTATGATGTTATGAGTTCATCCATCATTCGTACATTTTGTGTGTGTTTTTAGTATGCAGCGCAGTGTGAAGATCCTCCACACATCTTGGCTCATTTTCACGAGTGGCTGGCTGGACTGGGGCTGGTTTTATGCCGACAGAGGCACTTGCCTGTAGCAACTATTTTCACCACACACGCCACGCTGCTCGGCCGATACCTGTGTGCCGGAAACGTGGACTTCTACAACAACCTAGCAGAGGTGTGTGTGTGTGGGGGGGGGGGTCAATTTTAAAAGGGAAGCACAATTTTAGAAATAATACAGTCCCTGTGTCCAAAATCGCTCCCTACTCACTATCTAGGGCACTATATAGTGAGGACGCCATTTTGTATTACTGTCCGAAACCTTAGTGAGGATTATTTACACCCTATATAGTGCACTAAAAGTATCCCACAATGCATCCCGAAAAATAGCATACAACCGATGGTCACTAACCAAAGCAATATATCCCATCATGCATTGCGGTTGCGCTGAAAGAAATCAAATTAAAAGCCTCCAATTTGATTTAATAAAAGGCAGCAGCAAAGAAGAAAGTATTCAGTCTCATCTCATCTCATTATCTCTAGCCGCTTTATCCTTCTACAGGGTCGCAGGCAAGCTGGAGCCTATCCCAGCTGACTATGGGCGAAAGGCGGGGTACACCCTGGACAAGTCGCCAGGTCATCACAGGGCTGACACATAGACACAGACAACCATTCACATTCACGCCTACGGTCAATTTAGAGCCACCAGTTAACCTAACCTGCATGTCTTTGGACTGTGGGAGAAACCGGAGCACCCGGAGGAAACCCACGCAGACACGGGGAGAACATGCAAACTCCGCACAGAAAGGCCCTCGCCGGCCCCGGGGCTCGAACCCAGGACCTTCTTGCTGTGAGGTGACAGCGCTAACCACTACACCACCGTGCCGCCCCGTATTCAGCCTTGATTTAAAAAAAAAAAAAGAACTGAAAGATGCAGGCACTTTGTATTGATTAATGTGGGAAATACGCACCGTATAATATGGATTTATCACAAAAATACATGCATGTGTTTTTATTATTTTGAAAACCCACCAGCCGACTGATCTGGCACGTTTTAATTGTGTGACAGTAATGACGTAAATAACGGCGTGACGGAGGAGTGTCCGAAAGTGTTTTTTCATTTTACCAGTGAGCTCACTATATAGTCCTCTATATAGTAATTCCCTATATAGGGAGTAGTGAACGAGTGAGCGATTTCGGACAGTGTGTGAATCTCTCTCTCTGTGTGTGTGTTTGTGTGTAGTTTAATGTTGATAAGGAGGCAGGCGATAGACAGATCTACCACCGCTACTGTTTAGAGCGGGCTGCAGCACGCTGTGCTCACGTCTTCACCACTGTGTCGAAGATCACAGCCATCGAGGCTGAACACTTGCTCAAACGGAAACCAGGTGATCCTCCTCATCCTCCAGCCCAATTCCTACAAACGTCTCAACGTTCAATGTGTTTCCTAATGAGCTTGTGGTAACTTGCAGTATGTTAAGAAGATACTCCAGAAATTTTTAATTACTCCTAATTTCTGTATATGGTGTCTGTTATGTGTTTGTGTGTTTGTGCGTGATGACTACAGACAAGAATTTCGTCACGTTTCCTTGTAATGAGAAAAGAACTGAAAGTCTAGGGGCATTTGTTGAGAAATGTGTGACGATGTAACGCAAATTTAGAGAACTGAACTCCACATAACCACAGACTAACCATTAATCTCTTCGTCTCTTGACTGCAAGAATTAAAAGATGTATTGGAAGATCGGTTTCGTCATCCGTCTTCAGTGTAGGTACATTCGGTATGTGCAATTGGTCTTAAGTGATTTAATCTCATTAAATCAGTCTCATTAAATCATTAAATTGAGTCAGTCTCATTGAATCATACCATTGAATCAGTCTCATTGAATCATTTTCATTGAATCAGTCTCATTGAATCATACCATTAATTTTGGCGTTTAATAATAAATTACCAAACAGCTAAATGTATTACTTAACGTATTACAAAGACAGCCAATAGCACTTATGTACACTTTCGAGTTCTTTGAAATTGTGTGACTTCAAAAATATCGGTACAACAAATAAACACACAGTTTCAATAATGATTGGATTTATTATAACAATGATAAAAACAGTGATATAATGGCAGCTGAAATGGTCATCATTGATATGTGTGGGTGTGTGCGTTGGAGTGTGTGTGAGTGTGTGAGAGTTGGGGAATGGGTCACCATGTGTTTTTGAGGAGAACAAAGGATTAGCTGATTGCTAATGAGACAAAAGAATTAGCCCTGTTGGCTAACCCACTCCCTCTAATGCCGCTTTTCCACTACCAACGCGGCTGAGTTAGGCTGAGCCGTGCGGTGCTGAGTTGGGCTGAGTCGAGCTGAGCGGGGCTGTTGGAGTTGCATTTCGACTACAACTGCGCTGAACCGTGCTGGCTGGAAGTGGGTGGACACATTGGGTGGAGTTAGCGAAAGTGTGTGGACGTCACATGATGTCGTTAGGCGGCGCAAACAGTGACATCAGTGACCTTTTAAGCGGTAGTCTCATGACCCGGATAGTAAACAATAAACATGGAGTCGTTAGTGTTGCTGGTATTGGTGCTGTGGCTTGTTGTCACCGACAACACCAACAGATACTGGCAAGAGCGTATAGATGAGGCGAGGCGCATAACGCTTCAGAAATTCTCGTAATTCGTAATTCTTCTTCTTCCGGGTTTACGGTGTTTACAGATCCCAGCGTGCTCGCGGGGCGTGTGTGGGCATGTGAGGACACTTCTCCTCACCAATCAGTGCACAGGGGAGTGTCTCCTCACGCCCCTAGCCCCACTCGGCTCGGTTTGGCTTGCTTCAGCCCCACTCCAAAACCGTGCGAGTTTTGGGGGCTGAGCAGGGCTGAAGCGAGCGGAGTCGTGCTGTTCTGAGGTAGTCGAAACGCGAGCCGTGTCGGGCTGAAGTGAGCTGAAGCGAGCTGAAGTGAGCTGAAAAAGGGTAGTGGAAAAGGGCCATAACATTACCAAATTCACTGAAATCTTGATGAGGTCAAAATATGTGTAATAAGGAAATTAAGGATGTTAGTAAGGAATAGAGAAGCATGCAACAGCCTATCTATTAACAATTGAGAGAACATAGAACAATGTAGAACACAAAATTAAGTATGCACAATTTAAACAGTTCCTGAGTTTAAATTCACACTACTTCATAAAGCTAATTCCTAAGACTAGTCTTTGCCCCCAAAAAATGCCAGTCTTACTTAGTCTTATGCAAGATTATAGAGATGTTCCGAGACTTGTGGACTCCACAGGAGCACGTGAGTCAATTCCGTGGAAACGCAGAGAATTTCTTGGTCCGACGGTTTGTCGTTCGTGAAGAAAAGTCTCTGATCAAACAATGTGCACAGCGCTTTAGTCAGAAGGAATCCGGTCGCTTCTAACTTTAAATTAACTGCTTTGGGCGGCAGTCGTAATGTTACTTTATAATAAACAAATGAAAGGAAACCGGTTGTAACTCAGTCTGAGTTAGATCGCGCGATTCTGGAGTTCTACCGTGGCCAGAGGTAAATGAAAGGAAACACACTAAATTCTTACTTTCAAAGCAGAAGTTGTGATTTCGGACAGTCCAGTGAGAGAGTGCCTCTTTTTATGTCTGTTACCGCGTGGTCCCAGCCCCAAAGAGACAGACGGAAGTGTGCTTGAGTCACTTATAGCTTCCGGGAGGAAGTGACGTAGGTGATCCCGCCCAGGCGTGACGTAGGTCAACGCGGAAGTTGGCTGATGGGAAATGTAGTTTCTTAAAGGGACTGTGTGTTGTACCTACATCAGTAAGGGCTTTAAAGTGCATATTACGGGTAAATTCAGGAGCAGGATCAATGTAATTCTCCTATTTTATATTAAACTTTGGTCAACTATCTGTAACATTCTGCATTCTCTGCAATTTTTTTACCTTGCACAATACCAGAAAAATTAAGTTGAAATCAAGCCGTTTGAGGCGAATTGGTCCGCCTCTGAAAAAACTTGCCATTTGGATTTCCTGGAAAACACTGATTTTCGTGACGTCGCGTGCGGGACGCCTCCTTCTGAATCCTACGTCAGCGCTGGTTTGTTTATGAGAAAACGACCTGGTGGTTTTCTGCAAATTTCTTCAACGTTATCGCGTAATTATTAAAATGGTTAACAGATGTATCGTAGGAGGGTGTAGCAACACCAATCTTGATGGGATTAGTACTCATCGTTTCCCAAAAGACCGGACAATGAGAGAGAAATGGGAGCGCTTGGTCTACACAGGCTGTGCACTGAAACCATGCAAAGCTCTCTCAGCCTGCTGGTGCTTCCGCAGGTAACGTCACAAATCTGGCTCCAGACTCCCTTGGGATTTTTCCAGACGTGTTTTGTTTTTTTTTGTTTTTTTTTCTGCTGTAGACAGCAAAATTACCCTTCTGGATGAGTGTGTAAAGGGACATACTTTCATATAAAAAAAAAAAAAAACGAAATTGGTCCAGAATATGCACTTAAACCTGGTCAGGGTTGTGGTGAATCTGGAGTCGATCTTGGGAGCGCTGGAAGTAAGGGAGGATGGGGCACTAATCTCTTGTAGCGCAGTGTAGGTTGTATTCAGTCACGTGACCTTTTGCCTGCGAGTTTACTTCCGGTGAATGAAGTGGTGGTCAGGCAAAAGCAGTTTGGCTGCCATTATGTAAAGAGCTAGTGAAACCATCTCTGACTATTTTCGTAGTTTAGAGGCCAATGCACGGTCAAGATGCCTTCAGAAAGTTGTTCTTTGCGATGGGATAGATCCTTAGACGCTAACAAAGAAGGATTTTTCCTACGAGTTGGAAAATTATCCATCCGTTAAGTTCCCCAACATCTCAAACTACCTGGTGCTGCAGACATCGTTCTACACGGGGACACAGACGCAAACCTGGAAGAGCATGGAGGCGTACAACTTTTTATTATATAAATCGGGGATCCCAGACGTCCTCTATTTAGCGGAATTCCGCTATTTTTCTAGCCAAAGTGTTGTTTTTTTTAAATCTCTTGTATATCCGTTAAAAATATGTTTAAGTAAAATGACCAGCAGAATACGTTCTGATTTGGTTTGCTTGTTTAGCGATGTTTTCGTCGGCTTCGTTTGTTCTCGTTGACATTCGGGAACACTCGGAAGTTAAATTGATGTAAATACCGCGAGACTGTACGCGATAGAACGAGAAAACAATATGGCTGTGCCCATTTGTTAGAAAACGTGTTTTAACTCCGTTCGTGCTTTTTGTTTCTAATGCGTTGAACTTAATTCAGAGCACTGCAGGAACATCAGAAAAAGCAGAAGGAAAGATCAGAGAAACAAAAGCAGAGAAAACTGGAGGAAAGATCACAGAATGCACCCCAGAAAAGAGCATTAAATTCCTCTGCAGTGAAACCTTTCAAAAAGAGAAAGGTTTAAATCAGATATCTCCAATATTTTGCTGTACATATGTATATATCTAATATTACTGAATCATTGATCTCATTATCTCTAGCCGCTTTATCCTGTTCTACAGGGTCGCAGGCGAGCTGGAGCCTATCCCAGCTGACTACGGGCGAAAGGCGGGGTACACCCTGGACAAGTCGCCAGGTCATCACAGGGCTGACACATAGACACAGACAACCATTCACACTCACATTCACACCTACGGTCAATTTAGAGTCACCAGTTAACCTAACCTGCATGTCTTTGGACTGTGGGGGAAACCGGAGCACCCGGAGGAAACCCACGCGGACACTGGGAGAACATGCAAACTCCACACAGAAAGACCCTCGCCGGCCACAGGGCTCGAACCCGGACCTTCTTGCTGTGAGGCGACAGCGCTAACCACTACACCACCGTGCCACCTGTGACAATAACTCGAAACAAAAAAAATAAACAAATGAGATGAACTATGGATACTATTGCTATATTATAACAAAATCAGTGGAATATTTAGGCAAGTATATTCTTCAAAGCTACATTTTCTATAAATAACAATTTTTTTTTGCCACTTCTGTCATTGATTACAAAATATGGCATCAAATAGATACACATTATTGTTAAATTCTGTTGCTTTTCTATGTTAAATCTATGTAAAAAATGTGTTCTATAGCATCTTTAAATGTTAAAATCTCAACAGCTTCAGGGGCTTTGCCCCCTGTACCCCCAGCAGGGGCACTGCCCCTGCACCCTGCAAAGGGCTTGCAGCCCCCTTGACCCATGCTGATAGTTTCTTACATTCGTCTATTTTTTTCAATTACTGCTGGGATCCCTGATAAATAAAGATCTGAGGATCAGGACACTGCAAGATAAATCCTGTATTGTTTACGTCTGGGCTTTTTGGATAGATCTTCATGATGATTGCTACGACACTGCAAGTTTTCGTATCAGGTGAAAACAAACCACAGCTGCTCGATTCTCAAGCCTCCCTGCTCTTCTTCTCTTCTGGGTAAATCATTCCCAAAGATCCACAGAAACCTAGTCTGGTTAACACCAGACCATATCACAAGTGAAATATGGTCTGGAATCCGCCTATTGAATTTCTCGTAGGGGAGGTGTGGTTTACGATTGTCAACGGCCGTTTATTGGACGTTGCGAATGTCTGTCATTTGGCGTATACGTAGCCCATGACCAGTCATGGCAGTTGTACCCGGTGACGTAATTAGAGCGACGAAGAAAGACTGTAACGCCAAACGCTGTTCTTTTTTTAAAACAAACTTTCGCTCTAAACTATTCAGAACAGTGTCTAAAGCTTGATCGAAAGTTTGGTTCATATCGCTCGCCGCCTTGTTAAATGTGATCCGTAAACAGTCCCAAATAAACTACAAGCTTCCGTTTGTCGAGTAGTATGCGTCACCGTCTTTCCACCCCTCCCCACTCTCTGATTGGCTCCCTAACTCAGGCGAGCCTTTAGACCATAGTTTCCATGCTGTCTTTTCAGATTGGAACGATTGTGCAAAGCAGCATGGGATTTCCCAGGCTAACAGAAGCCCCTTTAAAGACCTGGGTATCGGTGAAACAGGACGGAGACGTGATCACGGCTCCCTGTAACTGCATGGCCAGGGAAGCGGGTTCGTCCTGTTCACTCGTGAGCTCTGCTTTTGTGTTTATGTGGATCGTCTCGATCATCTCATCTCTCTAGTTCAGCGTAGGAGCCCAATCTACATCATCGTCCTTGTAAAGATTGCTCGGACATCCTGATAAATAATTGCAATTAAATATTATACTTATCGGCCTATTCGGTTTATAGCCATGTTGAATTTAGTTCGTTTTGTCCACGGCAGGCGTCGCTTATCCGCACGATCTTCACGAGACTTGTGCGAGACTTCGAAGCGTGAAGTGTCAGCCAGGTGTCAGCGCCGCCATTTTGAAAACTGCGAAATATTCCACAAAAAATGAGTTTAAATGACGATTACTGCCTACTTTTTTTCAAACTTTCCTGATCGCTGTCAAAACAAACAAAACTTCCGGCTTGATTACGTCAGCGTTCGAAAGAGGTCGCGCGCGTCTTTTGACAACGTTGGCAGATGTCGGTCGCTTTGATTTCCGCTGTACGTTTTACTTCCGTCCTACGATGTCTCGCACAGGTCTCTGCGAATCTCGTTTACAGCCATTGCTTTGACATATGGACTGATATATTACATAGCGTATTTCAAACACTCATAACTTGCTATAGTAGTGACAAAATAGCGATCAAAAATGCATTCCTGTATTTAATGAGAGAAATAGAATTTTGATCATAAAAAAATTTGCCTTCAGTTCTGCTTTAAATCTATATGTTGATTGATGAAACGCAAATACAAGTGTATATACAGGATGGTGCGTTAAAATGTTAAGTCGTGCTGCTTTTCTGTTTACTGATGATGGTGTGAGCAGCTGTGTTGATACGATGTCCTGTGTGGGCTGAGGAAACCTTCCTGACTTTCAGAGTAAGAATTCCGATTTAAAGGGCATTTTCTTTGAAATGTTGTGTTCCAAGCGTCACTCAAGGCCTTGGCGTTTACTCCAGCTAGTTATGGATGATCTTTAGTCATTTATACAGGGCCCAGGCATAAGAAGCTGGTTAATTATTATTTATTTTTTAAATTAAACCGACTCTGTCTTGTTTCTCTCTCTTAGATATCGTGACTCCTAACGGTCTGAATGTGAAAAAGTTCTCGGCCATGCACGAGTTTCAGAACCTCCACGCACAGAGCAAAGCTCGCATTCAGGAGTTCATCAGAGGCCATTTCTATGGGTTAGAGCACGGACGCAAATACACACATGCTCAAGGTGCATTTCCAATACTGACATTGTGTCGTTTCCATGCAGGCATTTAGATTTTAACCTGGATAAAACCGTGTTTCTCTTCATTGCTGGACGCTACGAGTTCTCAAATAAAGGAGCTGACGTTTTCCTTGAAGCGCTGGCCAGACTCAACTACTTACTGAGGGTTTGTGGATGAAATCTCGATTCTGTAATTCGTTAAATTAAATGGAATGAAATAAGAAATGAAACGTGCAGCACTTTTTAAAAGCTATTCTGCTCGTGTGTGTGTGTGTGTGTGTGTGTGTGTCCCCTCAGGTGAACCACAGTCAGGTTACGGTTATAGCGTTCTTCATCATGCCTGCTCGCACCAACAACTTTAACGTGGAGACGCTGAAGGGTCAAGCCGTACGGAAACAGCTCTGGTAACCATGATGCACTGTGAGGACTGCTAATCTGCTAACAGGCCTTGCACACCGTACCCACCTGATTAGCCTGCGTGCTAATGGCTAAAATGATAATCAGGATTATTTCGCACGTTTTTTTTTCACATACCTCCGCCAAGTCACACATCCAGATTTGCATCAAAATCTAATCAATTGTTCCTTGGCCCATGGCTCACCTTTCCTCAGAATTTCATCAAAATCCGTTCACCGTTTTTTCAGTTACGTTGGGAACAGACAAACCGTGATATGAACCCACAACCTCTTCCAACAAAGGTGATGGAGAGAACGAGTACGAAATGGAAGACGTAATATTAGTCATATCCGACTCGGTGTACTTGCTTTAAATCAGCAAGTAAATCTACCTAGCAAGTCAGTGCGTATGTTAACTAAATAAAAGGATGTGTATAAAGGAGTGAGAACCAAAGTTAGAAGTAGTGTTGGTTCGACAGATTGAACCCTAGTCAAAACTGGATTGCATCAAGGTTCTTCTTTAAAGCATATACGCAGAGCCATGGCCTCACTTTTTATTTATAAATGCCTTGAGACCTCAACAATGGCACAGGAATAGTTTTAAGCGTTAATAAATCTAATATAGTAATTTTTACGATTAAAGTAATTCATATAGGTAGCGGTCTGAGTGAATGACCTTGACGTCTGTGATGTCACAGCAGGACGTCTATCGGTCTCATTGCCATTTCCGCTATACTAAAACACAGAGCTGAATGCAACTTTGAGCTTCCATTTTGAGCTAATTTATCGCCATGCCGTGTAGATGTGTTGCTGGCCGGTGCAGCAACACAACAGAAGGTGGATTTACGTTGCATTCATGGCCCAAGAATGTTCAAACTGCAAAGATTTGGACGCGTTTTGCGAGAACTTCACGGGCACATTGGGCACCTACGAAGTGGTCTCTCCTCTGCTCTGCACATTTTACTGAAGACTCGTACGAGACCTCTGATCTGTTGAGGAGCGTTGGCTATAAGCCCGTACTGAAAGAGGGTGCAGTACCAACAATTAAAGGAAAAGAAAGTCAGTTCAATTGCACCTGTTCTCCCAGACCGTGAGCCGAGGGTTGTTGCTAAAACCGGTGACGTCCTGTCCCGGGTTTTAGTAATTGCCTGAGCCGAGCAGTAATGGCGGAGTACTCGGTATGGAGAAAATGGAGACTGAGTGGACCAGCTGTCTGATTTCTCCGCTGGATATGCTCGCCTCAGCAGCAATATTTCACCCTTACGTGGAAGAAGTGAATGAACGGAGAACTGAACAAACAACTGGAAGTCAGATTGTTTCAAAACAATCGGCCACAAGGTCGGCCTTCAAGAAGCGAGAACACAGACGGGTAAGCACCGACTCTCATTTGGATACAAAACAACAAAAATGGCACTCGTTGTTTACCTGCATTTAGATTAATACATGTACAGTGGTGCTTGAAAGTTTGTGAACCCTTTAGAATTTTCTATATTTCTGCATAAATATGACCTAAAACATCATCAGATTTTCACACAAGTCCTAAAAGTAGATAAAGAGAACCCAGTTAAACAAATGAGACAAAAATATTATACTTGGTCATTTATTTATTGAGGAAAATGATCCAATATTACATATCTGTGAGTGGCAAAAGTATGTGAACCTTTGCTTTCAGTATCTGGTGTGAACCCCTTGTGCAGCAATAACTGCAACTAAACGTTTCTGGTAACTGTTGATCAGTCCTGCACACCGGCTTGGAGGAATTTTAGCCCGTTCCTCCGTACAGAACAGCTTCAACTCTGGGATGTTGGTGGGTTTCCTCACATGAACTGCTCGCTTCAGGTCCTTCCACAACATTTCTACTGGATTAAGGTCAGGACTTTGACTTGGCCATTCCAGAACATTAACTTTATTCTTCTTAACCATTCTTTGGTAGAACGACTTGTGTGCTTAGGGTGGTTGTCTTGCTGCATGACCCACCTTCTCTTGAGATTCAGTTCATGGACAGATGTCCTGACATTTTCCTTTAGAATTCGCTGGTATAATTCAGAATTCATTGTTCCATCAATGATGGTAATCCGTCCTGGCCCAGATGCAGCAAAACAGGCCCAAACCATGATACTACCACCACCATGTTTCACAGATGGGATAAGGTTCTTATGCTGGAATGCAGTGTTTTCCTTTCTCCAAACATAACGCTTCTCGTTTAAACCAAAAAGTCCTATTTTGGTCTCATCTGTCGACAGAACATTTTTCCAATAGCCTTCTGGCTTATCCATGTGATCTTTTGCAAACTGCAAACAAGCAGCAATGTTCTTTTTGGAGAGCAGTGGCTTTCTCCTTGCAACCCTGTCATGCACACCATTGTTGTTCAGTGTTCTCCTGATGGTGGACTCATGAACATTAACATTAGCCAATGTGAGAGAGGCCTTCAGTTGCTTAGAAGTTACCCTGGGATCCTTTGGGACCTTGCCGACTATTACACACTTTGCTCTTGGAGTGATCTTTGTTGGTCAACCACTCCTGGGGAGGGTAACAATGGTCTTGAATTTCCTCCATTTGTACACAATCTGTCTGACTGTGGATTGGTGGAGTCCAAATTCTTTAGAGATGGTTTTGTATCCTTTTCCAGCCTGATGAGCATCAACAACACTTTTTCTGAGGTCCTCAGAAATCTCCTTTGTTTGTGCCATGTTACACTTCCACAAACATGTGTTGTGAAGATCAGACTTTGATAGATCCCTGTTCTTTAAATAAAACAGGGTGCCCACTCACACCTGATTGTCATCCCATTGATTGAAAACACCTGACTCTAATTTCACCTTCAAATTAACTGCGAATCCTAGAGGTTCACATACTTTTGCCACTCACAGATATGTAATATTGGAACATTTTCCTGAATAAATAAATGACCAAGTATAATATTTTTGTCTCATTTGTTTAACTGGGTTCTCTTTATCTACTTTTAGGACTTGTGTGAAAATCTGATGATGTTTTAGGTCATATTTATTCAGAAATATAGAAAACTCTAAAGGGTTCACAAACTTTTAAGCACCACTGTAACTTGTATTGTGTGTTTAAGTTAGCGGTATAAGATTATTTAATTGGCTTCAGAATGTGATTGTCTCTGATTATTTAATTAGCCTTTTACGCTTTATCAGTGAAAATGCATGCATGTACATGTCTGTTGCATAAGTTATAACACCCATCCTGTTTTAATGAGAGTCAACCCACAATGAAGTCAGATCAGTCTTAGTTGAGCAAGTCGGTGACGGGATTTCTTACTTTCAGCATAAATGTTTATTTATATGACTTTGGTCTATAGCTGTAAAAGGCCTCGGCCTTAAAACCGGTTACCGCAGTGACATCACGCGCTCAGGGCTGGCTGGCTCAGCGGGGCAACTCGAATGCCAACGTTACAGTCAATTTTAACTCTCAAAAATATATATTTTTATTCCCATTTATGCAGCATACAAGAGTCAAGGATGGAGATACTATCCACTCAGAAATGTATTTAAAAATAAAGGCTCTGTGTATCTCCTTTAAGAAAGGCCTGTCTGGACAGGAATGTGAGCAGTAGTGCAGTATGGAAGAGACTCGTCAAATCCGTCGACCGAGCATAGAAGTGGGAGAAGATGTCCGTCCGTCCGTCCGTCCATTATCTCTAGCCGCTTTATCCTGTTCTACAGGGTCGCAGGCAAGCTGGAGCCTATCCCAGCTGACTACGGGCGAAAGGCGGGGTACACCCTGGACAAGTCGCCAGGTCATCACAGGGCTGACACATAGACAACCATTCACACTCACATTCACACCTACGGTCAATTTAGAGTCACCAGTTAACCTAACCTGCATGTCTTTGGACTGTGGGGGAAACCGGAGCACCCGGAGGAAACCCACGCTGATATGGGGAGAACATGCAAACTCCCCACAGAAAGGCCCTCGCCAGCTGCTAGGCTCGAACCCGGACCTTCTTGCTGTGAGGCGACAGCGCTAACCACTACACCACTGTACCACCCAGGAGATGATGTCAGTAAAAATAAATGAATTTTAAAAAATAAGCAACCAAGCACATTTTATAAAAAAAAAAAACCATAACAATTGGATAAATAAATCTACCAGTCAGAGAATCCATACAAACTGGGAGTCAGTAAGATCTACAATGTTATCAGACTTTGTCAATATCACGTTTTGATTAATTGAGGAAGCTAAAAGTCATATGATTGACTGACTAAATTCACCCACAGCCGTTTAATCAAATCCTATCGGCTCGTCAGTCAACATGACTCCTGAAAACTACACCTGCGGTAGTTGCCATGGTGACTGCTGGCATCTGTACTGATGTTTTGTTTTTTGATCAGGGATACAGCCCAGACTGTGAAAGAACGCTTCGGGAAGAAACTCTACGAATCGCTGCTCGTGTGAGTGTCCTTCCTCAAAGCTACTTTTCTTTAATGTTTGTTTAATGAAAACTTGAAGGTAAAATTCTCTCTCCCTGTTAGCGGGCAGTTGCCAGAGGTGTCGAAGATGTTAGACAAGGAGGATTTCACCATGATGAAGAGAGCCATCTTTGCCACCCAGCGCCAGTGTCTTCCTCCCATCTGCACCCACAACATGCTGGAGGACAGCACGGACCCCATCCTCACCGCCATCCGCCGCATCGGCCTCTTCAACAGCTCTCAGGATCGCGTCAAGGTACGAACACGCGTTTATACACACGCAGTCAGGACAAAGGTAGCCGTACTGAGCACACACTCCTCTGTCTCAGGTCATCTTCCACCCAGAGTTTCTGTCCTCCACCTCCCCGCTGCTGCCGATGGACTATGAGGAGTTTGTTCGAGGCTGCCATCTTGGAGTCTTTCCTTCCTACTACGAACCCTGGGGATACACACCAGGTTGGCTATAAAAAAAAAAAATCAGACGTCCACGAACATATTTTATTAGTTCAAGACAGTGCACATTTTTGTCTGAGGGAAATTCACTTTTCTTGCGATTTCACTCGTATAAAAGCCTGAAGAAATTGTATTGCATTTTACTAGAAAGCATCTTTTATGAGCTGTGTGGCTTAACAAATGTACTTGAGGTTTTTTTTTTATTTTTAATTTTATTTAAAGATCGCCACTCCTGTTCTCCAGAGTCCACATCACCGAGTTTGTTCAGTTTATTTCGTTGCATAGTTTGAGGCTGGGGGCGGCATGGTGGTGTAGTGGTTAGCACTGTCTCCTCACAGCAAGAAGGTCCGGGTTCGAGCCCTGTGGCCGGCGAGGGCCTTTCTGTGTGGAGTTTGCATGTTCTCCCCGTGTCCGCGTGGGTTTCCTCTGGGTGCTCCGGTTTCCCCCACAGTCCAAAGACATGCAGGTTAGGTTAACTGGTGACTCTAAATTGAGCGTAGGTGTGAATGTGAGTGTGAATGGTTGTCTGTGTCTATGTGTCAGCCCTGTGATGACCTGGCGACTTGTCCAGGGTGTACCCCGCCTTTCGCCCGTAGTCAGCTGGGATAGGCTCCAGCTTGCCTGCGACCCTGTAGAACAGGATAAAGCAGCTAGAGATAATGAGATGAGATGAGTTTGAGGCTGGAAGTTAAGGACCGAACTAGAGGAAAATACTGTATTGTTGTTTTGTTCACACTGAATTGTGCGAAACCCTCAAAACTATAAAGTTAACGCTGCTTTATTTTTCATCTCATCTCATTATCTCTAGCCGCTTTATCCTGTTCTACAGGGTCGCAGGCAAGCTGGAGCCTATCCCAGCTGACTACGGGCGAAAGGCGGGGTACACCCTGGACAAGTCGCCAGGTCATCACAGGGCTGACACATAGACACAGACAACCATTCACACTCACATTCACACCTACGCTCAATTTAGAGTCACCAGTTAACCTAACCTGCATGTCTTTGGACTGTGGGGGAAACCGGAGCACCCGGAGGAAACCCACGCGGACACGGGGAGAACATGCAAACTCCACACAGAAAGGCCCTCGCCGGCCCCGGGGCTCGAACCCGGACCTTCTTGCTGTGAGGCGACAGCGCTAACCAGTACACCACCGTGCCACCCTTGCTTTATTTTTATTATTATTTTTTTTTCTTAAATGCAGTGCGGGAATAAAATGGTCACAAAAATCATTTTTGCGTGTTTTCCTGACCTGGCCAAATTATTTTTGTGACCATTTTATTTCCACACTGCATTTAAGGAAAGAAATAAAATAAAGCAGTGTTAACCCCTTCAATGCCCTTGGACGAGTCACGTACGTCATGAAATCTTTTACCGCTGTGCCTGATGACGGAAGAATGTTTGTAGGCATTGACTGTAATTCATACGTGCCACTGTGAAGTAAAAGTAATGTGCCATGTCAGGTACATAAAAGGAGGTGTTTATGACGAGTCGCGTATGTCATAAGGCACAGTGGTAAAACATTTCACGACGTACGTGACTCGTCCAAGGGCATTTAAGGGGTTGACTTTATAATTTTGAGGGTCTTATGCAATTCAGTGTGAACAAAAGAATATAGTATTTGCATAAAGCAGGCGGATTTGTCCACACTACAAAAACTTGAAAAAATCCCTTTTATGGTACATTTAGAGCAGATTAAAGAAAAAAAACTTTTGTGATTCGTCGTCAGTTGTCCATCGCTAGCTTCATTAGGGTGTGCGGAAACGCAGATGGGCCGCAAGGCCTGCGACAGAGCCATCTGCAGCAGCGGCACAACCGACCCGGCCGAGCCGCAACGGACCGTCTGGTCTTGTGAGCTCTCGTGTATAATATTCTCCTGTCCTAGCAAAGCACCTTGCACAGTAAGGTAAGACAAACGATGTCATGCCCCCATGTTCTCTCGCTGGACCTCCAGACCTGATGCCAAGTGGTGCACAAAAGTGCCACAGACCTGACTGGTATGGAAGTTGCCCCACAGTGACAACTGACTTGCTGAGTGATGCCATTTGAGTGGCTGTTCCGCATGCCATCAGGTGGTGCGCCATTGACCCTGTTGGGTTCATCTGCCACTTTGCACCGGAAAGCACCCTGCTGCCAGAGCCTTGTTGGTGATATACTGTTTAACCCGTAGCTGGAACCCAGGCAGGTGCTACCACTCCGGGTCAGAACAGACCTGGGAGCAATGGTGATTAAGGGGTAACTTCACTTTCCCCAATACTCAAGTCCTCTCGGACCTGAGACTCACCACTGGTTGTAATTTAGTCATACCCAGGACTATTCATTTTGAGTTAACTATGGACAATAATTTGATTAATCGCAATTAAATATTTTAATCGTTTGACAGCCCTTATTTTATTCAATAACTCCATGGTCAACCAGATTATTATTATTATTATTATTATTATTATTATTATTATTATTAAATGAAAAGTTGCATTTAGGGGTTTTGGAGCTCCATGTGAAGTTTGGTACAGATCCACTTCATCAATGAGTGACGTCTCCGTGACGTCTCAATTTCGATACTACGGAATTGGACACTTCCCTTCCAGTAAGCTTTAGTTCCCGTATCACGTGCTGTACGTCGGCCCTGGTTCTCATAAAAGCATCATTCAAGTTGCATCAGAAAGTGGAGACTCTTCCAGTTCAGACACAATTTAAAGCTCGTCTCTGTCGTAATCGGCTCAAAAGTTATTCAGTGTTTTTGTAGATGTAGTGTCTGTGTCGTATCAATGCAGTGCTTGGTTTCTAAGGGTTAAAGGGGAACTGAAGTCATTTATAAACTTGCTTTATTTCTTAATTAACGTGTTCTTCAATTACGTTCTCGGTTTTAGTAACCTTATATCGTGACTCGTATTGCAATTAAATATTATACTTATCAGCCTATTCGGTTTTTAGCCATGTTGAATTTAGTTCGTTTGGTCCACGGCAGGCGTCGCTTATCCGCGCGATCTTCACGAGACTTGTGCGAGACTTCGAAGCGTGAAGTGTCAGCCAGGTGTCAGTGCCGCCATTTTGAAAACTGTTTTCCAAACGAAGTATTGCACAAAAACGAGTTTAAATGACGATTACTGCCTACTTTTTTCAAACTTTCCTGACTGCTATCAAAACAAACACAACTTCCGGCTTGATTCCGTCAGCATTCGAAAGAGGGCGCGTGCGTCTTTTGACAACATTGGCAGATGTCGGTCGCTTTGATTTCCGCTGTACGTTTTACTTCCGTCCTACGATGTCTCGTACAGGTCTCGGCGAATCTCGTTTACGGCCATTGCTTTGACATATGGACTGATGTATTACAGAGCGTATTTCAAACACTCATAACTTGCTATAGCAGTGACAAAATAGCGATCAAAAATGCATTCCGATATTTAATAAAATGAGAAAAATAGAATTTTGATGATAAATTTGCCTTCAGTTCTCCTTTAAGTGACTGTGTGAGTCCGATATCTCTCTCTCTCTCTGTCTGTCTCTCTCAGCGGAATGCACCGTGATGGGTATTCCCTCCATCTCCACTAATCTCTCTGGGTTTGGCTGTTTTATGGAGGAGCACATAGCTGACCCAACGTCTTACGGTAAGATGCAGAGCAAATACAAATGACCACAGGCTGGAGGTGTTGATATTTAGTATGTGATGGTGTGACTTGTTCTGTGGTAGGTGGTTAATTCTGAAATAGTTTGAAATAATAGTCCTGTCTGTCTGTCTGTCTGTCTGTCTGTCACAGGGATTTATATTCTGGACCGGCAGTTTCGCAGCGTGGACGACTCGTGTAACCAGCTGACCTCCTTCCTGTTCCAGTTCTGCCAGCAGAGCCGCAGGCAGCGCATCATCCAGAGGAACCGCACAGAACGCCTCAGTGACCTGCTGGACTGGAGATATCTAGGCCGGGTCAGTCACACAGACAGATATGACAGACATCAGACACACACACACTTTACAGCCAAATTATCCAAACTTGTACACACTAAAACTGATTTATTTATTGAATTATAGTTCACAACCCATTTCAGTGAATGCATATGAACACACTTGCTGTGTTTTTCTGTCTCTCAGTATTATGTGGCTGCTCGCCATATGGCTCTAGCCAAAGCCTTTCCTGAAAGCTTTGTGTACGAGCCCCATGATCCAACCTCGGTAAGCATCCAGAGTTCTTTTAAAAAGTTTTGTAAATGACTTTTGGTCACCTTTTTAAAGCCTAGGTCACAACCGGACGTACGATTTTTTTTTTTTTTTGGCCGTGCGATTTTTGGCGTTTCCCAAATCGCTGCGTTTTTTTGTTCGTGGAGAAAGACGCACATTGGCCGTAAGTTTGTCTTGCAACCTGAAAAAAACGTAAGCACCCGTAGAGTTTGTTTGACATGACAAAGAACCTCTGCGGCCAGTCTACGGCTCGAAAATCAGCACGTCACACGCGCGCCCTCCGTGCGTTTCTTGCGTTTTTTGCACGTAATAATAATAAGTTAGATTTATATAGCGCCTTTCAAGAAACCCAAGGACACTTTACAATATAGACAAGGAAAAAATAAATAAGAAAAAAAAAATTAAATAAAATAAAAAGTCCACCAAGTAGGGGTCAGGATGTAATTCCCGTGGTGTAGCAGCCACAGTCCCACCAAAAGGCGCATAAAAATGAGTCCCACATCTCCAGCACCGCCGCCGCGACACCGTCAGCAACATCGCTCGAGCACCATGCCATGGATCGACAAAGCGAGCAGAGAAGCTCTGCCACGAAGAGCGCTGGTGTGTCCCAAACCGCCTGCACAGCCGCTGCGACACCACCGAGCAACATCACTCGGAACATCACACCAAGCGTTAAAGCGCAGAGCGCTGGACAACCATGATGTAAAATGAGCAGCGAGCTCACTGCAGTCCACAGCTGGGAGCGCAGGCATCACCCACGGCGAACCAAGGCCTGGAGGGAACTGACGCCCAAAACTGGGTCCGGAGTTACACCACCACCGGCGGACAAAACACTCAAACAAACATCAAACTACACAAACACGCACAATAAATAAATAAATAAATAAATGAATGAAAGAAAATAGAAAAATAAAAAATAAATACAAATAAAATAAAAAAAGCTCTGGTGAGAAGCGGCAGCCAGAATGCGCACGACGTACTCTCAACCGGAAACGGAAGTAGTTCAACACGTACGGCCGGTTGTGACCTAGGCTTAAGGGCACGTGTCCACCTGATGCGCTTTTTTGCCCTGCTTACAAAAAGCATCTAGCACATTGACATTCCTTCGTTGTGAATGTCAAGTCTCTAAGTGTTTTAGAAGGGTTAGCTAAAATGCTTGGGGGGGGGGGAATCACGCCCTTGCATTGGCAGCAGGTCTTGATATAATAACTGCTAAATCTTTGAAAAGAAGAGTCTGGGTGCATGAGAGAAACCGTGCAAGAAAGCAGCTGGGAGAGTTGATGTCCTAAGTCCCGCCCCCTTCTTGATTTTGATTGGTCGGGGAGAGAGACGTGACGCTGATGAGCTTGGTCGTGTTTCAAAAGTTGAAATATTTTCCACTGAAAGTGGCCTGAGTGCAGCGAGGGGGGGGAAGCTGTACCCTGAGGGTGTTCTTGCACCGAGGATTTTGAGCGCGGTCAATGTTGAACTACTTCATAGGATTTTTATCAAATAGATGCTGCCAGTGCAAAAAAAAAAAAATTGGGGCACAGAGCTTTAAAGGTGTAGTCTATTTTTAAGTTTTCTAAATCTGTAATAATCCGATAATCTTTGCCATAGAGACAAATGAAAATAAAGTGTTGTTTATTTCAGGCATATATTAATTTTTTTTTTTCTGCTCCTGAAATGAACTCTTCTTTCGTAAGAGGCAACTTGGAAGACGTACAGAGCTTGTGGGGTTATTTGGGTGTAGGAGAAGGCTTATGGTTATTTTCATTGTGATTACATTTTGCTTGAAAAATGACGAACTGCGGGTGGCATGGTGGTGTAGTGGTTAGCGCTGTCGCCTCACAGCAAGAAGGTCGGGGTTCGAGCCCCGTGGCCGGCGAGGGCCTTTCTGTGCGGAGTTTGCATGTTCTCCCCGTGTCCGCGTGGGTTTCCTCCGGGTGCTCCGGTTTCCCCCACAGTCCAAAGACATGCAGGTTAGGTTAACTGGTGACTCTAAATTGACCGTAGGTGTGAATGTGAGTGTGAATGGTTGTCTGTGTCTATGTGCAGCCCTGTGATGACCTGGCGACTTGTCCAGGGTGTACCTCGCCTTTCGCCCGTAGTCAGCTGGGATAGGCTCCAGCTTGCCTGCGACCCTGTAGAACAGGATAAAGCGGCTACAGATAATGAGATGCGATGACAAACTGCCCCTTTAAATGTTTCTTTATAAAGCCTTGTGTGACGGTTAAATACTGCAGCATGTGAGACTCAAAGATGATTTGAACATGTGCTCTTTTGCAGACTACGGGCTTCCGTTACCCCCGTCCTGCCTCGGTGCCACCCTCGCCTGCTCATTCACTCCATTCATCTCCACACCACAGCGAGGCTGAGGATGAGGATGAGGCATATGATGAAGATCTGGAGGCTGAGAAAGACCGCCTGAACATCCGGCAACCTTTCGGTATGCCGAACAAGAATAAAACCCTGGCTGCCGACGTACCAGAGAAAAACTAATGTGCACACACACACACGCACGCGCGCGCGCACAGCTGACCTGTTCACTGCCTATTGGTTATTTCTGGAATTTGAAAAGTAAACCGACGTATTTATTTTAGGAAACTACTGTTCACATGAAGTTACTGTATGCTGTTTCAACAATAGGCGAATTGCTGTCTTCTGCACTTGCTATTAGATTCTGAACGCTCAAGATATGTTTAGATATTTTTATTCAAGATGATGAAATGCCGCTTCAGTATGAAGTTGAATAGTAACAGTAGCCGGTTTGTGTGTGAGGAACAGCAGTCTGTTCTGTTCTCCAGTACTATACTACTTCGAAAGAACCAGTTAAGCTGAAAGTACGCTTTTTACCAAAAACAGAGGGATTATCATGATTATTAATACAAGGGAAGGCATTTTACAACAAACCAGCATCAGTGTAAAAAAAGAGAGAGCGAGAGAAAGAAAGACTGTGCTAGATCAATCAATCTACAAGATCACTGGATCTGTCTGATCTTTTTTTTTTTTCCTCTCTCTAGTATTCTCGAACCTTGTCCCAGTTTTATGGTAGTCAAGGCACAGAAGAGGTAGAAAGCTGTTCTGTTTTAGACCATAATTTCATATATATCAGATAATATACATATAAATTCCAAGGATGTAAGTGTTGCCGTGCTGCAAGAATAAATCTGTATTTTTCAGATGTCTTGTACGTGGACTCTGTTTTTGTAATGACGACGACGCGCAGAAAATATGCAACCTCACTCAAAATTAATGTGATAGGCACTTGAATGTAAGGCTGTTACTTATGTACTGTATGTACACACCATTTTGAAATTGTCACTTGTAGAACAGAAATTAAAGTGTATATGTGCATCATTACAAACATACCAACTGTCTTTATTATAATAGTTTCGCACATACTTTGTGTGCGCGTTTATTTTTTCTTTTTTTCATACAAACTTTGTTATAGATTTCTATTTTATGGCTTCTACATTATCGAGTCAGTACAAAAACATTTTAGAGTCCAAATGTTTGTTTTCCAGCACAAAATTTAAATGTTACAGGGAAAAATGTTTTGTATCTGAGCAGTGTATGACATAAGAGAGCACTTTTCATATTATAAAAGAAAGCATAATGAAGGCTGCTGGTGCAAAATGAAGAAGCGAGTGTGACAGTGTCCAGAAGAACTGCGGCTGGTTCTGGAAGATGCTCAGTAAAGCCTACAGCTCATTTCCACATAAAACTGCACTCACTGTACCTCAGACTACTACTATTATTATTATTATTATTATTACTTTTAAAACAAAGGGTCGTCTCGCACCAAATACTGACTTGTTCCATTTATTATGACTTACTGCGGGGTGGTTATTTTTTATTTATTTTTTTAAATGTTGAAACATTATTATTTTTTTTTTTTAAACTATTTTTGGTCTACAGCATTTCTTTACATGTGCCTAAGTCTTGCACAGTTGTGTGTGTCTTTTTATATATATATATATATATATATATATATTAGCGCTGCCGCCTCACAGCAAGAAGGTCCTGGGTTCGAGCCCCGGGGCCGGCGAGGGCCTTTCTGTGTGGAGTTTGTAATGTTGTCCGCGTGGGTTTCCTCCGGGTGCTCCGGTTTCCCCCACAGTCCAAAGACATGCAGGTTAGGTTAACTGGTGACTCTAAATTGACCGTAGGTGTGAGTGTGAATGGTTATCTGTGTCTATGTGTCAGCCCTGTGATGACCTGGCGACTTGTCCAGGGTGTACCCCGCCTTTCGCCCGTAGTCAGCTGGGATAGGCTCCAGCTCGCCTGCGACCCTGTAGAAGGATAAAGCGGTTACAGATAATGAGATGAGACACACACACACACAACTGTGCAAGACTTAGGCACATGTAAAGAAATGCTGTAGACCAAAAATGGCTTTTTAAAATAAATAATAAGAAGAAAAGTTTCAACATTTATTTAAAAAAGACTACCTATATTATATAATAAAAAAAAAAAAAAAAAAATATATATATATATATATATATATATATATATATATATATATATATATAAATTTTAATTATATAATGTAGGTAGTCTTTTTTTTTTTTTTTAATAAATGTTGAAACTCCTTCTTATTTATTTATTTATTTATTTATTTTAAAAAGCCATTTTTGGTCTACAGCATTTCTCTACATGTGCCTAATGCACAGTTGTGTGTGTCTTTTTATATATATATAAGACACACACAACTGTGCAAGACTTAGGCACATGTAGAGAAATGCTGTAGACCAAAAATGGCTTTTTAAAATAAATAATAAGAGTTTCAACATTTATTTAAAAAAGAGTACCTATATTATATAATAAAAAAAAAAAAATATATATATATATATATATATATATATATATATATATATATATATATAAAATATAGGTAGTCTTTTTTAAAATAAATGTTGAAACTCTTCTTCTTATTTATTTATTTTAAAAAGCCATTTTTGGTCTACAGCATTTCTCTATATGTGCCTAATAATAGTTTGAGGTACAGTGAGCGCAGTTTTATGCGGAAATGAGCTGTAGGTTTTACTGAGCATCTTACAGAACCAGCCAAGGATCTGCTTTGAGTCCTTTTTTGTTTGCCGTAGTGCTGGATAGCTTGAGGGACGAAGTGAGGCAAGAGTCACCATGGAACATGATGTTTGCGGATGATATTGT
The DNA here is from genome assembly GCF_027579695.1 of Neoarius graeffei. NCBI lineage: Eukaryota > Metazoa > Chordata > Actinopteri > Siluriformes > Ariidae > Neoarius > Neoarius graeffei. The sequence continues at coordinate 52,354,599 of NC_083588.1, forward strand.
GATATGTGGTGAAAGTAGAAAGGAGGTTGAGTTGGGTTTGGAGAGATGGAGGTATGCATTGGAACGAAGAGGAATGAAGGTGAGCAGGAGCAATGATGAGAATGGGGATGAGAGTGGAGTGAAGATGCAAGGAGTAGACGTACAGAAAGTTGGTGAATTCCAGTACCTGGGGTCAACTGTGCAGGAAAATGGGGGCTGCGATAGTGAGGTGAGAGAGAGAGTGCAGGCAGGGTGGAGCAGCTGGAGAAGGAGTCATTTGTGATAGTGTAACCGGTATCTTTCGGTATGTTGTCCTCCTGCAGCCACCGTAGGTCTGCACCTAGCTGACACACCCCCAGGTAGCAGGTCAGGGGCTATTCATTTATGATTAGCATTACATCTATAAACCTGCACTCAGCGGCAGGTCACACACAAGCCCTGGTTTTTCGCATTTCTGTTTCGGTCCTCGCTGCTTTTATTGGAGGTGATCCGCAGTACTACCGAAGGTTTGGTCCAGAGGACGCTGGGAGCACTCTGCCGCTGGTGGGCTTGACAAAAGTTCCGGTAGCACACTGAGCATTGTGACTGCGTGGGATGCCTGACGCTATTGTTTGTGTCTGAGTCTGATGCATGGAGGTAAATCAGAATGTTTGTTTATGTGCTAGGTGTGTGAACATTCTTATTGTTGTGTGACTACTTTTACCTGGGTGATATTAACATTGTGTGACTCTTAACTGTGACTTTTTTTTAAAATAACATTGTGTGAGCACTCCTAGTAATGTGAACCTTTTTAACTTGTGACCATGCATCTAACTGTTGTTTGTTCCATCAGAGTGATGCCACTGCTGCTTTGCCCAGCCTAACTCTGTGTGTGAGTTCAGTTATTGCCCTTAGTATTTGACCTTTCTTGCATTACTTTGGATTTTCTTTATTTTGTGTCTTTCTGACTCCAGCCTATGTTTAGGCATACCCTTTTTTTGTGTTTGCTGCTGCTGTAGACGTGTTGGTCTGACGCTGGCCGTGGGGGAAGTACTGGCTGCCACCGCTGGTAACTGATCTGGCTACTTTCAGCTAGCCTGGGCCTGCCCATCCTAAGTGTGACGCAAGACTAGGGCCTGTTGCGAGCTTATGGCCCTTTTCCACTACCCTTTTTCAGCTCACTTCAGCTCACTTCAGCCCGACACGGCTCGCGTTTCAACTATCTAAGAACAGCACGACTCGGCTCGCTTCAGCCCTGCTCAGCCCCCAAAACTCGCACGGTTTTGGAGTGGGGCTGAAGCGAGCCAAACCGAGCCGAGTGGGGCTAGGGGCGTGAGGAGACACTCCCCTGTGCACTGATTGGTGAGGAGGAGTGTCCTCACATGCCCACACACGCCCTGCGAGCACACTGGGATCTGTAAACACCGTAAACCCGGAAGAAGGAGAATTACGAATTACGAGAATTATGAAGCCTTATGCGCCTCGCCTCATCTATATGCTCTTGCCAGTATCTGTTGTCGGTGACAACAAGCCACAGCACCAAGACCAGCAACACTAACAACACAATGTCCTCCATGTTTATTGTTTACTCTCTGGGTCGTGAGACTACCACTTAAAAGATCACTGATGTCACTGTTTGCGCCGCCTAACGACATCACATGATGTCCACCCACTTTCACTAACTCCACCCAATGTGTCCACCCACTTGGTTGTAGTCGAAATGCAACTCCAACAGCCCCACTCAGCCCGACTCAGCACGGCACGGCTCAGCCCAACTCAGCCGCGTTGGTAGTGGAAAAGCGGCATTAGTCTGGCAAGGCAAGCTATCTCCAGCTCTTCCAAGCTCCCGAAAAATCGGGAGCCAATCAACTTTGAGCATCTCCAATGGCCCTGGGTAGAGGTGTGTTCAAGGCAGTGACGTAGTAGAACTGCGACCGGAAGCCATAGATTGTTTGTTTACAGAATCTATGCCGGAAGCGCTTCATTCACTAGAAACATTACGAACATGGAGCAAGTTCTCATTGAAAACGGAGCAAAGAGCAGCCCTGGAGGTATTTATTGAAAGGAAGGACGTTTTCGCCTTGCTCCCGACCGGCTTCGGTAAGAGTTTAATCTACCAGTTAGCCCCGTCGCGTCACATACGTCAGAGGAAAGAGTGATGTGATTGGTTTAAGCTTCGTCACAGCCTTTTCTGGCTTCGACCAGTAGCAAACTGAGGCATTTCAGGGAGGTGGGTCAACCACGCGCTTTGGGAAATGGTTGGGCTTGAAGTGCTGATGACACGTTTTTGACATCTTTGGCGATGTTTTATAACATAAGTAATTCCCGATGATCCATATATTAATTCACGAAGGTGCCTATTTTACAAGTTATGATAAACGCGGCTATTTGGGCAAATTTGACGGGGTTGCAGCACCCAGGAGACGAAAGAGGAGGAGGGGCTATATGACGTCAGCGAAAGAACCTTCCTCCTCATTTACCAGTTTGTTGTTGATGACAGGTATTCAGTTTATCATTATTAGTATTATTATTATACATTATATTAGTTATTATGCCTTCGTGTTGTGTTGCCGGCTTTTGCTCCAAAACCCACAAGGATGGGGTAAGTTTATTCAAGTTTCCCAGAGATCCCGAGGTGCATGCGAAGTGGGTGAAGCAAGTCAGGCGCACTCGTGACAAGTGGGAGCCGTCACCAACATCTGTCCTGTGCTCTGAACACTTCGATTTGGATTGTTTTGACACCCTTCCCAGCTTAAAAGAATCTCTTGGGTGTTCACTTCAGCACAAACGTGTGTTGCTACCATCAGCAGTGCCTACAATATTCCGGAGGGGGTCTACTAGTAGCTATGCCGGATCCAGCAGTTGCCTGGGACAAGGCGACTCCTCCAAAGACGGTCCTCCTGTCAGAACGCGTGTTGAGAAACGACATAAGATAAAAGTACGTAGAGCTATAGAGTGCTCCAACATGATGCTAAAAATAGTAACACTGCGGTCTGCGCGGCCATCTTGGAAGTGACTCGCTCCAGAGTGCTCATAGAGTACACATCATAGAGTACACATTCATGATAATCATAAATGCAATCATAAAGTCGGCGTGATATCAGTCATGTATTTGCTTGTGAAAGCTTGCGGCTTTCATGTAACTGCCGCCTAGCAACGAGAGGCAAAGGGTAAAGAGGGTAGGCTATCATAGATTCTATTCGGATGAGATCAATACATGATTGCTTAAAAATTAGGTATTTTAACAATTTGCATCCGTTTTGTGATTATCGTGACACTTGTGTGTTATATAGAACTGTATGTCTTATCAGCACATCGAGGATCTTCCACCGGAGGCTTTAGCAAGTACTCGTAGCAACACTACACTTTACCCTTTGCCATGCGTTGTTAGGGAACGGTAGCAAGTACCCCAATGACCGACTTCAAGAATATGTAGAAAAAATTTAGAAATTATACTTTCCAAAAGTCATTTGAGCTTGGTGTATTGCATTTCCATTTATATTGTAGGTTCTTGCTGATGTTTTTGCGGAGTATGACGCAGCTGCTGAATCAGAAGCTGCAGAGTTTGTATGTACTAGTTGTGAACATTCACATTATCAATCTCATTTATTTAAAATCAGATAAAATCATGCCATCATATCACTGCTTAAAGTACCAGTATTTGGTTGTTCTTTTGTTCAGAGGAAGAGCTAGCACTAGAGTTCACCGGTGTTTTCATGCACCATTTCCATTGAGTAGAACAGCCAGTGAACCGCAGCGTGTTCTTCCGCTGACGTCACAGCATGGCCGCGAGCCACGGACCCAGTTTTCTTGCGCTGTGCAATTAAAAGTTGGATATTCGCGTAACAGCTTCTTTTCACGTAATTATAACAGAAATCTAACATGTTTGCCATGTTGTATAGTTTAAGAAATTGCATAGTCATGTTCGTGTCATCAGCCCTTTAATATCTTTGCGAGACCAAATGCTCGCAGAGCTTTGAAGTCACGTTAGCCAGACTAACCTACAGCTCTTCCAAGCTCCTGAAAAATCGGGAGCCAATCAACTTTGAGCATCTCCAACGGCCCTGGGTAGAGTCGTGTTCAAGGCAGTGACGTAGTAGAACTGTGACTGGAAGCCATATATTGTTTACAGAATCTATGCCGGAAGCGCTTCATTCACTAGAAACGTTACGAACATGGAGCAAGTTCTCATTGAAAACGGAGCAAAGAGCAGCCCTGGAGGTATTTATTGAAAGGAAGGACGCTTTCGCCTTGCTCCCGACCGGCTTCGGTAAGAGTTTAATCTACCAGTTAGCCCCGTCGCGTCACATACGTCAGAGGAAAGAGTGATGTGATTGGTTTAAGCTTCATCACAGCCTTTTCTGGCTTCGACCAGTAGCAAACTGAGGCATTTCAGGGAGGCTTCAGGGATGTCAACCACGCACTTTGGGAAACGGTTGGGCTTAATATCTTTGCCAGACCAAATGCTCGCAGAGCTTTGAAGTCGTGTTAGCCAGACTACTGGCTGCCACCACTAGTAACTGATCTGGCTACTTTCAGCTGCTGTTTGATTCGAACTGTTGGTTTTACCTTACCCTTCTTGATCTTTCTATAGCCTGGGCGGTTCCACAGGGCAGGTCGCCGGATCTGAGTCCCCCTTTCCGTGCACCTCACCTATTTGTAGTGGTAACGAGCACCTCACTGTTTGCTGTGATCACCTTTTTGCAGTATCTGTGCTGTGTGCGCGGTTGAGTATCTTCCCGTATGTGTAGGTAGGCACAGGAAACCCAGAGCACGTTTGGTGCGTCAGCCTCACCTTTCCAGGACAGGTAACCAACCTTTGAAGCTGCTCTAGTCTATATTGCTAATACATACAGTAGTATTGTTAATCCAGGTGGCAGCCCTTACTTCCCCCTCGTGTGCCATATTTATTATTTTTCTTTTTTTTTTATCGTCGTCATAACTTGCCTTGTCTGTTTTATCCAATAAATCAAAGTGCATTTTAATACTGTTTTACTGTTTATTTTTCAATAAATATTGACATTATTTAGACTGAAACCTCACGTCTCTGTATTCACTTGCTTACCGGTGTGGGAGAGCCCTCTTGTCTAAAACCTGGTCTGGGGAAATACTGTGGTACAATTATCTCTTGTGGTGCAAGGCCACAGGTGGTGTAGTCAAACACTTTAGCCAAGACCCTTCAACTCACCCTCTGGGGTCACAATAGGAAAGTCTCAGCAAAAGTGAAAGGTAAGATGTATAAGACAGTAGTGAGACCAGCTGTGATGGATGGATTGGAGACCATACCCTTAACGAAGAGACAGGAGGAAAAGTCGGAGGTGGCGGAGTTGAGGATGTTAAGGTTTGCAATGGGAGGTTGGACAGGATAAGGAACGAGCACATCAGAGGGACAGCACATGTGGAGAGCTTGGGAATTAAGCTAAGGGAGAGGAGACTGAGATGGGATGGGCACATCCTGAGAAGAGATGCAGAGCATGTTGGAAGGAGAATGTTGAGGATGGAGCTGCCAGGCAAACGAAAACAAGGAAGGCCAAAGAGGAGATACATGGATGTGGTGTGAGAGGACATGAAAGTGGCAGGTGTGGTAGAGAAGGATGCAGAACACAGGGAGAAATGGAGACGAAAGATCCGCTGTGGCGACCCCTAATTGGGAGCAGCCAAAAGAAGAAGGTAGTCCTTCAGTAATAGAATTACATTCACAGCAATTTTATTTTTAAAAGTCGCAGTGCTCAAGATAATGGTATTGAATAAAAATTTCACACTGTATGGGGTATCTTTTGACCCTTAAAAAAAAAAAGCATAGGAAAAATTGGTTGTTTAACTCTGAATGCAAAATCTTTCACGAGGAAAGAAAAGTCAGTAACAGAATTGTCAGAAAAAACTGAACTTTCATTTCTTAAAATTCAGACCAAGATTTCTCTGAAGTAGCACTGCTTTATTATTATTAATAATAATACAACCCCGATTCCAAAAAAGTTGGGACAAAGTACAAATTGTAAATAAAAACGGAATGCAATAATTTACAAATCTCAAAAACTGATATTGTATTCACAATAGAACATAGACAACATTATCTATTGTCGAAATTGAGACATTTTGAAATTTCATGCCAAATATTGGCTCATTTGAAATTTCATGACAGCAACACATCTCAAAGTGGCTGGAAAAGTTAAAGGTACAAAAAAGGAACAGCTGGAGGACCAAATTGCATCATGGCTGCGTAGAAGAAGGGTCCGGGTACTGAACTGGCCAGCCTGCAGTCCAGATCTTTCACCCATAGAAAACATTTGGCGCATCATAAAACGAAAGACACAACAAAAAAGACCTAAGACAGTTGAGCAACTAGAATCCTACATTAGACAAGAATGGGTTAACATTCCTATCCCTAAACTTGAGCAACTTGTCTCCTCAGTCCCCAGATGTTTACAGACTGTTGTAAAGAGAAAAGGGGATGTCTCACAGTGGTAAACATGGCCTTGTCCCAACTTTTTTGAGATGTGGTGTTGTCATGAAATTTAAAATCACCTAGTTTTTCTCTTTTAAATGATACATTTTCTCAGTTTAAACATCTGATATGTCATCTATGTTCTAGTCTGAATAAAATATGGAATTTTGAAACTTCCACATCATTCCATTCCGTTTTTATTTACAATTTGTTCTTTGTCCCAACTTTTTTGGAATCGGGGTTGTAATAATAATTTTTATTTATTTTAAATATGGCTTTTGGTACATTTTGCCTTGGATTCCATACTTTAGCAATATCACTCAGCTGACCAGTTAATGCGATCTTAATTTTTGGTGCCTTTGCTGAAGAATTGTGCAGCTATAGCCCAAATGTTCCCATGATGATGAGAAAATGGTATTGATTTGTAGCAACACCGGGCTGTTCCCCAACAAAATAACCACAGCTTTTATTTAAAAAGTCAAAAGATTTCCTTTTGGTTACTGAGGTTAAAGTGTAAGTGTGTGCTATTCTGCAGCAGTCCTCTTCCTTTTCAGCACAGATAGACTCTTCCTCCATGACCTTTGCAAACTGAAAGACAATACATTTGATCTTAAACTCTCTCACATGCACACAGGCTTCATAACACCAGTAGAGTGTTGTGTTCATATTCATACTCAGTAAGCTGCTCCAGAAAGAACTGTAGGTGGCGCTGCCTGTAACCGCTCCCAGCTTGGCTGGGTTACGCCTCACTGTTTTCACGGAGAAGCCATCCAACCCGCTCACCTCCACCTCCACAAGGTGATAATCAGCCAGACTGAGGCGTGGCACGCAGGAAGAGGCGGGAGAGAGACAAGAACACAACACAGATTTGAGGGAGAGATTTACAGAAAAGGTTCTGGGTAAAATATATGACCATTATTTGTTCGATAATTTTACTTGTAGTTCCAAGGCACATGCATAGAAGTAAACTTCAGACAGCATTCTGGGTGTTTATTCCATGAATGAATAAGGGGTTTAGTGGACATCTGTTAAACTTTTTAATTTATTATTATTTTTATCTGTACATTGCTGAATGACTCACGCTGTATCTGACACGATCTCTCCAGTGACTCCACAGAAGCCCAGTTTTGATGCGGCGATGGCAGCGGCCGCCATGGTGTTCACGTTGTTGGGGGCGACGGGGCAGAGTTCAGCTACCGAGCCTTGAAAAATCACACGCCTCCCTTCTCCTTCTGACCAATCAGACAGCAGGTTTCCAGCCAGCCGGAAACAGGAGGGGTGTTTCGACATGCGAATGGATAGGGCCTGTATAGGGGAGTCAAACAAACACTGACATGAACAGGCAAACTGAGCAAATTTCACCAAGGGGGCAAATTTAAAGAAGACCTACCATCAAAAACGCACTTCAGTGCTTTTGGCTATATATCTGGAACCTAACATCTCACAAACTCTCTGAAATAAAACAACCCTGTCAATTTCTTTCGGGCTTCCTATTTCTGAAAACATCTGCTTCAACAAGATGATCAGATCTGGCTCCTCTTTCTACCTCTCAAGGGAAGCTCATGAGGATTAGACCACATCCCATTGGAGTATCTCCAGACCAATAGCTTCGATCTCATCTCATTATCTCTAGCCGCTTTATCCTGTTCTACAGGGTCGCAGGCAAGCTGGAGCCTATCCCAGCTGACTACGGGCGAGAGGCGGGGTACACCCTGGACAAGTCGCCAGGTCATCACAGGGCTGACACATAGACACAGACAACCATTCACACTCACATTCACACCTACGGTCAATTTAGAGTCACCAGTTAACCTAACCTGCATGTCTTTGGACTGTGGGGGAAACCGGAGCACCCGGAGGAAACCCACGCGGACACGGGGAGAACATGCAAACTCTGCACAGAAAGGCCCTCGCCGGCCCCGGGGCTCGAACCCAGACCTTCTTGCTGTGAGGCGACAGCGCCAACCACTACACCACCATGCCGCCCCAATAGCTTTGATAATTATTACATTATGATGAAGTACAGCTTTTTATACCTTTAGTGGCTGAATAAACACTCCATCAAAATGGAGTCAATTCTCAAAAAAAATTACTGGACCCATAAATTCTTCTTCTTCTTTCTGCTGTTCCTGTTAGAGGTCGCCACAGCAGATAATGTCCCTCCGTCTCCTCCTGTCCTCTGTATCTTTTTCTGTCACACTAACAGTCCTCATGTCCTCAGAATCTCATCTTTGCTCCTCTTTTCCTTCTACCTGGCAACTCCATCTCCAGCATTCTTTTCCCAATATACCCTGGATCTCTCCACTGTACATGTCCAAACTGTCTCAATCTTGCCTCTCTTACTTTGTCCCCAAGCCATCCAACATGTCCTGTCCCTCTAATGTACTCATTTCTCATCCTGTCCAACTTTGTCACTCCTGATGAGAATCTCAACATCTTCAGCTCTGCTACCTCCAGTTCATCCTCCTGTCTTTTTGTCAGCGGCACTGTCTCCAAACCGTACAACATCGCTGCTCTTACTATGGTCTTGGACACTTTCCGTCCCTTTCACTCTTGCTGGCAACCTTCTGTCCCAAATCTCTCCTGACCCTCTCCTCCATCCATTCCAACCTGCTTGCACTTTCTTCTTCACTTCTCTTCTGCACTTTCCATTACTTTGTACAGTTCACCCCAGATAGTTGAACTCCTCTGTTTTGACCACCTGAATTAAGTTTTGATGGAGTGCAGCTCTGACCGCAGGTTGGCCTAGGGGTTAGCGTGTCTGCCTCTTGATTGGGAGATTGCAAGTTCTACTCACAGTTGGGTCATACCAAAGACCATCATAAAAATACTGCTGTCCGGCAAGGCACGCTGTAATACAGATGTGAATGGGGAATCAAATTCTTGTGGTTACCAGAGGACTAGCCCCCCCCACTGTAACCCTAGCTACACGTATGCTATAGGTGAGAGGCTGAGGGCTATGGAAACGGAGATTGGCGCCACCACCACATGGTGTGGGAAGGACTTTGGAGTTCAGCTGCTTTTTTTTTTTAAACCAATGCATCTTTTAGCCTTTAAGACTTTAGTGTCTGTATTCCAAATAACTATATTTGTACGAGTGCACTAAATAGAGCATATTAACTGAGTCCATGGTCTTTTCAGGGACCTTGGTCTGATATTTTCCTGTAAAGACAAAGCAAGTGAGGTTAATAAGGAGTTTATTATAAGGCTTTTTTTTGTTATTTCTAAGATTAAAATAGACGGTCATTATAATGAGGTGTGAGGCTGTTTTCATCTCATCTCATTATCTCTAGCCGCTTTATCCTGTTCTACAGGGTCGCAGGCAAGCTGGAGCCTATCCCAGCTGACTACGGGCGAAAGGCGGGGTACACCCTGGACAAGTCGCCAGGTCATCACAGGGCTGACACATAGACACAGACAACCATTCACACTCACATTCACACCTACGGTCAATTTAGAGTCACCAGTTAACCTAACCTGCATGTCTTTGGACTGTGGGGGAAACCGGAGCACCCGGAGGAAACCCACGCGGACACGGGGAGAACATGCAAACTCCGCACAGAAAGGTCCTCACTGGCCTCGAACCCAGACCTTCTTGCTGTGAGGCGACAGTGCTAACCACTACACCACCGTGCTGCCCAGGCTGTTTTCAATCACATATTTGTAAAGTAGTTGAGTCATGCATGCAGAATAAACGGCTAGCGGTTTCAAAACTGAATTTCTGTTAGTGGTTAGTGGTTTCTGAATACTCTTCATTGCTCATTTCTTGAACAACTCTGTGACTCTTTTTTTTGTCTTCTGTTTTGGCCATTTTTGATTTTGTTTTCAAATTAAGCTTTTTTGTTCTTGTTGTTTGTTTTTTGCAACATTGAAAGCCGGCACCTTGGAAAGAAAGTCCATAATCGCCCACGGGTATTACGGGAAAATACTGCCTGCCAAGGAATCAATCAGAGTGCACGATTTTACCAGAAGTAACTCATGCCATATAATAAAAGCCATTATTTCATACGTTTTGTAGTGCATTAGTATATTAAGCATGGTGCAATTTGGAGCTCAGCCAGTGAATGAGAGAGAAAGCTTCACTCTGATTGGCTAACATCCAATTCTGTCATCCACACCCATGGATTCCATTAACCAGTCAGACTGAAGCTACAGTGGTGCTTGAAAGTTTGTGAACCCTTTAGAATTTTCTATATTTCTGCATAAATATGACCTAAAACATCAGATTTTCACACAAGTCCTAAAAGTAGATCAAGAGAACCCAGTTAAACAAATGAGACAAAAATATTATACTCGGTCATTTATTTATTCAGGAAAATTATCCAATATTACATATCTGTGAGTGGCAAAAGTATGTGAACCGCTAGGATTAGCAGTTAATTTGAAGGTGAAATTAGAGTCAGGTGTTTTCAATCAGTGGGATGACAATCAGGTGTGAGTGGGCACCCTGTTTTATTTAAAGAACAGGGATCTATCAAAGTCTGATCTTCACAACACATGTTTGTGGAAGTGTATCATGGCACGAACAAAGGAGCTTTCTGAGGACCTCAGAAAAAGCGTTGTTGATGCTCATCAGGCTGGAAAAGGTTCCAAAACCATCTCTAAAGAGTTTGGACTCCACCAATCCACAGTCAGACAGATTGTGTACAAACGGAGGAAATTCAAGACCATTATTACCCTCACCAGGAGTGGTCAACCAACAAAGATCACTCCAAGAGCAAGGCGTGTAATAGTCGGCGAGGTCACAAAGGATCCCAGGGTAATTTCTAAGCAACTGAAGGCCTCTCTCACATTGGCTAATGTTAATGTTCATGAGTTCACCATCAGGAGAACACTAAACAGCAATGGTGTGCATGGCAGGGTTGCAAGGAGAAAGCCACTGCTCTCTACAAAGAACATTGCTGCTCTTCTGCAGTTTGCTAAAGATCACGTGGACAAGCCAGAAGGCTTTTGGAAAAATGTTTTGTGGATAGATGAGACCAAAATAGAACTTTTTGGTTTAAATGAGAAGCTTTATGTTTGGAGAAAGGAAAACACTGCGTTCCAGCATAAGAACCTTATCCCATCTGTGAAACATGGTGGTGGTAGTATCATGATTTGGGCCTGTTTTGCTGCATCTGGGCCAGGACGGCTTGCCATCATTGATGGAACAATGAATTCTGAATTATACCAGCGAATTCTAAAGGAAAATGTCAGGACATCTGTCCATGAACTGAATCTCAAGAGAAGGTGGGTCATGCAGCAAGACAACGACCCTAAGCACACAAGTCATTCTACCAAAGAATGGTTAAAGAAGAATAAAGTTAATGTTTTGGAATGGCCAAGTCAACGTCCTGACCTTAATCCAATGGAAATGTTGTGGAAGGACCTGAAGCGAGCAGTTCATGTGAGGAAACCCAGCAACATCCCAGAGTTGAAGCTGTTCTGTACGGAGGAATGGGCCAAAATTCCACCAAGCCGGTGTGCAGGACTGATCAACAGTTACCGGAAACGTTTAATTGCAGTTATTGCTGCACAAGGGGGTCACACCAGATACTGAAAGCAAAGGTTCACATACTTTTGCCACTCACAGATATGTAATATTGGATAATTTTCCTCAATAAATAAATAACCAAGTATAATATTTTTGTCTCATTTGTTTAACTGGGTTCTCTTTATCTACTTTTAGGACTTGTGTGAAAATCTGATGATGTTTTAGGTCATATTTATGCAGAAATATAGAAAATTCTTAAGGGTTCACAAACTTTCAAGCACCACTGTATTTACATATTTAAATTTGAAAGCACACACCCAAAATTTAAAGGTACACCCCAAAAATCAGCTTGTTTTATCCTGAAAGGTTATTATACCATGCTATAACGGCATGAAAAAATGAACCAATGTGTTTTTTCAATAAAAAAATAACCTGCAAAGTTTCCAAAAGCATCTCAGCAAATGATATCAAATAAATGAAAAAAGTATGTCATGGGACCTTTAATGCCTTAGGTAGGTGCTGCTGTAAAACTAAAGTTTTCAGTTCTGTATTTAAACACCTCTATGAAATTGCAGTTTGCAGTGAATTAATCATTCAGTGTCCTGAATTATATTCTGAGTCACAGATTGATATTCAATACAAAAGAGTTCTGGGTCAAAATGTAGAAAAGTCCAAGGACTGAGGTGAATATGTACTTATGTAGTAACATTTATATGAAGTAAAAGTCTCCTTACTTTTAATAATCCACTGTCGTTCAGTCTCTGTATATCCTGCCCGCCCCATAATGCACCACTTGGCACATAGAGTGTGTGTCCATGCTGCTTGGCTGTGAGTCGGAGTTCCTCATTTAGCTGAGAATCCGAGAGAGCTGAGGGACTGCCCACCTGCAGATTAAAAAAAAAAATTCTGATTAACTGTACATCTCTCTAATTTAGTTATCATACCAAGAATAAAGCAACATGACACCATTACCAGGAAGTGTGCGTGTGATAAGAATCGCCCTCCAAAATCTTTCACGATCTGTGGATGGCACACCTCCACTATCACATCAGCATTTCTGGAAAACACAAGTGTCAGATCCAAATGAGAAATATTGTCCTATTCTCAGAATCAGAAGACTCGAAAAGCACAACAGAATGTATTCATTCATGAATCGAGGAATGTGTGTGCATGCATACTTGTGTGTAAACTCCGAGAGCTCGGTCAGTATGAGATCATTAGGGACTGATCCATTAAGTTTGTTTGCATTCCTATTCCAAACAAAAGCCAAACTCAGTCCAACTTCGAGACCTTCCTTCTGTATGCGATCCACCAGGAATTGACCTGTACAACACACAGCGGGGAGGAATAATGATGTAATGACTGTGAAGATTCTCAGTCATCCAGGCCGTAGTAAACTGTGGGTGGTAAAAGAGAGCAACTGGACTTGCTTGAAGATTCTTGAAGACGTTTCACCTCTCATCCGAAAGGCTTCTTCAGTTCTGTCTGACTAATAGGGAGTATCAGGGATTTATCCTCTCATGGATGAAAAGCAATCCTAAGGTGTCGTTGAGTCATCCTGTTGGTGTGGGTCACTGGGGGCTGGGTGTGAACGGCCTAGAGAGTTGTTGGGGTGATCAATGGATTGTTAGTTCTCTCTGTCCTCCTGTGAGTCACTGAAAACAGCCGGGTTTTGGTGTGCATTCAGTTGTCTGGGAAGTGTGCCAAGGACTGCATTGTAGGTGGCTGATAAATGATGTCTTACATTTGTTTACATCCGCGAAGAAAACGAGACAGATACGGTCTAATGTAAACGTATGTAAACAAGTTTACATTAGACCGTATCTGTCTCGTTTTCTTCGCGGATGCACTGTCCGTTTACATTAAACCGCCTGGAAACACCGGGAAACGGGAATCCGCCAGCGTCCACGTATTCAATCTAGATCATATCTGGTCCGGTGCTGTGTAAATATTGAGATACGCGGATACGCTGTGCTGAGCTCTAGCTGGCGTCTCATTGGACAACGTCACTGTGACATCCACCTTCCTGATTCGCTGGCGTTGGTCATGTGACGCGACTGCTGAAAAACGGCGCGGACTTCCGCCTTGCATCACCTTTCATTAAAGAGTATAAAAGTATGAAAATACTGCAAATACTGATGCAAATACTGCCCATTGTGTAGTTATGATTGTCTTTAGGCTTGCCATCCTTCCACTTGCAAGTGGTAAGTGACGCGCATACCCGATATGCACTGAGAGCACACACACAGCGGCTCAGTCCCGAATTACTGCTCGTGCACTTCACTCGCGCACTCTGTGAGCTGCGCAGGGCCGGAGTGCGCACCCTCCAGAGGGCACTCGCTGTCCAGGGCGGAGTGATTTGGAGCGCAGGATGCCTGCAGAGCCGAGCGTATCCGTGTATTGGCGTTGCTGTGTGCAGGCGAATCGTGTATTGGTGTTGCTGTGTGCATGTTAATCGTTTTAAAAACGTTAATCTGATGATCCGCTGATACGGTCTAATGTAAAGCCCACCTTAGACCACCACCTCTGTTTAGTGATGGCCGTTCCAGGTTGACAAAAATGGCTTCTTTAACTCCTCGCTCATACCAACGATCCACTCTGGCCAAAATGCGTACATTGCAATCCTGAAATGAGTGTCCTTTGTTGTCAAGATGAAGCTAGACAGCAGAGTCCTGGCCTGAGGAACTGGCTCTCCTGTGTTGAGCCATGCGCCTGTGAAGCAGTTGTTTTGTTTCCCCAGTATACGAGTCCATGCATTCCTCACTGCATTGAATTGCATACACTACGTTGTCCTGTTTGTGTCTGGCTATTCTGTCCTTAGGGTGGACCAGTTTCTGCTTCAGGGTGTTACTGGGTCTGAAATGTACCAGAATGTTGTGTTTGTAGAAGATCCTCCTGAGTTTCTCAGATAGACCAGAAATGTAGGGAATGACAATGTTCTTGCATTTGTTCCTGTTATCCTCCTTGTCCATTATGTTCCTTTTTCTGCTCTTGAAGAAAGCCCAGTTGGGATACCTGCAGTTCTGAAGTGCTTTCTTGATGTGATTCTGCTCCTTCTCTTTTCCCTCTACTGTTGTAGGAATGTTCTGAGCCCTGTGTTGCAAGGTCCTAATGACCCCCAATTTGTGTTCCAGTGGGTGGTGTGAGTCGAAAAGTAGGTACTGGTCTGTGTGTGTGGGTTTCCGGTAGACCTCGATGCTAAAGCTTCTGTCTTGTCTAATGTGTACATCACAATCCAAGAAGGCTAGATTATTCCCACTGACGTCCTCCCAAGTGAAATTGATGTTGATATCAACTGCATTGATATTTCTAAGCACATCGACTGAATGCACACCAAAACCCAGCTGTTTTCAGTGACTCACAGGAGAACAGAGAGAACCAACAATCCATTGATCACCCCAATGACTCCATAAGCCGTTCACATCCAGCCCCCAGTGACCCACACCAACAGGATAACTCAACGACACCTTAGGATTGTTTTTCATCCATGAGAGGATAAATTCCTGATACTCTCTATTAGTCAGACAGAACTGAAGAAGCCTTTCGGATAAATGGTGAAAAGTCTTCAAGAATCTTCAAGCAAGTCCAGTTGCTCTCTTTTACCACCCACAATGATGTAATGAGTCCTTCTAATGTGGGCAGCACGGTGGTGAAGTGGTTAGCACTGTCGCCTCACAGCAAGAAGGTCCTGGGTTCGAGCCCAGTGGCCGACAAGGGCCTTTCTGTGTGGAGTTTGCATGGTGTCTGCGTGGGTTTCCTCCGAGTGCTCCGGTTTCCCCCACAGTCCAAAGGCATGGAGGTTAGGTTAACTGGTGGCTCTAAATTGACCGTAGGTGTGAATGGTTGTTTGTGTCTATGTCTCAGCCCTGTGATGACCTGGCGACTTGTCCAGGGTGTACCCTGCCTCTCGCCCATAGTCAGCTGGGATAGGCTTCAGCTTGCCTGCGACCCTGTAGGACAGGATAAGTGGCTACAGATAATGGATGGAGTCCTTCTAACATTGCTCTGAAACTGTGGTATGTAAGAAACAGTTTTAAAATCCAGGTTAAAATACACTGATCAGCCATAAAATTAAAAACACTGACAGGTAAAGATAATTAATTTGATTATCTCATTACGATGGTACCTGTTAAGGGGTGGGATATATTAAGCAGCAAGAGAACAATCAGTTCTTGAAGCTGATGTGTTGGAAGCAGGAAAAATGGGCAAGTGTAAGTGAGTGACTTCAACAAGGGCCAAATTGTGATGGCTGGATGACTGGGTCTGAGCATCTCCAAAATGGCACATCTTGTAGGGTGTTCCCAGTATGCAGTGGTTAGTACCGAACAAAAGTGCTCCAAGGAAGGACAACCAGTGAACTGGCGACGGGGTCATGGGTGTCAAAGGCTCATTGATTCGCATGGGGTACGAAGGCTAGCCCATATGGTCCAATCCCATAGACGAGCTACTGTAGCACAAACTGCTGAAAAAGTTAATGCTGGGTAAAATGGAAACGTGTCAGCATTGACTTTTTCAGCAGTTTGTGCTACAGTAGCTCTTCTCTGGGATTGGACCATATGGGCTTGTCTTCGTGCCCCATGTGAATCGATGAGCCTTTGACACCCATGACCCTGTCGCTGGTTCGGTACTAACCACTGCATACTGGGAACCCCCCCATAAGACGTACCATTTTGGAGATGCTCAGACACAGTCATCTAGCCATCACCATTTGGCCCTTGTTAAAGTCACTCAGATCCTTACACTTGCCCATTTTTCCTGCTTCCAACACATCGACTTCAAGAACTGACTGTTCTCTTGCTGCTTAATAGATCCCACCCCTTGATAGGTGCCATTGTAACAACATAATCAATGTCATTCATTTTACCTGTCAGTGTTTTTAATTTTATAGCTAATGGGTGTATACTGTATATTTGACCCTATCTTTGGTTCTTGGGACTTTTTTCGTGGCTTTTTTTTTTTGCTCCATGTGTCTGTTTGGGTTTCCTTCAGGTTCTCAGGTTTCTTCCCAACTCCCAAAATGCTGATAGGTGGAGTACTGACGTTTAAATTGCCTTTATGTCTGAGTGAAAGAGTGTGGATGGAGCCCTGAGACGGACCAGCATCCTGTCTGGGGTGTACAGGCTCCAGAGCCACGATGACCCTAGAGCAGTTACTGAAGATGAATGAATGAATGAATTGTAGTAATTTGTGGTGACTGTACTTTGGTTCTTTAACATGTTTACTTTTGAGCTTCCAAACTTCTAAACCTCCTAAACTGTACAAATAAATAAAGCTAATAACTGAAAATACAGCATCTTGGAAATGAAATATTGCATTTGTTGGACTGAGGGTTTTGAATCAGATACAAAAATACTTATGATGTCACCTTGGAAATTTTGTAATTGTAATTTACAGTCAAAGCAAAGTTTTCAGATACGTCATCATATTCCAAGAACAAATGAATTCATAAGCGTCGTGAAAATGATGATCAGTATTAGCTAGTTAGGTCAAAGAGGGGCCAGATGGATTGGAATTCAAAATAATGAAGTTAAACATGAGTAAATTCTTTCTTACTTGCTTATTTACTTACGGCAGTACACAAACGGGCCTGAGAACTTACAGTGGACCAGAAATTTAAGCTAGATTGCTAATACGGGATCCGAGGCAGAACTCGTACAACAAATAGTGTGTGTGCGAGCAAAGTAATGTTAGCTGAAGGACAAAGTTTTACCCCGAAATATGGCTTCAGAAGATATCTGAATATCCTCATCAGCTCATAAGCAGAGAAGATAATTGCATCCAGGAGGTTTAAATATTTTTTTAAACTAATGTGTATACTCATGTTAATACTCGTGTCTTATTTTATGAACCAATGGTTCCCAATATTTTTTTTCAGTCAAGCCCCCACTTTATTAATCAATAAAGGCGTAAAGGTAGGGGTACCTAGGGTGCAAATAACTTCTACCCAGATTTGCTTCATTACAATTATTAATGAAGTTATGGACTAATTAAGCCTTAATGAGCAGTTCAACCAAAATCACTTCTCGGTCAATCCCTCGCTGTTTTGGATTCTTTCTGGCAAATAGGTCGGTATTCCTAGGGTGGATATAGCTTCTATATATAGCTTGTATATAGCTTGCAACATTTATTGTGCAAGATGGCCCATTTTAGATTGTTCCTTCTGGACTAGATGGGGCCGGAGTGAGCTACACCGTCATTGGCAGGCTCGGTTTATATATATACAGTGCCCTCCACAATTATTGGCACCCCTGGTTAAGATGTGTTAAAAGCCTTAAAATAAATTCAATTTTTATTGCAGAAGCATAATCTCACACTGAAAATTGAAGAAAAATTTAACCCTTAACTCAAGTGAATTAAGATAAAAAAATCCCTGACCTAAGAAATAATTATTTTTCATAAAATCACCTGTTCCACAATTATTGGCACCAATAACAATTCCTAGAAAATAAATGTAATTGAAGCACTTCTGTCATTTCTACTGTAGTTTCTAAAGTTGATCAGAGTATCTAGGAACCTTTAATTAGTAATTCATCACATCCTGTTTCCCTGGGGTATAAATATGATGTGACACAGAGGCCTATTTCTCTTATCCACTCTTCAACATGGGAAAGACAAGAGAACACACCATTCAAGTAAGGCAGATGTGTGTCGACCCTCATAAGTCGCTCACCTACACCTGCCCATATCTACAGTCAGAGGAATCATCAAGAAGTTTAAAACAACTGGAACAGTGGCAAACAAGCCTGGACAAGGATGCAAGTTTATCTTGCCACCACGCACAGTGAGGAGGATGGTAAGAGAAGTAAAAAGTTCTCCAAAGCTCACTGTTAGAGAATTGCATCAAAGAGTAGCATCTTGGGGTCACAAAGTCTCCATAACAACCATCAGGTGCTATCTACATGCCAACAAGCTGTTTGGGAGGCATGCACGGATAAAGGCTTTTCTCACTTACAAGCATAAACGTAAACGTCTGGAGTTCGCTAAGCGGTACTGGGACTTCAACTGGGACTGTGTGCTTTGGTCAGATGAGACCAAGATAGAGCTTTTTGGCAACAAACACTCTAATACATCACAAAAGATGAATATGTGGAAAAACACCTCATGCCCACTGTGAAGTATGGGGGAGGATCGGTGATGCTGTGGGCCTGTTTCTCTTCCAAAGGCCTCAGGAACCTTGTTAGGGTGCATGGCATCATGAACTCTTTGAAATACCAGGACATTTTAAATCAAAATCTGGTGGCCTCTGCCCGAAAGCTGAAGACGGGTCATTACTGGGTCTTTCAGCAAGATAATGACCCTAAACATGTGGCCAAATCTACACAAAAATGGTTCACCAGACACAAAATCAAGCTCCTCCCATGGCCATCTCAGTCCCCACACCTCAACCCAATTGAAAACCTGTGGGGTGAGCTGAAGAGGAGAGTGCATAGGAGAGGAACCAGGACTCTGGATGATTTAGAGAGATTGTGCAAAGAAGAATGGTCGAAGATCCCTCTCTCTGTATTCTCCCATCTTGTGATGTTGTAGGAGAATATCAAGTGCTGTCTTGTTGGCAAAAGGGAGTTGTACAAAGTATTAACATCAGGGGTGCCAATAATTGTGGCACACATGATATCATCTCATCTCATTATCTCTAGCCGCTTTATCCTGTTTTACAGGGTCGCAGGCAAGCTGGAGCCTATCCCAGCTGACTACGGGCGAAAGGTGGGGTACACCCTGGACAAGTCGCCAGGTCATCACAGGGCCGACACATAGACACAGACAACCATTCACACTCACATTCACACCTACGGTCAATTTAGAGTCACCAGTTAACCTAACCTGCATGTCTTTGGACTGTTGGGGAAACCGGAGCACCCGGAGGAAACCCACGCAGACACGGGGAGAACATGCAAACTCCACACAGAAGGGCCCTCGCCGGCCACGGGGCTCGAACCCGGACCTTCTTGCTGTGAGGCGCCAGTGCTAACCACTACACCACCGTGCTGCCCACATGATTTCATGTAAAAGAATTATTTCTTAATGTGGGATTTTTTTCCCACTGAATAAATGCACTTGAATTAAAGGTTGGATTTTTCTCTTTTTTTGCATTGTTGTCCTATATTATTAAAAAAAAATGAATTTATTAGAAGCCTAAGAACATATCTTAATGAGGGGTGCCAATAATTGTGGAGGGAGCTGTATATATATATATATATATATATATATATATATATAATGTGTATATATATGTGTGTGTGTGTGTGTGTGTATAAACAATTCTAGCTTTTGTTTTTCAGTGCACCTGCCCTGCACTACTTTACACCTTGCGAACCGTGGAGCCAAGCAATCCTTCAAATGTCATTTTTATTTTACAAATGCTAAATAAGGCATGACTAAAGAGCTCTACGGCTCATATCCTGTATATTGTCCCAGGTGTTTCTACAATGATAAAGGAATCACATTTAGAAGTGTGTGTATTTGCTACAGGTTCAATTGTAGCATGTTTACGAAAGACTCACCTAAATGTCCATATCCCACAATTCCGACTCTTACTGGTGATGATCCGTCAGTCATGTCTGTACAGAAACAAAAGAATAATGACATGATGCAAACATTTCTGGTGTATGTGATGTCTATTGTGGCTCACGGCGTAGTTTTGGACACTGCTCATGTCTTTGTTGCACTGTGTACAGAACTCTGTACTGTACATTGTAGGAATACAATGAAATCAGAAGACATGAAGTTTATCTACGAGTGGTGAATATATTCACGAGTGAGCGTAGCAAATGCACCACTGTGTAATGTTCTTTATATTATATGGACACATTCACAAAAAAATACGCAAGTTAATCCAAAGGATTTTAATTTTGAACCGGTTCACCATTTTGACAATGCATGTGTAGTCAGTGGGAAAACACTGGGAGTGACATCATCGGAATGAAATATCAGGAATTATGATACATACAGGACGCTTTTTCGATGGAATAAAAACGTGTTCTATTCCCGTCTAGCAGGTTTCATTCATTTGGTTCAATAGCATGCAATATTGTTAGCATATCGCTTATCCTACGTGTACTCTACCCAATGGAGAATGAGCGTTGAATATGGTTTATGATATTGCATAGTTGTCAAGACAACACGACGTCACATGTCGGAGACATAAAACTTCCATGCTAACGAGCGACTGTGACAATTTGTAAACAAACATGGCCTTTTTTTCGTGGTCTATCAGTTATATTCCATTCAGCTAGCATGATATTGATGTCATCTTTGACTCATTCAATAGCATGCTAGCTGAATGGAATATATATATATATATATATATATATATATATATATATATATATATATATATATATATATATGATATACCACGGCGGCACGGTGGTGTAGTGGTTAGCACTGCCACCTCACAGCAAGAAGGTCCGGGTTCGAGCTCCGTGGCCGGCGAGGGCCTTTCTGCGCGGAGTTTGCATGTTCTCCCCGTGTCCGCGTGGGTTTCCTCCAGGTGCTCCGGTTTCCCCCACAGTCCAAAGACATGCAGGTTAGGTTAACTGGTGACTCTAAATTGACCGTAGGTGTGAATGTGAGTGTGAATGGTTGTCTGTGTCTATGTGTCAGCCCTGTGATGACCTGGCGACTTGTCCAGGGTGTACCCCACCTTTCGCCTGTAGTCAGCTGGGATAGGCTCCAGCTTGCCTGCGATCCTGTAGAAGGATAAAGCGGCTACAGATAATGAGATGAATGAGATGAGATGATATACCACTCAATGCCAGCCAATACTATTTAAATATGTCACTCAGATCCGTGATGTATTTCATATGAAAAATGCGAGTTTTTCAACAAGAGACGATAAACTTCATATCTTCAAGCCAACATGTGATTCTCTTTTTATTATATAGGCACATTCACAAACAAAAAGTACCTGAATTTATCAAAACAATTCATTGATTTCCTCACAAGTGAAGATACTGAGAAATATGTTACTCAGTGTCCCAGATATAGTTCATATGAAAAATACGTGTGGTGTATTTCTCAGTAAAACACTTGTGTGTGTGTGTATCCATCCATCCATTATCTGTAGCCGCTTTATCCTGTTCTACAGGGTCGCAGGCAAGCTGGAGCCTATCCCAGCTGACTACGGGCGAAAGGCGGGGTACACCCTGGACAAGTCGCCAGGTCATCGCAGGGCTGACACATAGACACAGACAACCATTCACACTCACATTCACACCTACGGTCAATTTAGAGTCACCAGTTAACCTAACCTGCATGTCTTTGGACTGTGGGGGAAACCGGAGCACCCGGAGGAAACCCACGCGGACACGGGGAGAACATGCAAACTCCGCACAGAAAGGCCCTCGCCGGCCACGGGGCTCGAACCCGGACCTTCTTGCTGTGAGGCGACAGCGCTAACCACTACACCACCGTGCCGCCCCGTGTGTATATATAATAAAAATAACTATAGGAGTAAATTTATGCAGTATACACTTGGATGTGAGGGTTATAAAGGCAGCACAGGCTATTAATACAAGTAATGTAGTGACATTACGAATACTGTAGAAGCCAAAACCTGATTTTCTCATCAAACTACAGTCCCATATTGTGACTAAGCCGACTCTCTGCAAGCCTTCGCTGCTCATTTAAATGCAGCATTTCAGGCTTTAGAGAGGGTTTTAAGTCACTTGGTGTTCCATATCTATGATCTGTGTTGTATCAGGAAACACTGCTCACATTAATCATGCATTACAAATACATGACATTTAAATATGTTGAGATGAGAATAAAGTTATCATAAATGCAATTATTCTAAACGACCAGGCCTCCTCCTCCTCCTCCTCCTCTGTTTCTCATTTCCTCATATCACATCGGTGTCTTTTTAAGGCCTTACATTCACCTCTACCCAAATCTCTACAAGTATTTCATAACTTTACCTGCTCGTTCCTCACCTTTTCTCCACTTGTCTGGCGTTCTCCGTTCTCCTCTGAAGCTCTTTCTGTGTCTGATCAGGCCAATGAGGTGTTTAAACCAGGTGGATTGTGGGAGGTTGAAGTTCATTGTAGCGCATATGTGTTAATGATTGATTTGTGCACCAGAGCAAAGAGACCCAGCTTCAGTGATTTCCCTGCTCCATCTGCTGTTCCCTAAATATATCAAAATATTATGCTGGATTGACAAGTGATCATACAAACTACTGTAGCGTGTGTATTACAGGATCATAAATTTATAGTCTCACACACAATTCCATATACGTGCAAGCACACTACACTTTTTTAGTTCCTCCATCCTCAGTTCTTCACTTTCATAACATACAACCCCGATTCCAAAAAAGTTGGGACAAAGTACAAATTGTAAATAAAAACGGAATGCAATGATGTGGAAGTTTCAAAATTCCATATTTTATTCAGAATAGAACATCGATGGCATATCAAATGTTTAAACTGAGAAAATGTATCATTTAAAGAGAAAAATTAGGTGATTTTAAATTTCATGACAACAGCACATCTCAAAAAAGTTGGGACAAGGCCATGTTTACCACTGTGAGACATCCCCTTTTCTCTTTACAACAGTCTGTAAACGTCTGGGGACTGAGGAGACAAGTTGCTCAAGTTTAGGGATAGGAATGTTAACCCATTCTTGTCTAATGTAGGATTCTAGTTGCTCAACTGTCTTAGGTCTTTTTTGTCGTATCTTCCGTTTTATGATGCGCCAAATGTTTTCTATGGGTGAAATATCTGGACTGCAGGCTGCCCAGTTCAGTACCCGGACCCTTCTTCTATGCAGCCATGATGCTGTAATTGATGCAGTATGTGGTTTGGCATTGTCATGTTGGAAAATGCAAGGTCTTCCCTGAAAGAGACGTCGTCTGGATGGGAGCATATGTTGCTCTAGAACCTGGATATACCTTTCAGCATTGATGGTGTCTTTCCAGATGTGTAAGCTGCCCATGCCACACGCACTAATGCAACCCCATACCATCAGAGATGCAGGCTTCTGAACTGAGCGCCGATAACAAATTGGGTTGTCCTTCTCCTCTTTAGTCCAAATGACACAGCGTCCCTGATTTCCATAAAGAACTTCAAATTTTGATTCGTCTGACCACAGAACAGTTTTCCACTTTGCCACAGTCCATTTTAAATGAGCCTTGGCCCAGAGAAGACGTCTGCGCTTCTGGATCATGTTTAGATACGGCTTCTTCTTTGAACTATAGAGTTTTAGCTGGCAACGGCGGATGGCACGGTGAATTGTGTTCACAGATAATGTTCTCTGGAAATATTCCTGAGCCCATTTTGTGATTTCCAATACAGAAGCATGCCTGTATGTGATGCAGTGCCGTCTAAGGGCCCGAAGATCACGGGCACCCAGTATGGTTTTCCGGCCTTGACCCTTACGCACAGAGATTCTTCCAGATTCTCTGAATCTTTTGATGATATTATGCACTGTAGATGATATGTTCAAAATCTTTGCAATTTTATACTGTCAAACTCCTTTCTGATATTGCTCCACTATTTGTCGGCGCAGAATTAGGGGGATTGGTGATCCTCTTCCCAGCTTTACTTCTGAGAGCCGCTGCCACTCCAAGATGCTCTTTTTATACCCAGTCATGTTAATGACCTATTGCCAATTGACCTAATGAGTTGCAATTTGGTCCTCCAGCTGTTCCTTTTTTGTACCTTTATCTTTTCCAGCCTCTTATTGCCCCTGTCCCAACTTTTTTGAGATGTGTTGCTGTCATGAAATTTCAAATGAGCCAATATTTGGCATGAAATTTCAAAATGTCTCACTTTCGACATTTGATATGTTGTCTATGTTCTGTTGTGAATACAATATCAGTTTTGAGATTTGTAAATTATTGCATTCTGTTTTTATTTACAATTTGTACTTTGTCCCAACTTTGTGCCAACACTGTTTACAGTGCGGGTGGGGAGCTGTTGACCTCGACTGGGGACATTGTCGGGCGGTGGAAGGAATACTTTGAGGATCTCCTCAATCCCACCGTCATGTCTTCCACTGAGGAGACTGAGGCTGATGACTCAGAGGTGGACTCGTCCATTACCCAAGCCGAAGTCACTGAGGTGGTTTGCAAGCTCCTCGGTGGCAAGGCACCGGGGGTGGATGAGATCCGCCCTGAGTATCTCAAGTCTCTGGATGTTGTGGGGCTGTCTTGGTTGACACGCCTCTGCAACATCGCGTGGCGGTCGGGGACAGTGCCTCTGGAGTGGCAGACTGGGGTGGTGGTCCCTCTTTTTAAGAAAGGGGACCGGAGAGTGTGCTCCAATTATAGGGGAATCACACTTCTCAGCCTCCCAGGGAAAGTTTACTCCAGGGTACTGGAGAGGAGAATTCGACCGATAGTCGAACCTCGGATCCAGGAGGAACAATGCGGTTTTCGTCCTGGTCGCGGAACACTGGACCAGCTCTATACCCTTCATAGGGTGCTCGAGGGTTCATGGGAGTTTGCCCAACCAGTCCACATGTGCTTTGTGGATCTGGAGAAGGCATTCGACCGTGTCCCCCGTGGTATTCTGTGGGGGGTGCTTCGGGAGTATGGGGTTCGGGGCTCTTTGCTAAGGGCTGTCCGGTCCCTGTACGAACGGAGCAGGAGTCTGGTTCGCATTGCCGGCAGTAAGTCAGACCTGTTCCCAGTGCATGTTGGACTCCGTCAGGGCTGCCCTTTGTCACCGGTTCTGTTCATAATTTTTATGGACAGAATTTCTAGGCGCAGCCAGGGGCCGGAAGGAATCCTGTTTGGGAACCACAGGATTTCATCTCTGCTTTTTGCGGATGATGTTGTCCTGTTGGCTTCTTCAAACCAGGACCTTCAGCATGCACTGGGGCGGTTTGCAGTCGAGTGTGAAGCGGCTGGGATGAGAATCAGCACCTCCAAGTCCGAGGCCATGGTTCTCGACCGGAAAAGGGTGGCTTGCCCTCTCCAGGTTGGTGGAGAAGTCCTGCCTCAAGTGGAGGAGTTTAAGTATCTCGGGATCTTGTTCACGAGTGAGGGAAGGATGGAGCGTGAGATCGACAGGCGGATCGGTGCAGCCTCCGCAGTGATGCGGTCGCTTTACCGGTCCGTCGTGGTGAAGAAGGAGCTGAGCCAAAAGGCGAAGCTCTCAATTTACCGGTCGATCTACGTTCCGACTCTCACCTATGGTCATGAGCTTTGGGTAATGACAGAAAGAACAAGATCGCGGATACAAGCGGCTGAAATGAGTTTCCTTCGCAGGGTGGCTGGGCGCTCCCTTAGAGATAGGGTGAGAAGCACAGTCACTCGGGAGGAGCTCGGAGTAGAGCCGCTGCTCCTCCACATCGAGAGGAACCAGCTGAGGTGGCTCGGGCATCTTTTTCGGATGCCTCCTGGACGCCTCCCTGGGGAGGTGTTCCAGGCATGTCCCCCCGGGAGGAGGCCCCGGGGAAGACCCAGGACACGCTGGAGGGACTATGTCTCTCGGCTGGCCTGGGAACGCCTCGGTGTTCTTCCCGAGGAGCTGGCCGAGGTGTCTGGGGAAAGGGAAGTTTGGGCTTCCATGCTTAGACTGCTGCCTCCGCGACCCGGTCCTGGATAAGCGGAAGAAGACGAGACGAGACTTTGTCCCAACTTTTTTGGAATCGGGGTTGTACGCTGTTGGTACACAGTTGGAAAACAGCTATATTCTGTACTCCATTATCTGTAACTGACCTCAGTTCAGAGCATCTTAATGAGGAGAGAGAGTGCTCATTGTCAAGTCGAGTTTATTTGTATAGCGCTTTTAACAATAAACACTGTCGCAAAGCAGCTTTACAGAATTTGAACGACTTAAAATATGAGCTAATTTTTATCCCTAATCTATCCCCAATGAGCAAGCCTGTGGTGACAGTGGCAAGGAAAAACTCCCTCAGACGACATGAGGAAGAAACCTCGAGAGGAACCAGACTCAAAAGGGAACCCATCCTCATTTGGGCAACAACAGACAACATGACTATAACATTAACAGTCCGAACATAAAGTCAGCTTCGTTGATGCCACAAACCCCCCCACTAATGGAAACCCGAGCACAAAACCGTTCACGACAACCGCCGTCCCAAAGTCAGCAAATCAACTGCAGTCCCCAGCCACAAAAGCACCACTGCAAGAGTCCAGAGTGTCCTCCAGGCGCGACCCCCAACTGTCCACATGGGGCCGCCCTCCACAGGAGTGATGCGATGAGACTCCAACCAGACACAGGGCACCAGGATGGATCGGGCAGGTCTGAGGAGCAGAAGAGGTCAGCATCTCGATCTCAGGACCAACATGTAACTCAGAGGGACAGATTTGGGGGGGGGGGGGGGAATAGGTATGCCCAATGTCACCTGAATAAGTAGGAGAAGTATACATATTGCACTGAGTACAAACAGGGACTCCGGCAACTAACTATGACAGCATAACTAAAAGGAGAGAGCCAGAAGGTAACACAGGCATGAGGGAGCCCCCGGACATAAAGCAGCCAGCCACTACACCGTCAACAAACTCGAGTAAGCAAGCAAGTGGGGACTGACAGCATCCATACATCCCAGTTTACCAAAACACTCTATGTCTGAGGACCCTCCAGATCTACACCTTTACCTCATAAACACCATTAACAAAAGGCTTGACTAAACAGATATGTTTTCAGCCTCGTTCGTTGTGCTGCTTGCTCTACCATTTAACGATCTTTGTGCTATGATGCTTTTGGGAAACCCACCCCGGCCATTTTCCTCAGACGTCTCTTATCAACAAGACGTTTCCACACACAGAACTGTCGCTCACTCAACTCAATGTTTTTTGCTTTCCGCACCATTCTGTCTGCGTAAACTCTAGAAACTGTTGTGTGTGAAAACCGCAGGAGATCAGCAGTTTCTGAAATACTCATACCAGTCCATCTGGCTGAAACCAACACCCGTGCCACAGTGAAAGAACGTCACACTTTGAGATCACAGTTTTTCCCATTCTGATGTTTGAAGTGAACATTAATTGAAGCTCTTGATTTGTAGCTGCATGATTTGATGCACTGTGCTGCTGGCAAGGGATCGGCTGATTAGAGAACTGCATCAAACAGCAGGTGTATGAGTGTTCCTAATAAAAGAATTGTGCCTGCCATAATTATTGGCACCCCTTGTAAAGATTAGTAAAAAGGGTTACCAAAAAAAGGGGTGGCACGGTGGTGTGGCGGTTAGCACTGTCGCCTCACAGCAAGAAGGTCCTGGGTTCGAGCCCAGCGGCCGGTGAGAGCCTTTCTGTGTGGAGTTTGCATGTTCTCCCCGTGTCTGCGTGGGTTTCCTCCGGGTGCTCTGGTTTCCCCCACAGTCCAAAGACATGCAGGTTAGGCTAATTTGTGGCTCTAAATTGACCGTAGTTGTGAATGTGAGTGTGAATGGTTGTTTGTCTCTATGTGTCAGCCCTGTGATGACCTGGTGACTTGTCCAGGGTGTACCCCGCCTTTTGCCCATAGTCAGCTGGGATAGGCTCCAGCTTGCCCGCAACCCTGCAGAACAGGAATAGCGGCTACAGATAATGGATGGATGGATGGGTCACCAAAAAAAAAAAAAATCCACCTTTTGGTCAAGTCGCTTCATCTCATACTGAAAAAATTAGAAAAATCCAACCTTTAATTGAAGTAAATTTATTTCGAGGAAAACAAATCCTTCATCAGGAAATCATTATTTTCAACAAAAACACATGCCACTATTATTGACACCCCTGGAACTTATAGTGAACACAATATAATCGAAACATATTTTCCATTTAAATTGTACATTTTTTTAGTTGATTGAATAAAAAGCTTGATGGAAATACTGGCCTGTTTGATGGATGGATGGTGTGATATCATACTATATGTGACGGCACATGATTTTCAGTTGAATATGATCCCTGTAATTGACATTACAGTTAGGTCCATATATATTTGGACACTGACACAAATTTTCTTTTTTTACCTGCTTACTGAAACATATTCAAGTTATAGTTATATAATGGACATGGACATAAAGTCCAGACTTTCAGCTTTCATTTGAGGGTATCCACATTAAAACTGGATGAAGGGTTTAGGGGTTTCAGCTCCTTAACATGTGCCACCCTGTTTTTAAAGGGACCAAAAGTAATTGGACAATTGACTCAAAGGCTATTTCCTGGGCAGGTGTGGGCAATTCCTTTGTTATGTCATTCTCAATTAAGCAGATAAAAGGCGTGGAGTTGATTTGAGGTGTGGTGCTTGCATTTGGAAAATTTTGTTGTGAAGAAAACATGCCGTCAAAAGAGCTCTCCATGCAGGTGAAACAAGCCATCCTTAAGCTGCGAAAACAGAAAAAACCCATCCGAGAAATTGCTACAATATTAGGAGTAGCAAAATCTACAGTTTGGTACATCCTGAAAAAGAAAGAAAGCACTGGTGAACTCATCAATGCAAAAAGACCTGGACGCCCACAGAAGACAACATTGGTGGATGATCACAGAATAATTTCCATGGTGAAGAGAAACCCCTTCACAACAGCCAACCAAGTGAACAACACTCTCCAGGAAGTAGGCTTATCAATATCCAAATCTACCATAAAGAGAAGACTGCATGAAAGTAAATACAGAGGGTTCACTGCATGGTGCAAGCCACTCATAAGCCTCAAGAATAAAAAGGCTAGATTGGACTTTGCTAAAAAACATCTAAAAAAGCCAGCACAGTTCTGGAAGAACATTCTTTGGACAGATGAAACCAAGATCAACCTCTACCAGAATGATGGAAAGAAAAAAGTATGGCGAAGGCGTGGTATAGCTCATGATCCAAAGCATACCACATCATCTGTAAAACATGGTGGAGGCAGTGTGATGGCTTGGGCATGCATGGCTGCCAGTGGCACTGGGTCACTAGTGTTTATTGATGATGTGACACAGGACAGAAGCAGCCGGATGAATTCTGAGGTATTCAGAGACATACTGTGTGCTCAAATCCAGCCAAACTGATTGGTTGGCGTTTCATAATACAGATGGACAATGACCCAAAACATAAAGCCAAAGCAACCCAGGAGTTTATTAAAGCAAAGAAGTGGAATATTCTTGAATGGCCAAGTCGGTCACCTGATCTCAACCCAATTGAGCATGCATTTCACTTGTTAAAGACTAAACTTCAGACAGAAAGGCCCACAAACAAACAGCAACTGAAAACCGCTGCAGTAAAGGCCTGGCAGAGCATTAAAAAGGAGGAAACACAGCGTCTGGTGATGTCCATGAGTTCAAGACTTCAGGCAGTCATTGCCAACAAAGGGTTTTCAACCAAGTATTAGAAATGAACATTTTATTTACAATTATTTAATTTGTCCAATTACTTTTGAGCCCCTGAAATGAAGGGATTGTGTTTAAAAAATGCTTTAGTTCCTCACAATTTTATGCAATCATTTTGTTCAACCCACTGAATTAAAGCTGAAAGTCTGAACTTCAACTGCATCTGAATTGTTTTGTTCAAAATTCATTGTGGTAATGTACAGAACCAAAACTAGAAAAATGTTGTCTTTGTCCAAATATTTATGGACCTAACTGTATATTTAAAGAAGAGTTTTTATGATTTGTGTACACAAGAAAGTGTGGATCAGGGTTATAAAGGAATAATAAAGTTTAGTGAGTGTAATAAGGATTTAATGATTTTAATGCATTAAATAAGGAATAAAAATGAGGACATACGCTGTTATAGGAAAATAATTAACAGTGGGATGATGTGATGTGATGTGATGTAGTCTGATGTGAAGCACAGTTTCCGTTTCCATGAAAAAGTTTATTTTCCAATAACAGCATTTCAAAAAGTGATTTATTCCTCTTATATTATAGCAATTTGCCAATGATTAGTTTTTGAATTAATTTAATAGTAGCATGCCATATTTATTAGTTTATAGTTAATTATAATGCTGTGCAACGTCCACAAAACGTTTGTTACATTTAACAAAGACAATAAATTAAAAATGCAGTTTGTCATGTTGCATATCAAAAAACTGCAAAGGGCAAACCTCTTCATCCTGAAGACCTTCCAGTGATGAAGAACTTAGGAACAACTTGACCTTTTGTTACAAAGCGCTGACACTGGAGACTCCTTCCAAAAATATTATCTTCCTACAGAAAATTTGACCATATTAACAGTTAAACGTATTTTTAAAACCTTTATTTGGAGCGTCCACCATAACAGTCCTTATCTACATTGTGATTGTAGAAATAATATCGTATTTGGGTGTTAAAGGAGAACTGAAGTCATTTTTAAACTTGCTTTATTTCTTAATTAACGTGTTATTCAATTACATTTTCAGTTTTAGTAACATTATATCGTGACTGGTATTGGCAACTAATTGCAATTAAATATTATACTTATCGGCCTATTTGGTTTTTAGCCGTGTTGAATTTAGTTCGTTTGGTCCACGGCAGGCGTCGCTTATCCGCGCGATCTTCACGAGACTTGTGTGAGACTTTGAAACGTGAAGTGTCAGCCAGGTGTCAGTGCTGCCATTTTGAAAACTGTTTTCCAAATGAAATATTGCACAAAAACGAGTTTAAATGACGATTACTGCCTACTTTTTTCAAACTTTCCTGATTGCTATCAAAACAAACAAAACTTCCGACTTGATTCCGTCAGCATTCAAAAGAGGGCGCGTGCGTCTTTTGACAACGTTGGCAGATGTTGGTCGCTTTGATTTCCGCTGTACGTTTTACTTCCGTCCTACGATGTCTCGCACAGGTCTTGACGAATCTCGTTTACGGCCATCGCTTTGACATATGGACTGATATATTACAGAGCATATTTCAAACACTCATAACTTGCTCTAGCAGTGACAAAATAGCGATCAGAAATGCATTCCTGTATTTAATAAAATGAGAAAAATAGAATTTTGATAATAAAAAAATTTGCCTTCAGTTCTCCTTTAAAGACCTTCTAACCAATCAGATTCAAACATTCAACAGTCATCATTCTGCCACTGATTTATTAGACCGCTATTCTGCATCTGCTCTCAGGTTGACTAATGAAAGAGTGTAATCCATGGGGAAGCCATGGTTAGAGAAGATGCTTTGGGACCAAAAGGTTGCTGGTTTGATTCCCTGGACCAGCAGGAATGGCTGAAGTGCCCTTTTTCAAGGCACCTAATCCCCAACTGCTCCCTAGGCTGCTCTGGGTATGTTGTATGTCACTCTGGATAAGAGTGTTTGCTAAATGTAATCCATATCTTAGGGGGCGGCACAGTGCTGTCGCCTCATAGCAAGAAGGTCCGGGTTCGAGCCCCGTGACCGGCGAGGGCCTTTCTGTGTGGAGTTTGCATGTTCTCCCCGTGTCCGCGTGGGTTTCCTCCGGGTGCTCCGGTTTCCCCCACAGTCCAAAGACATGCAGGTTAGGTTAACTGGTGACTCTAAATTGACCGTAGGTGTGAATGTGAGTGTGAATGGTTGTCTGTGTCTATGTGTCAGCCCTGTGATGACCTGGCGACTTGTCCAGGGTGTACCCCGCCTTTCGCCCGTAGTCAGCTGGGATAGGCTCCAGCTTGCCTGCGACCCTGTAGAACAGGATAAAGCGGCTACAGATGATGAGATGAGATGAGATGAGATATTATTTCTTTCTTTTCTTTTTTTCAAGTACTACAAGCGTTCCTGCACAACAAAACAGATCCTTGACCAACTTGATACGAACAGAAATGACCGGAGGTGTGACTTTGATTTCTATGCAGTTTTTTTACCCCCATTTTTTTTTGTTTTTTTCTTTTTAATCAAAACAAGTATGTAACTGTTAAGCTATGAAACCTTTGCTCATACTGATGATGTTGCCGCAAGGTCACAGGTTCTGAATAATGGGGGCAGGCTGTTCAGGGTTTATGGCTACACAATCTAACAGATAACGCATCACTCATATTGGTCTAAAGTCCAAATTCAGCTTTGCCAGTTCAACAAGCAGACACACTGCTTCCAGAGGCACCGCAAGACCCTGTGGAATAGATACATCCCATATTCACAGTGTGTGTCAGGGAGAAGGAGAAAGATGGACATCTTGGAGACGGACGCCTACGATAGGAGACAGCGCAGGAACACGGTAATCAGACATACACACACATGTGCCTACTCTCATGTATACAAATAATGTCCAATGATGCTGAGAAGTAATCCAATATAAAATATTTCTGAGGAGAGTTTTTAAATGGTGTGTGTGTGTGTGTGTGTGTGTGTGTGTGTGTGTAAGTAAAATTCTCTTGTTGTGCTCGATTATTTCCTGGCTATTATCAGATATAATTTGTCCATCGTATTCGCTCCATTGTTTGTTTTTCTTCTTTGGGAAATTGTCTCACTACACTCTTCTCATCTCTTCCCCATCTCTTCATTTTCAGTCCTGCATTCTGTTTCTTTTTCTCCTCCCTTTCTTCGCTTCTGCAGCACTGTATTTCTACCTGTGGATCCCAGATTCTGCTCCGTCCATCCTGGCTGCAGGTGTGAAGGCAGCCCCCGTGCTCTCACTGGTGTTCATGGTGCTGAGTTACAATGGGGTGTGGAGCCTGTTGGGCGTGGCTGGAGGGCTGGTGATGTCAGCGGGAGGAGACGTCTGTCTCATCTGGCCACATCTTTTCCTCCAGGGTAAATTAAAAAAAAAAAACCTGTGTTGTAATGCTGTACCTTGTGCACTGGCCATGATGAAATGAAAATCATGTGTATTGCAATACTGTTTGCAATAACCCACATCTAATACATTATATACACACAGGGCTGTGCAAAAGTCTTTGGCACCCTATTTTTTTTTTTTTACATACAAACTTTGTTATAGATGTCTATTTTATTATTTCTGCATTGTCGAGTCAGTTGAAAAACATTTTAGAGTCCAAATGTTCGTTTTCCAGCACAAAATTAAATGTTACAGAAAAAAAGGGTTTGTATCTGAGCAGCGTATTACATAAGAGAGCACTTTTCAGATTAAAAAAGAAAACATAATGAAGGCTGCTGGGTTTTGGTGCAAAATGAAGAAGCGAATGTGACAGTCAAAGAGTCCAGAAGAACTGTGGCTGGTTCTGGAAGATGCTCAGTAAAACCTACAGCTCATTTCCACATAAAACTGTACCTCAGACTACTCATCTCATCTCATTATCTCTAGGCCCTCGCCGGCCCCGGGGCTCAAACGCGGACCTTCTTGCTGTGAGGCAACAGTGCTAACCACTACACCACCGTGCCGCCCCACCTCACCTGCACCTTTTTTTTTAAAGCAAAGGGTCGTCTCACACCAAATACTGACTTTGTTTCATTTATTATGACTTACTGCTTATAGTATTTTTTAAATGTTGAAATATTTAATTTCGTTATTTTTAAGCCATTTTTTGTCTACAGCATTTCTTTACACGTGCCCAAGATTTTTGCACAGTACTATGTATTTAACAGTTATTACATGAAATCGAGTCGTACATGAGCTGATAGCTGACAAGGTGCATAGCACCGAGTCGGCTATAAGCCATGGACGATGAGATTGAGTGGAACAACTGTTATTATATCCACGTTCCCTGGATTTTGAGAAACAGAGTGTTTTTAGTTTTAGTTTTTGCAAATTCAGTAAATAAAAACTTTATACAAATGGCCCTTTTCCACTACCCTTTTTCAGCTCACTTCAGCTCGCTTCAGCTCACTTCAGCCCGACACGGCTCGCGTTTCGACTACCAAAAACCAGCACGACTCGGCTCGCTTCAGCCCCGCTTAGCCCCTAAAACTCGCACGGTTTTGGAGTGGGGCTGAAGCGAGCCAAACCGAGCTGAGTGAGGCTGGGGGCGTGAGCAGACACTCCCCTGTGCACTGATTGGTGAGGAGGAGTGTCCTCACATGCCCACACACGCTCCGCGAGCACGCTGGGATCTGTAAACACCGTAAACCCGGAAGAAGAATAATTACGAATTACGAGAATTTCTGAAGCCTTATGCGCCTCGCCTCATCTATACGCTCTTGCCAGTATCTGTTGGCGTTGTCAGTGACAACAAGCCACAGAACCAAGACCAGCAACACTAACGACTCCATGTCCTCCATGTTTATTGTTTACTATTCGGGTCGTGAGACTACCGCTTAAAAGATCACTGATGTCACTGTTTGCGCTGTTTAATGACATCACGTGACGTCCACCCACTTTCTCTAACTCCACCCAATGTGTCCACCCACTTCCAGCCAGCACGGTTCAGCGCGGTTGTAGTCGAAATGCAACTCCAACAGCCCCGCTCAGCTCGACTCAGCCCAACTCAGCACGGCACGGCTCAGCCGCGTTTGTAGTGGAAAAGCGGCAAAAATGTCCAACAAAATAATTTCCGCTTAGAATGTAAACAAACCAGCGGAATGACAGGAGCAATTTGTGAAAAATGCAATAATAATAATAATAATAATAATAATAATAATTCTTGAAAAATAAAAAAAAGATGTGCTTTTACCATCAAATACTTTCATTCCATATTTTGTTGCTTTTTATTTTTGTATTTTTTGGGAGTTTTGTTTTCGAGTAGTTTTTATTTCGTCCTCGGTTGGTTCAGCAACACGCTCCGCCATTTTGTTTTACTCTACTCACCACAGGCGATTGCTCTAAGACAACGAGGGAGGCTCAGCCTCCTCTAAAAATGACGAACATCGTGTAGGATGAATTGCGCTAGGCTTATGTTATAGCCGACCTTATAACATTGCTATTTCAGATCCAGAATCATAGAAATATATGTGCTCAACCCACTACAGTGCGAAACCATTCCCTTATAACTTTAATGTGTGCGTGAGTTTTTCCCCCTCGTGACAGCGCGATACAGCCCAGCCTCAGTGGATTGGGAGCTCTGTGCTTGTCAATCTCAAAATGCAAGACGATTATTGGACAAATACTGCGAAAATGCCCACCCACGGAGTCTCACAGACTCCCAGCCTCAATGGACTTCAACGGCATTTGGGAGCTATGCGCTTTTCAATCTCAAAATGCAAGATGGTTATTGGACAAATACTGCGAAAATGCCCGCCCACGGACTCCCAGCCTCACATGGGAGGGACATGGCAGTTTCCGCGAGGAGACTGGTGATTGGTGAAAGCGGCCGGATATTTTCTTTGATTGACAGCTCGTTTCAACTATAGACAGGCAGCGGACAGTGTTGCCAGATTGGGCGGTGGTTTTAAGTGTATTTTGGCGGGTTTTGAACATATTTTGGGCTGGATAACATCAGCAGTATCTGGCAACATCAGTTCAGTCCCATGTGGATTCGCAAGTGCTGTGGTGTATTGTAAGAGATCAGCTTACATTTCGATTTCATTCATTACATACGGTTTCTACCAGCTTTTTTAGTTTGTATATATTTTCATTGTAAATAAAGTGTAAATATAGTGTTGTCAAGTTTGCTATCTTAGTTCCAGAAATTTTGTTTATTTGAGTGACTGAACTTGAACTTGAGGGGGCTAGTCAGCTAGCAAGAAAGCTGCGCACGGATGCCAAGCATTGCTGATTTAATTTTGGCGAAGCCATTTGCCAGTCTTCCTTTCGAGGAAAAAATTAAAATTAAAGAGCAGGGTAGACCAACGCCTCAAATTGACTTGGTGAAAAAGGTAGGGAATAATACTCGTTCCTTTCAGCTCTCCTGGTACGAGAAAGTGAATTGGCTAACAGCAAGTGACCCACATCAACAACAGTAAATAGGCTACTTTAGTAATATGTCATGGATGGACCAAAAATATAGAATCTATTTAAAATATTTATGCTGAGTATATTATATTGGAATATATGTTTTTCTGGATATGAATTAAACACCGCTACAATTTGGAAAACATTTTTAAACAAAAACACAGCCGAGGTCAATTTTTAAACATGCCACAATTTTAAAATATAAAATGTTAAAATATACCCCCCCCCCCCCCCCCCAACACCACCATCATGTATATTGGACAGTAGGCTAATGGGCCAAAAGAACCTGTTATTTCACAGTTTGTGACGCTGCCAACAATCAGCCAGATCAGAGGCAAGAGTATGGGCAAAATTGATGTGTTTTTTCTTTTAAAATCTGGAAATATCGTAACCGACCAGCCTCCCCTGTTTGAAAGACTACCAGCCGCCACTGCTACTCACGGTATATGAGCTGATATCCTAGGAGTACAGTGGCCAATCAGAGCATGTGATTGCTCATATCCAGTGAATGTGGATAGAACAATATGTATTACACTGTGAATACATTCCCTGGCCAGATTATTAGGAACTCACGTAAACCTGTCCATTTATGCAATCATGTAGCAGCAGCACATTGCATAAATTCACGCAAATACACATCAAGAACTGCAGGTAATGTTCGCATCAAACATCAAAATAGAGGGAAATGTGATCTCGAAATGTGACTTGGCATGGTTGTAAGTGACAGGCAGGCTGGTTTGAGTATTTTAGAAACAGCTGATCTCCTGAGGTTTTCCTGGAAAGAAAAAAAAACCATCCAGTGAGCGACAGGTCTGTATGAGGAAATGCCTTGTTAATCAGAAAGGCCAAAGGAGAATGGACAGGTTGTTTTGATCTAAAGGAAGGTTATGGTAGCTCAAATAACTACTCTTTACAACTGTGTTGAGACTGAGAGGAAAAGCAACTTATAATGAACAACACAACAGAACACTGCAAGCTTTGAGGTTGATGGGCTAAAGAGCAGAAGACCATATTGAGTTTGGTAAGCCTGTGTCTATAGTAGACATGTACTGCTTAGCCTTTAGCAAACATTACTTGGACAAAAACACTCGAGAAACAGCATAAATACAATTTAACATGGTGGTAAGTGGTTTTCGATGCAGGCAATACCTATGTTTGATGTTCTATTTAATATATATATGTTATTTACCGGGCGGCACGGTGGTGTAGTGGTTAGCGCTGTCGCCTCACAGCAAGAAGGTCCGGGTTCGAGCCCCGTGGCCGGTGAGGGCCTTTCTGTGTGGAGTTTGCATGTTCTCCCCGTGTCCGCGTGGGTTTCCTCCGGGTGCTCCGGTTTCCCCCACAGTCCAAAGACATGCAGGTTAGGTTAACTGGTGACTCTAAATTGACCGTAGGTGTGAATGTGAGTGTGAATGGTTGTCTGTGTCTATGTGTCAGCCCTGTGATGACCTGGCGACTTGTCCAGGGTGTACCCCGCCTTTCACCCGTAGTCAGCTGGGATAGGCTCCAGCTTGCCTGCGACCCTGTAGAAGGATAAAGCGGCTACAGATAATGAGATGAGATGAGATGTTATTTACCAGCTGGAAGGTCCGTATCATGAAATTCCGTGACCAAGGTCTTGAAAGTACTGACCGAGGTCACAGTATTTCACCATATGGACTGACCTTAAGCCAGTAAATAATATATTTATTTTTTTCTTTACCAAATTCTAACAGAAAACGAGAGCGCCTGAAAGGCAAAAACCGAGCTGAGCCACCATTTTGAATCCTCATTCACGGCTGTAATGCAAATGGCTTCCTCCTCGGTATACAAGTGCACTTCCATGGCAGGAAAAAACTACATTTTGCCGCCTATGTAGTCCCCTATTTATACAAATAGGAGTCATTCAGGATTCAGCCATGACTTTGCTCGGCGTTAGCAAGTTACAGGTTTTTAGCTTCCTCCTGAAATGTTTTCTTTTATTTCTTCTTCCTCAGGGTAGTAAAACTCGCTTTTGCTGTGAAGACTGTCGTTATCGCTATCCATGCTGTAAAATTAATGCTATTCTCCTGAGAAATGCTGGCAAAAATTTATAAGATTTTTGATAATCTTATAAATAAATCTTATAAAAAAAGAGATAAATGTTGACAAAAAATGCAACTATGTTTGTTGTTGTTGTGAATGAGCGAGTCGCCAGAAGTCCGTAACTGGGGTCCGTAACTGGGGTCCGTATTGTAGGATATGGACCCGCTCGCTAGCCAATCAGAACACAGGATTTGATGGAAACCGGACCGCGAAAAAAAAAGTAATCTTATTGCACTATATTTGCATTATGGATAACAACTGTAAAACAAATTGGATGGAAAGCTATGTTATATATCTTCCTAATTTACTTTCTCTGTCTTTTAGGAATGGTCTGCTTTGCTCTGGCCCACCTACTGTACTGTCTTTCCTTCCTTACTTCCCGTTATTCCTCTCACGCCTCGTCTTCCTGGGGCTTCTACTTCTTCTGCCTCCTGCTTTGGGGAGCAAGTGGTGCAGTTTACATCTATCTCCTGCCCTTCCTCCAGAAGTCACCGGAGCCTGAGGTTTTTGTCCTGGCTGTTGGAGGCTACTCGTTTCTCATTGTTCTGATGGTGACTCTTGCGGCACGAACGAGGCATCCACTGGTCCTGCTGGGTGGCCTGGTCTTCATGGTGTCTGACTTCACTCTTGCGCTGCAGCAGTTCAAAGCTGTTGAGCATCTGGATCATGGCAGGCATATTGTCATGACAACGTACTACCTGGCCCAGCTGCTGATCGCCGTTGGTGACGTGAAGGTAACGATGACGGAGCAGGTCGAGGAGCTGCACAAATGGAAGAGGTCATAGGGACGGCACTGAGACTTGGGCATGTGGGACTAATGCAGACTTCATACAGATAGATATGAAGCATTACTGACAGGAGATTCTGTGTTCTGTATTTAAAGGGTTACATAACGTATCGGTTGTAATCCTGTATTGTTTAAGGAATAAATATGAATATTAATATAGATATTATTTATAGCTACTTACCATGCTTATCATTTGAGCTCAAACCGGGACATGTCCTGTCATGACAGAAATAAGAACTCTACTTAGCCTATACTATGCTTCTTACAATATTAAAATAACCAAAAACTCTTAAGCACTAAGTAAGAAACGTTGAATAAACTTGGGGAGTTTGCACATCTGAGCATCTCTCCTGATTCCCTGTTCACCAATTTCAGAGATTATGTGATATTTAACAGTTATTCCATGAAATCAAGTCATGATAGCCAATGAGGTGCGTAGTCCCGATGAGATTGAGTGGAATAACTGTTTTATTCTATCCACATTCAATAGATTTTGAGAAACAGAGCATTTTTACCTCCGCCAAGGAGGTTATGTTTTCGGTAACGTTTGTTTGTTGGTTTGACTGTTAGCAAGATGACGGAAAAAGTTATGAATGGATTGCTCTGAAATTTTTTTCAGAGGTGTGACTGGGCACAAGTAACAATCCATTAAATTTTGGCACTGATCCGGATCACCGTCTGGATCCCAGAATTTTTTAAAGGATTCTTGGCAGAGGTCTGCGCTCTCCGAGTGCTTTTCTAGTTATTTTTCATCTCATCTCTCATTATCTCGAGCCGCTTTATCCTGTTCTACAGGGTCGCAGGCAAGCTGGAGCCTATCCCAGCTGACTACGGGCGAAAGGCGGGGTACACCCTGGACAAGTCGCCAGGTCATCACAGGCCTGACACATAGACACAGACAACCATTCACACTCACATTCACACCTACGGTCAATTTAGAGTCACCAGTTACCCTAACCTGCATGTCTTTGGACTGTGGGGGAAACCGGAGCACCCGGAGGAAACCCACGCGGACACGGGGAGAACATGCAAACTCCGCACAGAAAGGCCCTCGCCGGCCACGGGGCTCGAACCCGGACCTTCTTGCTGTGAGGCAACAGCGCTAACCACTACACCACCATGCCACCCTAGTTATTTTTATTTTTTGCAAATTTGATCAATAAAAACTTTATACAAAACATCTGCCAAAATCATTTCTGCTTAGCATGTAAACAAACTGGTGAAATGACAGTAGCAATTTGTGAAAAATGCGATAATAATAATTGTTGGAATATAAAATAAAAAAGATACGTTCTTACCATCAAATACTTTTATTCTGTATTTTGTTGCTTTTTTGGTATTTTTTTGGGTTTTCTTCTTCTTCTTCTTCTTCTTCAGGGTTTTTTGGCGGTTGGCAAACCAACTTAAAGGTGCATTACCGTGACCGACTACAGTAGGCTGGAGCGTGGAACAGGAGATATTGGGAGGAGGAAGCAAAACTATATTCTTTTAGCTATTTCTGTTTCTTTTAAATACCTGATAACAATTTTTGGGGTTTTGTTTTCGAGTCGAGTTTTTATTTCATCCTCGGTTAGTTCAGCAACACACTCTGCCATTTTGTTTTACTCTATTCACAGTATATGAGCTGATATCCTAGTAGTAGAGTAGCCAATCAGAGTGCACGATTGCTCATATCCAATGAATGTGGATAGAATGAATTGTATTGTCCCTTAATGGAAAGGATCCACAGGACCAATGTTGGCAGTCCAGAAGTGATATTGATAAGGTGTGTGATTGTGTCAGTGTCACTGATTGTGCCATTTGATCAAACACTCTTCTAAACAGGTAAATAGTTCGAGACTAAACCTCATTTAATCATCGTGCTGTAAAAAGACATCCAGTTCGATTGCATTTCAATGACCTTGTGATTACTTTACAAGCTGAGTAGTCATGCAATTACTGCAGACGATTGCAACATCTAATTTCCCCACACAGGCCTGGATGATAACCTGAGCTGACTTTTTGTTGTGTCACTTACCGTACTAGGCATAACCTCCAAACACATTATTCATGTGGTATTTAAGGCTTGTTGTTGGTCCTCATGCCATCCAACATGACAAACTACTTCCAGCATGCAGGCCACACCATGAGGTGACTTTCCTCAGAGCACATATAAATACAGGAGTGTTAATAACTGCAGTAGCCTTACTGAATGTGTTTATCAACTAGTTAAGAGTAAGAACTGGTTTATAGATGAGTAATTGTGAGCCTGTAATGAATAGTACTATTATAGTTTAGGAGGCGAGGTGGCCAAGCGAACGGTCCCCGGTTCGAGCCTCGCCTCGGACAGTGATCTGGGGCTCGCTTCCTGTCCACCCAGCAGTGAATGGGGACCTGGTGGAAACACTGGGGAAGTTAAAGGCGGCGAGGAAAGGAACTGGCCACCCTACCTCACCATGCCGACGGCCTAGACAGAGTGTGCTCTCTAACAGGCACTCCCCAACGTACGTACGAAAACGTATATGGGGCTCTTTGACTTGACTTGATTATAGTTTATTCACTGAAGACTCAAAGTGCAACTTTCTACTTGACAGAGTAATACTGTACTGACTTTGACATCGATATTATCTTTGTGTTATCTTTATGAACTATTTAAATGTGTATGATAATCGTTTGGTAATTTATTGGAGCCATTTTATTCGTGACATGTCCACTCAGAACACATTTTTTTTAAAGCTGATGATCTGATTAGTGTAAGGAGGCTGTTATAAAACGTCTGTGAAGGTTCTCGGTCATCCAGGTCATCGTAATCCGTAGGTGTGACATGATACATAGATATTTGCAATATATACAAAACATGGTATAAATAAACAGTAGTGCAAATAGTGATAGTGCAATGAAGTCAGTTCAAGTCAATTCAGTTTGTTTGGGGGGGGGGTTGTTGATGAGTATGTGTGCATGGAAGGGGGAGCGTGGGGGGTGGAGTTCAGCAGTGAGACAGCTGAAGGAAAAAAACTGTTCCTGAACCTGGTGGTTTTGGTCCGAAGGCTCCTGTAGCACCTTCCAGAGGGCAGGAGAGTGAACAGTTTGCTCTCCTGAGACATCGCTTCCTGTAGACATCCTCAACAGCAGGAAGTGAGGCTCCCACGATATGCTGGGCGATCTTCACCACCCTCTGCAGTGCCTTCCGGTCTGAGACAGAACAGTTCCCATACCACACTGTAATACAGTTAGTTAGGATGCTCTTGATGGTACAATGGTAGAAGTTCACCAGGATGTCTGAAGAGAGGTGTTTTTTCTTCAGAGTCCTCAAGAAAAAGAGACGCTGGTGAGCCTTCTTGACCAAGTTGGAGCAGTTGGTTGTCCAGGTGAGGTCCTGCGAGATGTGGATCCCCAGGAATTTGAAGATGGTCACACGCGCCACTGCTGCACCGTTGATCTCATCTCATCTCATTATCTGTAGCCGCTTTATCCTGTTCTACAGGGTCGCAGGCAAGCTGGATCCTATCCCAGCTG
Organism: Neoarius graeffei; assembly: GCF_027579695.1. NCBI lineage: Eukaryota > Metazoa > Chordata > Actinopteri > Siluriformes > Ariidae > Neoarius > Neoarius graeffei. The sequence goes on from NC_083588.1 coordinate 52,397,411, forward strand.
ACTATGGGCTAAAGGCGGGGTACACCCTGGACAAGTCGCCAAGTCATCACAGGGCTGACACATAGACACAGACAACCATTCACACTCACATTCACACCTACGGTCAATTTAGAGTCACCAGTTAACCTAACCTGCATGTCTTTGGACTGTGGGGGAAACCGGAGCACCCGGAGGAAACCCACGCGGACACGGGGAGAACATGCAAACTCCGCACAGAAAGGCCCTCGCCGGCCACGGGGCTCGAACCCGGACCTTCTTGCTGTGAGGCGACAGCGCTAACCACTACACCACCATGCCGCCCTTGCACCGTTGATCTCATCTCATTCATCTCATTATCTCTAGCCGCTTTATCCTTCTACAGGGTCGCAGGCAAGCTGGAGCCTATCCCAGCTGACTACGGGCGAAAGGCGGGGTACACCCTGGACAAGTTGCCAGGTCATCACAGGGCTGACACATAGACACAGACAACCATTCACACTCACATTCACACCTACGGTCAATTTAGAGTCACCAGTTAACCTAACCTGCATGTCTTTGGACTGTGGGGGAAACCGGAGCACCCGGAGGAAACCCACGCGGACATGGGGAGAACATGCAAACTCCACACAGAAAGGCCCTCGCCGGCCCCGGGGCTCGAACCCAGGACCTTCTTGCTGTGAGGCGACAGCGCTAACCACTACACCACCGTGCCGCCCTTGCACCGTTGATGTGGATGTAAATTACATTACATTACAGGCATTTAGCAGACACTCTTATCCAGAGCGACGTACAACACACCCAGAGCAGCCTGGGGAGCAGTTGGGAGTTAGGTGCCTTGCTCAAGGGCACTTTAGCCATTCCTGCTGGCCCAGCGACTCAAACCAGCAACCTTTTGGTCTCAAAGCTGCTTCTCTAACCATTAGGTCATGGCTTCCTCTAAATTACTCTTACTTGAGTGATTTTCTTGATCACTAGTCTACTTTTACTCAATGAATTATTACTTCAGTAGCAGCACTTTTACTTAAAGTCTCTGTGTTGTATTCTTTCCACCACTGGTTCAACCTGTTTTGTTGATGCTGTATAAATGTAAACGCGATGTCCACCAGGTGGCGCTAAAGCTTTACTCTTCAATTTCTCAGCTAGAAGAAGCTCCGGGTCACACAGGATTTCAGTTACATCTAAAAGCACACACCACTAAAGAGTGTATAAAAGTTTATGATGGAAAATACCAAGAGACAAGTTACAGTAGTATGACTTGGTAATAATTGTATTTTACACTTCCTTTTAGAAATGTGGAGACATGAACATGGTGGTGTAGTGGTTAGCACTGTTGCCTCACAGCAAGAAGGTCCTGGGTTCGAGCCCAGTGGCTGGTGAGGGCCTTTCTGTGTCTGCATGGGTTTCCTCCGGGTGCTCCGGTTTCCCCTAAAGGCATGCAGGTTAGGCTAATTGGTGGCTCTGATTTGACTGTGAGTGTGAATGGTTGTTTGTCTCTGTGTCAGCCCTGTGATGACCTGGCGACTTGTCCAGGGTGTACCCCGCCTCTCGCCCATAGTCAGCTGGGATAGGCTCCAGCTTGCCTGCGACTCTGTAGAACAGGATAAGCGGCTACAGATAATGGATGGATGGATGGTTTGTACTAACGTATTAAACTATTAAAAGATAGGGTTTCACGTGAGTAAATATGTGACAAGAACTAATCGCACACTCATTTTTCATGCATATGATCAGTTTTTCCAGGGGCACCAATAAGAATTTTGACCCTACTTACAGGTTAAAGGAGAACTGAAGGCAAATTTTTTTATTATCAAAATTCTATCTCATCTCATCTCATTATCTCTAGCCACTTTATCCTTCTACAGGGTCGCAGGCAAGCTGGAGCCTATCTCAGCTGACTACGGGCGAAAGGCGGGGTACACCCTGGACAAGTCGCCAGGTCATCACAGGGCTGCCACATAGACACAGACAACCATTCACACTCACATTCACACCTACGCTCAATTTAGAGTCACCAGTTAACCTAACCTGCATGTCTTTGGACTGTGGGGGAAACCGGAGCACCCGGAGGAAACCCACGCGGACACGGGGAGAACATGCAAACTCCGCACAGAAAGGCCCTCGCCGACCCCGGGGCTCGAACCCAGGACCTTCTTGCTGTGAGGCGACAGCGCTAACCACTACACCACCGTGCCGCCCAAAATTCTATTTATCTCATTTTATTAAATATAGGAATCCATTTTTGATCGCTATTTTGTCACTGCTAGAGCGAGTTATGAGTGTTTGAAATATGCTCTGTAATATATCAGTCCATATGTCAAAGCGATGGCCATAAACGAGATTCGTTGAGACCTGTGCGAGACATCGTAGGACGGAAGTAAAATGTACAGCGGAAATCAAAGCGACCGACATCTGCCAACGTTGTCAAAAGACACGCGCGCCCTCTTTCGAACGCTGACGTAATCAAGCCGGAAGTTTTTTGTTTTGATAGCAATCAGGAAAGTTTGAAAAAAGTAGGCAGTCATCGTCATTTAAACTCGTTTTTGTGCAATATTTCGTTTGGAAGACAGTTTTCAAAATGGCGGCACTGACACCTGGCTGACACTTCACGTTTCAAAGTCTCGCACAAGGCTCGTGAAGATCACACGGATAAGCGATGCCTGCCGTGGACCAAACGAACTAAATTCAACATGGCTAAAAACCGAATAGGCTGATAAGTATAATATTTAATTGCAATTCGTTGCCAATACGAGTCACGATATAAGGTTGCTAAAACCGAAAACGTAATTGAATAACACGTTAATTAAGAAATAAAGCAAGTTTAAAAATGACTTCAGTTCTCCTTTAAAACTCTGGGCCTCTCATAGAAGAAGCCAAGCCAAGAAGCCTTTATTTGTCACATGTACACTCAAGCACACAGTCAAATTTAACCCATCTGAAGCAGTGAACACACACATGCGAGCAAAGAACTGCATGTCTTTGGACTGTGGAGGAAACCCACACAGACACGCGGAGAACATGCAAACTCCACACAGAAAGGCCCCCATCGGCTGCTGGGCTTGAACCCAGAACCTTCTTGCTGTGAGGCGACAGTACTAACCACTACACCACCATGCCGCCCAATAAGATACCTCATTGTTCTAGATTATTTATGTTCCCAAGGGTCCTCTTGTCAATCCAGGATCCTTGGAATCATCTCACCCCTCCAACATCCATCTGAGATTTTTAATAGAGATGAAACGATACCACTTTTTCTTCTCTGATACCAATCCAGAAACTCAGCTGATATTGATATACACCCAATATTAATTAATTAATTAATTGTTTGATTAATTCTCTATACTGTTTGTCCAATGCAAAGGGGCGGGTGCACTGAAACGAATCCCAGCTGACTTTGGGTGAGAAGTGGAGTTCACCCTGGACAGGTCACTAGTTTATCACAGGGCTAACACAGAGAGACAGACAGCCATTCACACTCACGGGCAATTTAGAGTAGCTAGTTGACCAAATGTGCATGTCTTTGGACTGTTGGAGGAAACCGGAGCACCTGGAGGAAACCCACACAAGCACTAGGAGAACATGTAAACTCCACACAGAAAGGTCCCAGTTGACTGGCAAGTTCAACCCAAAGAGGCAGCTGATCACTGCATCACCATGCCACCTCTATCCAATATTCTCATCTCATCTCATCTCATCTCATCTCATTATCTCTAGCTGCTTTATCCTGTTCTACAGGGTCGCAGGCAAGCTGGAGCCTATCCCAGCTGACTACGGGCGAAAGGCGGGGTACACCCTGGACAAGTCGCCAGGTCATCACAGGGCTGACACATAGACACAGACAACCATTCACACTCACATTCACACCTACGCTCAATTTAGAGTCACCAGTTAACCTAACCTGCATGTCTTTGGGCTGTGGGGGAAACCGGAGCACCCGGAGGAAACCCACGCGGACACGGGGAGAACATGTAAACTCCGCACAGAAAGGCACTCGCCGGCCATGGGGCTCGAACCCGGACCTTCTTGCTGTGAGGCGACAGCGCTAACCACTACACCACCGTGCCGCCCTCTATCCAATATTGTTTTCTTTAATCCCTTTAATCTAAGTCACACAAAATGCACTTGCACTGTAACTATAATAAATATAATAAAGTATGAAGTATAAATATAATAAATCCTATCAATCCAAGCCAAAAAACCAAGTTGCATTTCATTATAGTCTGTAAACATTTCCATTTGCAAAAATAAATGACTTTCCCAAATCCAGTTGTCGTTTTTTTCCTTTGTTAAAAGAACTAATATTTGATATGTTTTCTCTGATATTTGATATTTGTTTCTGGTATCAACCAGATATCGATACTGAGTATCAGACTGATGCTGTCTTTGTTTCTGAATGATCACATTTGTATATTATGCATTTCTACCTTTGTGGAAAATTTTCAGCGTTTTGTTTTGTACTGTGAAAAAAAAAAACCCCACACCTGAAGTAATGTAACATCAATCATAATGCAATACAAACTTCCTTCTTCCTTCTTTCTCTAATCACAGAGACTGGCTAGACAGCTCGATGAAATCATTACCCAGTACAGAATAACATAATGGACTCAGTTTACAGGGTTCATCTCTGACACCTCACCCACATCCATCCTTCTCGAGCAGCACTTTGTTTTTAAATATCATCCGTGTAATGGATTATGTTCTGGGTCTTTTTCTTAACTGTATCTCAGTCGAAACACATTCCATGACCATGTTTAGGTTTTTGATATATTTGCGTAACATTCCCGTAATGTGCTTTTTAAGGCATTCCGTGTTGCTGGAAGTGGAATTTCCGCTCATTTTCGCAGGTTCCTTTTGCTGCTCTCAGATCAGAGCAGATTGGCTGCCGTCCTGCAGCCCTGTCGACAGATAAGGGACAATTTTTACTCAGCTATCAGCTGAAGCCATCAGCATTCACAATGGAGCATAGAAACAATTACCATTATAATGCGGCAGCTGCACTATATGAATAAATTTACAAAACCACACGGTGCATATTTTAGTTGACAGAAAATGTGGTTATTAAAAAAAAAAAAAAAAAGCAGGTGTGTGCAAACCCGGCATGCATCACACCTGCATAGGACAAAATCATTCGGACCAAAATATTTTGATGAAAAAAAGATTGTTACACATATCAGTGTATCCTGTGTGCTACCTAACATTCATGGCTGGGTTTTCCCCATGTGTCTCATATCAAGTGCTGTGACTTAAAGGAAAACTCCACCCTGAAGTCGATTTACTATCCTGAAACATTTGTGATGTGCTGAGCGATTATGGTGCTAATTTGTTGGTTGGTGCTGTATGTGAAATATTTCTGAGATATATTTGTGGTTGTGTGCTACTGGGGTCACAGGAGGACATTGCTTTTGTACAATAGTGCAGTAACAATGATGTTAATACAAGCTGCGTCAAAAGAGCTTCAGGAGCACTAAGCTACTGTGTGTGTGTGTGTGTGTGTGTGTGCCACCATCTTACTCTGTGTCAGAGAAAAACATTTGGAAGCTGATCTTTTCAAGAAAAGTGTGCAAATGCATAGGTGAGAGCTGGACAGATGAAAAGACTAAAGCGCCGCTGCATTATTCCCTTTAAGTAGTAAGTAAATGACACTAGCACCATTATCAGCAGTGGCACTGTGGGTAATGTGGTGTAAAACCATTACATTACAGGTATTTAGCAGACGCTCTTATCCGGAGCGACGCACAACATACCCAGTGCAGCCTGGGGAGCAGTTTAGGGTTAGATAGCTTGCTCAAGGGCACTTCAGCCATTCCTTCTAGTCCATGGAATCGAACCGGCAACCTTTTGGCTCCAAATTGAGCTCAGATTTCCATTTCAAAGTAAATCTTGGACTTGATCACATCTCATCTCATCTCATTATATCTAGCCGCTTTATCCTGTTCTACAGGGTCGCAGGCATGCTGGAGCCTATCCCAGCTGACTACGGGCGAAAGGCGGGGTACACCCTGGACAAGTCGCCAGGTCATCACAGGGCTGACACATAGCCCATGTTTACATTAGACCGTATCAGCGGATCATCAGATTAACGTTTTTAAAACGATTAGCGTGCACACAGCAACACCAATACATGATTTGCGTGCACACAGCAACACCAATACACGGATACGCTCGGCTCCGCAGGCATCCTGCGCTCCAAATCACTCCGCCCTGAACAGCGAGTGCCCTCTGGAGGGTGCGCACTCCGGCCTTGCGCAGCTCACAGAGCGCGCGAGTGTAGTGCACAAGCTGTGATTCGGGACTGAGCCGCTGTGTGTGTGATCCCAGCGCATATCACTTACCACTTGCAAGTGGAAGGATGGCAAGCCTAAAGACAATCATAACTACACAATGGGCAGTATTTGCATCAGTATTTGCAGTATTTTCATACTTTTATACTCTTTAATGAAAGGTGATACAAGGCGGAAGTCCGCGCCGTTTTTCAGCAGTCGCATCACATGACCAACGCCAGCGAATCAGGAAGGTAGATGTCACAGTGACGTTGTCCAATGACGACGCCAGCTAGAGCTCAGCACAGCGTATCCGCGTATTCTCAATGTTTACACAGCACCGGTGCTGACACAATCTGGATTGAATACGTGGACCCTGGCGGATTCCTGTTTCCCGGCGTTTCCAGGCGGTTTAATGTAAACGGACAGTGCATCCGCGAAGAAAACGAGACAGATATGGTCTAATGTAAACTTGGTCATAGACACAGACAACCGTTCACACTCACATTCACACCTACGGTCAATTTAGAGTCACCAGTTAACCTAACCTGCATGTCTTTGGACGGTAGGGGAAACCGGAGCACCCGGAGGAAACCCACGCGGACACGGAGAGAACATGCAAACTCCGCACAGAAAGGCCCTCGCCGGCCACGGGGCTCGAACCCGGACCTTCTCGCTGTGAGGCGACAGCGCTAACCACTACACCACCGTGCCACCCTTGATCACATCTCATCTCATCTCATTATCTCTAGCTGCTTCATCCTGTTCTACAGGGTCGCAGGCAAGCTGGAGCCTATCCCAGCTGACTACGGGCGAAAGGCGGGGTACACCCTGGACAAGTCGCCAGGTCATCACAGGGCTGACACATAGACACAGACAACCATTCACATTCACACCTACGGTCAATTTAGAGTCACCAGTTAACCTAACCTGCATGTCTTTGGACTGTGGGGGAAACCGGAGCACCCGGAGGAAACCCACGCGGACACGGGGAGAACATGCAAACTCCACACAGAAAGGCCCTCGCCGGCCCCGGGGCTCGAACCCGGACCTTCTTGCTGTGAGGCGACAGCGCTAACCACTACACCACTGTGCCACCCTTGATCACATGTTAATTGATAATATTTCCACTAAAAAATTGGATTTTTCCCAGCAAATTTTGATTGTACGGCGGTACACACAGTAACCAGGAGGTGATAAGGCTTATATGTTGCATTAGTAACCGGAAGGTTGTGAGTTTAAATTCCAGGTTTGCCAGAGATCCACTTAGTGTTAAGACTGTGTTTTACCTCACGCCTGATTACAAAATGTAAACCAAACCCTCGGGATCTTTTTGTTTATGTCACCATATCAGATGCAATTCAGGAATAAGCTTTATTACGACATCACTATATGAATAACGCCTCAGAGCTGACATTGCGTCTTTACACATTATGAAATGTCACACTAGTATTATGCCAAAGCAAATGGTAACGCATAGCCTTTGGTTTTACGCAACCAAACGAGCATGCAAATCCGGGTTCAGCCGATTCACAGCTGCTTCACTTCAACTTCAACAGCATGGCAAAACTAAAAGCATCCAGAGGATGATTATCCTCTTAGTATGATTAATATTATTCAGCTTAAAAGCTGTCTGAATAATCAGTGATGATGATGATTATTATTTCAGTTGTCGTTAACTACTGTAGACTAGCAAATTAGGACGCTACACCTCGTGTAAGAAATAACACAAACTCGACGTGAGTTGAGTGAAAAAAAGCAAAGCTGCAAATAAATCTCTTTATGTATTTATCTCAACAAAACACTGAGTGCAAAGCTTAGTACTACAACCGCAAGCCCCTGATTTATCTCATGGTTTCATGATTTACATAATGACTCATATCCTACATGCAAGCTTTGAAACTTGTTACAAAAGACTATTTTCAAACAAGATCTCTACTTCTACTGACATGTATAATACTCCTTTGTTGAGAAGTCTATTAACAATCTAATGTATCATCTATGAATATTAATGCCTCGGTGGTGGGGCACAGTGTTGGCAAAAGTATGTGGGAGAGGCAGAAAAAGTGATTTGGTGTCATTGGAGAATGTAGAATATGGGAATATGAACTGTTTATCAAAGAGAAGCACCAATTCAAAGCTGCATAACCACACCAACTTTCAGATCTTTTATTCTCACGCACTGCACCCAAACAGGATGTTGCACATTTAGCACTGTTGTGCATGTTCACATGCAATGCTGAGCAGCACAGACAGAATGGGTGACATTGTGCCATAGAGATCACTTCATTTCTACTGAGCAGTGGATATAAGATGCAAACACACACCCTACAATCAAAGAAAAAGGCAGGCGCAACAGAAAAGCCTTCACCCTATCGTCAGCAAGTTTGAATCCCAAAGATGCCACAGCCAGCTGTGGCTGGGAGTCCATGAGGACAAATTTGGCTGTGCTTTCTGGGTGGGAAGGATGGCATACTCTCTCTCTGCTGTCAATCACAGCAACACTAGCCAATCAGGTGGGTCTGTGAGCTCATGTACAGTATGTGGAAGAGTGTAGATAGCACTTTCCTCAGAGTGTGTGCGTTGTGACGCTGCATGAGCAGCTGGTTGGAAAAAATGCAGTTGGCTAGTGGGTGGGAATAGAGGCTTTGCACCATCATGTGACCCCATAGCAATGGTAACTACAGTACGCCACCATGACAGGGGGCACGCTTGTAGTGCTTCATTCAGCCGAGTTAGTTGTTATTGATCGGTATGGGAAGGTTTTGCTGCGTTTTTGGATGTGCAAATCGTTCTGAACAAAACAAAGACATCACATTTTTTAATTTGCCAAAAGTAATTCATAATCGGGGGAAAAATAGAGAGATTTCTAAACGTAGAAGGGAAAAATGGGGGGGGGGGGGACATTCAGCAGGACTCTGTGTTGAATGGAGAGGTCAAAAACCCTCTGGTATGCTCACTTCATTTCCATGAAGGTAAGGATATTCTCATTCTCATTAGCCGCTTTATCCTTCTACAGGGTCGCAGGCAAGCTGGAGCCTATCCCAGCTGACTACGGGCGAAAGGCGGGGTACACCCTGGACAAGTCGCCAGGTCATCACAGGGCTGACACATAGACACAGACAACCATTCACAGCTACGGTCAATTTAGAGTCACCAGTTAACCTAACCTGCATGTCTTTGGACTGTGGGGGAAACTGGAGCACCCGGAGGAAACCCACATGGACACGGGGAGAACATGCAAACTCCACACAGAAAGGCCCTCGCCGGCCCCGGGGCTCGAACCCAGGACCTTCTTGCTGTGAGGCGACAGCGCTAACCACTACACCACCGTGCCGCCCAGGTAAGAATATAAAATAAATAAATAATAATAATAATAATTTCACAAAGGCAGCAAGGTACTCATTCTTATACAGTGAAGTGAACATGAGTAGCACAGCAGCTTGGCATCGCCTAAACTTCTTAAAAAGACATAAAAAGTGCATTTACATTCGGGGATCCTTCGGAGCGTGTTGTGCGCATGCTCGGGACCCAGTCGTTATGGGAAATACCTGATGCTGATTTGAGCGCAATCAGCACGCACATATAAGGACTCTGTTTTCACAGAGACTTTGTGAAGTCTTCTGTCAGGTATGCGGCGGTAGACGGGTCTAAGTGCAGGAAGAGCGTTTATTAGCAGGCATGATATTCACAATAACAAAACACAAACAAAACCGAAAGCAGAGTCATAAACACGGCTAGAAACAAACACGACAGTGATAATGATAATACTTCACAAAACCTCTGGGTTTACATGCACGTGCTGATTGCACGCAGATCAGCATCAGGTGTTTCCCATAACAACTGGGTCCCAAGCGCATGCACAACGTGCTCCGAAGGATCCTCGAATGTAAATGCACTTTAAGTTTCGGTGAAGGTTAGGCTCTGCCAAACCGCTGTGTTGAAGCTCATGCTCACTTCACTGAATAAGAATGAGCACCGCACTGCAGTTCTCATCTCATCTCATCTCATCTCATCTCATCTCATCTCATTATCTGTAGCCGCTTTATCCTGTTCTACAGGGTCGCAGGCAAGCTGGAGCCTATCCCAGCTGACTACGGGCAAAAGGTGGGGTACACCCTGGACAAGTCGCCAGGGCACTGCAGTTCTGAAATTTTTATTAATTTATTACTGTCGTGGAAATGAAATGAGCATACCATAGGGTTTTTGACCTCTCCATTCGACACCGAGTCCCACTGAATATTTTCCCCCATTTTTCCCTTCTACGTTTAGAAATGTCTCTATTTTTTCCCTCTGATGATGAATTACTTTTGGTAAGTTAAAAAATCTGATGTCTTTATTTCGTCCAAACGATTTGCACATCCAAAAATGCAGCAAAACCTTCCCATACCGATCAGTAACAACTAACTCAGTTGAATGAAGCACTACAAGCGTGCCTCCTGTCATGGCGGCGTAGTTACTGTTCTTATGGGGTCACATGATGGTTCAAGGCCTCTATTGGCCAAGACTAAATGACAAAATGGGAGAAAACCAAGAAATAAATAAAAGGGAGTGTAAAATTTAGTTGGAATACAGAAAGTACATACATACAGTACTTCCTAGGATGCCATTACGTATCTCCATGAAACACAAAGTTTGTTCCATGCAGTATTGATTGTATCAAAGCATTTCAGCAATGTAAGCGTCTGTACATATATATATATATATATATATATATATATATATATATATATATATATATATATATATATATATATATATATATAGGATAGCACAACTCAGATTTTGCACTGTCTGAGATACTGCAGGAGGTAAAAATAGGACCTGGAGAGAAAAAAATAATTCCAACCTGCAAAACACATCAGAAACATCCGGCTACAGCCAAGAGCAACATAAAATGACCATGCTTACAAAGCAATACCAAGAGAGGAATGTATGCGGATGTGTGTGTGTGTGTGTGTGTGTGTGTGTGTGTGTGTGTGTGTGTGTGTGTGTGTGTGTGTGAACGTGTGCTCAGGGATCCTCCGGTGATGCATTTTTTCCTGCGTGTGTCAGTGGAGGATAGGTTTGGGTTTCTCTGTTCTCTGGGAAAGTCATCAAGGCTGAAATGCAGAAGGCTGAGATGATGAAGACACTTTTGTTCACAGGTAGCAGTTGTAAGTCTAAGTGCATGTGTATGTACTGTACATAAAAATGACATCAATGGCTACTTATATAACTAAATATAACTTATTATCTTGTCCACTGAACAAGTGACAGCTCCAGTGTGCAGCCTAGTCTCATGTTTTAGTTGCCTGGAAAATGCATTGACTAAAAAGCAGTAGCTAAGAAAATGTAATAACATTTTGCAGGTTAGTTGTAGACCTAAGGGAAGCGAACACATATACACTACCGTTCAAAAGTTTGGGGTCACTTTGAAATGTCCTTATTTTTGAAAGAAAAGCACTGTTCTTTTCAATGAAGATCACTTTAAACTAATCAGAAATCCACTCTATACATTGCTAATGTGGTAAATGACTATTCTAGCTGCAAATGTCTGGTTTTTGGTGCAATATCTCCATAGGTGTATAGAGGCCCATTTCCAGCAACTATCACTCCAGTGTTCTAATGGTACAATGTGTTTGCTCATTGCCTCAGAAGGCTAATGGATGATTAGAAAACCCTTGTACAATCATGTTAGCACAGCTGAAAACAGTTTGGCTCTTTAGAGAAGCTATAAAACTGACCTTCCTTTGAGCAGATTGAGTTTCTGGAGCATCACATTTGTGGGGTCGATTAAATGCTCAAAATGGCCAGAAAAATGTCTTGACTATATTTTCTATTCATTTTACAATTTACGGTGGTAAATAAAAGTGTGACCTTTCATGGAAAACACAAAATTGTCTGGGTGACCCCAAACTTTTGAACGTTAGTGTACGATCATGTGTTCTGGTTTGGGTACTTGATTTAAAAAAAAATCAGCAAATCACGGGCTGATGTTACGACCATGAAATATATGTTCTGTCCTCGCTTGAGACGTAAACAATGTTAGTCGAGTTTTGCTGACTAGGGCCTTTGAGTGAAGAGTTTGCATGTTCTCTTTGTGCCTGCATGGGTTTCATCTGTGTGTTCCGGTTTCCTCCGACAATCCAAATACATGTGGTTTAGGCCAACTGGTTACTCTAGCTTGCCCTTATGTGTGAATGTGAGTGTGAATAGTTGTTCATCTTTGTGTTAACCTACTGGAAAAGGGTGGCTGGATGCATGGAATTTGTGAACAAGTACTGGCATTTACAGCCATTTAGTAGGCGCGCTTATCCAGACTCATACATGTCAACCCCTTTGGGCGTCCACCTGTAGTATCAGAGGAAGAAATCCATAAAATCAACATAAAATCCTTATAGCCTTCGAATCGCACCAAACTTAATAAATAAATAAGTAAATATAACTTGCCTGAGAACTTCGTCCAGCATGTTGAAAATCGCCTCGCCCGTGCCGATATTGCACATGGGCATGTCTATGATTCTTGACTTCGCCCCTCTGTTTATGTCGAAGATCCGCACCAAAACGGCCAGTCGCTTGTCCGTCTTTTTGTCATTGGATTCGTCGATCATCAAGGAAAATGCCAACGTCCGGCAGTGCTGGATGATCAGTAGTGTAGCTTCAGGGGCCAAGCTCTTTTTGATTATTTGCATTGTTTTGGTGCGCCTACAGCTGATAGATTTCGCAATCGTACTGTCCATGCAAATTCGCGGCAACAGTTCTGTCAGGTGGTCCGCAACGGCTAGCAGCAAATTGTGCTGAGCAATAAAATTACAGATCGTAACTTCTGCTCTTATTACACTTGTTGGTTGATCATCGGTCTTAGGCTTTGCAAACATCGTCATTTGCGGCTGATTCTGTTTCTGGTGCAAATTTTGCTGATGTAGTTTGGACCTCATGTGTTCCCTCACGTCGTAAACTCCAGACGCCGCAACTTTTATATCTCGCACACAAACTGTGCAGTGCGCGTACTCCTCATTTTTCGCCTGAACAATGACACCATTAAATGTCTCCTTCCATTCAGGAAGATACCGCCCGCCGTATCTCATTTTCTTTCTCGGTGTTCCCATTCTTTCACTCAGCAGACGCTATTCAAAATCTTTCAGGTGTAAACAATGTCGCTCGTTCGAACAATGACCGTTTGGCACGTTTAAATGCAGATCATGCGCATGACCGGAACGAGCGAAGTTTCGCAGTCGCGATACTGCACGAGGCTTGAGGAATAAACATCCGGGTTCACATAGTCTGGGTTATCTGCCCCTGCATACACGCTGTTCTTTGTCTATAAATCGAGCTTTTGTATGTTTTTGCGACTATCAGCTGACGATGTTCAAATAAGATACACAAAATAAATTTAGGTCAGAAAATACTGAAAATCCATAAGACTTTGTTTATACGCCCGTACGCCCTTGAAATGAGCTAAAATCCGTATAATTTCCGGACAATCCGTATAGGTTGACATGTATGCAGACTAACATACAACAAGACCCTGATATACCCACAGCAGTGGGCAGCTTGGGGAGCAGTTGGGAGTTTAGTACCTTCTTCAAGGACACTTCTGCTATTCCTGCTGGTCCAGGGAATCGAACTGGTGACCTTTTGGCCCCAAAGCTCCTTCTCTAACCTCTAGGCCTTAGAATATGCTCTAAATGTATACAGATACAAAAAAAAGGCACACTCTTGTTGTTGAATTCTTGGCTTGCCAGAAAGTTCCACAGGTAATTAGAGGTGTGAATCAAGTCTGGAATCCAGCAGGCAACAAAAACAAAACAAAAAGTCTTGAGGTTTGGCGGCTTTTACTTTCATATCGGCACAACCAATTCTCAGATTTAAAACTCAAATAAAGACCTTAGAAACTGCCTGGTCCATGTTGTGGTGATTTATATTAGGCTACTCTTTTGTTTATATTTTGGGAAAGATAACCAGCTAAATTGGGACGTCACGGTGGTGTAATGGTTAGCACTGTCACCTCACAGCAAGAAGGTTCTGGGTTCGAGCCCAGCGGCTGGCGAAGGCTTTTCTGTGCGGAGTTTGCATGTTCTCTCCGTGTTTGCGTGGGTTTCCTCTGGGTGCTCCGGTTTCCCCCACAGTCCAAAGACATGCAGGTTAGGCTAATTGGTGGCTCTAAATTGACCGTAGGTGTGAATGGTTGTTCGTCTCTGTGTCAGCCCTGCGATGACCTGGTGAATTGTCCAGGGTGTACCCCACCTCTCGCCCATAGTCAGCTGGGATAGGCTCCAGCTTGCCTGCGACCCTGTAGAACAGGATAAAGTGGCTAGAGATAATGAGATGAGATGAGATGGGATGTACAAAAAAAACCCAACCCTGGTGAGCAGGATTAAAAACAGTACTAAACACATCTCTCAAGTGGATATGGGGTTGTCTGAAACAGTATTCACAAACCATACTGATAGTCTTGCCATTTCTACCTCTCACGATGTTCTTTTTTTTAAATGTTTTGCTGTGTTTTACAGTGGTAGGGATCATATTTAATGTCTGTTTTAAAAGCCACATCCACTTCAGGGTTAACTTAGAATTAAAACAAAAAACAGTTGCACATATTTGAAGCATGAAACAAAGATATAGATACAGGTTGTATTACACCCCTAGTGTAGAAAAATGTATCAGTCAGGAAATCAATCTCTTGTCCATCAAAGATAAAGCTCTCCATAATCAACCTCCAGCTGATGTCCCGGGTCTACTAAACACATGCAAAACATTGGTTTCAAAAACGACCCCCTTCATTCATATTCCCCCACTTTGAAAACGATCCCTTCACACAGTTGAATATTTTGCACCAGACTCAGACCAGTACTGACGGTGTGTAAATAAACCTTGAACGTGTCCTCTTACACCCACTGAAAATGATAATAACACACTGGTGAAACATTATTGGAACCCTTAAAGAACTTCTTTTTAAACATCTCTACTGGTTTAAAGGTCAGCTTTGCCCTTTAATTCACTTCACTGAGCGCGGTACAGATTTCAGATGGCAGATCAGAATCTCCGAGAGCATTCTTTCTTCTGTGGTCATAGGACAACATACGAGCCAGGCCAGAATAGGAGAACTCATCATCCAAAGCAAACAGCCACAGAGAGAGGTTTGCTATTTGTTCTTGGTTGTACTTAGAAGTCCTGACCACGGCCTTAGGGAAAGTGTACTCTAGCGACTGAGGTTAGAAGCTGTATGATTGGATAGCTATCTGACCTCAAGTACGGAAAAATGGCAGAACTATATTTCATACTTTACGTATGTGTACGAGGGAGTGTACTTCTGTCCCCTTGAGGAACTTGGTCTGCGTCAGCCATTAGCACTAAGATCATGACTTTTGACCTTGATCATCTGTGGACTTTAGCTCTAATCTAACTGGTTGGTTCCTCTTTTGGAGGAAGAAGTGAAGCTTGGGAAGTAAGCCGTGGGAAAATGTTCCCATCTCCAGTGGCCAAGTGGGATGCTTTATTTTGACCCTTGAGCTTTGAACGAGGAATGAGGAACAAGGAACATCCTTTTCCTGCTTTCTTACTACAAGGCTTTCAGGTCAGAGCTGCTGTTCCTATTATATATGTGTATCTAAGCCACTATATGAGCAACACCACATACCTGACATTACACACTGAAGAACTATGAAATGACGTGTTCTTAAAAACACAGATTTTGTTTATCACAACCAAATTAAAATGCCAATCCTGTTTGAACTAGTCAGATGTTTCAGTGATAACTGTGTAAACCTGCAACCAGGATATAAGACTCTTACAATGCTTGATATATTTTAAAGGAATACTCCATCGCGAGCTAGCCTAGTGGTTAGCGTTTCCGCCTCTTGACCGGGAGATCACGAGTTCTACTTGCAGTCAGGTCATACCAAAGACCATCATAAAAATGGTACCTACTGCCATCACACTGCAATACAGATGCGAGTGGGGAGTCAACCTCTCACAGTTACCAGAGGGCTAGCCCCCCATTGTCACCTTAACTGTAGGAGAGGCTGAGGGTTATACAGTAGAAGCGGAGATTGGCGCCACCCAATATGCCTTAAGGGCCTGGTTAGTATTGGGACAGGAGACTGTCTGGTAAGACCACCCTTATCAAAAAGAAGTATACTTCAAGTTAATTTTATTAAGTATACTTAAGTAAAGTATATTTCCTTAAGTGTACTTTTGTGTACCAAGTATACTGATATCAAAGTACTTCCAGAATACTTGTAAGTAAACTAATCTAATACTTCTTGGGACTAAATTGGTCCACTTTTAGTTTATAAAAAGTATACTTTAAGTCTAAGAGAAGCAAGCTTTGAGTATACAACTAGTATTTTTTATTTTATACTGCAAGTATACCACAAGTAAACTTATATACTAATAGTTTACTAGTTCTATACTTGTAGTCCACGCTTTAGTTTACAAAAGCATACTTCATAGTATACTGGAAATATACTATGAGTTTATTTGTTTTATACTTCTAGTCCACTTTTTAGTTTACTAAAGTATACTTTGTAGTATCCTGGAAATATACTATTGGTTTACTTGTTACACACTTCTAGTTCACTTTTTAGTTTATAAAAGTATACTTTATAGCATACTGGAAATATACTGTTCATTACTGGTTATGTACATCTAGTTCACTTTTTAGTTTTGAAGTATACTGCAATGACCCTTCTAGGTATACTATTAGTTTTCTAGCCCGAACCCTTACCTCATGCACACTACCAGTAGACAACTGAAGTGTTTTGTACCTTAAGGTACAATTAAGTTATAAAGGTAAGAATTCGCAAAATAACAACAGATCCTCAGGATTAAGAACATATTCATTTTCTTTAAAAATAAAAAATTGAAGCAACATTGTATTAAATGCCAAAGTATAAAAACATGGCAATGACAACTGAAATTGACATCCAAGCTCTAAAGAAAAAGAAATAAAAACTAGATAGAACTCGACACCAACGGCGTCGATGGGGATGCCTCTGACTGGTAGACTACACGCCTTATTAAGTTGTGATTTGGGGATGGACATTTGACCTCACAGAAATCTTGACCTGTGACCTTTTAACCTCAAAATCTAATCAGTTAATGTTTGTCCCCAAATGCACAAATGGTGAAAGTTTGGTGAAATTCCTTTCATTTGCCTTGGAGATATTGTGTTCACAAGGTTTTCGGATAGACATTTGACCTCACAGTGACCTTGACCTTAGACCTTTTGATCTCAAAATCTAATCATTTCATCTTTGTCCCAAAGTGCACAAATGGTGAAAGTTTGGTGAAATTCCTTTCATTAGTCTTTGAGATATGGCGTTCACAAGGTTTGGGGATGGACATGTGACCTCACAGTAATCTTGACCTATGACCTTTTAACCTCAAAATCTAATCAGTTCAAGTTTGTCCCAAAGCACACAAATGGTGAAAGTTTGGTGAAATTCCTTTCATCAGCCTTTGAGATATCGTGTTCACAAGGTTTCGGGACGGACAGACGCACGGACGCACGCACGGACGGACGGACAACCCGAAAACATAATGCCTCCTCCTGCACCTTAACCTTCATCCTACCAGCCAATTTTACATACACAAACTACCAGGTGGGGTCCGTATGGACCTCAGGAGGGAATACCTTGAAATCAATGCAGTAAGAACCAATTCAATGCAGCAAACAGACATAACTTTATTGAAGAACAAAATCCACTACTGGTGAATATCAATGATGTATTATAAATGCAATAACTTTGCAATAATATTGCAATAACTAGCATACATGTAGCAAATTATAGCGCCACAAAAAAAAAAATTGCCGTTATATACATGATTTTTGCAGCTCATGCAGCTGTAAAACATTCTGGATTACAACTTAGGTCTTTTCTTACAGAATTTAAAACAAAAAAGTAATTGTAAAATAATTTAGGGCTTTTGTTTTGCAGCATGTGCTTATTGCAGCAGTGGGGTCCACACGGACCCCAAGAAGGAATGCCTTGTAAGTTTTATATTAAGGCAAAACTGAATACAGCAATCATTGGTAGCTTGATTATGGAACATGCTACTGTACTTCCCATCTTCTCTGAGGTATTACAAGTTTGTCAGTAGCTTGTCTGGCTTCACGTGTGGCTTTGCCATCAAACCTGAGGAATTTCAAAATGTCAGTAAACCTTCCCCTGGACATCGTAGCTATGAACAGTGGTCTTCCTTCAGTTTCCAACCATAAAGCTGCCACTGGTTCTTTGCTGGATTTTTGAACCCCTGCTAGTATGCAAAGACCCAGGAAGGCTTTCATCTCAATATCATCGAGGAGCTTCCATTCTCCTCTTTGATTCTCTTGGTGTGCTTCATTCCATTCTTGAATCCATCTTCTGGCATACCTGTTTGTCTCACGAACTACAATATCAATCATCTCAGGTGTCATATACAAAAGAAAGGCCTCTTCAATACTTGCACATTCAGCTTCATTAGTGACACCAGGTCGGTTCCTAATGATGTCTTGAGCCTGTCGACGTCCACCTGGAGGAGGTGCCTGTTGCCATACATTCCCATTTCTTCCTTGTAGTACACCTTGCTGGTTATTCTGTTGGTCTTGATCCAATGGATGAGCAACTTGAGCAGGTTCATCACCTGGATGTTCCCCTTCAGCATCCCCTTGTGGCTGGGCTTGTCCCCTACCTCGTCCTTGCCCTCTACCACGGCCACGGCCGCGGCCTATACCACGCCCTCGGCCTCTTCCAGGGCCTCTGTTTGGAGCAGCTGCAGCACCATGGTTCCCTATTTTTTCTGGATTTTGATCACTGGGTCTGTTTTCATCTGCATGTACTTGCTGCTGAACTACTACTTCAGTGTCACTTAGATCTGAGGCTTCAGAGATGTGATCTGCCTCGGATCCTGATAAGTCACTAAATTCACTGTCCTCAGAGTCATTGTTTGTGTTCAGAATCTGCCTTAAGGCCTCTGCTGCTGTGTATCTAGCTTGTCTTTGTCTGTTAGCCATTATGAATCTGAAACAACCAAAAAGAAGTTAACTTTCAGTGTGCTATTCAATTATAAAATGAAAGACAGATCAATTTTACTCTGGGGTCCGGTTGGACCCCAGTAACAAATTAATTATACCTTCACAATGCAAAAAGCTGATCTTCCGGTGCTTTAGTGTTTTAATTAAGACATAAATTCCGACAAATTCATAAAACGGTGAGGCAGTATGTCACATATTTTTAAAATGGCAAACAAATATATAGGTGCGGGGTCCAGATGGACCCCACTTGGTAGGATGAAGGTTAAGGTGGCAGAGGCATAAAAAAAAATTATCCCACTCAGGAGAAATAATAATTTAAAAAAAAACCTTATTTGGAACCACAGACATACCTAAGAGTCAACAATACTGTCTAACCCAGCAAAGAGCAGTGACAGAACTAGTGCAAAGTCGGAAGAAATATTGCAAATGTCTGCACTATGAAATGTGTGAACTACAAGTTCTTTGCCATGTCTCTCAGTCCACAACTGTGCGAAAATTCTCTACTATCTTTATAGTTTCTGTCCAGCTTAAATGTTGCAGTTGAAAGTCCTTCTCAATGATGGAAATAAAAATATGTTTATGTGGTCAGCTTGCTTTTACTATCAAAAGGATAAGCACAACTACAGGGCAAGTACATTTAAACATAAGGCACAAATATTTTAATACTTTATTACACTTCTGTTAAGTATATCTTGATCAAAAGTTTAAGTATAAGCTTAATAACCCTTATAAAAAAAGAAGTTTATTCAAGTGTGCTTCTAGTCTACTTCTTTTAAACTAAAAATAAGAGAGTATGCTTTCAGTTTACTTTTTATTTATTTATCAGAGATATACTTAATAAAGTTATACATAAGTATACTTGGCTTATACTGAAAAGTATATAGAAAAGTGTAAGTATATTAAGCTTATACTTAAACTTTTGATCAAGATATACTTAACAAAAGTGTAATAAAGTATTAAAATATTTGTGCCTTATGTTTAAGTGTAGTTGTGCTTATCCTTTTGATAGTAGCCTATAAAATACTTCTTTTTTCACACATATTGGCTTCTTTGTGATCTACGGCAGCATGTTTTAACAAAACACTTCAGTTGTCTACTGGTCGTGCGCATGAGGTAAGGGTTAGGAATAGAAAACTAATAGTATACCTAGAAGGGTAATTGCAGTATACTTCAAAACTAAAAAGTGGACTAGATGTATATAACCAGTAACTAATAGTATATTTCCAATATGCTATAAAGTATACTTTTATAAACTAAAAGGTGGACTAGAAGTGTGTAACGAGTAAACCAATAGTATATTTCCAGTATACTACAAAGTATACTTTTATAAACTAAAAAGTGGACTAGAAGTATAAAACAAGTAAACTCAGAGTATATTTCCAGTACACTATGAAGTATGCTTCTGTAAACTAAAGAGTGGACAACAAGTATAGAACTAGTAAATTAGTAGTATATAAGTTTACTTGTGGTATACTTGCAGTACAAAATAAAAAAAATACTAGTTGTATACTCAAAGTTTACTTCTCTTAGACTTACAGTATACTTGTAAGTAAACTCATCTAACACTTCTTGGGACTAAATTGGCCCACTTTTACTTTATAAAAAGTATACTTTAAGTACACTGATATCAGTATACTTGGTACACAAAAGTATACTTAAGGAAATATACTTTAACTTTACTTAAGTATACTTAATAAAATGAACTTGAAGTATACTTCTTTTTGATAAGGGATACTTCAACTTTTCTATATACTTTTCAGTATAAGCCAAGTATACTTATGTATAACTTTATTAAGTATATCTCTGATAAGTAAATAAAAAGTAAACTGAAAGCATACTCTCTTATTTTTAGTTTAAAAGAAGTAGACTAGAAGAATAAACTTCTTTTTTGTAAGGGAAGGTCCTGGCATGGGAGTGACTTTGAAAGGAATACTCCAGTGTTTTCCAGCTGAATGCCAATGTGTGCATATATACGATTACAACAGACATTATTTTTGTGCCGGGCTCCCTTGTGACACGATATAAAAGCATCCACTCTATCTTTATGAGATCACATGCTCAAAAATGTTGTCTTTTTTTTTGGGGGGGGGGGGGGGGGGGGGGATTTCTCCATTCTCCATTCTCCATTCAGTCTCCTCTTCAGGAGGTGAAATGCAGGCTCAACTGAATTAAAGTCTAGTGGTTGACTTGGCCAGTCTAAACCTTCCACTTTCCCCCGATGAGGTCCTTTGTTTTGTTGGCAATGTGTTTTGCATCATTGTACTGAGTTAATTGAATTTATTCTGCTGCTACCTTCATGAGTTACATCACCAATAAAGATTAGTGAGCTCATTCCAGAAGCAGCCATGCAAGCCCAAGCCATAACACTACCTCCACTGTGCTGGATCATTGTTTGTTTTGGATCATGAGCAGATCCTTTCCTTCTCCACACTTTGGCTTTTGTATCACTTTGGTAGAGGTTAATCTTGGTTTCAGAATTTTTTGTGGCTCATCTCTGTATTTCTTTGCAAATTCCTGGCCTTTTGATCCTGACTGCTGATGAGTGCTTTGCATCTTGCTGTCTGACCTTCTCTGAATGGTAGACTGTGATACCTTCACGCCCGTCCCATGGAGGTTGTTGGTGATGTCACTGACTGTTGTTTTGAGTTTTTGTTCACAGCTCTCACAATGATAACAGTTCTTTCATCAACTGCTGTTGTTTTCTTTGGCCAACCTGTTCCATGTCTGGAACAGCCATGTGAACAGATCAGTTCAAATTGGTGTATTGTCACTGCCCAAGGCTTGTGCAATGGTTCTGATCAATTTTCCTTCTTTTCTCAGCTTCATAATGGCTTGCTTTTCTCCTATAGACAGCTCTCTGGTCTATATGTTGGTTTATCTTTTTTAACAACAAATGCAACCTTCACAGGCAAAACCCAGGGTCCAAACAAAGCCTAGACCTTCAGAACTATAAAGTGTTTAAACAAGCAATCTAACAGGGCACCCCTGGAAACACCTGTCAGTCACATGTTCCAATATTTTTTGATTACTTGAAAAATGGATGGGTTCAAACAAAAAGTGCCATGTTAAAATGCTAAGTTGTTCTAAGTTACATCCACCATATCTGGATGTAAATATAAGAAAATAAATGGTGAAATTCTGATCTATTATCTTATATTCTTTCTTTCTTTTATTTATTTATTTATTTTTGGAGTTTGTGTAGTTTGATGTTTGTTTTGTTTGAGTGTTTTGTCCGCTGGTTGTGGTGTAGCTTTGGACCCAGTTTTGGGCGTTGGTTCCCTCCAGGCCTTGGTTCGTAGTGGGTGATGCCTGTGCTCCTAGCTATGGACTGCAGGGAGCTCGTTGCTTATTTTAACATCATGGTTGTCCAGCGCTCTGTGCAGCAGTGCTTTAGTGCTTGGTGTGATGTTCCGAGCGATGTTGCTCAGTGGCGTCACGGTGGCTGTGCAGGCGGTTTGGGACCTACCAGCATTTTGCATGGCGGTGCGTCTGTGCTCACTTTGTGGATCCATGGCACGGTGTTCCAAGTGATGTTGCCCGGAGGCATCGCAGCAGCTGTGCTGGCGGTGTGGGACTTGTTTTCGTGCACCTTTTGGTGGGACTGTGGCTGCTACACCATTGGAATGACATCCTGACCTTTATTTGGTGGACTTTTTTTCCCCTATAATTGTAACGCGACCTTGGGTTTTGAGAAAGGGGCTATATAAATTGAAATTATTATTATTATTATTATTATTATTATTATTATATTCATCTTTTGATCTCCAACCCAAATGTCTTCAGTGCAGAGGGGAACCATCAGGGCCTTCTAGGCCTTCAGAGATGGGCCAAACATATCAGCATTTCAAATGTTACATTTAATTTCTTTCATTTTTTAATTTCTTTCATTCTTTCATAATTTCATTATAATTATTCTCTTCTAATTCTAATTTGACCTCATTTTCTGTCATATTTGCTTCAGAAATGAAAGAGTTACTGTCCTGAAAACATTAAAATCGAGTTATCCAGTGAGATTTTTTTGTTTGTTGTCTCTAGGCTGAGAAGAGTTTCGAGCTGGCTCACTCATTGGTTAGGACTTCATTGCCGGGACAGAAGGCCATGGCAGTGTGTGTTTAAGTAGGAAGTGACAGATGAATTAACCAATCAGATTTTGATTTATAGTGGGAGGGACCAAAAATGTATCACCCTAGGCCTTCTCGAAGGCCAACGCGAGCTTAATTGTGAGTCGGCGCCATCAGTGCAGCAGTGATGTCACCTTCCAGCCGGTGTAGCGTTCATCAATAATGTTAGCGAATGCTAATAAAACAGTCAAGCCAGTGCTATCAAGAGCAAGTAGCACAGGCTAAAGATCAAGAAACTAAGATTTCTGTCTCCAGACTCTTTCTCCACGCTGCACGCTCGCTACAGTATTTTTCACTCAGACTTAAGTATTCATTTCCCTCTGTAATTTACTAAGTTACTTTTAAAATCAACATCAACAACGACACACAACGGAGTGACCTGGCAGCCTGCCGCTAATCCCTTGCAAAATCCTTTGCCCTCTTGGTTTTTCGGTGTGTCTGGCTAAGTTTTGGCCGAGCTCAAGTCCCAGCTCTAATAGTAACAGTTCACCACCACTTCAGTGTATAGCAAAAACAAAAGAATTGGCCTTGCCCGTCCAATATTTTCAGAAGGGAGTGTATAAACAGTTCTGATAAGACATTTCAGAACGGATGTCTCATTTCATGCCCTTCAAAGTCACATAGTTGAAATATTTCCTGATAAAGTTCAACAACTGCCCCTAGACTTCCATGATAAGTGAATTTCAAGTAATGACATTCTCTGTACATGGAAATGTGTTCTCCATGCTAATCACGCATATGCTATAGATCCAGTAGGTAAGGATTTAGGTGGAAAAATGCTAGTGTGCCTTAAGCTTTAATCTTAACTTCCGAGATGAGAAGAAGAAGGACTAAATCTCCTTTGACCTTCTAACTACAAAGCTAACAGAGTTTCTTCCTATCTTCACCAGAAACAGAAAATACCATACTGCTCCCTTCATTGCCAAGGTGTAAGGTGAGGTTGTTCAGATGAAAGGAAAAAGTGGAATGTTTTCATCTTTTAGAGATGGTTGGATGAAAAAGTGTGAGAAATGAGCGAGAAAGAGGAGGGAGGAGAGGTATGTGGGTGGCTGCCACACCTGCAGCTCAGGTATGGAAGGGGGACTCCAGAAGCTTTTTATCCTGACATGATGACACATGGATTCTTTTTCGAGGGAGTGGCAGCAATCATCATGGCAAAACAGTTTGGAGGTATCTCTGGCATTTAATCTCTCTCTCTCTTCATTTTTTTCTAGGCAGTGCCCTTTCTTTGCTCTCTATAAAGTGCTTTCTTATAGACTAGCAAAAGTCATGTATGCTTCTACCTGTTTATGTCACAGGCTCCTTCCTGTTTCATTCCTCTGATGTACGGATGTTTTATGTAAGCTACACAATAACAATCTGCACAACTCCAAATATGAACACTGAAGTTGCTCTTATGAGCTATTTGCATAAAGAGTAATACATTCTTGACAAGGCTTGGTCCCATCACAAGCCCCACCCCCAACACATATGCCAAGGACAATTTAGAATAGCCAGTCCATCTACTGACATGTTTTTAAGAGAAAACCAAAGTATCATGACTCAGGATTGATCCCTCCCCCCAGTAACAGCACTTCAAGTGTTTTATTCCTTTTATGCCACAACAATTAAAATTTTTAATATATTAACAAATGAGACGTCATGCTTTTATAGTTACGTTTAATGCTGCATAATGTCCACAAAGCAAGTTAGTTTCTGCGATCCCATAAAAACTCTGTCAAGCCTCGCACTTGAAATTAAGATCAAAAACAACGCAGCTTGTCCTGTTACTGCGGAAGAGGAAAGCAAAAATCTCTTGTATCGACAGTTATAAAATGCTGACACCGGAGATTTCTTCCATTTTGGAGTGTTAAATAATGTCTTCATAGAAAACTTCAGCATATCAACAATTATTCTATCTACATTCACTGGATATGAGCAATCGTGCGCTCTGATTGGCTACTCTACTACTAGGCTATCAGCTCATATACCGTGAGTAGAGAAAAACAAAATGGCGGAACGTGTTGCTGAACTAACCGAGGCTGAAATAAAAACTACTCGAAAACAAACCCCCCCCCCCAAAAAAATACAAAATAAAGCAACAAAACATGGAATGAAAGTATTTGATGGTAAGAATATGTCTTTTTTATTTTTCAAAAATTACGATTATCACATTTTTTCACAAATTGCTACTATCATTTTGACAGTTTATGGAAGTGGAAATGATTTTGTTGGACTTTTTTATTTCTCGAATTTGCAAAAAATAAAAATTAAAAATGCTCTGTTTCTCAAAATCCAGTGAATGTGGATAGAATAAAACGGTTATTCCACTCAACCTCATCATACATGACGTATAGCTTTCAGCTCATGTACGACTCGATTTTGTGGCATAACTGTATGCTTTTCTTTGTTAAATACCAACCCTTTTCTTAATCTCTTAGTTTATCTGTTACTCTGTTATTAGAATTAGATTATGCAGCTTGCCCACCTGTAAATGAATTGTTCCTATAGAAGCAATAATGCATTTTGTGATTTAAATTACAGCCAGAACTATTGTCCTACGGAAGAGCGATAGTGCCACTAAGAAATACATATATTTTTTTAAATTTCTGAGAAAAAAACTCAGAATTTTCGAGATTAAAGTCAGAAATTTCGAGAAAAAAGTAAAAAATTTCGAGAAACAATCTCAAAACTTTTGAGAAAAAAAGTCAAAAATTTTGAGAAAAAGTCTAAATTTTCGAGAAAAAAGTTGAAATTTTTGAGAAAAAAAGTTGAAATTTTGAGAAAAAAGTCAAAATTTTCAAGAAAAAAGTCAAAATTTTCGTCAAAAGTTTTGAGAAAATAAACTCGAAATTTTCAAGAAAAAAGTCACAAATTTAGGCTACCAGGAAGTACCAGGTCATTCAGAGCTGACGGAGACTTAGTCTGCTACTACCGTGTTTAGTGCTGCTGAAATGGACGACTTAATCAAATGTTATTTCGGGATTGGGTTTAATAACAAAGAGATCCTTGCAGTCTTGGCACAGAATCACAATATTGTGATTTCTATCCGGACTTTGAAGAGGCGGTGTTGTGAACTTGGTCTTTTCAGGAGGCGAAATCAGTCGGACATTGACAATGTGATAGCCTTCACATCACCAACCGACTTCCTGTACCCCGGTTGTCACAACTCTGAATTCCATGGCTCTGGTCTCAGCCATTCATGTCTACCGGCCGCGAGTGAGTGTCACTTCCGTATGGAAGCCCGCCTTCTACAGATTTCTGATATTTTTTTTCTAGAAAATTTTGACTTTTTTTCTCGAAAATTTTGACTTTTTTCTTGAAAGTTCTGACTTTTTTTTCTCGAAAATTCTGACTTTTTTCTTGAAACTTTTGACTTTTTTCCTCGAAAATTTTGACTTTAATCTCAAAAATTCTGAGTTTTTTTCTCAAAAGTTTCCAAATAAAATATAAAACCCTGGCCCTATTGCTCTGCCATAATTGTCAGAGTTGCTGTTCTAGAAAATTCATCAACACCTACAGACCAATCAGATTCAAGAATTCAACAGCATTGTGATGTACAATATAGTAATAATTATAGTCTATCATGATGGTAGAAACTTGCATTTTATTTTTCAGTCAGGTATTAACAATTTCCCTGGAGGCATGTACAGACAAACAGACAAAAAAACCAAAACCAAAAACACCCTCTCGTGCAAAGGGAAATCTTTCACAGCATTCCCTAAATGCCACGACACGTTATTTGTTTTTTATGTCCATTTTAGGAAGCTGTGTGTGGGCTGCTTTGGTTATATCAGCATAGCTGGAACACACCTGTAGCACTGTGGCATCCGAGTAATTCATTTCTCTGAACATGAGAGGATTAGCTGTCACATGACTACCCTGTATCAAGCTTAATGAAGCCTGGGTGTTTTTTTTTTGCATTTCTAAGCATGGCATCAGCCACATAAGCTCTCTGCAACCAAAATAGGAAATGTCACCTAGCTTCATTCTTAACATTCTGAACAATGCCACTGTGCAATCTTTCCCATAAACGCCCATGAGTATCTTATGAAATGGTCAGGAAATGTTGTTTTTTTATGGTATGTAAAGCTGAATTGGCTTCACGTCATATGTAGCATACTGTTTTTGCGCTAGGTTAAGGGAGTAAGCGTGTTTTACAGGTCTCCATGACAAATCCGTCAAAACACACAACCGCTTAATATTTGCTAGTTAACTTTAGTTTACCTTACAGTTAGTCTGCCTCAGTGAAAAATGTACAGTTCACAAAAATGCTGATTAACCTCGCAAAATATGAAGAAAAGCTACTCATTATAGATAACTATTTTGTACTTGGATTTGTGCTTTGGGTCATTATTCTGCTGGAAGGTGAAATTTTTCTTGATTTTCTTGATCTTGACTAGAACCTCAGTCACAGCTGAGGAGAAGCTGCCCTGTAGCAAGATGCTGCCACCACCATGCTTCACCCCGGGAATGGCGTTCTTTGGGTGATGAACTATCTTGTTTTTGTGCCAAATATACTGTACCTTATCCCCAAAGAGTTCTACCTTGGTCTCCTCAGATCATAACAGATTTTGCCACACAGTTTGGGGTGATTTCGGCAGGTTGGGATGTTTTCTTTGTGTGTGTGTGTGTGTAAGAGAAAGATAGATAGAGAGAGAAAGTGGTTCCGTCTAGCCACTCTACCACATAGGCCAGATATGTGAAGAATATCTCATCTCATTATCTGTAGCCGCTTTATCCTGTTCTACAGGGTAGCAGGCAAGCTGGAGCCTATCCCAGCTGACTACGGGCGAAAGGCGGGGTACACCCTGGACAAGTCGCCAGGTCATCACAGGGCTGACACATAGACACAGACAACCATTCACACTCACATTCACACCTACGATCAATTTAGAGTCACCAGTTAACCTAACCTGCATGTCTTTGGACTGTGGGGGAAACCAGAGCACCCGGAGGAAACCCACGCGGACACGGGCAGAACATGCAAACTCCGCACAGAAAGGCCCTCGCCGGCCATGGGGCTCGAACCCGGACCTTCTTGCTGTGAGGCAAGAGCGCTAACCACTACACCACCATGCCACCCGTGAAGAATATTAATATTGATATTAATAAGAATATTGAAGAGATTGTTGTCACACTTAAGGAGTGACTACTACTTGCCAGATGTTCTTATTTATCAGATAGAACTTTTATCTCAGTGGAAAATAATAGATGATATTTGATGATGATGATGATGATGATGATGACAGCTTATTATCAGCCGTGTGACCAGCAGCAATTCAGTCATAACCCCTGAACAAAATAGATCAGAATTTTAAAGGCCTACCTTTATTTGAATGCATATTTATATACAGTACTGTGCAAAAGTCTTAGGTACCCTATTTTTTTCCATACAAACTTCATTATAGATTTCTATTTTATGGCTTCTACATTATCGAGTCGGTACAAAAACATTTTAGAGTCCAAACGTTCGTTTTCCAGCACAAAATTAAATGTTACAGGAAAAAAAATGTTTGTATCTGAGCAGCGTATTACATAAGAGAGCACTTTTCAGATTAAAATAGAAAACATAATGAAGGCTGCTGGGTTTTGGTGCAAAATGAAGAAGCGAGTGCGACAAAGTGTCCAGAAGAACTGCGGCTGGTTCTGTAAGATGCTCAGTAAAACCTACAGCTCATTTCCGCATAAAACTGCACTCACTGTACCTTAGACTACTATATATATATTTTTTTAAAACAAAGGGTCGTATCACACCAAACATTGACTTTGTTTCATTTATTATGGCTTACTGCTGTTTATAGTATTTTTTTAAATGTTGAAACATTTCATTTCATTATATTTTAAGCCATTTTTGGTTGACAGCATTTCTCTACGTGTACCGAAGACTTTTGCACAGTACTGTACTACTATATATAGGTTGGTCTACTTACACTACTATTCAAAACAGGAACTTTCAAAATAGAGTATTCAACATTGAGTATTCTGACGTATCCCAACATACATACATAGAAATATTTGATAAGGCTCAGATACTGAAATCCCACTCTTATCTCCTGCAAGCTAGTTTACTAGCAGTTAGCTAATTGAAAAGCTGTGAATTGCTGGGTTTCAGTCACGTGACTTTTCTTAGCGGTTTTACCGGAAGTGAAATAGCTGGTGGTCTAAACGACTGCCGTAGTGCAAACAACTAGCGATAACTTATCAGAGTACGCTCGTAATCTAGAAGCCGCTGGTCGCTTTAGATATCAGAAGATTGCTATGTGCAATGGAATCGACCCCTACAGTCTGGGAAAGAAGGATTTGTCATACGATCTCAAAAACTACCTTTCAGTCGAGTTCCCCGACATCTCGAACTATCTGGTGTTGCTGACGTCCTTCTACACCGCAAAACAGATGAAAGTGTGGAAGAGTATGGAGGCTTACAACTTTTTTTGTACATGGCTGGGTAAAGGACCTCGCTATCAAGTTGCTGCCAAATGAATCCTGTATTGTTTTTGCCCGTGTAAGTATGTTTTTTTTAAAGCTTTTTGTTCGCATCTTTACAACGAAGCACTGCAAGTTGAAGTGCAAACAAACAACAGTTCGCTTGGTTCTCACTTGTGTTGGCTCTTATCTCTCAGGTAAATCATTCACAAAGATTATCAGAAACCCCTTTAAAGACGTGGATCTTAGTTAAACAAGACGAAGAAGTGATCACGGTGCATTGTAACTGTATGGCTGGGTAGGAATTTTGTTGCGAACTTCATGCATATGGACTTTGTGAGGAGTGAACAAAGAAACAGCTGGGGACTTTAGCGCTTCGTGACTGAAAAAAGTACCATAAAATAATGACACGTAGCAAGAAAAGTACTTGGAAAACACTAAGGACATAGCTGAGAGGGAAATACAAACCTTTCACCAAGTGATCACTGCAAACTCGAGCAGGCTTCGACTCGGCTCCCTTCGATTTCAGTGAGAGGTTCAAAAGCCACCTTTCTCGACGTCTTTTTGTGAAATCCTGTGTTTGTTCACCCTTTTTTATTAGTTCATGGTTTGATCAGTTCAAACAACCTAAAACAACGCAAGCATAAGGCGTTTTTCATGCGAACAATGCACCTTCTTTGTACAAACGCTTTGTCAACTGAGCTTTGGTTGACCACCAGCTAAAGTTTTGAATAACTAATGAGGGGGATGTGACGTCACATGAAACCCAGCAATAGCAGGGCAACAAGGGAGCATTTGCAAATTTAATAATGTAGGCCAGGGCGGCATAGTGGTGCAGTAGTTAGCCCTGTTGTCTCACAATAAGAAGGTTCTGGGTTCAAACCTCGCGGCCGACCAGGGCCTTTCTGTGTGGAGTTTGTGGGTTCTACCTGCCTCTTGCCTGAAGTCAGCTGGGATTGACTCCAGCATCCCTGTGACCCCCAATGGATAAGTGGTATAGATCATGGATGGATATTTCTGCCATTTTAAAGAAAAAATAATTTATTGTTCTACACAGATTATTTTTAATGGTAAACTTGTGAAGATAAATCTTTTTAGGCAGTGAATGTACACGTTGCATTTAAAAAAAAAACAACCCAACTTGTACAACAGCACTAAAAAAAAGCCCAAAATGGCCATAATGTTTTTTTGCAGCGAACCTCCTCCAGCTGTGCCTTTGCTCTGCCATGAGCTACATGAGGAAAGTAAGATTGCATCTGAAATAGAATTTGAAACAAGGCCCAATGTCCCATTTTGGGTCAGTCAGAAGGATCTTAAAGCCTCACTCTGGAACTGCTGAAGCAGGCAATATACTGAACAGGAATACAGCGAAAACCGTGATAACTGCTTGAATTAGCGATCAGTTACCCAAAAGAAATCCCCACATAGTTCAAGTGTATTTTTTATCCTTATTAAAATGGATGCAGACAGCTCAGACTGCAAAGTCGTTTGGCACGGAACCCAAAACCTCATGAAAATCTAAACCCGCTATGAGCTACCTCAGAGGCTTACAATCGCCTCCAAATGACAGCAGTAACTGAAACAGCGGAAAGAAAAACATGCTAGTGGAAAAACTAAGGGGCAGTCAGTTCAGCGTGACCCCTCGAGATCTTCACAGTGATGATACGCTAAATATGGCAGCATATGTTGCACTTATACAGGCTTCAACCACTTTGTTTATAAGTGTACAAGATCCAATGAAAGCAGTGACAAAATCATCATTAGAAGTAGGAAGTAGTAGAGTACAAGTGTGTACTCTACTTATTATTTGTAGTTTTTCTTTCATCTAATACTTTTCACTTTTACTCACTACATTTTAAAGAAACATCTCCATTTTCTACTCGCTACTCAGTCATATATATATATATATATATATATATATATATATATATATATATACAACCTCGATTCCAAAAAAGTTGGGACAAAGTACAAATTGTAAATAAAAACGGAATGCAATGATGTGGAAGTTTCAAAATTCCATATTTTATTCAGAATAGAACATAGATGACATATCAAATGTTTAAACTGAGAAAATTTATCATTTAAAGAGAAAAATTAAGTGATTTTAAATTTCATGACAACAACACATCTCAAAAAAGTTGGGACAAGGCCATGTTTACCACTGTGAGACATCCCCTTTTCTCTTTACAACAGTCTGTAAACGTCTGGGGACTGAGGAGACAAGTTGCTCAAGTTTAGGGATAGGAATGTTAACCCATTCTTGTCTAATGTAGGATTCTAGTTGCTCAACTGTCTTAGGTCTTTTTTGTCGTATCTTCCGTTTTATGATGCGCCAAATGTTTTCTATGGGTGAAAGATCTGGACTGCAGGCTGGCCAGTTCAGTACCCGGACCCTTCTTCTACGCAGCCATGATGCTGTAATTGATGCAGTATGTGGTTTGGCATTGTCATGTTGGAAAATGCAAGGTCTTCCCTGAAAGAGACGTCGTCTGGATGGGAGCACATGTTGCTCTAGAACCTGGATATACCTTTCAGCATTGATGGTGTCTTTCCAGATGTGTAAACTGCCCATGCCACATGCACTAATGCAACCCCATACCATCAGAGATGCAGGCTTCTGAACTGAGCGCTGATAACAACTTGGGTCGTCCTTCTCCTCTTTAGTCCGAATGACATGGCGTCCCTGATTTCCATAAAGAACTTCAAATTTTGATTCGTCTGACCACAGAACAGTTTTCCACTTTGCCACAGTCCATTTTAAATGAGCCTTGGCCCAGAGAAGACGTCTGCGCTTCTGGATCATGTTTAGATACGGCTTCTTCTTTGAACTATAGAGTTTTAGCTGGCAACGGCGGGTGGCACGGTGAATTGTGTTCACAGATAATGTTCTCTGGAAATATTCCTGAGCCCATTTTGTGATTTCCAATACAGAAGCATGCCTATATGTGATGCAGTGCCGTCTAAGGGCCCGAAGATCACGGGCACCCAGTATGGTTTTCCGGCCTTGACCCTTACACACAGAGATTCTTCCAGATTCTCTCAATCTTTTGATGATATTATGCACTGTAGATGATGATATGTTCAAACTCTTTGCAATTTTACACTGTTGAACTCCTTTCTGATATTGCTCCACTATTTGTCGGCGCAGAATTAGGGGGATTGGTGATCCTCTTCCCATCTTTACTTCTGAGAGCCGCTGCCACTCCAAGATGCTCTTTTTATACCCAGTCATGTTAATGACCTATTTCCAATTGACCTAATGAGTTGCAATTTGGTCCTCCAGCTGTTCCTTTTTTGTACCTTTAACTTTTCCAGCCTCTTATTGCCCCTGTCCCAACTTTTTTGAGATGTGTTGCTGTCATGAAATTTCAAATGAGCCAATATTTGGCATGAAATTTCAAAATGTCTCACTTTCGACATTTGATATGTTATCTATGTTCTATTGTGAATACAATATCAGTTTTTGAGATTTGTAAATTATTGCATTCCATTTTTATTTACAATTTGTACTTTGTCCCAACTTGTTTGGATAGGGTTGCCACCTGTGTCTGACAAAAATCCTGGACATTTCGACCATCCAATCGACCTTTTTGCTTGTAAGCAACGGCGCCCTTCGCACATCTAACCCAAGACAAAAAAAAAAAAAATCGCCCTTCTACGCTGAAATTGTATTGCTCTAATTAGTAAAAATGACGCTTTTGCTAGTTATTTGTTTAGTTAATTGCTTTACATAATAAAGCAGGTCTTCATTATTTTGGTTTATTTCCAACAGTTTTTGGTTGTGGACACCTGGGGGCAGTAGTGGGCACAGGTAAAAGGGGAATACATAATTAAGTTCTGTTTGTTTGCTTATGTGGAATAAAAATAATTAATTTTTCATTGTATCTAAGAATACCTGAATGTAACAATGTAAGGTGTAGTGTCAAACAGCTTACCTGGTTGCTTAGAGTGTGGTGTGTGCTTTGCTTGTGCTTGCCGGTGCCTCTGCTGCTTGCTGCTCTTGGCTAAACAAATACATAGGAGGACATGTAACTGATATAACTGGGCACATACAGGAGTATGTACTACACTACACTATTTCATTTAATTCACCAAAACCTTTACCTAATCTTCCATTTATATTTGGTGTTTTTCTTTGCTGCTGCTATCAGTCCTGGCTGATTTTCAATGAATGTCTTGAACTCAGTACAGGACAACTGAAAGTTTAGCCTGACTTGAAGCTCAGCCTTCACCATTGCAATAGAGAGTCTGTTTCTTTTATCAGTCCAAGCATCCTCCATTGCCCCTTTTCCACCAAAGCAGTTCCAGGGCTGGTTCGGGGCCAGTGCTTAGTTTGGAACCGGGTTTTCTGTTTCCACTGACAAAGAACTGGCTCTGGGGCCAGAAAAACCGGTTCCAGGCTAGCACCAACTCTCTGCTGGGCCAGAGGAAAGAACCGCTTACGTCAGCGGGGGCGGAGTTGTTAAGACCAACAACAATAAGACCGCGAAAGATCGCCATTTTTAAGCGACGAGAAGCAGCAGCTGTACAAACGCGAAGTCAGCCATCATCATTATTATTGTTGTTGTTGCTGCTGCTTCTTCCGTGTTGTTTTTGCTTTGATATTCGTGCCAAGGTTTATGCAAACGTAGCGCCGTAACTGACGTATACAGTGACGTAAGTGACGTATACAGCGACGTAATGACGTATTCAGCGACGTAATGACGTGGCTCCGCTTAGCACGGCGAGCTCGGAAAAGCAAACTGGTTCTCAGCTGGCTCGCAAGTGGAAATACACATTTTGCCCATTATGTACAAAAAACCGGGACATTCAGTGTCCCGGATTTTTTTTTTTTTTTTCCGGGACAGACCATGAAAATCCGGGACAATCAGGAAAAACCGGGACAGGTGGCAACACTATGTTTGGAAATGGGGGTTGTAGGTGACTTTTTAGCATTATAAAGAAGCTGATCTAAATAAGATCGACTATCTGTGTTGGGTAAGCTACTTCACAGTTCTAAGCTGAAGCTACAAGCTAGCTACAGCTAAATTACCCTTTTCTTAAAGTAGCTAATCACACTATAAGCTACTTAAAATGTAGCTCACTAAAGCTACTTTGTCAAGCTGAGGAAAAACTAGTGTTGGGAAAGCTATTTTGCAACTGCAAGCTCAAGCTACACGCTAGCTATAGCCAAACAGTATCTGGTGGTTTAGCCCTCAGTGTATTAGCCCCATCTTCAAATGTTTTAGCCCCATGTTTAAATGTGAATAAAGTTGCTCATACAAGTGTCTATGATTAATCATTCTAGATTTAAAGAGAACAGAGCTTTTTGAAAGGAAAGTTTGAACTTGAAGTTTTTGACTAGATTTTTCATTTTACATTAGATTACATTACATTAATGGCATTTAGCAGACGCTCTTATCCAGAGTGACATACAGTGTACCCAGAGCAGCCTGGGGAACAGTTTGGGGTTAGGTGCCTTGCTCAAGGGCCCTGCTGGTCCAGACTCGAATTGGTGAACTTTTGGTCCCAAAGCTGCTTCTCTAACCATTAGGCCATGCTAATTGAGCCCAATGGGAAAGTGTTAGAGTGTTAATGATTAGCTAATACACTAGGGGCTAAACCACTAGATACTGTTTGGCTGCAGCTAGCTTGTAGCTTGAGCGTGCAAATGCAAAATAGCTTTCCCAACACAAATTTTCCCTCAGTTTGACAAAGTAGCTTTATGTACATTTGACTTATGTAAACTAAGTTAAAGTAGTCGAAGAAACTGACTCGCTCGCTGAATCAAATCAAGGGTTTGCATGTTTAAATCTATGCTAGCTTAACAGAACAGTTTCAAAGGACATTCTAAAGATGCAATCGTCATTGTAAGAAACATATCATGATTGCCAGTAATAATTTAGTGCGATGTCAAATTCTCATCTTTAGTACCATTTGACGTAAATAATTAACTGCTGGTAATAATTTGGAGCGATTTTGAATTCCTCTTGTCTTTAGTATGTTCAATCGTGTCACATATCAGATGTTAAACAAACACAAGCGATGATCCTTCCTCCAAAGTACGATGAAAATCCAAACTGAAGCGCTTCACGTCAGGATTTTGTTGCTGACTGTATTAATTTCGACATGAAATCGACATGCATGTAAACAACAGAATCGAAACCACTCGTATTTCGTAGTAAATCACAAAAACACAACTTTCACTTCTCCTACTTGTTATATTTTGGCTTTTGCTGATCTTTTAAAGGTCATCTAAACTAAAATAAAGCTATTTGAAATGGAATTAAGAAGTTCTTGTAATGCCTTCTAAAAGCACGTATGGTGTTTTAGCCCCATGCGCAAGATCCCTGAAGATGGGGTTAATACACTGGGGGTTAAACTGTAAACTCAGCCAAACGACCCTTTTCATAAAGTAGCTAACTACACTACAAGCGACTAAGAAAACATTGGTAACTACTGCTACTACTGCTGCTACTACTAAAGAACATTTTGCTTTTCCATTTACAAAGCGCTCTTAGTAAGAAGCAGTGAATATTACTTAACTGTAAAACAACACTCTTTAAGTTTCTAACTAGCTAATTCTAGTTGATTAAAAACCTAGCTACTTGGTTTAAAAACTAGCTAGTTACTAGTTAGCTAGTCATTAACACTCTAACACTTTCCCATTGGGGTCAATTATGTCCTACTGGAAAAATTATATTATTTTGAAAATAACTCATCTCCTGCCACGCCATTAAAGTGCTAATAGTTAAGCTAGCAGCATTGTTACTGTCCCTCTGAGTTACATGTTGGTCCTGGGATCTAGATGCTGACCTCTTCTGCTCCTCGGACCTGCCTGATCCATCCTGGTGCCCTGTGTCCGGTTGGAGTCTCATCGTATCGCTCCTGTGGAGGATGGCCCCATGTGGACAGTTGGGGATCGCACCTGGAGGACGCTCTGGACTCTTGCAGTGGTGCTTTTGTGGCTGGGGACTGCAGTTGACTTGCTGACTTTAGGACTGCAGTTGACTTGCTGACTTTAGGACTGCAGTTGACTTGCTGACTTTGGGACTGCGGTTGTCGTGAACGGTTTCGCGCTCGGGTTTCCGTCGGTGGGGGGGTTATACCATCAATGAAGCTGACTTTATGTTCGGACTGTTAATGTTATAGTCATGTTGTCTGTTGTTGCCCAAATGAGGATGGGTTCCCTTTTGAGTCTGGTTCCTCTCAAGGTTTCTTCCTCATGTCGTCTGAGGGAGTTTTTCCTCGCCACCATCGCCACAGGCTTGCTCGTTGGGAATAGATTAGGGATAAAATGAGCTC
The DNA here is from genome assembly GCF_027579695.1 of Neoarius graeffei. Classification (NCBI taxonomy): domain Eukaryota; kingdom Metazoa; phylum Chordata; class Actinopteri; order Siluriformes; family Ariidae; genus Neoarius; species Neoarius graeffei. Next base: position 52,434,460 of record NC_083588.1, read on the forward strand.
ATATTTTAAGTCGTTCAAATTCTGTAAAACTGCTTTGCGACAATGTTTATTGTTAAAAGCGCTATACAAATAAACTCGACTTGACTTGTTACATGTCGCTAGCATCTCCCCAGCACTGTAACCTATCTGTTGCTACATATACTTGAGTTATTAGTTTAGCTGTTCATATAGATAAAACTAGCTATTAGCATTCAGCTAGTTTGTATCATCAGAGTTATTATTATGCTAGCAACCATTTGAGTGATTAGCAATAAAGTTGTTGTTCATTCGCCTTAGCTAATGTTTTTCTGTGTTTCTTGGTTCCTTGGTGAAAGAGGCACTACTTTCTTGTACCTTTTACTTTTACACTTTGAGCAAATTTTAGTTTATACTTCATTATTACTTTTACCATCTCTGATTATCACATGATAAAATCTTTAGAGTGGATTCATGGACTGAAGCCCAAAGTAGCTACATCCGTATTTTGTTTACACACACACACACACACACACACACACACACACACACACACACACACACACACACACACACACACACACAGAAATGGAACATTCCACTGGATGAACAAAGTCCTATCTTTTAAGCACATCACTTCCTGTGAATGTATTACAGGAATGTATTACAAAAATCCAAGGTTTTTTTTTTCTCTTTTGCAGCAGGGATGTACGTGCTTGTTAAATATCAACCTCCATCTGCTTGTCCTCCATAAAGACACAGTATCTTCATGTTTAGGATGGACGTGCCTCACAGCACACGTCCCCAAAATGGCACAAATTCCTCACTAAAGAGCTCTGGGTTTCTGACCTCTCCTCCTCTTACAGCATTGGACCACTAATCTGTCTTTCTGAGTGTAATTGCATAATAATTCACGTCCCCAACCATGCAATTTATCATATTAAGGGAGCAATTTGACCTCGATTGACCCAATGACATGGGTAATAGTTAAGGAATGCAAGTGGGCAACCATTCACATTTAATCATGCATGCTAATAATAATAAAAACTGGTGGAAAAGGATATTTAATCTGATCTCAGAAGGACACAGAGAGAAATCCAGTGAAGGAAAGAGAATAAAATGAGATAGTACTACTTGCTTTATGGAGACGTGACTTAGTTAAACAGTTCAGAAATTTCATGTAGTTATTAGGTATTTTTATGTTCTGTTTGTGACATAAACTTGTTTTGTTTTCCATGACAGTGATCAATTCCAGCCTCCAGCACAGTAGCTCACACCTGCAGGGTCTCAGGTTTGATCCAGAGCTCAGGTTACTGTCTGCGTGACGTTTTGAATGTTCGTCCCGTGTCCACACGGGTGTCCTCGAGGTTCTCTGGTTTACTCCCAGCTCCTAAAAACATGCCAGTAGGTGAATTGACTACACTACATAGCCTCATGTATGGCATCCTACAAGAGACTGACACCCATCTAGGGTGTATTCATGGCTCGCACCTTGTGTTCACAGGATAGACTCCGGATTCACTACAATCGTAATTAGGATAAATCAATTACTTAGGAAGAAATTCCATTCCACTCCAATGTGCATGTGGTACTGAAATCTCACAGAAGCCTAACTGTGACCTCAAAACAGTCCGATCGAAATTCATGTGATTTTTTTTATCTACTATAACTACAATAACTCATTATGGTGTTCATCATAATTTTACATCAAACGTATGTTCCCAGTAATCAGTAACAGTTTCTCTGGAATCCATATAATCCTGTTTTCATAGAGTGATAGGCAACATGGGAGGAAAAATTTTATCATAATTTGTCTGTACATTTGCACTTGGTCTCAACAGAATATTTAACGCTCCCTCAGAGGGACTACCAAAGAAACAAGGTCGGTATTTATCAGATTTATCCTTTTTTTTTTTAAAGAATGGTTTACTTTTTACTTAGTGCTATGATAAACTGTGGTTGCAAGCCTACATTTGCATATTTAAACCTGATTGGCTCTTCTGGTTTATGATGCAATAATACTCCTGGCCACTAACTCAAATTAACCAATGAGATTTTCAGTTCGGGGCAGCACAGTGGTGTAGTGGTTAGCACTGTCGCCTCACAGCAAGAAGGTCCTGGGTTCGAGCCCAGCGGCTGGCGAGGGCCTTTCTGTGTGGAGTCTGCATATTCTCCGTGTGGGTTTCCTCTGGGTGCTCCGGTTTCCTCCACAGTCCAAAGACATGCAGGTTAGGCTAATTGGTGGCTCTAAAATTGATCGTAGGTGTGAATGTGAGTGTGAATGGTTGTCTGTGTCTATGTGTCAGCCCTGCGATGACCTGGCGACTTGTCCAGGGTGTACCCCGCCTTTCGCCCATAGTCAGCTGGGATAGGCTCCAGCTTACCTGCGACCCTGTAGGACAGGATAAGCAGCTACAGATAATGGATGGATGGATGGATGGATGGATGGATTTTCAGTTCGAGTTTCTTAAGACAATGCAGTAAAAAATAAAATAAACAATGATGATTTTCATTATTTGATTGGACTGTCTATCACCTCTTCAAGGATATAATTATGCAAAACACATTTTACGATATTTAAGACGACCTTTTATGGTTTAATCAACACTCACTTGTCCTTCTGATGCCTTCTGTTGTGTTTCTCTTGCTCTAAGAAACCTGCATCTCCTTTTCCTCTCTTTCTTTGCCTCTATGACAGTGTGTGTTTGTGTGTTCCTCTACATGGTTCTTAAGTCCATTCATCCATCCATCCATCCATTGTCTCTAGCCGCTTATCCTGGACAGGATCGCAGGCAAGCTGGAGCCTATCTCAGCTGACTATGGGATAGTCAAGACGTGGGGTACACCCTGGACATGTCGCCAGGTCATCGCAGGGCTGACACATAGAGACAAACAACCATTCACACTCACATTCACACCTACGGTCAATTTAGAGCCACGAATTAGCCTAACCTGCATGTCTTTGGACTGTGGAGGAAACCGGAGCATCCATCCATTATCTGTAGCCACTTATCCTGTCCTACAGGGTCGCAGGCAAGCTGGAGCCAATCCCAGCTGACTACGGGCGAAAGGCGGGGTACACCCTGGACAAGTCACCAGGTTATCACAGGGCTGACACACAGACACAAACAACCATTCACACTCACGGTCAATTTAGAGCCACCAATTAGCCTAACCTGCATGTCTTTGGACTGTGGGGGAAACCGGAGCACCCGGAGGAAACCCACGCAGAGAACATGCAAACTCCACACAGAAAGGCCCTCGTCGGCCGCTGGGCTCAAACCCAGAACTTTCTTGCTGTGAGGCGACAGCGCTAACCACTACACCACCGTGCCACCCAGTTCTTGAGTCTGACTACATATATATGCGTGTGTGTGTGTGTGTCACATTCTAACACATGACAGAGAAAAATCCTTATACATTTCTATGAAAAAGTCATAGCCTGATCTCAGACCAGGTTTAGTCTCTGTCTCATGTTGCTTGTGATGTGACTTTTGGACAGGAGGCTGGTCTGGGAGCTGAATGATGTATCTGCTTCCACACAGATGCTCTTCAGGTCAGAGGGTATTAGTGTTTGTGGTAGGGATTTTGTCAGGGGTGACATTCTGTGTATCTGTGTCGACAGCAGAATAAAGACGTCTGCACAGCTGAAGAGAGAGAGAGAAAGAGAGAGAGACATGTCATGTTCAAGTTTTGGACACCGGCAGGTAAATGAACCTAATGGGTTGAACACACACACACATACACGCACAATAAGGAATAATTGTCTGTGTCGTTGTCATCTGCCAAGGCTGATTATGAACAAGACATAATGTCTTGCACATTTTTCAGTCCTTTGTATGCTGAAGTATTTCAGAAAGCTGAGAAAATATGAACGTGTGTGGTATCGTGTGGGTGGGAAATTCAGAGAGCAGTTCTTTTTCTGGGAAGGGTAAAATAAAAACAGCTGAGTGTCCACATACACACACACACACACACACACACACACACACACACACACACACACACACACACACACACACACACACACACACACAAACATTGTGCTGAGGCTGCAGGAAAGTGTGCTGCAAAGACGTGTATCTGTGACAATGGCTGTGAGTCAAGGAAAAAGACATTCTCAGATTCTTATCAGTAACAGTAATAATCTCATTGGGAAAGTTCAAGGTATTTAAAAACCTATTTTTACATGCATATTTGTGTGTATGAGGGATGGAGAAAGCAAGACAATGACTAACAAAGCCCTCTTGGGACCTATTTAGTGCTGAAGGATGCTCTATCCAAAGATTCATGGTTATTTGAGACAAGACGTCATTCATACGTCTTTATACACAAAGACTGAGTGGTTGTTTTTTTTTTTTTTTAAATGACTGCATTCCTTTTTGTCTGCTCTCACAGCATTTGTGTTTCTATGAAAAGAAAAAATAGACTGCTCGGCAATTTGCCATGAGTTTATTTGGATGCCGTATCGAACCAAATCTGTGGTGTGGTTGCATGCTATATAAACCCAACAGAGGTTTTAATAGGGAAAAAGCATCTCATAAGAATCCAAATTATCCAGTTAAATCTAGAAAAAAAAAATAAAGTCATTATATAATGTGGGTGAGAGGTACATGGTCAGATTTAACACTTTGAAGGATACTCAAGAGCACCTTGCACTGACACAGGAAATCCTGGAAATTCCGAACAGAGATACGGAAATCCGTCCGCTGTTCCACACAGGGATTGTTTCTCTTTCGATCCTCCATTCCAGAAATAAATACCCAGCAATCCAAGCACCGAGCTGAACTGAGCAGTGAAGCACACCACCAAATGGAATTATGTCAGCTAGCATTTATGAAAAAATAGTTGTGGTATCATTCATAGCCAAACAGTGATACGCATCCAAACAGTGCTTTCTCATGAAATGGGTCAGTGAACACATAAGTCTCAGGGATTTGAATGCAAACCCTGTGGTTTCTGCAAGACTCTGTGTTTCACAAAGTTTCATTTCTTCAGCATTTCATCGCACATTTTCCAATGTAGTTAGCTGATTTTTTTTTTCTTTTTGGAACTCCATCTCCAAACCACCAGCCTCTCCCATTCAAATGATGGAGTTCCCAGGCAGCTCCTCTCTCTGACTGCTGATCTTCCTGGCGCTGAGGTCTAAAGCCCAAAAATTACACTCAATTTTTAATATTATGGGAAAAGGATTTTTTTTTTCTTCCTGAGTTCATATGACCAGTAAAGAACACTTACAACCAGTGCAGTTCACACACACACACAGGTTCGTCTTACTGTTGTGAGGACCTTTGATTGTCATAATCATTAACGCAGCTAATTATGCCAGACCTAAATCTAACCCTATCTTTAGTAACCAACAAATAAATAAAAGTTCTTGGTTTAAAAAGAAAGAAAGAAAGAAAGAAAGAAAGAAAGAAAGAAAGCAGTTTTCCTTGTAGCCATCAGCCAAAAGTACTAATAAACTCCCCCCCCCCCCCCCCACACACACACACACACACTGATAAGCCATGTTTAACTGAATTCATCAAGGTCCCTGGCTGTCACACTGATGAAACCATCATTATTATGAGCTCCAACACACACATGGAGACCAAAGGACAAGGTCGATGACCTCACACCTAGATGTCTCCATGGTAACCAAATAAACCAAACCCCGTGACCAGATACACATACTATTATCTTTGTCGAGTATTGATTATCTAGGTAAAGGTTAATGCTGCAATGCAAAAGATAGCCGTGCTGTGTTATAACAGCCTCCTTGCACAAAAGAACACACACACACATGCGTGTGTGCGCACAAACTCAGACCCAGTGTGCGTGTATAAGTGGTTGGCTGCTTTTGCAAACGAGTTCAGGATGCAGGATGTGGGCAAGTCATGCTCACGTTGCTACCTGTGAAACGTCTTTCATCTTCTACTTCTTCTTTTTCTCCTCAACCGCTCTGTTTTCTATATTTCTACTGCTGTTCTGTTCATCCACCCACTCACTCTAGAAACACAAACTGCTGAACCTTCAGAGGAAACATAGCAGCTTATATCAGTAAATGACTCACATCTGATAAATCATTTTGCAGATGAATGGGATTTCACTTTTTGCATCATCTAGACCCACTTTTTTTTATCAGTAGCATGTTGAGCTTCTCTTATCGCTTTGGAAACAAGTTCCAATTATGATGAAGTATGACTTATGTATTGCATCTATACATTTCAGTAGTATTTTAAGATAAAAGGAAGACACTACACAGTACAATAATATTGATTACAGAATGTTCTAATACGTGTACGCCAAATGTACTGAGGTTTAGTTCAAAAGTTTGCATACCCCAAGAAAAAAAAACAATAACAACAAGACATTGTTAGGTTTTACAGATTTTTCTTTATCACAAGCAACAAAATAGCCAAATAGTTTAATTTATTAAGTCAGAAATAAAACATGTTGGGATGTGCCATTATTGGAAAATAATCAACCATATGGTTGTGTGATGTGAAGCAGAAGACTGTTACCATCCCAAAGTTGGTTATTTTCCAATAACAGCACATACCAAAGTGTTTTATTACACTTATACCATAACAATTTTCCTCCCTCATATTTTGTATTTATTAATTTCCCATTTTAAATTGTTTAACTTATTAAAGACCAATATACCAGGTTTTTCATCCATTTATAGTTGCATTTAAAGTTGTAGAATGTCCACAAAACAAGTTAGTTCCTATTATCACTTATGTTATAGCAGCTATAAACAGTCATCCCCTCACCAGCCTCTGTTTTTTCTTCTTCTTTTTTTTTAAGTTAATAAGCTTGTCGTGTTACTGAGATCTCTGTCCTGAAGATTCTCCAGTGGTGGAAAACTGCAAAAAATAAAAACTAAAAAAAATTACAGCTTTACCTCTGGCTGTTACGAAGCTTTGAGACTGGAGAGTCCTTCTAAAAATGTGAAATAAACATCTCCTTACAGAAACCTATATCAACAATTATACATTTTAAACCCAGTTAATGTGAGCATGTGCCATGAAAATTCCCGTTCTAGTTACTACAGTAATGATAACATATTAAAACTAGATCATTCATTATTCTAAACCTGTGATTGGCCTTGCACTCTCAGAGTGCACCTTCTGACTGAACAGATTTGAGAACTCAACAGGGTCAGCGTCGCAGGTGAGCTGGAGCCAATTCCAGCTGATTTTGGGCAAGAGGTGGAGTATATAACATAAATATAAGAGGTGGAGTATATAACTTGGCTACCTATCGTAGCTTGCATCAAATTTAAGACATTGGTGCTAGGTTACCAGGCTCTCAAGGGGTTAGGTCCAGCATACCTCCAGTGTCTGAGCCGCCCCTACACGCCAGCCAGATCCCTACGCTCCGCTACTACTGGTCGCCTGGCCCCTCCTTTCTACTCCTGCCCAGCCCGCTCAAGACTGCTGTCTGTCCTGGTTCCCTGTTGGTGGAATGACCTTCCTATTGAGGTCAGAACTACCGACTCCCTGACTACCTTCAAGTACAGATTGAAGACCCACCTCTTCAGGCTGCACCTCTCCCCTTCCTCCCTGCCCACTGTGCAACTGCGTTTCAGTCTGGACCAACCCAGGCTATGTACCGTCTAGCCTGGGATTAGCCATTTGGAGTGCTCTATTTAGTTGTACTTTATATGGTTGGTTTGTTTCCTTGGATGTTTGAGTATTGGCACAGTAGGTTTGCTGTCACTTGTTCAGTTGGCACTAGACACTTTCTTGTCTCGAAGTTCAGCACAGTGTACCTGACTTCTGCACTCGTTGTACATCACTTTGGTTAAGAGCATCTGCTAAATGCAGTGTAATGTAATGTCATGTAATGTAATATAATATAATATATCCTGTGCAGGTTGCCAATCTATTGCAGGGCTACCAGAAGCCCCTTTCACATACAAAACACGTTATTGTCTGAGGTGAAAATAACACAGGATAGATAACAAATTTTCATTCTCATACAGTCTTCCATAACGGAAGCATCATAGATATTGTGTATTCCCACCTGACTGGATTTAATGGAATGCTACCGAGCGTGAACTCCAGTGAGAAATGTCAAACATGCGAGAAGGATATGACTTATAAATACACTAGGTGGAAAGTCCATTGTTGTGTACAGTCCAAGCTGAGACGTAAGGTTAGTTAGCAACATGGTATCAGTCGAGCTGCATCACGTTTCTCTTGAGAGAGTTCCCTTCCTGTTTCTCAACATTTGTTTTGTTCAAGGAAAGGCTATTAGTAACATTTTTGCTTATATGTGCTGATGTTTTCTTTGCTTGTTGTTTTGAGTTTGCCACTGGTTGCTTCACATTGAGGCAGTATGAGTAGTTCCATCGCAATATCACTACATCATCATTAGTTACATCACCGCTAGCTATATCATGACTGGTCACAACATGTTATTCTGATGGTTCTGATTCCCACTGCTAGCAAAAAAATTATCGTAAATGTTACTAGGTCAGGGCGGCATGGTGGTGTAGTGGTTAGCGCTGTCGCCTCACAGCAAGAAGGTCCGGGTTCGAGCCCCGTGGCCAGCGAGGGCCTTTCTGTGCGGTGCTCCGGTTTCCCCCACAGTCCAAAGACATGCAGGTTAGGTTAACTGGTGACTCTAAATTGACCATAGGTGTGAATGGTTGTCTGTGTCTATGTGTCAGCCCTGTGATGACCTGGCGACTTGTCCAGGGTGTACCCCGCCTTTCGCCCGTAGTCAGCTGGGATAAGCTCCAGCTTGCCTGCGACCCTGGAGAACAGGATAAAGCGGCTAGAGATAATGAGAATGTTACTAGGTCACCAGGGGATAGATTATTAACGTTTTGACTTTGCCATTTTGTTCCTATTCCCATTACAGCATAATAGCAGCATATATAATGTGGCAACAGAAATGAACAACCATTTCCACTCACATTCACACCAATGACCAATTTAGAGTAGCTAGATGACCTAATCAGCATGTCTTTGGACTGTAGGATGAAACCCCTGCAGGCACAACGAGAACATGCAGACTCAGTACAGAAAGGTCCCGGTTGGCCACAGGGCTTGAATCCAGAACCTTCTAGCTGTGAGGCGACAGTGCTAATTACTGCACCACCGTACCGCCAGAATAAGATATTTATAATGAAAAAACAAGCCAAAATATCCATTAAGAAGTTTGTATCTCCCCATCTGATATGAATAAACTGTTCTCTTATAACTGTAATGGCCACCGTTTGACCTTTTAACCGCAATCTTTTGTATAAAAAAAAGATTTTCAGTTGTTTTCAGCCCCCTGGACTTCTTGACTTCTGGCAGTTCTGACTCTGCCAGATTGCTTTTTTCATTTTGTAGTCCATTCTTCTTGACAGCTCTGGCAAGACAAATATTTTCAGTAGATTTTGGCATATGTATTGTATCATTGTCCGGTTGTCAGATACACCAACATTTCATTCTAGTTTCATTTTAACTTCTTTGTCATTCTGTTTTCCTGGTAAAGAGAGGCAAACTAAAGGTACGTTTAGCTTTTTCACCCAGAAACTATGAACGATGCAAAGTTTTGTGCTGGACTCTACATTTAGCTTTTATTAAAATCCTTTTTTTTAAGGATAAATTTACCAGTTGTCCAGTGATGTGCCTTAAATGAGTTTTAAAGGTATACACAATCAGATATAAACTAATAATGCGGAAAAACAAACAAGCAAAAAACCACATACTCTTAAGATTACCTCACAGTTTATGATATCAAGCTTTTGAAGGTATAGAGGGTGCGGTGTGCATACACATAGCTAGGCGATGATGTCAACTAGAAGACTTGTTTGCTTTGACTCCCGTCGGGTTTCACCCCTGCGTAATTACTGAAGGCCCTGGGGTCAATTTCACATCCCTGTGCTTGTTGAGTGTGTACAACCCCGATTCCAAAAAAGTTGGGACAAAGTACAAATTGTAAATAAAAACGGAATGCAATGATGTGGAAGTTTCAAAATTCCATATTTTATTCAGAATAGAACATAGATGACATATCAAATGTTTAAACTGAGAAAATGTATCATTTAAAGAGAAAAATTAGGTGATTTTAAATTTCATGACAACAACACATCTCAAAAAAGTTGGGACAAGGCCATGTTTACCACTGTGAGACATCCCCTTTTCTCTTTACAACAGTCTGTAAACATCTGGGGACTGAGGAGACAAGTTGCTCAAGTTTAGGGATAGGAATGTTAACCCATTCTTGTCTAATGTAGGATTCTAGTTGCTCAACTGTCTTAGGTCTTTTTTGTCGTATCTTCTGTTTTATGATGCGCCAAATGTTTTCTATGGGTGAAAGATCTGGACTGCAGGCTGGCCAGTTCAGTACCCGGACCCTTCTTCTACGCAGCCATGATGCTGTAATTGATGCAGTATGTGGTTTGGCATTGTTATGTTGGAAAATGCAAGGTCTTCCCTGAAAGAGACGTCATCTGGATGGGAGCATATGTTGCTCTAGAACCTGGATATACCTTTCAGCATTGATGGTGTCTTTCCAGATGTGTAAGCTGCCCATGCCATACACACTAATGCAACCCCATACCATCAGAGATGCAGGCTTCTGAACTGAGCGCTGATAACAACTCGGGTCGTCCTTCTCCTCTTTAGTCCGAATGACACGGCGTCCCTGATTTCCATAAAGAACTTCAAATTTTGATTCGTCTGACCACAGGACAGTTTTCCACTTTGCCACAGTCCATTTTAAATGAGCCTTGGCCCAGAGAAGACGTCTGTGCTTCTGGAAAATGTTTAGATATGGCTTCTTCTTTGAACTATAGGGTTTTAGCTGGCAACGGCGGATGGCACGGTGAATTGTGTTCACAGATAATGTTCTCTGGAAATATTCCTGAGCCCATTTTGCGATTTCCAATACAGAAGCATGCCTGTATGGGATGCAGTGCCGTCTAAGGGCCCGTAGATCACAGGCACCCAGCATGGTTTTCTGGCCTTGACCCTTACGCACAGAGATTCTTCCAGATTCTCTGAATCTTTTGATGATATTATGCACTGTAGATGATGATATGTTCAAACTCTTTGCAATTTTACACTTCGAACTCCTTTCTGATATTGCTCCACTATTTGTCGGCGCAGAATTAGGGGGATTGGTGATCCTCTTCCCATCTTTACTTCTGAGAGCCGCTGCCACTCCAAGATGCTCTTTTTATACCCAGTCATGTTAATGACCTATTGCCAATTGACCTAATGAGTTGCAATTTGGTCCTCCAGCTGTTCCTTTTTTTGTACCTGTAACTTTTCCAGCCTCTTATTGCCCCTGTCCCAACTTTTTTGAGATGTGTTGCTGTCATGAAATTTCAAATGAGCCAATATTTGGCATGAAATTTCAAAATGTCTCACTTTCGACATTTGATATGTTGTCTATGTTCTATTGTGAATACAATATCAGTTTTTGAGATTTGTAAATTATTGCATTCCATTTTTATTTACAATTTGTACTTTGTCCCAACTTTTTTGGAATCGGGGTTGTATGTGTATATATATGTGTGTGTGAAGAAGAAACATAAGGTGTGTCTTAAGCAACGGTCCTTTTCATGGTATCTTCTAAACGGGGATCCTGGCTGGAACAACACTAGCAGCTGGATCCTCAGTCAATAATAACAAACATGCTGTTTCTCAAGAGGGAACCTCTAACAGGAAACTGTAGAGTTTCCCTTTTTATTTCTGGACTGAAATTTTACCTGACAGGAGAAGACCACTTTCTAAATACATACCATCCCAAATTAAAAAAAAAAAAGAAAAAATCCTACTTGTCTACAACTGTGATCAATACAGTACAACAAAGCTCAGAGTCACATTCTCATCACATCCAAGTCTTTTTCTTTGTGTTGTTAAGTGTGACTTGATTCAATTGCTCATGATTAATCCTCTATGAAGCGTCATTTGATCCTGAGTCTTGTGCTAATAACTTCATTCTGTTCTCATTTTCTGCTTCGGGTTTCTCCAGGCCTTTGTTTTGCCCGCTAAAAGGATTAAGTAGAACATGTGAGAATGTTTGGGAATAACTGACATGCCTTTAACAATGCAGAGACGCTGAGCCTTGGTCCCTGAACGCTTTTTCTCTCTCACGCACGGAAGCTGCTTGCGCAGTTCAGAGAGTGCAGATGTGTTTCTTTGTGTGACCTTTAACCTTGACACATACACACTAACATAGACGAACACAAATACTTTTCAGGGTTCGTAGCCTACTGTAGAACAAGATCTTTCAGCAAAAAAAAGAGAGAGAGAAGTATTAGAAGTATTTTTATTCATATATTTCTTTTTCTGTGATTTATAAACACCACACACACAAAGGCAAAGTGGTACAGGTTATCCAAAAGGTGTGAAATAAGCGCACCATTATTACCTCAGTTCTCCACCAACACAACAGCAACTCATGCTACTGATGACAGCGCAAAAATATATATGAATCAATATACACACAATACATGGTGGAAAAAGCCCTGTTCACCTATAGTACTCATTCAGAAACCTGCATAGTGGTTATCTACTGTATATACAGTATATACAACTGTAAATCCATATCTATCAATCTATCTTGCGTCATTTTAACACTATTTTAGCTCATCGGTTTTCCTACACTGACAACTCAAAATTATCAGAGGCACATTTTCAAAGATGATACTTAGTTTATGCTTGTCAGTCATTTTTGCCACATATGTTCATTCCCCCAATCCCCACCATTTTTCTCTCTATCTTCATCCTAATTTCAGAACGTGCTATCCGCCCCCTTCTGCATACATGAGCTTGCAGACATCCACAATTAGCTCATGTCAGGCTTGTAGTACTCGAGTCCGACTCATGTCCTAATTTTAAGGACTTGTGACTGGACTTGGACTTGAGCACTGATGACTCAGATGTGGACCCGGACTCGTGCTAACTGCTTTCGGACTTGTAAATTGGAGACGAGGACTCTGATTTTTTCTTTATTTTTTGTAACATGCCATAATAATTTAGCATAAGATATTTATATCTACATTCATTTTTATGCTAATTTCGTGCAAGAGAATGCACATTCACCTGTTCATACGTCATGTTCAGAAACAAGCTAACGTTAATGGAGCTAAAATGCCTGGAAAGAACGACCCCTAGGATTGTCGGCTTTGCTTATACAGACTTCTTGTGCAGTGGGAAAAAAATGCACTGCTATGTGTTCCATATGTAGAAGAACTATCGAGGAGACGACAGGGACAACCTCGAACTTCAATAGTCATTTGGTAAGACTCCACCCAGAGAAGTAAGTGACACGCTATGTTCATTGCTCTGTTGATAGCGGGGCTTGCTTGCTGAGCGATGAACTAGCTAGTGTTAACCCTCTCTCATGTTATTTGCCTTATTGATAGTGGGCGGGGCTTGCTGACTGATGAACAAGCTTTTTATCTCTAGCCTGTTAACTAAAATGGGGCAGTTGAGCAGGAACGTTAGTCCAACACAGTAGCAGAGACGCTTTCACATAAAGGCAGCAACAGCTGTCAAATGGTGCGGTTGGGGTCTTGTTCTCGGACTTATCTCATCTCATTATCTCTAGCCGCTTTATCCTGTTCTACAGGGTCGCAGGCAAGCTGGAGCCTATCCCAGCTGACTACGGGCGAAAGGCGGGGTACACCCTGGACAAGTCGCCAGGTCATCACAGGGCTGACACATAGACACAGACAACCATTCACACTCACGGTCAATTTAGAGTCACCAGTTAACCTGACCTGCATGTCTTTGGGGGAAACCGGAGCACACCCACGCGGACATGGGGAGAACATGCAAACTCCACACAGAAAGGCCCTCGCTGGCCACGGGGCTCGAACCTGGACCTTCTTGCTGTGAGGCGACAGCGCTAACCACTACACCACCGTGCCGCCCATTCTCGGACTCGACTTGGATCAATCATGAACTCGACTCGGACGCAACTCAAAGTTATCTTAAAGGACTTGGACTTGACTCAGACACTGGGGACTTGAGACTGGACTCGGACTCGAGGTTTAGTGACTCGACTACAACACTGGCTCGTGTCACTGTGATTGACAGTAGACACCAGCCTGCAGAGAGCATGACTAGTTTTGCTCCCATGACTCCCAACCACAGATGGTTACAGTATTGTCAAGACTTGAACTCCAGATCTACAGATAACAGGGCGAAAGCTTTTCTGTTGTGCCACCCAGCCCAATATTGCACAATGTGTTTTTGAGACGTGGCATAGTATCACAAAGGCACAAAGTTAAGATGTATGCTTGAGTGGAAAATGTGAATTTTATGTAATGCAGATGTTTTATTTACAACCAGTATGTCCATTCTTGTGAAGTGGCGCCAGTCATTTTGAGCACAAAAAATCATCACAGTTTTCATACATTTTAACATCAGTTGGACTGAATAAACTATGACTTGGGATTGGATTCAGACTTGAGCTTCTGAGACTCAAACCTTAAAGATACTGACTGCAAAGATGAATTCTGGGTAAAATGTTCTATGTCTCTTGCTGTTGGAGTTTTGAGATGCTTTGCTGCTGCACACACTGTGTATCCTGTGTGTAAATGCTTTGCTGAGATAAAACGTGTCCCACATTTTACAATTCCGGAGATCGCTGAAGCAAGTGAGCAACAATTGGCCTATCATGTGACCACCATGGGGTGTGTTTGATCTGCTTTTAACCAAAACAAGTCGGCGTAGGCAAATATGGCGGACTCGGCTCTCCCATCTGCTAAAAGCCAGTGGAAAAGAAAAGGAAAGCCTGCCTAGTCAGTGCACCTGCAAGATAGAGCAAGGTTACATGACGTGTCGTTTTTCTAGACAGATAACTAAATCATTCTAGCTAGCGCTTAGCTATCTTAGCCTTAGAATGCATGGGCTTGAGTGCATGGTAGCAAGTATGGGGTTATACATTTAATGTTTTGATCTTACAGAGAAAGAAACGAGAACACGAAAGCAGTAAGAGAAAAAAGATATGTTGGTTTTTTGTTTCACGGATCTATTCGCGAACATCAACCACAAATTACATCCCTGCAACTCAAAACTCTCTGGGGTCGATGCAGAGTCACGATGTTTTCCGCATGTCACCAACTTGGTGTGACGCAGTTCCATAGTTATGCTAGTTAGTTAAAGCTCCTCACGTTCGACTGTTTCCGTAGGGCCATACTATTTACCTCAAGCGGGAGGATATTTGGTCCCAAAATGGAGAAAAGCGACTCTCAGGACATCAAAATGATCACATCTTGTCTTGCAAGATACAGGAAAATACCATGTACAATAAAAAAAATTTGGAAATTTCAGATGACTTTGCAGTCCGCACCTTTTTACCGTTTTTTTATTTTTTCCATAATTAACACGTTAATAGGCGATACTAACATTGCTTAACATCCCTCGAACTGTAGTACTGCTACTGACGAGTATAGACTGGACTTGGATTGGACATAAAACAGTGATGCCCAGCTTGACTTGCTCATAATAATAACATAACACAACATAACACAAACATAAGGCCCAGATATTATATGCTCAAAGTTATGAAGCAGACACATAATGATAGCTTGCTTTAATTCTCCTTCTGAGTGTCGTCTAATGTGTAGGTACACTTCCTCTTGTGCACAAACACCTGCGTTAATGAGAGGGTTCACAAATAAAGACGGAATCGGACTTTAGACAAGTCACAAGAACTCTGATTTGACCTGAACTCTGAGGTTAGGGAACATTATTGCACGGGCTGCCCAAAACTGACACGCTGACACAGTAATGCCAGCCCTTTCCCCCGGCATCACATGCTTTTGGGTTTAATTAGAACCATCTGGAAAATGGGTTTCAGATGCATGCACACACACACACACACACACACACACACACACACACACACACACACACACCATATGCAAAGTGATCAGAAATAGAAAAGGCATTTTTGGTTCTATTTTATGTTTAATTACCTTAATGGTTTCCCAGACTCTTGTTGTTGGTTGTGTGAGAATAGTTTAACATAGTCAGCTGTCAAAAAAGGGTTTAGGGTTATCAGTTCCAGTCACGATGGGGTCCAACACACTTTGGTGCTTTTCCTAGACGTTCAAATTAACTGTTGAACTGAATCAGGAGTCTTTGAGAACAGAAATCCCCAAACTGAACTGAACTCAAACCCTCCACGAGGCCATAATTCAGAGTTCATACTTTATGAATAAACATTAGTTGCTAAATGAGCTGTCATGTTGTGATAGCATTGTGAAGGTGCTAAGACTGCCATCGCTTTTTGCATGAGTTCTGGTTTTTCTCAAAGCATCGTTTTAGCGGTTTTAGTCTGCTGGCTTTGCTGTTTGGGTCCCTTCTCGTTCTCGCTGTCTCATTTGCAGAGGCAGGTCATGACCCTCTCTGACTACTGCTCTAGTTATATGTCTGACAGCTGCCTACCATCAACACACACACACACATTCCTGTGCATGTGATGATGAGGTGAAAGATTTCTCATGCTGAACAGTAATTTGCGTGACTCCCTTTACCAGGCTGTAAACTCCAATTGCCTACTGAGGTTTTGTGTTTTACAAACACTCCTCTTTTATTCCCTGTGCTTCTCCTTGTCTCTTACACACACTTATATACACACAGAGGGTGTCAACAAGCTTAATCTTATTCTATCACCTCCCTGAGTCATAGGTACCCAGATCTATACTTGCGTTTAATCCCTAAAACATTCTATTCAAAAGCTTTTGGGCTAATAAGATAGAAAGAGAAGTGGGATATTTTTAGAATAACGTGCTTTTTTTTCCTTCCCGGCACAGACTCTGTCCTAGAATTTGTATGACAATATGTCTCAGGTGGTACAGGTCTATTTCAGTCACCAGTTATGGGCTGAAAATCCCTGCAATTAGAACTGAATTACATTGTGTGTGTGTGTGTGTGTGTGTGTGTGTGTGTGTGTGTGTGTGTGTGTGTGTGTGTGTGTGTGCGTGCACTCAGTGATCAGGTACCTACATTATAATCACTGCCATTTTTTCATGGTGCCCAATTACTAATTGTAACTCATCTGCTGCTATGTTCCTCAGCTCTCATTTAACTGAGTGGAAGGAGACCACAGCCACCCAGATATTACTTGTCTGGCAGATCATTCTCAGCAAAAGTCACTCTGACATGTTCGTAGTGTGTTTGTGATGCTAGTACGAGTACATCAGGTGCAGCAGTGGTGTAACATAAACACATACCATGTCGGTTCAACTTGTACATTCAGAGACAAAGCTGATCTTTTTCCAAATACAGTCCATGTTAATCATTCTGTTCCTTTTATCTGCGTTGGTTTCTGACAACAAGACCACTGGTGGCTGGTTATTTTGGGTTGGTGGATTGTTTCTCAATGCAGGCAGCGACAAATGTGTAAAAATCCCAGCACCTCATCCAATGGTATCAATGCCATACATACTAACGTGCCAGTGTCGCTGCTGGGCTCTGAATGATCAAACATACATACATACATACATACATACACTACCGTTCAAAAGTTTGGGGTCACTTTGAAATGTCCTTATTTTTGAAAGAAAAGCACTGTTCTTTTCAATGAAGATCACTTTAAACTAATCAGAAATACACTCTATATATTGCTAATGTGGTAAATGACTATTCTAGCTGCAAATGTGTGGTTTTTGGTGCAATATCTCCATAGGTGTATAGAGGCCCATTTCCAGCAACTCTCACTCCAGTGTTCTAATGGTACAATGTGTTTGCTCATTGCCTCAGAAGGCTAATGGATGATTAGAAAACCCTTGTACAATCATGTTAGCACAGCTGAAAACAGTTGAGCTCTTTAGAGAAGCTATAAAACTGACCTTCCTTTGAGCAGATTGAGTTTCTGGAGCTTCACATTTGTGGGGTCGATTAAATGCTCAAAATGGCCAGAAAACTGTCTTGACTATATTTTCTATTCATTTTACAACTTATGGTGGGAAATAAAAGTGTGACTTTTCATGGAAAACACAAAATTGTCTGGGTGACCCCAAACTTTTGAACGGTAGTGTACATACATACATGCATAAAATCTGGTCCATGAATCATAGCTTGGGGTCTGCAGTTTTCTATTTTCATTAGTGTCGAAGACCACAAACCATCAATATCAAAGTTGTTATGAATATAAATATTATCCTCTGGATTCTAATGACAGTGTTATAATAATGATGGGATCTATGGATGAAAAGTTCAGAAATGAAAAAACCTCAAGATTAGTGTGCACAATAACACCGTAGATTAAATGTTATATTGTATATATTTAAATAATATGGCTCATATTTTGTAAATAATCTGAACCAAATGTCTTTAGTTAAAGGGGTTCTCATGCTGGGCAAAAGTGCTCAAAATAAAATAAAAATTAAACAAACAAACAAACAAACAAATAAACAGCATTTATGTATTAAATAATTAATTAATTATTAGGCATTTACTTATTACAAAAAAAAATATATTATATGCAATGAAATGCAATGCACTTTTGTCCCCCATTATGGACAAATAAAATAAAATAAAAAATAAACAAAATTAAAAGCAGGTATTAATGTATTTTTGTACATGGAAAAGGCTGAGAAATATATAATGACTCCATCCATCCATTATCTCTAGCTGCTTTATCCTGTTCTACAGGGTCGCAGGCAAGCTGGAGCCTATCCCAGCTGACTACGGGCGAAAGGCGGGGTACACCCTGGACAAGTCGCCAGGTCATCACAGGGCTGACACATAAAGACAAACAACCATTCACACTCACATTCACACCTACGGTCAATTTAGAGCCACCAATTAACCTAACCTGCATGTCTTTGGACTGTGGGGGAAACCGGAGCACCCGGAGGAAACCCACGCGGACATGGGGAGAACATGCAAACTCCACACATAAAGACCCCTGTCGGCCGCTGGGCTTGAACCCAGAACCTTCTTGCTGTGAGGCGACAGTGCGAACCACTACACCACCGTGCCACCCTATATAATGACTCACTCAATTTAATTGTATTTATTAATTATTTATTTCCACATTTATCAGGGGTGTAGCTAGGATTTTTCAAAGTGGGGTCACACACAGCCTGAGTACATTAGAACTGAATACTAGAAACGGCATGCTAAAACTTAGCTTCAAAGCCACAAAATGCAACTTTGATGAAAAAAATATATATAATAAATCGCTTACCTGTCTTCACGTCGAAGGGAGGAAAGTTTTGCTTGTTTTGACATGGCGAATTATTAAGAGGAAATATTCATAATTCGCAACTAAAAAGACTGCAGCTACACTGGCAGCTTGACCATGCTTTCCAGTGCGATCGTGTTGCGCTTGCGCAGAACTGGGTTTTTGTGCTCAAACCACAGGAAGTCCATACAAGATAATAGAAACCCTAATGAGGCTGAGATGACAATCTAGTTTAAAAAAAATATGAGAAAAATTACAGTGGGCGCTTTTTCTAATATTCTTATGCGGCTATTGAAAAAATGCATGGTCCGACAAGGGGGGGGTCACGGGCAAGATAAGTATACAGAAAAGGGATATCTTATATATTTGTCAGCCTTTACCATGTGTAATAATAAATACATGAATACCTTCAAACTGTTATTTATTTATTTATGCAAATTTTTATCGTCATGATTAGCATCCTTTTTTGTATACTTAGTACTTTTTGCACTACTCCTTCACTGCCTTATCTTTTTCTCTTTATATATTTTGCTGCTCTAACAATGTAAATTTCCCCTTGTGGGATAATAAAAGGCTATCTTATCTTATCTTATCTTATCTTATCTTATCTTATCTTATCTTATCTTATCTTATCTTATCTTATCTTAAATATTTGTCAGCCTTTACCACGTGTAATAATAAATACATGAATACCTTTGAACTGTTATTTATTTATTCATGCAAATTTTTTAATTGTCATGATTAGCATATATATATATATATATTTTTTTTTTTTTCTTTTCTCTCTCTCTCACCCCCCCCCCAAAATCTGTCCCTCTGAGTTACATGTTGG
Organism: Neoarius graeffei; assembly: GCF_027579695.1. Taxonomy (NCBI): domain Eukaryota; kingdom Metazoa; phylum Chordata; class Actinopteri; order Siluriformes; family Ariidae; genus Neoarius; species Neoarius graeffei. The sequence continues at coordinate 52,454,390 of NC_083588.1, forward strand.
TCCTGGGATCGAGATGCTGACATCTTTTGCTCCTCGGACCTGCCTGATCCATCCTGGTGCCCTGTGTCTGGTTGGAGTTTCATCGCATCGCCCCTGTGGAGGGCAGCCCCATGTGGACAGTTGGGGGTCGCGCTTGGAGGACGCTCTGGACTCTTGCAGTGGTGCTTTTGTGGCTGGGGACTGCAGTTGTCGTGAACAGTGGTGTAGTGGTTAGCACGGTCGCCTCACAGCAAGAAGGTTCTGGGTTTGAACCCAGTGCCTGGCAAGGGCCTTTCTGTGTGGAGTTTGCATGTTGTCTGCGTGGGTTTCCTCCGGGTACTCTGGTTTCCCCCCACAGTTCAAAGACATGCAGTTAGGTTAATATAGGATGGCTGTACAAAGACATGCGGTTAGGTTAATATAGGATGGCTTTGGACCGGGGTGCCCTTGAGCAAGGCACCTAACTCCCGATTGCTCCCCGGCCACTATTAGCATGGCTGCCCAGTGCTATGTGTGTGCTCACTGCTTCAGATGGGTTAAATGCAGAGAGGAAATTTCACAAGTGTGTGATGAATAAAGTTGTGCTTGCTTTTTTTTCCCTTTTTGCGCTTCCGTCGTTGGGGGGTTTATAGCATCAACGAAGCTCATCTCATCATCTGTAGCCGCTTATCCTGTTCTACAGGGTCACAGGCAAGCTGGAGCCTATCCCAGCTGACTACAGGAGAAAGGCGGGGTACACCCTGAACAAGTCGCCAGGTCATCACAGGGCTGACACATAGACACAGACAACCATTCACACTTATGGTCACCTAACCTGCATGTCTTTGGACTGTGGGGGAAACCGGAGCACCCGGAGGAAACCCATGCGGACACGGGGAGAACATGCAAACTCCGCACAGAAAGGCCCTCGCCGGCCACGGGGCTCGAACCCAGAACAAAAAAGGACATTTTTTTGACACAATTACATACTAATTTGATCAAAATAGTCTGAAAACTCACTGGCATTCAACATTAAAACTTAACTATGTTTCCAATGATATAGAACCAAATATTTGTTTTATGGTATAAAGAATGATTTAAGTGCATCCCTTTTGGAGCTACCTGTGGTCAAAAAAGCACTTTTTCTAAATGACATGAGTAATTTCGCTAAATATGACATATATTGCCATACATTCACCAAAAATAACGTTATCACTAATTTTTTTTTTTTGCATGGTAAATAGAGCTATCACAGGGCTACAATAAACAACCAAGTTTATTTAGTCAAGCCTTTTGATATTGAAGATAATAAGTGTTAAATGTGATTTTTAGCTTGCGTACCCTGATTGTAAAAATACACTACCGTTCAAAAGTTTGGGGTCACCCAGACAATTTTGTGTTTTCCATGAAAAGTCACACTTTTATTTACCACCATAAGTTGTAAAATGAATAGAAAATATAGTCAAGACATTTTTCTGGCCATTTTGAGCATTTAATCGACCCCGCAAATGTGATGCTCCAGAGACTCAATCTGCTCAAAGGAAGGTCAGTTTTATAGCTTCTCTAAAGAGCTCAACTGTTTTCAGCTGTGCTAACATGATTGTACAAGGGTTTTCTAATCATCCATTAGCCTTCTGAGGCAATGAGCAAACACATTGTACCATTCAGGGGCGGTTCTAGCCATTTTGGGGCCCTAGGCGAAATACAGACATGGGGCCCTCAAAAGTCAGTCTTGAAACACACATACAGAATAATGGTCATCCCTACTTGGCAGTGCAGCTGCATTCTTTTTGCTTTGTGCCCTTTTTTTTCGTTTAGCGCAACCACTCTCATAACTGCGCTTCATCTTGTTTACAGTTCCCTCTGCTTTGGTTTGAATTTCTGTCGCACACCTGTCTACATCGTCAGATCATGGACTAGTCCAATGTAAAACAACCAGGGTGTGTGTGTGTGTGTGTGTGTGTGCTGGGACAAATACTATATACACATGAATTCGATATTCTGATGCTATTTTGGTGTGTTTTTCCATTTATATCGTTTACTTAATCTCATCTCATCTCATTATCTCTAGCCGCTTTATCCTTCTACAGGGTCGCAGGCAAGCTGGAGCCTATCCCAGGTGACTACGGGCGAAAGGCGGGGTACACCCTGGACAAGTCGCCAGGTCATTGTTTACTTAATATCAGAGACAAATTAAGATTACATATATATTGTTTGGGACCGACTAGTGGCCTAGTGGTAGCGTGTCCGCCTCTCGATCGGGAGATCGGGAGTTCTATTCACGGTCGGGTCATACCAAAGACCATCATAAAAATGGTACCTACCGCCATCTGGCAAGGCACGCTGCAATACAGATGTGCATGGGGAGTTAAACTCTCGTGGTTACCAGAGGACTAGCCCCCCACTGTAACCCTAGCTATGTAATAGGCGAGAGCCTGAGGGCTATGGAAACGGAGATCGGTGCTGCCCGATGCGCCACATACAGGTTGGGCCTGGTTAGTACTTGAGTGGGAGACTGCCTAGGAATACCAGGTACTGTAAGGTGTGGAAAGGACTTTGACTTGATATATTGTTTGGTGTTTACCGTGACGGGGCTGACTGTTAGGGGCCCCCAAATTTTGGGGGCCCTAGTCAACCGCCTTGGTTTGCCTAATGGTAAGTCCGCCCCTGGTACCATTAGAACACTGGAGTGATAGTTGCTGGAAATGGGCCTCTGTACACCTATGTAGATATTGCACCAAAAACCAGCCATTTGCAGCTAGAATAGTCATTTACCACATTAGCAATGTATAGAGTGTATTTCTGATTAGTTTAAAGTGATCTTCATTGAAAAGAACAGTGCTTTTCTTTCAAAAATAAGGACATTTCAAAGTGACCCCAAACTTTTGAACAGTAGTGTAAACTTGACTTGACTGAGCAGCATACATAGCCCCGCCTCTTATGATGAGGTGCAGTGCTTCGAAAGGGGGCGTGGTTAGTAGAGTATCTTATTGTTCAGCGCTCGTGCTCAAACCTCACGAGACGCTTTGGTGTTCCGGTTGCTGCTGGAGTGTTTCCGCCTGGTGTCCAGCCGCTTTAAACAGAAATAAAACTACTGTAGGATTCTGCCGCTCCTGCGCTTATTGCTTGTTTTCCTTTCGGCAGTTTTGGATTTCAGTTTGTTGAATAATTAAACCAGAGCTGCAGTATTTCCAGGCAGGACAACCTGCTGAGGTGCGCGTTCACCTGATGGACTAAAGCATTTCCGGTGTCAGTGATTTTAATCCGGGTTTAGTTGTAGTGCAGGAGGATAATGTTGGACTCTGCCGTCATGAGTAAAACCGGAATGGTGACCAGAATCCATACAAGGATCCGAACAGAACCGTTTAAGACCAACTACGACCTCGTCGGCAAAGAGCTTGGCAGGTAAACTGGTGAAATAGATTTACCTCAGACTTTTCTTTACAGGTTTGTTTAGGGTTGTTCTACAGTCAAGCTAAAAATCACATTTAACACTTATTATCTTCAATATCAAAAGGCTTGACTAAATAAACTTGCTTGTTTATTGTAGCCCTGTGATAGCTCTATTTACCATGCAAAAAAGAATTTGGTGATAACGTTATTCTTGGTGAATGTATGGCAATATATGTCATATATTTAGCACAATTACTCGTGTCATTTAAAAAAAGTGCTTTTTTTTTTTACCACAGGGATGCACTTAAATCATTCTTTATACCATAAAACAAATATTTGGTTCCATATCATTGGAAACATGGTTAAGTTTTAATGTTGAATGCCAGTAAGTTTTCAGACTATTTTGATCAAATTAGTATGTAATTGTGTCAAAAGAAAATGTCCTCTCCGAGACAGCTAAGTTTTCAATCTAAAATGATTATTTTCATCCTAAAATGTGGTCAACATATTGGGGCATAAATGTTAGAGACAACTAACACAAAGCTTACAGCCTTATATTTAAAAGCACTATGGAAGTAGTGGATCCTGAATTGTCAAAAAAAAAAAAAAAGTCCTGTCCGAGAATCACTTCATTTGTTTCTCCCAGCCCTGCTTAAAGCTACACTTAATCTTCTTTATCTTATAGCAGAAACTACCATACACACACGTCAAAAAAATTACCTGAAATCTGTTCTTTAACTTGTCCTTCACTTAAAAACTGGTACAAGAACCAGTTTGAATTTTGGACCCCTGTGACACAAACTTTGTACCCTGATTGTAAAACAACCCTTAATCTTCAAGCTCATATATCTTGTGTGTGTGTGTTTTTTGTTTCCCCCACTAGTATTCAGTTTGTGCATTAGTTGATGGTCATTAACTCCACCCAGCTGGAGAAATAACCAAAATATTCCTTTTTTAAAAAAAAATGTAAATATATTTCTTCTCTGACTTGTCTTATTGAGTTGTATAAAGTTCTGCCAGTCATGAGGTAATTAAATGAGTCCTCTTCATTCAGGTGTGCAGCTCAAATTAAAGGACTATTAAAGATTAAAATTGCCCTTCTTCTTTGCTGAAACCTATTCCATTACCAAAGACCCATGTTTTGGGGTCTTTTTAATTTTGTTCTAAACCTATATTAAGTACATATATATGTATATGTAAGCCTGCATCTTTCAGATGCAGTTTTAGCTGAGACCGAGTGAAGGGAAAAGAACTGGGAGCTACTCATTTCATCTCTCTTTCAAAGTCAGGTTTTTTTTTTTTTTGAGCTTTTCTAATCAGTGCCTTTTTTTTTTCCCCTCCGCATTTGGTCCTTTAAACTAGAAGAAAAAGTCTTAATTTGTCTTCAAGGAAGTGTGTCCGAGAGTTGTCTCTGTTACCGAATGTCAATAATGGTTTATCTCTGAGATCCTGCATTTGCTGTGGTTTTTAGATAACTGAAAATTTTTAGGAAAATTCCAGCACTTGGTGTTAACACGAAGCATTTAATCAGACAGTAATGTTTAAACTTCAGCAGGGCATTTCTCAGATGAGTATCTCCCGGTAGACGGGTTTCAGTTTATGGTTCGAAAAGCACCCTGATAAAATCTGTTTGCTTTCATAGATTCGTGGAATGCTTTTTCTTCACTGAATCAAAACATTTACGGTCCCACATGCGTGGGTCACGGGGCACATAGTTCTTTATGTAATGCATGATATCTGATCTTTCAGTTGAAAGAGAAATCCAGATTTGAGGGAAGATCAAGCTCAAGGAGTACAGGCAGTCAAAATATCATGCTGTCCTGCACCCAAACACCACCTGTTGCATGCAAACGATACACACACACGCTATGTATGCACACGCGTACTGTCGAGCTATGAGACTTCAGACCGAGATGATACCTCAGTTGGGTACTTTTCCTTTACTTGTCATGTTTTCACATTCTGACATGTCATTAATCTCGTGTCTGCCAAAGCGCCTCAGCTGTACGCACATCTGGAGCTCGTTTTGAATAAATGGAAATGAACATGTTTTCCGCATATGTCTCTTGCTCTCTGTTTCCTACATTGTGATCAGGTAACCACTGCTTTGGAAGTGGACAGAAAGAAGGAGATGGATTCGTCTGCAAGGACCTGCTCCTCTCACATTTTCCTCACTAGTGTTACATACAAGTCCTTGCCAGTGGCCTACTTTTGAGCACTGCATAGGGCACTGGCCTCATTTCAGCTCTGGCTTTTTTTTTTGGTTGTCATTTTAGGAACTTCCCTTGAGGGTCTTGGGAGTTGATCCTGCCCTTGTTCTCGCTTACTGTATGCTGATCAGGTATAGCAGTATGTCCAGGTTTTTAGAAATGGTAAACTAGTAAGAGGACGAAGCACACTATGGGGTGGCACCAATTAATTTTATATGGGACAAGGCTACATTTGGAGAATATTTTACTTGTTCGTTAAAATAATCTGCATAGATTGCTTAGGAATGATTCCCCACTCGGAGATGTGAGTTCGGGTGGCCGTTGCCATGACCATCGCTCTTCCCTTGGTCATTTGGTTGTCCATTGGACTGTCCATTGCCCTGGCTATTCTGTTATCCATTGCTGTAAGCATTGGAGTGGCCATTACAATGCCATGGTCACTGGGCTGGCCATTGCTATAACCATTCCCGTGGCCTTTTGGACGGCTAAGCTTCCATTTAATAATGAAGGCTTCTTTTGAAGAGGCAGGCGATTGCGAAAACATCAAATTAACAGTGATTTCATCAGAGTTAAGAAAAAGGCATCTGCTCTTGCATTTGTTGTCTCAGTCTCTTTCAGCGCGTGCAAACACCTACCCCCAGACAAGTACGTTAAAGGAAGAAGAAAAAAAGAGGACAGGTGTCTGTGTTGGTTTAGTGTTGTGCAGGATGTACAACCACTGCTGCAACCGCAGCGTGTGTTTTCCTGTCTGTATAGTGAATGAAGACGTCCTTTTAAGGGAACTGATTACAGTTCAGTGAGACTAAGGGGCAAATGACAGCACTTCAATTTTTAATTAATTTTTTTTTATCCTGGTTTTAGAATGGTTAAAAAAAAAGACATTGCATATTGAGAACAGCAGTCAGATACTAGATGCTGAATGAGAGTGGTAATTACAACCTGCAATACTTTGCGTAGTGGTTAAAGTTGTAGTGGATTATGATGGTCAGTGTTGTGCTCTCTGACCTTTTTGACACCCTACAGCGTTCTTCTTTTGTGCTGAGCATGAGTCGATGCACCAAGAGATGGGGCACCATTTATCAGTAGGGTATATGGTGGTCTCCTACCACCCATATAAACACCCTGTGCTTCATACACACCATACTGTGCCTTATTGTGAGGCTTCCTAAAGAAGAAGGCAGAGTTAAGCGAGTTGGATGTTGGACAAACTGGTAGCCGTGGCTTTGTGTGTTTTTGTGAGTTTGTATATGTGGGAAGGCATGAGTTGGCTTGTTAAAGTAATCGATGATGTGTGGGCTAGAAATCTGGTGTAGGGAATGACCCTGTGTGTGAGGAGGAGGAGGAGATCTTGAAGTCCCAACTGGTCGTTTTTATAGTGTCAGGCAGGCTATCAGAAGAAGAAACTGAGATGGTGGAGAAGATGGCTATACGATAAGTAAGGGGACTTCAACAATAATGGAGTCAGAACAGAGAAAGTAACTCCTGACACGGATCGAATTGTCAACCTTGTGGGCCTGTGAGCGCAATATTAAGGTCATTTAAGCTGCTGACACACAACAGGAACGTGTCTGGTCAGCTTGTGACATCAGAGACGTGTAGATTTTCTTCATCACAGTACTTACGAAAACGACATGAGGCAGCCGTGAGTCATTGTGGTCAGCAGGAGAGACGCTCGTCATCTTTTGAAATGCGCAAAATGTCAGTTATTTAGCCTTTATAGGCCTGTAAGTGAGATGGGTTTTTTTTTTTTTTTTCTCCTTATAGCTGTGGGTTTCCTGCTTGGCAGCTCATCCTATTTTAGACTGCAAAGCAACATTTTGTGTCATTAATGCTAACATTTAATGTCTTTTTCAATAGAGACGGACACATTTTGCTAAAAGTAAATCTCCAGTAATTGTATTTAGTGAATACATCAAACAATAAGGATAAAATTTGAGTTATTAAAAGCTATACATGCAAAAAAAATTTAAGGTTTCAGTAGTCCTCAAGCATAAGCAAAAAAGCTGCCGATGCACTACTGTCCCATACAAGATTAAGATTTTCACAGATTTAATGAATATGCTAATTAGAAATGGTGTCCACCTTGCATAGCTACACCCTTTCCTCTGAACAACTGGACTGTATTTGCATATTGGGCCATGATTCACTCTTGGATTTTATGATGCAATAGCTCTTGCTATTTAATTAGGAAGTTTCATCTCTCTTGTTCCTTATAAAACTGTTGCAGACCTTTGTGCAAAAAAATAAAAAAAATTTTCATACTCATTCCGATAAAAGATATTGAGTCGTTAACACTTAGCTTAAGGCTGATGTTTAAACAATACACTTGAAAAAGATTCAGACTCACTAATCCTCTCTCGCTCTCTATCTTTCTCCTCTAGAGGGAAATTTGCCGTGGTGAAGAAGTGTGTGGAAAAGACCACACGGAACGAGTATGCCGCCAAGTTCCTGCGCAAACGCCGGAGGGGTCAGGACTGTCGTGCTGACATCCTGAACGAGATCGCCATGCTCGAGGCGGCCAAGGCCAACCCTTACATAGTGGGGCTGCACGAGGTGTACGAGACTAGCTCTGAAATCATTCTGGTGCTCGAATGGTACGTTTCTCACTCTCACGCACTCGTTTTGATGAATATAGTGCACTGCAGTACATGAGAAATATCCCAGTATGTCACAAGACCCTTATCAGCCTTACTTTAGGAACACCGATCAACACGATTGGAGCTACAAATATATATATTTTAAACACGAAAGGTTTCGTTTCTCCTTTTCAGTGTTTAGTTGGTGTTATTCAAGAAGACAACCATGATTGTGAAACATCCTGAACATGAAATAATCAGAAAAAAAAGACTTCTGGTGGGATTTGATATAATTCAACACAACACTTGAGCATTCAGTGAAGAGATGACCATCAGTATAGGTTTAAGAACAGAATATGCCTTTCCATATTTACAACCCCAAGAAGGTGTCTCGTGACAGTTTATACCGTCGGATTTGACGTGTAATAGAAAATCACTGTACCTCAAATACAGTGTGTACGATGCAAATACGATGCTCCATGAAAGTATTAATAAATGTATAGATTTGCACAGGTGTTAAATAACGAAAAATATATGATACCTCAAGTATCAATGTATGAGTTTTGCCATATCAGCCACTTCTGGTATATTTAGTCTCTGTGTACGTGTGCACACACGCACCACTGAACCCTGCGGCTGTCCTCTGCTCGTCTCCAATAAGGCAAGTCAGTGTTCCAACTTCATAATCACCAGAAATCGGAGAAACGTTAACCTTAAAATCACCTATTGCTCATGAGAATGCAGTGTTATTGTTATTATACTTTCCCCTCTTAAGTTCGTCCAGGTACACGATCAATACAGACAGCAAAGCAGTCATGTCATGAGCGGGACCGAGTGAGAGAGCGCAAGATGACACACACAGAGTCTGTCTCTCTCGGTCTCTGCTCAGTCATGATCTGTTTCTAGATGCAGTGTAGCGTCTCATAAAATCACCCAGGTCGTTACATGAAACAAATGATTTTCTATCTCGTCACATGTCCACATGCAGGGAGATCTTGCGGAATAGATCCACAAGCTGCGACCGAACCTATGAGTGGCGTCAGTATGCAGAGCTGATAACGATCTATAATGAGACTCCAATTAACCCTGAGAAACATTTCCCAAAGTGCCGCCGCCTCTTTTTTTTTTTTTTTTTTCTTTTCCCCTCCCAAAGTTACAAGAACCGTTCTTTATTCTGCTCTTTATCAGGGATTTTTGTGGCGTCTTTAGATTTTCCCTTCTTGTCAGCGCTGCAACACTTTTTTTTTCTTAGACTCTGCACTTTTTTTCTGAATGTTTCTTCAACACACACACACCGGATGCTGGTCGAGAGTGACAGGAGTTTTGAGAAACGGTAGATTGCATCTCGGTCTGTGTCTCAATAGCCCACTTCCTGCGTATAGTTCAGCAACTTCTGCTGAAAATCAGCTGTACGTCAATTTGCAGCCTGACCTAGATGTGTGTGAACGTGCATGCACACGTCACGTCACACCGTGTCATTACCTTATTAAGAAATGCTTCTGGCTAATCATTCATTTTGTCTTGAGGTTTATCTGGTTATTATCATGACCGCTCTTCCAGTTATTCATCTTCTCGGTTTGTGTGCATCCCCTGCTCTTTTTTTTTTTTTTAAGTTCAGTGTGTCCTTAAGGTGCACATACAGCGTGAGAGTATAACGATGCTATAGTTTATAACGAAGCCTCGTTCTGTCTGTTTAATTTTGCATACTGGGACGAAAACATCATCCTGCTGGTTTTAACATCCTTCACTTTTTTTTGGCTCCATCTGCCTCCTTTCTTTTGTAGAAGCTGAGAGACAAAGAGGAATGAGGGCAAGAAGAAAAGAGCACGATATGCAGAGAAATGATTTTTTTTTCCATTTCCTGTGGCTTTTCTAGCTAGGCTTTAACTGGGCTTCTAAAAACAGAGTAGAAAGAGCGCGTGCGTGCGCGCACAAAAGCCTGCAGCCGCAACCACATCCTCAGCGCCGAGCACAAACCTAAGTGATGTGACACTGACTGTCTTGTATGCGCCTTTTAACGTTTAAAGTGAGTAAAGAGGCGAAGTTTTACAAGAAATGTAACCAAAATGCCAGCAGTTCTGACTCCTTGCTGTGCTTCTTCTCAGGCCTGTTTTTCGTCCTCGCCAGTAGACGCTTTTTGCTGACTTGGAACAGATACAAGTGTTCTCTTGTTCACAAAGGTGGCTTGGTATGCCCTGATTTTGGACACGAAAGCGGTTCTGCTTGAAATATAAAGAAAATGATCTTGTGCATACTGTACATACACCACCTGATGTGCTTTCAGGTGTTCCTTGTGTGAGGTAACGTGTTCAGGCAAATATTTTTCTTGTTTTGAAGAAAATAAAACGTAATTTCTAGTCATTTTTTTTATTCTTATGAGACATTTCGAGCAGTGTGTATGGTGATAACTGCACTGTTCCTCTTTCTTCTGCGTGTTTTCTGTGTCGGAGAACCTGCGAGTCAAATGCTGTCGGCCCAGAAATCCACCTTTTGAAAGCGTGATGTTTGCGTTTTTCCTATGCAAGCACTCCTTATGTTTGTTCAGTACTGAAGAGCAAGTGTACAGGCTAGTTTGGGCTTTTCCAGTGCGCGGCCTGTAGTTTGTTGAAAGTGTGCAGGACGGAGACCATTTTTAATTAACTCTGAGCTGATGGCCAAGCTGATAAACCACGTTCAGTACAGCAATTATTTTCACAGCTGGCTATCAGGGTTCTGTAACAAATGAAGTGTACAATGTGCAAACACGTGAAATTGAAAAATCCCACGCACTTTGCCGAACTGTAAAGTTACATAAGTCTGAGGCTCAACAAGTGTGTGTTTATTTATTTATTTTATTTTCTTGGCATTTTACACCAGCCAGCTCTCAGCTATCATCTCATCTCATTATCTCTAGCCACTTTATCCTGTTCTACAGGGTCGCAGGCCAGCTGGAGCCTATCCCAGCTGACTACGGGTGAAAGGCGGGGTACACCCTGGACAAGTCGCCAGGTCATCACAGGGCTGACACATAGACACAGACAACCATTCACACTCACATTCACACCTACGGTCAATTTAGAGTCACCAGTTAACCTAACCTGCATGTCTTTGGACTGTGGGGGAAACCGGAGCACCCGGAGGAAACCCACGGGGAGAACATGCAAACTCCACACAGAAAGGCCCTCGCCGGCCACGGGGCTCGAACCCGGACCTTCTTGCTGTGAGGCGACAGCGCTAACCACTACACCACCGTGCCACCCCTCTGCTATCTTACAATACCTAAAAATGAGGGAGAGTTGTGCTTCCCACAACACACATGAAGCCATCCAAGCGTGTCTCTTTTTGAGCTGCTGCATCACCGGGCCCTGGAACAGACTCTGAGGAAAGTGCTATCCGCCGTCTTCCACATACATGAGCTCACAGACACTTGTTGCTGTGATTGACAGGCTGAAAGTATACCATCCCTGCCACTAGGGAGCAAGTTTTTTTTTTTTTTTTTTTTTTTTTTGTTCCATGAATAATACTTTGGTCTGTTAATGCTTAGGATTGAATAAAAGTGTGCCCCCCCCCCTTTCTTTTTCTCTCCTTTTTAAGAAACCTTTATTCGTTACATGCACAGTGAAATTCATCCTCTGCATTTAACCCATCTGAAGCGGTGAACACACACAGAGCAGTGGGCAGCCACACCAGAGCGCCCGGGGAGCAGTCAGGGGTCAGGTACCTTGCTCAAGGGCACTTCAGCCCAAGGCCGCCCTACGTCAACCTAACTGCAGGTCTTTGGGGGAAACCGGAGCACCCGGAGGAAACCCACGTGGACACGGGGAGAACATGCAAACTCCACACAGAAAGGCCTTCGCCGGCCGCGAACCCGGAACCTTCTCGCTGTGAGGCGACCGTGCTAACCACTACACCACCGTGCCGCCCTTTTTTAATGTTTATTAAATGTCAGAACACAAACAGATAAGACTTAATTAGGATTTGACTCAAAAGCCCCGTCATTAATAAAGCCTAGACAGTTCTGCTTGTTTAACATATCGCTTTGTTGGGGTTTTAGTTGTACCTCGGTTAAATCAAAGTCTGACCGTGGGAGGGTTTGAAACTTCACTCGGTTGTCAGCATGGGTCGACGTGCACTCGTGTTAAAGTCCATAAATCTGCTGTAATTCTGGTGTGTTTGGAGTTGCGAGTTAGTGATTTATGGATGTGATGTCTGTAGCACTTGGCCTTCAGTCTGGTTTGTGTCTGGTTCCTTCTTATTTCTCTGCCAAAGTGGTCGAGATGTTATGCAATTTGAAGTGCGTGTGAGTGTTTTTGCTGCCAGAAAAGCCACAGCATTATAATAATATTCACACACTGTCCTGGTGGCTTTGGGGATTTTGATCCGAAAGAATTTGGGAATCTGTAAATTAAGTCAATAGTGGTTTTCAATATTGAGTGATGCAGTTCATGCACTAATAGTAGTGTAGTTATTAAACTGTCTTTCTGCATTGCTAATGTCTCAATCCTGATGCCTGAGACATTTGTATGCTCAGTAGGCATTGAAGTACGGAAGTGATGTTTAAACGCTTGGTTTTGGTAATAATTTGCGATTTTAATTTCCCTTTCTTTGGAGATTGATACAGCTGCAAATTCTAACGAATGCATTGAGAAATTTTTGTATTTTCTGTCATTGATTGATTTGTAATCTTTTCTTTCTGTCCCTTTGTCTTTCAGTGCTGCTGGAGGGGAAATCTTCAATCAGTGCGTGGCCGATAACGACGAGGCCTTCACAGAGAAAGACGTTATCCGGTTGGCCCGGCAGATTCTAACAGGCATAGCCTTCCTTCATCGCAACAACGTCGTTCACTTGGACCTGAAGGTGGGCGAAATCTGTGTGCGTGCGAGTGTAAACGTCTCCGTAAATAAACTGACCCGCTGTACGGTCTTCGTTCTGTCTGTGCATGTGTGTTTTTTAAAGAATCAAGTTACGTAACACGCAGAATCTGAGATTTCAGATAGAGCTGCTTCAATTAGAGTCTAGACTCTTGTAAACTCTTACTGTCCACTTTCATGCAGACGTTAGAGCAGCGAGTGCGTTGTTGTATTCCAACTCGGTCAGATCTGGTACAGAGAGTTGCTGCAATAAACCGTAATTACAGCTGTGTGTGGCGAGTATTAATTTACCGAGGTGACCATCTTTGCACAGGACTCATCACAAATCTGAGAGACTTTCGAGACTTCAAGAAAGAGTTGCATACTGAAAGATTTATTAAGCTGTTGAAAAACTAGCAGAGGAAAAAGTTGCACCTCATCTTTAAGTCATGCATCAGCTGTAGTTACTTGGAACAGCCAAAACCACAGGTCACTGGTAAATCGACGAGTAAAAGCGCATGTTAAAATAGACCAGGAAATTTCTAAAGCGAGGCTGATTTACTAGATGGTTCAGATGTTGGAAAAATCCTTTCATAAGGCCCTTTTTTTTGTCTCAGGAAGTGTTTTAATTTGGCATACCAGTCGATCATATTTGCCGTTGAAGCATTCCTTTTTCCAAATATTCCATGCAGGCGGACGACTTTTAATGCACGTCCTGGAAAAGCCTATTTGAAGTAACAGAAACGTGTGATGATTAGTTTTAATTGTTCTACGTACCATCTCTAAATGGTACAGGGCCCAATTACCTCTCTGATATGTTGCAGCGGCCTAACCCAAAGAGATCTACCAGATCGCAACAGAAAAATTTACTATTAAAACCTGTTGTTAAAACAAAGTATGGTGAAGCAGCTTTTAGCTACTATGCAGTACAGCTATGGAACCAACTGCCAGAGGACATTAAAAATGCTCCTGCTGTTGGCAGCTTCAAATCTAGACTAAAGACCAAACTGTTCTCAGATGCTTTCTGTTAAATAATTAATATTGTCTTCACATGTTTTATAATCTTTACTTTTACAGTCTCTGCATGTTTCAAATTTTACTTTTATTTACTTCTATTTTATTCTGCTGGTTTTTTTTTCTTTTTCTCCCCCTATTTGAACTTCTACTTCATTTTATTATTTTATTTCTACTATTGTTTAATTCTTATTATATTTCTTCCCATTTATTTTATGTAATTTTATTCTCTATTGTTTACTGTTTTGCTTCTACTTCTGTAAAGCACAGTGAACTGCCACTGTGTATGAAATGTGCTATATAAATAAATAAACTTGCCTTGCCTTGCCTTACGTGGACGTGCTAGCGTTAACATCTCGTGTGGTGTTTTGTTCCAGCCTCAGAACATTCTGCTAACCAGCGCTCAGCCACTCGGGGACATCAGGATTGTAGATTTCGGTCTGTCTCGGCATGTGGACAACATGTCTGAAGTGCGTGAGATCTTGGGAACTCCAGAGTATGTAGGTGAGTCACTCGGATTTATCTGCAGCGTGAATGAAGGTCAGAAGGAAGTACAGATCAGAATGCGGGTTTTGGATTGAAGTGTAAAGCTGCACTGCTCTATTTTAAAAGCGTATGAAACAGTCAAAACGCAAGTCCATTGGAAATTTGCAGTTCACATCTGCTTGAGGAAAAGTACATCTTCAAAGATTGGTAATGGAAAAACGCCCTAATATTTGGCGTAGCTTGCAATTTAGCTGTGACTTGGCATGGTTTTTCTTCTTTTGTAGCAGCTTTCGCTAGCTTTGGTGATTTATTTTTAGTAAAACTGGTAAAAGAAGGTTATATACCATCTCTAATACGGCTTCGTGAGTGATCAGGAAGTATAAAATCTTGGTTCTTGGATCTTTCGTACCGTAGTACAAAAGGTCAAAACTAGACAGCACATCCTAAGCCGTTGTGCTACTGGACAATAATGCAAATTCCCATGTTTGTGTTTAGCACAGCTGACGTTTCGCTCAGTAAATTTATTCCCACTGGAACTCTTTGACTCGAAACTGCTAATTGATTGGAGCGTCACGTCCGTTAGCGTTTTAGTATATTATTACTAATATTAGTACAACATGAATGATTCTGATTTTCCCCTTTTCCACTTGCAGCTCCTGAGATTCTGAACTACGAGCCAATCAGCACGGCTACAGACATGTGGTGAGTAAGAGCTGTGTACGTGCGTGTGCATTTACTGCTTAATGAGGTCAAATTAACCGATAACGTTGCTAGCGTGACTAGGCATTTCTATAAATATTGCTCCATCACTAGCACTGCTTATCATTCGAACGGTTTGTGTAACACGTTTCCCGCAACTGCCAGGATACGTGCCAAAATAAAACGTTTAGCACTCAAATGACCAAACACAACACTTCTTCTTTTTCTGTTGTATAGGAGCATCGGCGTGTTGACGTACGTGATGCTGACAGGCCTGTCCCCTTTCCTGGGTGAAGACAAGCAAGAGACGTACATGAACATCTCCCAGGGCAACGTGGACTATTCACAAGACGTCTTCCACGGGATCTCGAGCCTCGCCATGGACTTCATCCAGTTGCTACTCCACCAAAACCCCAGGTATTTCAAGAAAAGAGCAGCTAATGCATGTTTAAAGGCCTCTGCTTATCTTCAAGATACACTTCAATTAAAACGTCAAGCTGTACAGGACTTGGGAGAAGACAGTCTCCGTACTCAAGCTAAAAATGTACCCAGATCAATAAATCTAGATGAAAAAGCGACAGCCAGCAAACGTACAGGCCCTGTCGCGTTCCCACGTTCGTCTGGTGCCCGTGTGACTCACGGTCGTGGCCATTTTGGCTCCGTCACGGTGACTAATGGCAGCCCAGATCTGTCACCATATTGGCTCCATGAGAAATGATGGCAGCCTTTGCCTCCGCACTCACTAAAATTTTACAGCCACAGATCATCAGCGATATGAGAGGAAAATGAGAGGCTGAATAAAAGCTATGTGGAAACATTCCTCTGTGTGCGAGTAATCCCAGAGAGAAGGAAAAACCTGGGGAGAGGGGAAAAGGATGGGAGTTTTAAGGTTTGGTCAAACTGCTGGAAAAAGCTTTCTGAAAAATCCACAAATTGACAGTTTTTAATAATAAGACTTTACAGCACCTTTCATAGGTTGTAATGCGCTTTAAAGAAAGAAGTGTAGTCAAAATTCAGGATAAATGATTCTTAAATGAATGTCACCATAAAAATAAAAAAAGGATAAAATTCTCAATGAATCTGGTGCAGCAGGGAATTGTATGCTGAAATGTTAAACAATACCATAAATGTCCAATTAGAGAAGAGCTAGAAGTAGTCAAAAGATGTTGAAGCTCATTTTTAAGTTGATTTTGTTTTAAATTGATCTGTATTAAAGGTGGGGTATGAGATTTTGGAATAACGGTTCCCTCAAGCCATATTTTGAAAAGAAACAAGCCCGCCCTCGCCATGCTCCCACCCCCTGCGTCTCGTTAAGTTAGAGTGTAGGGAGCTTGGAAAAATAGCTCAAACTTTCTCATTTAAACTGTGTTTTCAGCCCCAATTTTCACTCCACACACATAATTTTCTCAAAAGTAGTAGCCACACTTGTCCTGATTCACACAATGTGTCTACCTACACGATAGGATTTAGTTTTTGAATGAGAAGCCTGAAAGTGAGGAGAGGACAGGCGCGCTTCCCCATAGACTCCCATTATAAACTTGCCAGAAAAGTCACTCGTTTTTAACTCGCTCTAGTGACCTCATTTTTTACACTACAGACAAAAAAATTACATCAGTGTGTTCAGGAGAGCCTTGTGGCGCTCACTGTGAAAGAATTTTGTGAATATCTCCTTCCGTTTTCGTGTAAATCCCCGTTGTTTGGAGGAACCTTTTTCTATGCATTTCTGTCTCTCCCTGCTGGCTCGCTCTCTCTCACTCACTCACTCACTCACACACACACACACACACACACACACACACACACACACACACACACACACACACACGCGCACACACACAAGGGCCAGGCTGCCCGCGGGCTTCAGCCTGATTGACGTGTCAGTATCCGATCATTTTGAGGTGGTACCTCGATATGATTGGATGGCGTTTTTCCTTTATTTTACACTGTAGACTGGATTAAAATATTTCATTTTTGGGTCAAACCTTCTATTGTACTGCTTGCAACATGGGTGTGAGGAGCTTTTCAAGCAATATGGTAAAAAATACTCCTGAAAAAAATCTGATACCCCACCTTTAACAGAAGCTCAAATTTCACATCATGACTTTGCAGTTATCCTTGAATACTTAAGCACTTTTTTTCCCTCCATTGTCTAGGAATCGATCAACAGCGGACGAGTGCTTACGTCACCCCTGGTTAAACACAGACTCTCACACCCACACTGCGACCACCACGACAACGCCGCTTGATGAGCAAGAAACCAGCCAATCAGAATCTGAGCCCGAGAGTCCTGATTCATCTCCCGAGCTTCCCAACATTCCGTCATATCTCACATACCCCAGACAAGGGGACCTGAAAACTGGCCGGGATGCTTTCACTTTTACCGAGGCGTTCCCTACTCGCCCTGAAATGCAGCAGGAGCTGATCTGTTAGAGTGACAGCCATGTCGTCCAGTCAGAAGGGAGCTCGGTTTGTCAGCGATTTGTTGAGAAATGGCACTGGTGTGAGCTGGTCCACTCGTGCGTTCTTGGCCCTGGTTGTGTTCCCACTGGTGTGTGTGTGGGTGTGGGGTTTGTTTGTTTGTTTGTTTGTTTTTTTTCCTCCTCTCCCAAAACCTCTTTTAAAAAAAAATCAGTAGTGAAGTGTCCTTTAACAAGTCTTTAAGAAGCCTATGATAATTGCAAATAATTTAAAAAAAATCAGTTTAATCAAATAAGTAGGTTTCTTTCTGAACTCACACACATAAACATGCACATCAGTGTAAATCGAAGGTTCTGTGGTTAGTGTCTGTTAGTCTGCTGGTCGGAATTAATTAAATTGCGGGTAATCCTTATCCGGAGAGCTGAACTCTCAGCACCGATGAATGCTCATGAGGTCAAAGATGACAGATGTCCATCTGCTAAGATGGACCCTCCATCTGCTCTTAGACGGATACTGAGGTGTGAGCTCGGCGACTGTCCTCGCCAGTGGATCGTTGGATCATTTCCTTGTCTTAGGACTCTCGTAGTAGCTTTTTTTTTTTACAGCACTTTTTTTGAAATAAAAAAACCAAAAAAACTGAAATGGCAGATGTGCCAAAGACTTTGGTTCAGATAAGCACAGTTTAATGTCCACACATGTACGTGTCCACACTCCATCACTGTAACCTCTGTGTGTATCACTGTCTCCACCACGTGCCACAGACATGACCCTTTTTCTGTTCCATAAATTTAAGAACGTTTTGCTGCAGTTGCACAAGTTGTATGTATAGTACTTGCATTTTTCAAGCCATTAATTTTCCTCTTTTCTTTCCATCTTGGGTATTTTTTTTTTTTAAAGTGTAAAATCTTCATGTTTAGAATGCAAAATTGGTATTCTCACAAGATACATTGACGTATCTTGTCTTGATCTGTAAAATATGTCTGTCTGGGTGGGTGGGGAAGTGTTTCGGTTTAGTGAATTTCAAGTGACTCTATAGTCATTTGTTGATTTGAGGAAACATCTGGAGTTTGTGGGAGATGAATACATTTTGAGGAGTGTATATAATTAAAAATAATTGTTTTAAGAGAATATTGTGTAAAATATGTATTTTTCTATTTTCCATTGTATGTGAAAATATTGAATATGTAAGAAAATATAAAGATTGTCTTAATGTAGGATTTTATGTTTCCTATATGCTTGTGGCAGGTTTGCACTTGTGTCCACTGGACCATCTCTTGATCAATTCGATGATTTTGGCATTGCTGACAAAGTATTGAATAATAATAATAATAATAATAATAAATGTGCATTTTTGTATTAAAATTGTGTGTGGGTTTTTTTTTTTTTTTTGTTCTGTGGTTTGTAGCCACGTTTTAAGAAATGATCAGAATTTTGCATTTGTGTGTCCTTAATGAGCATAGGAATGTTATTCAGGTTGAAGAGGTAATACTTTCTAAAATAGATACGGGTAGGTGTTTGGAGTGGTGTGTGTCAGACCTGTGAATTACAATACAAAAAATATATCTGCAAGGTTTTTTTTTCTTTCATGCTGGCATAGTTCATGAAAGTATGCCTATTTACAGCACTCAGCGTAAATGAGTGCACCCCCTTTGAAAAGTCACATTTTAAACAATATTTCAATGAACACAAACAATTTCCAAAATGTTGACAAGACAAAGTTTAATATAACATCTGTTTAACTTATAACGTGAAAGTAAAGTTAATAATATGACTTTTTTTCAGTTTTACTCAAATTAGGGTGGTGCAAAAATGAGTACACCCCACAACAAAAACTACTACATCTAGTACTTTGTATGGCCTCCATGATTTTTAATGACAGCACCAAGTCTTCTAGGCATGGAATGAACAAGTTAGCGACATTTTGCAACATCAATCTTTTTCCGTTCTTCAACAATGACCTCTTTTAGTGACTGGATGCTGGATGGAGAGTGATGCTCAACTTGTCTCTTCAGAATTCCCCAAAGAAAATAATTTCTTTCCACCACAAAGGTGAAGGCTACAAGATGATCAGCAAAGCTTTACTTATCAGTTAGAATACTGTAGCAAAAGTGATACAAAAATTTAAGAAAGATGGAACTGCAACCATCTCACAGAGACGTCCAGGTCGTCCACGGAAGTTAACACCTCGACAGGAGCGTCTTCTGATGAGAAGGGTTGAAGAAAATGCATGTCGATTTTCTTCATAAAAGAGAACAGGTTTGACATTGCTGTACACTTTGACCTCAGGCTGTATTGCTTTGACTTCCAGAAAGTCTGAAGTTTTGTAAATGCTCCACATGCTTTCCCAAGCCTTGCTCTGATGTCCTTTTGTGCCGTGTTGTCTTTGCGGACAAGGCTGCCAAGGTAGGTGAAGTCTTCGATATAGTCAAGTGGCTCACCGTTCACTCTGATGGGTGCATCTGGGTTGACATTTATGTACATCACTTTGGTTTTGGAGGTGCTGATGTTTAGATCTGTGCTTGGTAAAGGTGTTCAATCTGTCAGTTTTTTTCCTGTAAGTGTTGCATTTTCGAGGAGAAAGCAGCAAAGTCCAGGTCTTCAAGTTGGGAAAACAGAGTCCACTGAATGCCTAAATTTGAACACCGATGCAAATAGTGTCATTGCGTTACACCCTTATCGGACTTGTTAGCTATTTTTTTCCCCTATTCGGTTCATTTGAATTTTATTTGTCGAGGCAGTTTTACAGAAATGTAGATTGAGATCCCTAACGTGTGAACTAGAGGTGACCGTGGCAAGGCAAGGAAAAACTCCCTGAGACGACATAAAGAAGAAACATTGAGAGGAACCAGTCCTCTTCTGGGTGACAGGGGATAGTGGGATTTTAAATCATTACCATATACCATATATGGGTGTCAGCCATCACATCTGCAGATGGATCAAGGACTTTCTAACAGACCGTCCACAGTCAGTTAGGCTGGGGTTCCACCACTCCTCAGTCCTAGCCCTCAGCACTGGTGCCCCCCAGGGATGTGTACTGAGTCCTTTGCTATACACCATATACACCCATGACTGTACACCTGTCCATGACAGCAATGTCATTATTAAGTTTGCGGACGACACTACTGTGGTAGGACTGATGCATAATAACGACGAGACTGCTGACAGGGATGAAGTCCAGAAACTCACTGCTTGGTGTTCTGACAACAACCCGGTACTCGAATCCTCTAAAACAAAGGTGTTGGTGATAGATTTTTGGAGGAAGAGGGAGGAACCTGCCCCTCTCTACATCAAAGGGGACATTGTGGAGAGGGTCAGCAACTTCAGATTCTTGGGAACACATATCTCCCAGGACCTCACATGGACTATTAACACCACTGCTCTTGTGAAGAAAGCACAGCAGAGACTGTACTTTTTGAGGTCACTGAGAAAAGTCAACCTGACCCAGAAACTGCTGTTGTCCTTTTACAAAGGTTCTGTGGAAAGCATCATCACCCACAACATCTTGGTGTGGTTTAAAAGCTGCTCCATGGCTGACAAAAAGGCTCTGGAGAGAGTCAGGAAGTCGGCACAGGACATTATACGGACACAGCTGCCCTGCTGACAGACATACGTATATAACAGCAGATACTTGCGCCGTGCAGAAAACATCAAGGACTATTCTCACCCAGGAAGCAGCCTGTTTATGCTGCTGCCTTCTGGAAGGCGCAAAAGGTTCATACAGACCCGCACCTCCAGACTCATGAACAGTTTTTATCCAAGTGCCATAAAACAACTCAACTCTTAGTTGAAGTATGTGCAATATTCCGTGCAATATATTCTGGACTGTGCAATACACTTGCTCATCTATTTATTAGCTTGTTGTTTTATGTCGATGTCTGCTGTATGTGATGTGTGCTGTTTTATATTTTATCACATCACACATCACATTATCTCTAGCCGCTTTATCCTTCTACAGGGTCGCAGGCAAGCTGGAGCCTATCCCAGCTGACTACGGGCGAAAGGCGGGGTACACCCTGGACAAGTCGCCAGGTCATCACAGGGCTGACACGTAGACACAGACAACCATTCACACTCACATTCACACCTACGGTCAATTTAGAGTCACCAGTTAACCTAACCTGCATGTCTTTGGACTGTGGGGGAAACCGGAGCACCCGGAGGAAACCCACGCGGACACGGGGAGAACATGCAAACTCCGCACAGAAAGGCCCTCGCCGGCCCCGGGGCTCGAACCCAGGACCTTCTTGCTGTGAGGCGACAGCGCTAACCACTACACCACCGTGCCGCCCGTTTTATATTTTATATTACACTAATTTTATATTAGACTTTTATTTTTATATTGGATGTACCACTTGAGGAGTTGCACTGAAATTTCGTTGTACAGCTGTGCAATGACAGTAAAGGAATTCAATTCAATACATTCATACAGTGAAAAGCAAGAAGTCTGAAATACATTGAACATACACTACATGGTCAAAGGTTTGTGGACATCTGACTATCATATTCCAGCTTTAGTTCCCCTTTACTGAACTGGCCTAGCGGTTAGTATGTCCGCCTCTCAACCAGGAGATCATGAGTTCTACTCGCAGTTGGGTCATACCAAATACCATCATAGATGGTAGTTGGTACCATTTTTGGCAAGACATGCTGCAATACAGATATGAGTGGGGAGTCAAACTCTTGCGGTTACCAAAGGACTAGCCCCGCACTGTAACCCTAGCTATATAATAGGCGAGAGGCCGAGGGCTACTAAAATGGTGATCAGCACCACACCCATGTGCCTCGAGCTGCCATCTATGATGGTCATACCAAAGACCATCATAGATGGTAGTTGGTACCATTTTTGGCAAAACATGCTGCAATACAGATATGAGTGGGGAGTCAAACTCTCATGGTTACCAGAGGACTAGCCCCGCACTGTAACCCTCGCTATATAATAGGCGAGAGGCCGAGGGCTACTAAAATGGCGATCAGCGCCACACCCATGCGCCTCAAGAGCTAGTTAGTACTGGGACAGGAGACTGCCTGGGAAGACCAGGTCCTGATGCAGGAGGGACTTTGACTTGACTTACTGTTATAATAACATCCACTTTTCTGGGAAGGCTTTCCACTAGGTTTTGGAGCATGGCTTTGGGGATTTGTGTTCATTCAGCAACAAGAGCATGAGTGACATCAGGCACTGATGTCAAGTGAGGAGACCTGGGGTACAGTCCATACCGGCATTCCAGTTCATCCCAAAGGTGTTTGGTGGGGTTGAGGTCAGGGCTCTGTGCAGAACACTCAAGTTCTTCCACTCCAACCTTGGCAAACCATGCCTTCATGGAGCTCACTTTGTGCATAGGGGCATTGTCATGCTGGAACATGTTTGGGCCTCTTAGTTCCAGTGAAGGGAGAATGTAATGCCATAGTCTACAAAGACATTCTAAACAATCATGTGCTTGTAACTTCATGGCAACAGTTTGAGGAAGAACCACATATGTGTGTGGTGGTCAGGTGTAAACAAGTTTTTAGCAATACGGCGTGTGTAGGATTTTTGGCTTGAGAATAATACAATTATATAATCACAACAGCAGCTTTTGGGGAATGTATTGTATATCTCTAGGGCACCCAAATGAGTTTTTATCTTGTTAACAAACTACTGATTAATCTGGAAACCTATCTGCAGCCTGATTAGCCAAACATAACCAGAACAACACAGGAAATTCCAGCCTGTAAGAACACAAATAGTTACAACACTGACATGATCTGTGCTCGTCTGTTTATTCTGTCTCTCATGGAGGCTTCACACAGTCTTAAACACAAAGTCAAACAATAGTAAAGCCTGCAAACAATTCCTGCTTTAATGCTCTTATCCTGAAAAATTCGGCTCTTCTCCAATATCCAAACACATGGGTCTCAGGAGTTTCCATTTCCCAGAAGAAAAGAAGGAATGTCCTGCTGTTTGGCAGACTGGAATGTTGTGATGCTTTCTCTCTCTCTCTCTCTCTCTCCTCATTTTCATTTTCACGCTCTATTTAAATGTCCATGTTTTAAAGAACTGAAAATAGACTGGACATGGGTTTAGACTCAAACATAAGTTCTTTATCTTTCTTTGGTTAACTCTGCTTTACACAGTCACGGAAAATTTGTGATTAATCGTACACTGTTAAGAGCACTTAAGAGTTCTCTGAGGAAACATCGATGCAGAACCTTACAACAGTGGGTTTCCTTTCAAAGAGTGTTCCTAATGAAACATCTTTAGAAAGCTGGATCCTTTAACCAAAGTGTTTCTTTTAAATAAAGTGAACCAATTAAAAGCAATAATGGTTTCAACTTAACGACAAAATGCTAGTTAGCTTAGCTAGCACCATTTCCCCCAGAAATGTCTTTAAAATGCTCTGGAAGTGCACTGATAACCATTTTATAAGGGGAACCAAAGCTCAAATTATTATGACCATGTCAAACTTTTGCTATGTGGATAAAAATAAAACTAACATTAGTTAGACAGTTAGTTACTTACAGTGGTGCTTGAAAGTTTGTGAACCCTTTAGAATTTTCTATATTTCTGCATAAATATGTCCTAAAACATCATCAGATTTTCACACAAGTCCTAAAAGTAGATAAAGAGAACCCAGTTAAACAAATGAGACAAAAAATATTGTACTTGGTCATTTATTTATTGAGGAAAATGATCCAATATTACATATCTGTGAGTGGCAAAAGTATGTGAACCTTTGCTTTCAGTATCTGGTGTGACCCACATGAACTGCTCGCTTCAGGTCCTTCCACAACATTTCGATTGGATTAAGGTCAGGACTTTGACTTGGCCATTCCAAAACATTAACTTTATTCTTCTTTAACCATTCTTTGGTAGAACGACTTGTGTGCTTAGGGTCGTTGTCTTGCTGCATGACCCACCTTCTCTTGAGATTCAGTTCATGGACAGATGTCCTGACGTTTTCCTTTAGAATTCGCTGGTATAATTCAGAATTCATTGTTCCATCAATGATGGCAAGCCATCCTGGCCCAGATGCAGCAAAACAGGCCCAAACCATGATACTACCACCACCATGTTTCACAGATGGGATAAAGTTCTTATGCTGGAATGCAGTGTTTTCCTTTCTCCAAACATAACGCTTCTCATTTAAACCAAAAAGTTCTATTTTGGTCTCATCTGTCCACAAAACATTTTTCCAATAGCCTTCTGGCTTATCCATGTGAGCTTTAGCAAACTGCAGATGAGCAGCAATGTTCTTTTTGATGAGCAGTGGCTTTCTCCTTGCAACCCTGCCATGTACACCATTGTTGTTCGGTGTTCTCCTGATGGTGGACTCATGAACATTAGCATTAGCCAATATGAGAGAGGCCTTCAGTTGCTTAGAGGTTACCCTGAGGTCCTTTGTGACCTTGCTGACTATTACACTCCTTGCTCTTGGAGTGATCTTTGTTGGTCGACCACTCCTGGGGAGGGTAACAATGGTCTTGAATTTCCTCTATTTGTACACAATCTGTCTGACTGTGGATTGGTGGAGTCCAGACTCTTTCGAGATGGTTTTGTAACCTTTTCCAGCCTGATAAGCATCAACACTTTTTCTGAGGTCCTCAGAAATCTCCATTTTTTTCGTGCCATGATACACTTCCACAAACATGTGTTGTGAAGATCAGACTTTGATAGATCCCTGTTCTTTAAATAAAACAGGGTGCCCACTCACACCTGATTGTCATCCCATTGATTGAAAACACCTGACTCTAATTTCACCTTCAAATTAACTGCTAATCCTAGATGTTCACATACTTTTGCCACTCACAGATATGTAAGATTGGATCATTTTCCTCAATAAATAAATGACCGAGTATAATATTTTTGTCTCATTTGTTTAACTGGGTTCTCCTTATCTACTTTTAGGACTTGTGTGAAAATCTGATGATGTTTTCGGTCATATTTATGCAGAAATATAGAAAATTCTAAAGGGTTCACAAACTTTCAAGCACCACTGTAGTTGGCTAGCGAGCAAGCCTACTTGATTAGCCAAATAGCCAACTCCAGATACCTTTCATTGGTTAATGCTGGGTATCATAACCCTTTTGTTTGCAACCCCAATTCCAAAAAGTTGGGATGCTGTGTAAACTGTAAATAAAAACAGAATGTGATAGTTTGCAAATCATGAAAACCCTATATTTCATTGATAATAGTACAAAGACAACATATCAAATGTTGAAACTGAGACATTTTATTGTTTTTTTGAAAAATATATGCTCATTTTGAATTTGATGTCAGCAACACGTTTCAAAAAAGTTAGGACAGGGGTACGTTTACCACTGTGTTGCATCACCTCTACTTTTAACAACACTCTGTAAACTTCTGGGAACTAAGGAGACCAATTGGTGTAGTTTTGAAAGAGAAATGTTGTCCCATTCTTGCTTGATATATAATTTCAGTTGCTCAACAGTTTGGGTCTACTTTATCATATTTTGCGCTTAATAATGCACCAAATGTTTTAAATGGGAGACAGGTCTGGACTGAAGGCAGGCCAGTTTAGCACCCAGACTCTTTTACTACGGTGCCACACAGTTTTAATACACTACCATTCAAATGTTTGGGGTCACTTTGAAATGTCCTTATTTTTGAAAGAAAAGCAGTGTTCTTTTCAATGAAGATCACTTTAAACTAATCAGAAATACACTCTATACATTGCTAATGTGGTAAATGACTATTCTAGCTGCAAATGTCTGGTTTTTGGTGCAATATCTCCATAGGTGTATAGAGGCCCATTTCCAGCAACCATCACTCCAGTGTTCTAATGGTACAATGTGTTTGCTCATTGCCTCAGAAGGCTAATGGATAATTAGAAAACCCTTGTACAATCATGTTAGCACAGGTGAAAACAGTTTAGCTCTTTAGAGAAGCTATAAAACTGACCTTCCTTTGAGCAGATTGAGTTTCTGGAGCATCACATTTGTGGGGTCGATTAAATGCTCAAAATGGCCAGAAAAATGTCTTGACTATATTTTCTATTCATTTTACAACTTATGGTGGTAAATAAAAGTGTCAAGGACCAGACAGGAGAGGAGATCAAATGCGCTCAAACCACAGTTTATTAATAACAAGGGAGTTGGGAGAATGTGTGAAGTCCAGTGGCAGGAGAACTGAGAGACAGGGATGGCTGGTGGTGATGTCTGAGGTCCCCCATCCAAGTGCTGACCAGGCCTGACCCTGCTTAGTTTCTGAGATCTGACAGGATCAGGCATTGTCAGAGAGGTGTGACTGTAAGCTGATAGTACTTGGGTTTCAGGCAGTCTCCCAGCAAGCAGTCCCTCAGCAGGCAAGAGTTAGAGAGCAGGCTGGAACACAGAGTCACAAATCAGGTAGCAAGATAGGGGACAGAAATGCAGGGTCAGGTTACCAGGGCTGAGCGAGCTGGAGATCAGGCGAAGGTACAGGAGAGGCAGGCAAGAGGCAGAGTCGACAGAACGGAAGGCAGATCAGGTACCGGGGCTGGAGAGCAGACAGAGTCAGACGGAACAGGATATTTTCAGGAGTCAGAGTAGTAGGAACACAGAGCAGGTTATCAGGCTGAGAGATGCAGATGATCTGACACAGAAGCTTGGGAGGACTGCAGCTTAAATACACCCGGGGGGAAGCAGGTGATCAGCAACAGCCAATGACAGTCACTGAAAGATAATAAGAGGAAGTGAGTGCGGGCGTGGCCGGTAATGCTGAGTGGAGATGTTACCTGAAGAGAGAAGCCCACAGGTAGGACCATGACAGAACCCCCCCCCCCCCCCCCCCCAAGGGACGGCTCCAGAAGTCCCTAGCCACAGATCCACAAAGACGGGCGGGAGGAGGGTGAATACCGGTGGAGGGTCAGAACTCCTCTGACCGGTCAGAGTCCAAGGCCTCAGGATCTGGTTCAGGATCAGACTCAGGGACAGTAGCGGTGGGCGCATCGTCATTCCGACAAGGCCCCTTTCGTTGGCCCCTCCGGTTGGCCGGCTGGTCCGGATGCAGGTGGTGAAAGGTGCTGATGAGGGTACGGTCTAAGATCCTCCCAGCAGGGACCCACATCCTCTCCTCAGGACCATAGCCCTCCCAATCTACCAGGTATTGGAGGCCCCTGCCCCTGCGTCGTGACTTCAGCAGTCATCGGAAGGAGTAGACTGGGCCACCATCGATGAGACGAGGAGGAGGAGGAGAAGGTGCAGCTGGGACCAGTGGGCTCTCATGCACTGGCTTGATCTTAGAGATGTGGAAGGTGGGGTGCACTCTCATAGATCTGGGCAGTCGGAGCCGGACAGCAGACTGGCTGATGATCCTCTGGATAGGGAATGGTCCGACGAACTGAGGTGCTAGCTTACGAGACTCCACCTGGAGGGGCAGGTCCTTGGCAGATAGCCACACCTTCTGGCCCACCCGGTAGGTGGGCACAGGTGTCCTCCGCTGGTTGGCGCCAGTAGAGTAGCTGGTGACTGACTTGAGGAGTGCAGCGCGGGCTTGAGACCAGGTGCGGCAGCATCAGCGTGCATAGGTGAGGGCAGCCGGGCAGGTGACCTCTCCCTCCTGGCTGGGGAACAGGGGTGGTTGGTAGCCATACACACAGTGGAATGGGGACAGCCCGGTGGCTGAGCTGGTGAGGGAGTTGTGAGAGTATTCCACCCACAGCAGGTGCTTACACCAGACCCTAGGGTTGTGTGACACCATGCACCAAAGTGCCTTCTCCAACTCCTGGTTAGTCCGTTCTGACTGGCCGTTGGACTGGGGTCGGAATCCGGAGGTGAGGCTGGCGGTGGCCCCGAGTAGGTGACAGAACTCCTTCCAAAAAGAGGAGGCGAATTGCGGCCCCTGGTCCGAAACGATGTCCTTGGGCAGCCCATGGATGCGGAAGACATGTTGCAAGACGATCTGGGCAGTCTCCTTGGCTGACGGTAGTTTAGGGAGGGGAACAAAGTGTGCCATCTTGCTAAAGCGGTCCACGATGGTGAGTATGACAGTCATCCCGTTAGAAGGGGGTAGACCCATAACAAAATCCAGGGAAATGTGGGACCAGGGTCACATTGGCACAGGCAGAGGCTGGAGCAAACTGTCAGGAGGCTGGCTGGAGGACTTATTTTGATTACAGGTAGGGCAGGCTCAGACGAAGTCTCGCACATCCCTGCTCATAGTAGGCCACCAGAACCGTTGGGCGAGCAGGTGGTAGGTGCGAGTGGAACCAGGGTGGCAGGCTAGACAGGAGTTGTGTCCCCATTGTATAACCTGGGATCGCAGGTCTTCAGGAACGAAGAGGTGACTTGCAGGGCATGCATTGGAGCTGGGTTGGTCACGGAGGGCTTCCCGCACTCGTTCTTTGATGTCCCAGGTCAGAGCAGCAACGATACAGGGGTCAGGTAGGATGGGAGCCGGGTCCTTGGCGGGGGCATCATCCTTCTGGAACTGGCGGGAGAGTGCATCAGGCTTGGTGTTGCGAGATCCGGGCGGGTACGAAAGGGTGAAATTGAATTGGGTGAAAAAGAGAGCCCAGCGGGCCTGTCTGGGGTTGAGTCGTTTGGTGGTGCGGATGTATTCTAGATTCTTATGGTCTGTCCAGACCAGGAATGGGACTACGCATCCCTCCAGCCAGTGAGGCCATTCCTCCAGAGCGAGCTTGACCGCCAGCAGTTCCCGATTGCCTACGTCGTAATTGCGTTCGGCCGGCGATAGCCGGCGGGAGAAGAACGCACAGGGATGGAGTTTGTTGTCATCCGCAGACCTCTGTGAGAGCACTGCCCCGACTCCCACATCCAAGGCGTCCACCTCAACGATGAATTGCCGCTCCTCATCAGGCAGCCGGAGGACGGGAGCAGTGGTGAACCGAGCCTTGAGGGTGGCAAAGGCTTCGTTGGCGGCCGGAGTCCAGGTGAAGGGCTGTTTGGTGCTGGTCAAGGCGGTGAGGGGTGATGCAATGGTGCTGTAATTATGAATGAACTTCCTGTAGAAATTTGCGAAGCCCAGGAACTGCTGAAGCTGCTTCCTGCTCTCTGGTACTGGCCATGAAGTAACTGCAGAGACTTTGGCAGGGTCCATCTGGATGCTCCCTTCTGCCACGATGTACCCCAGGAACCCCACAGACTTGGCATGAAACTCACACTTCTCTGCCTTGACGAAGAGAGAGTTTTCCAGGAGATGACGGAGCACTTGCTGGACATGCTGGGTGTGTTCGGACGGGGTTTTAGAGAAGATCAGGATGTTGTCGAGGTAAACGAACACGAACTTGTTCAACATATCTCGCAGGACATCATTCATCAGAGCCTGGAATACCGCTGGCGCGTTGGTAAGGCCAAACGGCATCACCCGGTATTCATAGTGACCGGTGGGGGTGTTGAACACAGTCTTCCACTCGTCTCCCTCCCTTATCCGAACCAGGTGGTAGGCATTCCGGAGATCGAGTTTGGTGAAGACCGTGGCTCCCTGGAGCAGCTCGAAGGCGAAGGTAAGCAGTGGGAGAGGGTATCGGTTCTTGACGGTGATGTCGTTGAGACCCCTGTAATTGATGCAGGGGTGCAGGGATCCATCCTTCTTTTCCACGAAGAAGAACCCAGCGCCGGCGGGAGAAGAGGATGGACAGATAAGGCTGGCAGCCAGAGAGTCACTGATGTAGGCCTCCATCGCCTTCCTTTCTGGGGCGGACAGAGAGTAGAGATGACCCTTAGGTGGTGCAGTGCCAGGGAGGAGATCAATGGCGCAGTCGTAGGGCCGGTGAGGAGGCAAGGAAGTGGCCTTGGTTTTACTGAATACCTCCCGAAGGCTGTGATAACACACTGGGACATTAGTGAGGTCGGGGGCAGAGCTGGCAGGTGGAGTACGGGTGTTTAGGATGGCGGCTCGTAAGCAGGTCCGGTAGCAGTCCTTGCCCCATTCTCTTATCTCTCCAGTGGCCCAGTCGAGGTGAGGACTGTGCTGGCAGAGCCATGGATAGCCCAGGATGAGAGGTTGGCCGGGGGAACGGAGCAGGTGAAATTGGATGGTTTCGTGGTGGTTGCCTGACAGAGTCATCGGAACAGGGGCAGTGAGGCGGGTGACGGTGTCAAGGAGGTGGCCATCCAGCGCCCTGGCTGGCACGGGAGAGGATAAGAGATGGTTCTGCAGACCCAACTGGCGCGCAAGCTCGGTGTCCATGATGTTAGCCTCGGCGCCAGAGTCAACCAGGGCGGCCAGGGTGTGGGTGGAATCCGACAGACGAAGACAAACTTGGAGCATAGGTTTCTGGCTGGTGGAGGACTGGATGGTCATTGAGCCCAGCCGGGCCCCTCCTGTGTCCGGTGAGCTCATCGCTTTTACTGGGCAAGAGGCAGCACGGTGACCGTCACCCCCACAGTACAGGCACAGATTGGAGGTGATCCGACGCTGGCGCTCTGCCGGGCTGAGGGAAGCATGGCCGATCTCCATGGGCTCTGACTGGTCCAGAAGGCTCGGCAGAGAAGCAGCAGGAGACGTAGAAGGGGCTGGGTTACTCCGTGCGCTGGTGACTGACTGAGTCTGACGGGCCCTCTCTTGTCGACGGGTCCGGACCCGGCGGTTAATGCGGACGGCCAGGGCAATGGCCTCATCGAGTGTCGATGGTTGTTAGTGCAAGACCAAATTGTCCTTCATGTAGTCGGCCAGGCTGTACAGAAAAGCGTCCACCAGCGCCTGCGTGTTCCACTTGCTGCGCCGGGCCAAGGTCCGGAAATCGATCGAGTAGTCAGCCACTGTTTGTCCGTCTTGGCGAATACTCATCAGTCCTCCGGATGTCTCTACTGACGACGAGCCCAGGTCGAAGACCTTGGTCATCTCCGCTGCAAGCAGGGAGAAGGAGGCACACGCCAGTGTCCGGCGTTCATACTCTGCAGTCCCCCACAGGCGGGCGTGGCCAGTCAGACGAGTGATGATGAAGGCCACCTTCGCTGCCTCCGACGTGAAGGTTCTGGGCTGCAGGTCGAACAGCAACTGGCAGCTGGTCAGGAAAGCACGGACTTGGGAGGGATCACCGTCAAAACACTCCGGACTGCCGACTTTGGGTTCTGGGGCATCGAGTGTAGCAGGAGCACCTTCCGGAGCTGGAACGTCAGCAGCGGGTATGACGGGGGCTGATGCAACTAGGGGCTGCGGTGGTTGATTCGGAAGAGCAGGGGGTGCTAGGGCGGTGAGCAGCTGGAGTGCTTGGTCCAGTCATCGTTGCTGTTGCCCAAGCTGGATCAGGGCTGTAATGTCGGCAGACATCCGACTGACCTCCCCTTCAGTGCGCTGCAGATGGTCTAGGGCAAAGGGTTCTGGTGCTGACTCCATGTCTTGGTTCAGATTGTTCTGTCAAGGACCAGACAGGAGAGGAGATCAAATGCACTCAAACCACAGTTTATTAATAACAGGGGGAAAAGGGAGTTGGGAGAATGTGTGTGGGTGAAGTCCAGTGGCAGGAGAACTGAGAGACAGGGATGGCTGGTGGTGACATCTAAGGTCTCCTATCCAAGTGCTGACCAGGCCCAACCCTGCTTAGCAGCTGAGATCTGACAGGATCAGGCATTGTCAGAGAGGTGTGGCTGTAGGCTGATAGTACTTGGGTTTCAGGCAGTCCCTCAGCAGGCAAGAGTTAGAGAGCAGGCTGGAACACAGAGTCACAAATCAGGTAGCAAGATAGGGGACAGAAATGCAGGGTCAGGTTACCAGGGCTGAGCGAGCTGGAGATCAGGCGAAGGTACAGGAGAGGCAGAGTCGACAGAACGGAAGGCAGATCAGGTACCGGGGCTGGAGAGCAGACAGAGTCAGACGGAACAGGATATTTTCAGGAGTCAGAGTAGTAGGAACACAGAGCAGGTTATCAGGCTGAGAGTTGCAGACAATCTGACACAGAAGCTTGGGAGGACTGCAGCTTAAATACACCCAGGGGGGAAGCAGGTGATCGGCAACAGCCAATGACAGTCACTGAAAGATAATAAGAGGAAGTGAGTGCGGGCGTGGCCGGTAATGCTGAGTGGAGATGTTACCTGAAGAGAGAAGCCCACAGGTAAGACCATGACATAAAAGTGTGACTTTTCATGGAAAACACAAAATTGTCTGGGTGACCCCAAACTTTTGAACGGTAGTGTATGTGCAGA
Source organism: Neoarius graeffei (assembly GCF_027579695.1). Classification (NCBI taxonomy): domain Eukaryota; kingdom Metazoa; phylum Chordata; class Actinopteri; order Siluriformes; family Ariidae; genus Neoarius; species Neoarius graeffei. The sequence continues at coordinate 52,487,057 of NC_083588.1, forward strand.
AAGTGATTTTGTAGTGTTTTCCTTGCTGTATGTAAAGTTTCTAGGAAAATCCCTGAATGATTTGCATATTCATCCATGTAATTAACATGCAATCTTCAGTGAAGTCCAAGAATAATTTTGTAACGAAAATCGAAGCCAACTTTTTGTTTGAACTTCTTTCATCAACAAGTTGGTCTTCTTGGGTTATCCATAATGCTGTCCATAATAACTGTTGGTAGTGGGATTTAGTCCTCGCATCTTCTCGACCTAAAGTGTGTGATGCAGCGGCACTGTAGTCCCTTAAACTATTCAGCTCTCTCACCTTCTTATCTGTACACTTTTCTCAAACAAATCAGTTTCCAAAGTTTCAAATTTCATGCTAATACAGTCTTCAATGCCATCATGCTCACCATCTTGGAGATCACTAACCACTCGAGCCAAGTCTCTGCTGTACCTCAGTCCAACTGCATCATATAGCCGCACTGCATTGTGGAACTCTAAGTTCAACATCTCCACTAGTTGTATACTGGATTTCTCATTAACATGATATTGAACATCACAGAAAAATGGTGAGTGAGAAAACAAGGTCTTGCTGTTTTGTTATTAGGTGCAACAACTGACACATTGTGAAACACATCACAAATATTTCTCTGTAAACACATTTAATGTGTTTCAGGGTGGAGTTTTCCTTTAAGTGATAATACATAATGACTTTATTCCAAAGAGGAAGGCAATTTTATACAACAGGAATTTGTTTTTTTTTTAATTGGTGGTACAGCACCCCCCTCAGATCAAGCCCTGGTCTGCACAGTTTCTGTTACACATACTTTTGTTGTTATCCATCAACATCCATGAAGTTATTTTCACCTAAAACTGACACTTCAAGTTTGGTGATTAAACCTTATGCGAGTGCATGCAGATATGCATGTGTTTTTAGCAAACCTCTGCTTTTGATCAGTCTTTCCAAAGCTTTTCTTAACCCCAAGTGTTTCATGTGGTCTGAAAATTTGAGCACAGTGGAACCACATGGTCTTTAAAAGTACACTATAGGTGTTATTTTGCAGTGGTGATATAAGACCCTCCCCCACGAACCACAATATTATGGAACATTCCAAGAAGAAAGGATTTGGGATTCAAAACATCCTGAAATAGAGAGGAATCCCGGGAGATCAGTGAGATCAGGAGAACATTGCCTAACCAAAAGACAACAACATGGAAAGAGAAGACTTCTGTAGTGTGAAATTATGCTGAATAAAAGTGGTTGGATTTAAGAGAATGTGGCTCCACAGAATAATAAACAAAACAATTTAGAAGTAGGCTTATTTCTTCGCTGACAAAATGGTAATGTTGAATTTCAGGGCGCAAGTCATTACATAGAAAACTCAGCAAGTGAGTTTGACTTACTAAGAAATGTATTTGGATATGTACTTTCGGGTGGTGTAGTGGTTAGCACTGTCGCCTCATAGCAAGAAGGTTCTGGGTTCTAGCCCGGTGGCCGACGGGGGCCTTTCTGTGTGGAGTTTGCATGTTCTCCCCGTGTCTGCGTGGGTTACCTCTGGGTGCTCTGGTTTCCCCCAAAGATATGTGGTGAGATTAACTGGCTACTCTAAATTGCCCATAGGTGTGAGTGTGCAGAAAGGAACTGGCTACCCCACTGCTGCAATTCTGGCCAAGTCAACCAACCTCAAGCCCGGATCAGGTTCGGCAGTGACGACAATGATATGTACTTTTAAACATCCCGTTCCAGATTTAATCTCTGTTTACTGTTTTAATAACCTCCACTCTTCTAGGAAGGCTTTCCACTAGATTTCAGAATGTTATTGTTTGGATTTGTGCTCATTCACCCACAAGAGCGTTAATGAGGTTGGGTACTGATGAAAAGTGAGAAGGTCTCGCATGCAGTCGGAGTTCCAGTTCATCTCAAAGGTGTTCAGGTCAGGGCTCTGCACAGGCCATTCGACTTCTTCTTCAAAAAGAGGAGGTCAATGTGTACATCCCAGGTGCAGGACAGAGTGTTTTTACTGACACTCAGACAATGTTTCAACCTTGTCAGGTCTTCATCAGGTTCTCTAGATAATCGTCATCAGAGAACCTAATGAAGACCTGAGAAGGCCAAAATGTCGGGTGTGCTCGAAACATGGAAAATGCTGTCTCAGGAGGATGTGTAACAAGACAGAAAGGCATCAAGGACCGTTCAAAATTGATCGAACTCTCATTTCCTGTTTTCTAAGATGCCTTCATAATTCCCCCAGTTGAAGGCAACATCAGTGTATCCTCAATGTTACCTGTTACCCATAAATCTGTGCAGCAGCTCCTTCAAGCAATGGATTTTTTTTTTTAAAGATGGTGGACCAAAACCACAGATAAGTGATTTTGTATATAAACATTAGTTTTGGGGCTTTTTTCACTCAGATTTCTGAAACGCAACCAAGAAATAAACATTGTACTTACTTATAACCCCATGACTGTAACCAAATACATTTGTTTGATATGATATGCGAGGCATCTGTACGCCAACTAGCTAACTCTTTGGTTTAGTTACACAGCATGCTGATGTCATATGTTATCATAAATTCTATTCTAAAACGTCGTTCCAAACGAATGCCCGTAGAAGATGCCTTGAGTTGAAAGTCCTGACTCATGAAACACCTGTCTATTATAGCAGCGAGGCAACAAGGCAGCAATCTTCTGTTTCAAATGCAGATGTTGTCTGAGCATCACTCATTCTTCCACATCAACCTTGGCAAACCATGTCTTTATAGAGCTTGCTTTATGCACAGCAGCATTGTCATGATGAAACAGGTTTGGGCCCCAAAAGGGTAATGTAAAAGCCGCAGCACACAAAATGTACTTACAACTTTGTGGTAACAGTTTGGGGAAGAAATCATGTTGGGCTTGATGGCAGGGTGTCCACATACTTTTGTCCATATAGTGTATCATCTCATCTCATTATCTCTAGCTGCTTTATCCTGTTCTACAAGATCGCAGGCAAGCTGGAGCCTATCCCAGCTGACTACGGGCAAAAGGTGGGGTACACCCTGGACAAGTCGCCAGGTCATCACAGGGCTGACACATAGACACAGACAACCATTCACACTCACATTCACACCTATGGTCAATTTAGAGTCACCAGTTAACCCAACCTGCATGTCTTTGGACTGTGGGGGAAACCAGAGCACCTGGAGGAAACCCACGTGGACATGGGGAGAACATGCAAACTCTGCACAGAAAGGCCCTCATCGGCCACAGGACTCGAACCCAGACCTTCTTGCTGTGAGGCGACAGCGCTAACCACTACACCACCCCCATATAGTGTATCTTTATAAGGAAATCTAAATTAGGAACCAGAAATATGGACTCTCCAACATGGACAAATCAAGAAATAATGTTTAAAGGAGCTGAATAGAAAATTTTGCCCTAAGAATCTAGCTCTTTTCCTTGTTGGACAAAAATCTGACATTAAAAAAGTATGAGGTGAGTTAACTGGTGTTTAGGCTTTAAGGGTTTGTCCACAATGCCAAGTTCTGTCTCAAACAGATGAACCCGAGCAGCACCTTGTTCCCACTGGACGGCACCACCTTCTTTATTTAGTCATAACAATGTCAACGATGATGATGTACTGAATCTAGTGTTACAGTAACCTTTGTACAGGATGTATAACCCATGTATAACATACACTTCTTCCAAACCATATTTGGGATACAATGAATCTTCAGAACAGCAGTTATTCATCGACATGTCACATCAGTATCCTTCAGAGCAAAACTTTTAAAGAGAAGCCTTTGGAAAGCAACCAACAGTATCCAATAATGTTCTCATGAAGATCAAATAGTCTCTATAGGATCTCAGATAATAATATCAATTTGGTCAAAGTTCTGTAGATTGTGTCCAAGATTTCTCTGTGTGAACTCGGCTTGACTTTAAACAGAAAAACCGATCGTCCACCTCATTGCGCAGTGGTCATCCGTAAGCCACATGATCTCAGTCTCTCTTGTGATGTGTTCTCTCTCTCTCTCTCTCTCTCTCTCTCTCTCTCTCTTCCACCTTAATGAGCCAATAATAAGGAGCAGAGCCTTGAAGGAATGTCGTGGTTATGCAACACGTCAGATCAACTCCAGAGAAAAGTGACAGAATGACTAAAAGGTCAGGAAGGAAACAGTGAGAAAAGTGGGAGTCAAGCTGAGAGACAGATGGAGAGGAAGTAAAGTAAAAAGGAGAAAAACATGAGGGAGGAATGAAAACCAGAACAAAAGAGAGACTGAACAGAAAGAGAGGGAACATCTAAACAACCAATGGCTAATCACATGCCACCAGAGTTGGAACCATATGAAATATTCATGGTACAATAAGCCTGTTTACAACATAGTGTTTTCCAAGGATGACCTCTTTATATGATAAGTAAGGAATGAAATATGACCTGGCATGCTGGTATAGAAAAACAATCAACACTGGAGTGGTGTGATACAGCTCGAAGTGAACAGAGTTACTGTTACCACCCTGAAGTTGATGGTTTTCCTGAAGTGTTTTATTCCTCTTATTCTACAACAGTCCACCAATAATAATAATTTTTACTTGAACAACACATCATACTATTGATCTGTTTATAGCAACAGTGATGTAGCAATGTGGTGGAACATCCAAACACAAGCTCCATGATCAATCAGTACTTCTCCAGAATCCCAGGACTGTTATGCAATCCTTATGGTCAGTGTTTCTCATTTTTAATGTTTAGCTTTACTCGAATTACTCAGGAATGCTGATTAGTTGGATCAGTTGGTCCGATCACGCAAAATAACAAAATCTGCAGAGTTGTTGTCATCCACCAGGACCAGGGTTGAGAACTGCTTTGGGTAAATTGGACCACAATACGAATCTCCCCATTTCCCAGTACCATCAGATGAGAAGAATGCATTTTCAGTCCCCAGAAACATTCAGCAATAAATCTAATGTGACTATTTTAAAATGTTATTACTGTGAACAGCCTCCTCAAAACAATACCATTCGTTCCTTTTTGGTAACCGCTTTGTGCTGGTCAGCATAAAGTGAGCTGTCCCACAAAATGATCTTTTAATGTCATAAGTTTCCATGAAATGCAGAATTTTGATCCATTCTATGGCGAATAAGCAAAGAACAGTGGCTCTTGGATATCTTTTGAAATCCATCCATCCATCCATCCATTATCTGTAGCCGCTTATCCTGTTCAGGGTCACAGGCAAGCTGGAGCCTATCCCAGCTGACTACAGGCGAGAGGCGGGGTACACCCTGGACAAGTCGCCAGGTCATCACAGGGCTGAAACAGAGATAAACAACCATTCACACCTACGGTCAATTTAGAGCCACCAATTAGCCTAATCTGCATGTCTTTGGACTGTGGGGGAAACCGGAGCACCCGGAGGAAACCCATGCAGACACGGGAAGAACATGCAAACTCCACACAGAAAGGCCCCTGTCTGCCGCTGGGCTCGAACTCAGGACTTTCTTGCTGTGAGGCGACAGTGCTAACCACTACACCACCGTGCCGCCCCGTCTTTTGAAATGATATAATTATTACAAGTCTGGATACAATGTTCAACATTACAACCGTCACTTTAAGATCTAAAATTATTGACCCTGTCCCTAAAATAGCAGGTATTACAGTACAGGGGAGAACAACACTAATCCTGTTATGTCTAAATGTCGTCAAAAACTTTAAGGCATCTGAGGAACTTTGGAATGTCCAAAGAGGTGATGGAATTTCTACAGAGATTGCATTCATTGCAAGCTTACTTTCCCATATATGGTATCTCGACGATGCACAAAAGGAAATAACTTTCACACGATACAGTTCAGAACACCATCAGAGGGTCATAGGACAGCAGACTGGTATGTAAAGAAAACAAACTCCTCACAGACTCTTCACTTCCTGCAGGAGTCTGAAACACCGCAAATCCCATATATTAAACAGCACCACTCCATGAGTCATGAGTCAACTTACGGTGATTGGCTGATATAACTCTACCAGGGACATGCTTGTAAGGTGCCTAAACATTTTCAACTGGCTTACATTGGAGTGTCCTTACTCAAAAATTCATGCCCTTTTATTTGTTTTATAATGTGATCTGTATTCATCTCATCTCATTATCTCTAGCCGCTTTATCCTTCTACAGGGTTGCAGGCAAGCTGGAGCCTATCCCAGCTGACTACGGGCGAAAGGCGGGGTACACCCTGGACAAGTCGCCAGGTCATCACAGGGCTGACACATAGACACAGACAACCATTCACACCTACGGTCAATTTAGAGTCACCAGTTAACCTAACCTGCATGTCTTTGGACTGTGGGGGAAACCGGAGCACCCGGAAGAAACCCACGCAGACATGGGGAGAACATGCAAACTCCGCACAGAAAGGCCCTCGCCGGCCACGGGGCTCGAACCCGGACCTTCTTGCTGTGAGACGACAGCGCTAACCACTACACCACTGTGCCGCCCGTGATGTGTATTATATATTATATTATACTGTTTGGACATCTGACATTAAAGCAGCAGTATGTAGGAATTTTACTTTAAAATATCAGCTTCAGAATCATTTTGACGGTACAGTGGCTTGTAATCGGGAGAATGGTTTGTCTTCCAGCTCATCCCCGTGCCTGGTTTGTCAGTTATCACACTATATATCTCTGGTAGCATGTCCCAGAGACCTCTCCTGAGAACTGCATAACACTCAGACATCAGTACTGGCAATAAGGTGTTCTTGTGTCTATTGCTGTATATCTTTGTTGGTGAGCTTGCCACCCAAGTTTACCTCACTATGTGTCACGGGCATCCAAGTTTTGTAAAGTTAATTGAGTTGACTAGCTGTTCTTTGTCCTTTAGCATCCCCCAGTGTACTGTATTGTCTACGGTTCTGGTTATGTTAGCTTAGCATGCTACTGTTCTGAGTTGTGTGCAATACTTGTGCAAATTTGTCTGCTATACAGCAAAAAAAGTCTGAGCATGCATGTTTACTTCAAATCATAAGTAGTGATCTGTGTCACGGCTAACAGGAAAACAATGACAGTCTGACCGCAGAGTGTACGTCCATGCCAATGATATTTATGAAAGATTGTGATGTACATTGTAACCTTATCAGTGTTACCCCGGTCTCATGGAGATTTGTAGTTTTTCCAGATGATAAAAGTCATCTAACCTCAGTCCCGTCTACAGCTAACATGCAAATAAATACATTTATTTCACACCAAAACATTTGATCAGGCTTTGTCAATCTCACGTTCAATAAGCCTTGAATGCTTGCAACTTTGCAAACCTATCTCAGCTAGCTTATAAGAGATTACACTGCCCAATGTCAAAGTCCTTCCCACGCCATGTGGCGCATAGGGCGGCGCCGATCTCCGTTCCCGTAGCCCTCGGCCTCTCGCCTATTACATAGCTAGGGTTACAGTGTGTGTGTGTGTGGGGGGGGGCGGGTCCTCTAGTAACTGCAAGAGTTTGACTCCCCACTCGCATCTGTATTGCAGCATGCCTTGCCAGATGGCAGTAGGTACCATTTTTATGATGGTCTTTGGTATGACCCAAACATGAGTAGAACTTGCGATCTCCCGATTGAGAGGTGGGCACGCTAACCACTAGGCCAACATGCAGTAACACTGCCTAATGCACATTATGGTTAATTTGTGCCTATATCATGTTGATTACACACACATTCCACAGACACTTAGCAAACAATGTACAGTGGTGCTTGAAAGTTTGTGAACCCTTTAGAATTTTCTGTATTTCTGCATAAATATGACCTAAAACATGATCAGATTTTCACACAAGTCTTAAAAGTAGATAAAGAGAACCCAGTTAAACAAATGAGACAAAAATATTATACTTGGTCATTTATTTATTGAGGAAAATGATCCAATATTACACATCTGTGATTGGCAAAAGTATGTGAACCTTTGCTTTCAGTATCTGGTGTGACCCCCTTGTGCAGCAATAACTGCAACTAAACATTTCCGGTAACTGTTGATCAGTCCTGCACACCGGCTTGGAGGAATTTTGGCCCATTCCTCCATACAGAACAGCTTCAACTCTGGGATGTTGGTGGGTTTCCTCACATGAACTGTTCGCTTCAGGTCCTTCCACAACATTTCGATTGGATTAAGGTCAGGACTTTGACTTGGCCATTCCAAAGCATTCACTTTATTCTTCTTTAACCATTCTTTAGTAGAACGACTTGTGTGCTTAGGGTCGTTGTCTTGCTGCATGACCCACCTTCTCTTGAGATTCAGTTCATGGACAGATGTCCTGACATTTTCCTTCAGAATTCGCTGGTATAATTCAGAATTCATTGTTCCATCAATGATGGCAAGCCGTCCTGGCCCAGATGCAGCAAAACAGGCCCAAACCATGATACTACCACCACCATGTTTCACAGATGGGATAAGGTTATTATGCTGGAATGCAGCGTTTTCCTTTCTCCAAACATAATGCTTCTCATTTAAACCAAAAAGTTGTATTTTGGTCTCATCCGTTCACAAAACATTTTTCCTATAGCCTTCTGGCTCGTCCACGTGATCTTTAGCAAACTGCAAACGAGCAGCAATGTTCTTTTTGGAGAGCAATGGCTTTCTCCTTGCAACCCTGCCATGCACGCCATTGTTGTTCAGTGTTCTCCTGATGGTAGACTCATGAACATTAAAATTAGCCAATGTGAGAGAGGCCTTCAGGTGCTTAGAAGTTACCCTGGGGTCCTTTGTGACCTCGCCGACTATTACACGCCTTGCTCTTGGAGTGATCTTGGTTGGTTGACCACTCCTGGGGAGGGTAACACTGGTCTTGAATTTCCTCCATTTGTACACAATCTGTCTGACTGTGGGTTGGTGGAGTCCAAACTCTTTCGAGATGGTTTTGTAACCTTTTCCAGCCTGATGAGCATCAACAACGCTTTTTCTGAGGTCCTCAGAAATCTCCTTTGTTCGTGCCATGATACACTTCCACAAACACATGTTGTGAAGATCAGACTTTGATAGATCCCTGTTCTTTAAATAAAACAGGGTGCCCACTCACACCTGACTGTCATCCCATTGATTGAAAACACCTGACTCTAATTTCACCTTCAAATCAACTGCTAATCCTAGAGGTTCACATACTTTTGCCACTCACAGATATGTAATATTGGATCATTTTCCTCAATAAATAAATTACCAAGTGTAACATTTTTGTCTCATTTGTTTAACTGGCTTCTCTTTGTCTACTTTTAGGACTTGTGTGACAATCTGATGATGTTTTAGGTCATATTTATGCAGAAATATAGAAAATTCCAAAGGGTTCACAAACTTTCAAGCACCACTGTATATATGGCCTGAAAATGTGGCCTGAAAATGTTTTCTATCATTCTTTTTTGTTATTGCCTCCACCAACTTTGTTGGAGGAGGTTATGTTTTCACCTCCATTTGTTTGTCTGTTTCCCAATGTAACTCAAAAAGTAGTGAATGGATTTTGATGAAATTTGGTATACAGCTTTAGTATTATCCTAGGTTCAAATGATTTGATTTTAATGGTGATAATATGTGGCTTGGTGGAGGTATACACTCTACCGAGTGCTCTTCAAGTCCTTTTTGTAATGTTAGTGTGGTCTGGCTAACGCGACTTCAAAGCTCTACGAGCTATTGGTCTGGCCAAGATATTCAGCCCAACCGTTTCCCAGAGCCCGTGGTTGACCCGCCTCCCTGAAATGCCTCAGTTTGCTACTGGTCGAAGCCAGAAAAGGCTGTGACGAAGCTTAAACCAATCACATCACTCTTTCCTCTGACGTATGTGACGCGACAATAGGATTCTTGCTGAGCCCCATTGATTTGGCTACCAGCGGGGCTAACTGGTAGATTAAACTCTTACCGAAGCCGGTCGGGAGCAAGGCGAAAACGTCCTTCCTTTCAATAAATACCTCCAGGGCTGCTCTTTGCTCCGTTTTCAATGAGAACTTCCCGTTGAATGCTTTCAATACAGCATGATTCTGTAAACAATCTATGGCTTCCGGTCGCAGTTCTACTATGTCACTGCCTTGAACACGCCTCTACCCAGGGCCGTTGGAGATGCTCAAAGTTGATTGGCTCCCAATTTTTCCGGAGCTTGGAAGAGCTGTAGATAGCTTGCCTGGCCAGACTAAGCTCGCAACAGGCCCTCGTGTTGCGTCACGCTTAGGATGGGCGGGCCCAGGCTAATGTTAGTGTTAATCTTTGATATCACAATAAATAAAATTATGCAGTCATATTTGTATAAAATCCTGTAATATTACACTACCTTATCAGTCGACATGATTCTTTGGCTTCTGACGTTCCATATCCTTCAGCTTATCAACAAATGCATGTGTACAGCTGTCCATGAGTGGGGCTTCAAGTGTGGTTTATATTTACAACAGTGGTGTAAAAGTGAATTACACTCCACAACTGTAGGGGGAGCCGGGAGTAAAAATGACCAATTCTCGCATAATGTTACTTTAAAGTGTAGACATTATACATTACACTGTGGACATCTTACATTGCAGTTTGGACATCTTATGATGCAGTGTTGGCAACATACATTACAGTGTGGACATTATATACATTACAGTGTCGACATCTTATATTGCAGTGTGGATGTCTTACATTACAGATTGGACATTATATACATTACAGTGTGGACATCTTACATTAAAGTGTAGACATCATATAATACAGTGTGGACATTATATGCATTCCAGTGTAGACATCTTACATTACAGAATGGACATTATATACATTACAGTGTGGACATCACACATTACAGTTTGGACATCATATATTAAAGGGTAGGCATCATATAATGCAGTGTGGACATTATATGCATTCCAGTGTAGACATCTGACATTACAGACTGGACATTATATACATTACAGTGTGGACATCACACATTACAATGTGGACATCTTACATTAAAGTGTAGACATCATATAATACAGTGTGGACATTATATGCATTCCAGTGTAGACATCTTACATTACAGAATGGACATTATATACATTACAGTGTGGACATCTTACATTAAAGTGTAGACATCATATAATACAGTGTGGACATTGTATGCATTACAGTGTAGACATCTTACATTACAGATTGGACATTATATACCTTACAGTGTGGACATCACACATTAGAGTTTGGACATCTTATATTAAAGTGTAGGCGGCACGGTGGTGTAGTGGTTAGTCCTGGGTTTGAGCCCCGTGGCCGGCGAGGGCCTTTCTGTGCGGAGTTTGCATGTTCTCCCCGTGTCCGCGTGGGTTTCCTCCAGGTGCTCCAGTTTCCCCCACAGTCCAAAGACATGCAGGTTAGGTTAACTGGTGACTCTAAATTGACCGTAGGTGTGAATGTGAGTGTGAATGGTTGTCTGTGTCTATGTGTCAGCCCTGTGATGACCTGGCGACTTGTCCAGGGTGTACCTCGCCTTTCGCCCGTAGTCAGCTGGGATAGGCTCCAGCTTGCCTGCAACCCTGTAGAACAGGATAAAGCGGCTACAGATAATGAGATGAGATGAGATATTAAAGTGTAGACATCATATATTGCAGTGTGGACATTATATGCATTCCACTGTAGACATCTGACATTACAGATTGGACATTGTATACATTACAGTGTAGACATCACACATTACAGTTTGGACATCTTATATTAAAGTGTAGACATCATATATTACTGTACAGTGTGGACATTATATACATTACAGTGTAGACACATTACATTACAGATTGGACATTATACACATTACAGTTAATACATCTTACACTACCGCATGCACATTATATGCATTACAGTGTGGACATTTTACATTACAGATTGGACATTATACACATTATAATGTGGACATCACACATTACAGCGTGCACATTATATGCATTACAGAGTCTTAATGTGCAACGTATCATCAGCCATTCCTAATTATGATCAATTTTACTTATCTTAGTTTTTCTCCATTAACAATAAATCTACAGCCAAAACCAACCACACCCCCTGCAGCACTTACTAATTTTATGGGCACGCCCTATAGTGGCACATTTACTGATATACTTTCTGCTTCCCTCAGGGTGTTCTACTTGGAAAGGGAAACCTTTCTGTTGTAGGGTTCTGTAGAAAAACCGAAGAATGCTTGAGGGTTTACCTTCAGTGAGTCTCATCTCATTATCTCTAGCCGCTTTATTCTGTTCTACAGGGTCGCAGGCAAGCTGGAGCCTATCCCAGCTGACTACGGGCGAAAGGCGGGGTACACCCTGGACAAGTCGCCAGGTCATCACAGGGCTGACACATAGACACAGACAACCATTCACACTCACATTCACACCTACGGTCAATTTAGAGTCACCAGTTAACCTAACCTGCATGTCTTTGGACTGTGGGGGAAACCGGAGCACCCGGAGGAAACCCACACGGACACGGGGAGAACATGCAAACTCCACACAGAAAGGCCCTCGCCGGCCACGGGGCTCGAACCCAGACCTTCTTGCTGTGAGACGACAGCGCTAACCACTACACCACCGTGCCGCCCTCCTTCAGCGAGTATAATGAATAAATGAAATAAAATTAAACTGAATATAATGTTATTTTTAATTTACAAAAATCCTTCTCTCACTGCCCTCAGGGCTTTTCAGAAGCTTTATATTAAAATGTATTAAATATAGATATTATTTTATTCTTTATATAAAATCAGATTGATGGTAAAATATTGTTACAAAATCAGTTTTCCTAAAATAAGGAAAATAAATTAATGCAAATCCTGCATGGCAAAAATACAAATAACAGTTGCTCTAAGGAATCAGTAAAAAGTATGTGATTATTATAGATGTACAAACACTTTTAAACATTAATTAACATTAATTTTAGTTCATTATATGAAAAGATGAGCTCTAATGTCTAAACTGACAGCTGAAGATCTTTGAAATATCCACAGAGATCATTTAGCTCAGCGTAAATGAGTACACCCCCTTTGAAAAGTAACATGACAAAGTTTAATATAACATCTGTTTAACTTATTACGTGAAAGTAAGGTTAATAATATAACTTAGATTACACATTTTTCAGTTTTACTCAAATTAGGGTGGTGCAAAAATGAGTACGCCCCACAACAAAAACTACTACATCTAGTACTTTGTATGGCCTCCATGATTTTTAATGACAGCACCAAGTCTTCTAGGCATGGAATGAACAAGTTGGCGACATTTTGCAACATCAATCTTTTTCCATTCTTCAACAACGACCTCTTTTAGTGACTGGATGCTGGATGGAGAGTGATGCTCAACTTGTTTCTTCAGAATTCCCCATAGGTGTTCGATTGGGTTCAGATCAGGAGACATGCTTGGCCACTGAATCGCTTTCACCTTGTTCTTCTTCAGAAATCCAACAGTGGCCTTAGATGTGTGTTTAGTCATGTTGGAAAAGTGCACGACGACCAAGGGCACGGAGTGATGGGAGCATCTTCTCTTTCAGTATAGAGCAATACATCTGTGAATTCATGATGCCATCAATGAAATGCAGCTCCTCGACACCAGCAGCACTCACGCAGCCCCACATAAGGACACTGCCACCACCATGTTTCACTGTAGGCACCAGGCATTTTTCTTTGTATTCCTCACCTTTGCGACGCCATACAGTTTTGAAGCCATCAGTTCCAAAAACATTTATCTTGGTCTCATCACTCCAGAGTATAGAGTCCCAGTAGTCTTCATCTTTGTCAGCATGGGCCCTGGCAAACTCTAAGCGGGCTTTTTTGTACCTGGGCTTTAGGAGAGGCTTCTTTCATGGACGGCATCCATGCATGCCATTCCTCTGCAGCGTACGCCGTATTGTGTCACGGGAAATAGTCACCCCAGTTTGGCTTTCTACTTCTTTAGATAACTGCAGTGAACTTGCATGCCGATTTTCTTCAACCCTTCTCATCAGAAGACGCTCCTGTCGAGGTGTTAACTTCCGTGGACGACCTGGCCGTCTCTGTAAGATGGTTGCAGTTCCATCTTTCTTAAATTTTTATACCACTTTTGCTACAGTATTCTGACTGATAAGTAAAGCTTTGCTGATCTTCTTGTAGCCTTCACCTTTGTGGTGGAAAGAAATTATTTTCTTTGGGGAATTTTGAAGAGACAAGTTGAACATCGCTCTCCATCCAGCATCCAGTCACTAAAAGAGGTCATTGTTGAAGAAAGGCCATACAAAGTACTAGATGTACTGTAGTAGTTTTTGTTGTGGGGTGTACTCATTTTTGCACCACCCTAATTTGAGTAAAACTGAAAAATGTGTAATCTAAGTTATATTATTAACCTTACTTTCATGTTATAAGTTAAACAGATGTTATATTAAACTTTGTCTTGTCAACATTTTGGAAATTGTTTGTGTTCATTGAGATATTGTTTAAAATGTTACTTTTCAAACGGGGTGTACTCATTTACGCTGAGCACTGTACACACACACACACACACACACACACACACACACACACACACACCCCCCTCTGGTTTGTACTTATGTGTTGTGGTTTTATTTTAAGGATTTATGGACATTTTTATGATCTGATACGCTGCACTCCAACGTATTTCGCTTTGTTTTTTTAAACTGTAAATAATAGGCAATAAAGTAGCTCAATGACTTTTGCGCCTCTGAACCAAGTCTCTCAGCCAAGATCACAAGAAGGTAAACACGAGAGGAAGGAGCGGAGAAGTGCACAAAAACAGGTCAATGAGTCTGTCAGGCCATAATGTGTTCCTCATGTGGCTGAAGTACATTCTTTACCTCTCCAAAACATACACATTCCCTTGCTGTGTGTATGAAAGAGCTTTCCTTGGGGCATGGCTGCTTTCTTCCATATAATGCACAAATGCTTTTGGTTGCATATGCCTATTTTCTTCTGTGGTGAGAAACAAAGGTTTAAGTGGGTAAAATAAACACACACACAAAGAGAAAGCTAAAAAAAATGTATTTTTTTTCCTTACAACTGTCCTTTTTCTGGTTTCAAATTATAGCTGTTATTTTTATAAATGAATATTGGGAAGTTGACAGAGCACAGGAGTCTGTGGAGTAGTTCATTCTGTCAGTGTGTGTGTGTGTGTGAGAGAGAGAGAGAGAGAGAGAGAGAGAGCAATTTTATGTCTACTAGTCTGTGCTAGTGTACTATCAGGGTGGGGCAGAGATACTAATGATCATGAAACCACTTAGTCCTTTTCCTGTTATTGATTTGTCAGCATTTAGGAATGAAGCATCACCTCTTCTTCTCCCCCCATCTGAAAACTCTTCTGTGTTCTAAGCGACTCCAAAGATATTGGACCTACCATATATCCAGGCTTAATTTTATATATTTAACTACCTTAAATACTGTACAATTAGGTAAACCACAAAAAAGGCACGTTTGGGAAACAGTGAAAGAGCATGAAGTATCTGAGAGATAATTAACTACATTTGAAAGGCATCTTTCAGCATCAGTGGGAAACGTGTATCCTGCAAAACTACAGTGCTTTAATCCTAAATCCTTATTGAAACTTCTAATCAGACGTCAGAACCATAACCAGTCCTTTTTTTTTTTAAGTAATCATAGCTTATTAGGTTTCGGATTACATCTTAGGGTTCCTCTTCCTTCTCCATCTACGACAGTCATGTGATATAGATCCACCTCCTAGAGTTTTCAGGAATACACTGGCCAATCACATGCCAAGCTCGGTGATGAGTGACTGGTATGGTGTTTGGTGGTATGGTGTGGTATGGTGTGATTATCAGTCAAGACACGTTCAAATTCTCACATTTGAGATCGGCACGTGTGTGTACACCTCCTCAACGCTGTCTTGTCTACACTTGCAACCCGATGCCATTCATCAGACACAGACACATGCTCAGAGGTAGGATATAGGCTACAGAACACAAAAATCCCAAATCTACATCCACGCTCATCTACGTCCAGCATTCCTGTTCATATTTACACACTCGTGACAGGACAAGGCTCATCACTGCCACTGTCCTACACAGCTAGACTGAATTTGAAATATTCCCAAGACTAAATCACACTCACTATTGACACAAAGCAGCTTCAGTTCCTTAATGAGCAAGCCAGAAGCAAACGTGGCAAGGAAAATCTCCCTGAGATGACATGAGGAAGAAACATTGAAAGAAACCAGACTCAGAAACGGAACCCATCTTCTTCTGGGTGAAACCGGAATGTGTGATCATAAATCATGACAGTAAGCAGTGTGATGAAAGGATGTTTAGCCTGATTATATTGTGATTAAGAGTTATGGAATCATATCTGTATGATATGATTGCAGTTTTTCAATGTATCCCTGTAAGATTATCCACTAGCGACAACATGAAAACGTGTCTTACGCAGTAATTATGAGGTCCATCCTTTTACATCCTTATCAAAAAGAAGTATACTTCAAGTTCATTTTATTAAGTATGCTTAAGTAAAGTTAAAGTATATTTCCTTAAGTGTACTTTTGTGTACCAAGTATACTGATATCAATGTACTTACAGTATACTTGTAAGTAAACGAATTTAATACTTCTTGGGACTAAATTGGCCCACTTTTAGTTTATAAAAAGTATACTTTAAGTCTAAGAGAAGTAAACTCTGAGTATACAACTAGTATTTTTTATTTTGTACTGCAAGTATACCACAAGTAAACTTATATACTAATAGTTTACTAGTTCCACTTGTAGTCCACTCTTTAGTTTACAAAAGCATACTTCATAGTAGACTGGAAATATACTATTGGTTTACTCGTTACACACTTCTAGTCCACTTTTTAGTTTATAAAAGTATACTTTATAGCATACTAGAAATATACTATTAGTTACTGGTTATGTACATCTAGTACACTTTTTAGTTTTGAAGTTTACTGCAATGACCCTTCTAGGTATACTATTAGTTTTCTAGCCCTAACCCTTACCTCAAGCACATTACCAGTAGACAACTGAAGTGTTTTGTACCTTAAGGTACAATGAAGTTATAAAGGGAAGAATTCGCAAAATAACAACAGATCCTCAGGATTAAGAACATATTCATTTTCTTTAAAAATCAAAAATTGAAGCAACATTGTATTAAATGCCAAAGTATAAAAACATGGCAATGACAACTGAAATTGACATCCAAGCTCTAAAGGAAAAGAAATAATAAAAAAAAATTAATTATCCCACTCAGGAGAATTAAAAAAAAAAAAACTTAGATGGAACCACAGACATACCTAAGAGTCAACAGTGCTGAAGCTCAACTACAGGGCAAGTCCACTTAAACATAAGGCACAAATATTTTAACACTTTATTACACTTTTGTTAAGTATATCTTAATCAAAAGTTTAAGTATAAGCTTAATATACTTAGACTTTTCTATATACTTTTCAGTATAAGCCAAGTATACTTATGTATAACTTTATTAAGTATATCTCTGATAAGTAAATAAAAAGAAAACTGAAAGCATACTCTCTTATTTTTAGTTGAAAAGTAGTATACTAGAAGCACACTTGAATAAACTTCTTTTTTGTAAGGGCACTTCTGTTCCAAAGCGGCAATTGGTCCTTTTCACAGCATTTGATGTACTTTAGTTCAGCAGAATAAAACTAGCAAGCTAGTAAGCAGCATTGTAATGGAGTTTGCGACCTCCTTATGACTCACCCAGCTTAAAATTTCAAAATGTCACTGTGGTACAGCAAAAAATGTTCAGTTTAGGAACATCATGACAAATTTCAAGCTAAATGAAGCACAGGAGGCACATAATGTTTACATGATATTATAGCATGCTTTCTATTAATTGGTAAAATATGAATTTTTAAAGAAAATACTATAGTTAGAATAAATATAATTATTCTGTCCACATTCACTGGATGTGAACAATCATGTGCTCTGATAGGCTACTCTACTACGAGGATTTCAGCTCATATACAGTGAGTTGAGAAAAATAAAATGGCAGAGCGTGTTGCTGAACCAACCGAGGATGAAATAAAAACTCTACTCGAAAACAAAACTCCAAAAATTGCTATCAAGGATTTAAAAGAAACAGAAATAGCTAAAAGAATATAGTTTTGGTTCCCCCAATAGCTCCTGTTCCACACTCCAGCCCAGTCGGTGGCGGTAATGCACATTTAAGTTGGTTTGCCAACCACCAAAAAACCCTAAAGAAGAAGAAGACCCCACCCCCACAAAACAAAAAAAGCAGCAAAATATGGAATAAAATTATTTGATGGTAAGAATTTATCTATTTTTAATTTTCAAGAATTATTATTATAGCATTTTTCACAAATTGCTCCTGTCATTTTGCCAGTTTGTTTACATTCTAAGCGGAAATTATTTTATCGGACGTTTTGTATAAAGTTTTTATTGATCGATTTTGCAAAAAATAACAATAAAAATGTTCTGTTTCTCAAAATCCAGTGAATGTGGCTAGAATAAAACAGTTATTCCACTCAATCTCGCTATCATGAGCTATCAGCTCAAGTACGACTCGATTTCATGGAATAACTGTTAAATATCATCAATGGACATGGAATATACCCCAAATTGTAGAATGACTAACATCCTGTCAGCATGTATCCTGTGCTCTTTTTTTTTTACATTCACTTATTTGTGAGAATATTTTCTATTTAAAGGTGCAATATGTATCTTTTAAAATGTTTGTTTTGACTTTGTCATAATTTCAAAATCTGCAAATTACAATATTGCTGTGCGATGGATTTGGCTAGATTCTAAATTTCAGGTTTGTATTTACATTATTCAGGCCCAGAAATGAACTCTGATCCAGTCACAACAAAGCAGCTCTGCGTCTTCTTACTTGAAAAGTAATAAGGCGTATGTTGTGTTCGACTACTGGTTGTAACTTGTAATTCCCAATCTGCGACTATGAAAAGCCACAGAAAGCACCCCCTCAAATTGAAATTCCTCTTCGGAACTCGGATAATCTTCTCAACTACAGGGAGTTCAGGAAGTGACGTCAAATCAACATATAGCTACATATAGACCCCTTTCACATGACGTCACCGCGCCGCGAGATTTTGTTAGGCGCCATATTGGAAGACCAAGTACATGCACTCACAATATAAAACAAAGTACGAGCGAGAGTAAAGTGACACGATGGATGATAATTCTGGTTATGTGAGTACATTACCAGTTGCAGAAAGGGCACGGTATGTGGAGAAACTGGCTGTGATTGATGGGTTTGACCCATATGATAAGACTCGCGGCAAGGGAGAATGGAAACATAAGGAGGACCTGACACCAATTCTGCCATCTGTTTGCTACCCAGACATTGTAAACTATTTGTTGTTTACACCCAGTGCCTACACTCAGTGTTCGAACTATGCCGATATTTTCGGGGGGTCCCTTTTTTTCCCTTGGGGGTGTGTGCGCTTGCGCTTGTCTTGGAGCGCGGATCTCCAAACACATGAGAAACCTATCTTACGCACATATCACGCGGACTCCACACCTCCACACACGCATTGCGTCTGAAGTCATAACTCATCAGGGGAAATCGTGTCCGCATTGGCATGTTCAAAAAACAACCTCGCGTCAACAATAATACCACACGCAAGAAAAAAAAACAGTCAGGCTACTCAACAACCAACCTGGCAGCAGCGAGCAAGCCCCAAACCATCCTAAATTATTATTATTATTAAATTGTAGAAGTCTGGGAGGCTTGCTCCTCATACAGTTATCAACTTGGGGCCACTTTAGCATGTTTTAAATCTGAATTTCTTGCGTTTGCTTACCTCAAAGTGTCTGCAGATCATGCACAGACTTATCCATTATATCCACAGTTTTTTGCCAAGTCTCACACAGGTTTCTTTCAAGTCTACTGTTGGGCCAATAAATCATAAATAAAACAGCTCAGATTTGTTTAAGTCGTTTGCCACTCCACTTTATTCTTGTGGGTTCACATACCGCTGCCGTTATCATCCCCTTATCACGAGTTTGTTGGTCTTCCAAAATGGCGCAGGGTCTGTTTACTTCCGGTTTCGGGTGACGTCAGTGAAAGGGGTCTATAGCATCAGAAATAAACAATGTAGCCCATCTTACCTTTAAATGAGTTATGCTGTGTTTATTAGTATATGTTTTATATCAATCAACATACAGACATATTCACTTGCTAAGGGGTGCACCTGTAAAGGGTGCTAAAATTACAAATGGACGCTTTAAACCTCTCCTAATTAATACTTGATACCTTTGTGTCAATTTTTTTAAGGATATAAAGAGGAACAGGCTTATATTGACTTATAAGTAAACTTGGTATTGACTGCAATACACAATTATAAATTCGCAACTAGTTTTTTTAGACGCCACAACAAATGATATAAGATCTTGCTTGTTATGGCGGTAATAGAGAGACACCATTAAAAAAGTGGTCAAGTAAGGCACCTAAAGGCATTTATTAGCAAACACTTTTAAAACATTAGATTTTAAGTGTGTGTTTTGGGGTGATGGTGATAGTAGTATTAAAAAGTATTTTGGGCTATGAGTGCTAAACCTCTGATAATAAAACCTCAGGCAGAAAGTACTGTAGAAAGTACAGGTGCTTTGCGCTTACCTTAAAAACCATGTTTTGCTCCTTATCATGATTGCGCGACGAAACAATATTATAACGGGGAACACAATGTTACAACATCCTATTCTGTTAATTCTACCTCTCTGAAAGCAGAGAGCTGTTTACTTGGTTCCATCAGGAAATGAAGAAAGCTGGAGTTTAGCTCTAAAACTTTTCAGCACAATAAAATATCAAGCCAATCACCAATGTTTCTCTTTCTTTTCCATGGAACAAGCAAGTTATCGTTTCAATCAGTCATGCTTCTGTGCGTGCGTGTGTGTACATGTGTGTTAGTGAAAATATGTTCTCTGCTTTCTAAAATAGACCGTGTCATTTGTCATACTCCCGTCACTTTTATATTGAAATATTGAAAAATTGGCCGAACTCGAGTGAGGTTACAGGCCCAGACTAAACATCTCCTTCATTGGTACTAAATCACTACCAGGTTAAGATCACTGGAATTCCAAGCCTCCATGTCAGGAATGTGTGTAAGGCAACAACACATTTTCTCAGGCCATTTCACTCTCTCTTTGTCCTTCTGCCTTCCTCTTAGTCATGAGGAAGTAAAGAAAGATCTTCCAGTCAAGCTAAATGGGGTTGGTACAACTGGTACAGCTGGAATGCAATACAGTGGTGCTTGAAAGTTTGTGAACCCTTTAGAATTTTCTATATTTCTGCATAAATATGACCTAAAACAACATCAGATTTTCACACAAGTCCTAAAAGTAGATAAAGAGAACCCAGTTAAACAAATGAGAGAAAAATATGATACTTAGTCATTTGTTTATTGAGGAAAATGATTCGATATTACATATCTGTGAGTGGCAAAAGTATGTGAACCTTTGCTTTCAGTATCGGGTGTGATCCCCTTGTGCAGCAATAACTGCAACTAAACGTTTCCGATAACTGTCGATCAGTCCTGCACACCGGCCTGGAGGAATTTTAGCCCATTCCTCCGTACAGAACAGCTTCAACTCTGGGATGTTGGTGGGTTTCCTCACATGAACTGCTCGCTTCAGGTCCTTCCACAACATTTCGATTGGATTAAGGTCAGGACTTTGACTTGGCCATTCCAAAACATTAATTTTATTCTTCTTTAACCATTCTTTGGTAGAACGACTTGTATGCTTAGGGTTGTTGTCTTGCTGCATGACCCACCTTCTCTTGAGATTCAGTTCATGGACAGATGGCCTGACGTTTTCCTTTAGAATTCACTGGTATAATTCAGAATTCATTGTTCCATCAATGACGGCAAGCCTTCCTGGCCCAGATGCAGCAAAACAGGCCCTAACCATGACACTACCACCAACATGTTTCACAGATGGGATAAGGTTCTTATGTTGGAATGCAGTGTTTTCCTTTCTCCAAACATAACGCTTCTCATTTAAACCAAAAAGTTCTATTTTGGTCTCATCTGTCCACAAAACATTTTTCCAATAGCCTTCTGGCTTGTCCACGTGATCTTTAGCAAACTGCAGATGAGCAGCAGTGTTCTTTTTGGAGAGCAGTGGCTTTCTCCTTGCAACCCTGCCATGCACACCATTGTCGTTCAGTGTTCTCCTGATGATGGACTCATGAACATTAACATTAGCTAATCTGAGAGAGGCCTTCAGTTGCTTATAAGTTACCTTGGGGTCCTTTGTGACCTTGCCGACTATTACACTCCTTGCTCTTGGAGTGATCTTTGTTGTTTGACCACTCCTGGGGAGGGTAACAATGGTCTTGAATTTCCTCTATTTGTACACAATCTGTCTGACTGTGGATTGGTGGAGTCCAGACTCTTTAGAAATGGTTTTGTAACCTTTTTCAGCCTAATGAGCATCAACAACGCTTTTTCTGAGGTCCTCAGAAATCTCCTTTGTTCGTGCCATGATACACTTCCACAAACATGTGTTGTGAAGATCAGACTTTGATAGATCCCTGTTCTTTAAATAAAACAGGGTGCCCACTCACACCTGATTGTCATCCCATTGATTGAAAACACCTGACTCTAATTTCACCTTCAAATTAACTGCTAATCCTAGAGGTTCACATACTTTTGCCACTCACATATATGTAAGATTGGATCATTTTCCTCAATAAATAAATGACCAAGTATCATATTTTTGTCTCATTTGTTTAACTGGGTTCTCTTTGTCTACTTTTAGGATTTGTGTGAAACTCTGATGATGTTTTAGGTCATATTTATGCAGAAATATAGAAAATTCTAAAAGGTTCACAAACTTTCAAACACCACTGTAAACCTGACTAAAACTGGAACTCGGTGTACTGAAGGGTTCATTCCAGCTGTACATTTAGGGCACAAAACCTGTACGTCAACACATGAGGAAAATCACCAGTTATCTAAGAGAATACAGGGTATGGAGTCAAGTCCAGTTTATTTGTATAGCGCTTTTAACAATAGACATTGTCGCAAAGCAGCTTGACAGAATTTTAATGACTTTAAACATGAGCTAATTTTATCCCTAATCTATCCCCAATGAGCAAGCCTGTGGCGATGGTGGCAAGCATGGCCGTAACTACCATTGAGGACACCGAGGTCATGTCCTCTGTATTTTTTTTCAGAAATTTAAAATTGGTCTACGCTGAATTCAAGCAGTGATCAATGTAAAACGCAGCGTCCACATCCACATGTCATCTGTATTTCCCCCCAATAAAATTCACATTTGTCTAATGTCATCTGAAATCTCTCAGCCTCTATCTCTATCGTTGCCGTGTCTAACGCAGCGTCACACGACGTAGCCTATACTAGTGTCGGCCGGGGAAGTTGGGTTTTGGATAAAACAGGCAGGGTGTAGTCTACGCTCTATCACATATGCCTACCTAACCTAACGTAGGCTAATAGTCACATCGCATTATAGAGCTTTACCTGAGTGCAAAGTGAAAACGTTGCAACAAACTAAATTAAAGTTTGGACAGCCAACAGAAGAGCAGGGAAAGAGAAGGAGGGAAGGTGAGAAAATATTGTCCGTGCAGTGGCAGACCGTTCAGCGGTGTCATGCCAACTTTCCAAGGGGAAACGTTTCATTGTCATTGCCTATTACATTTTAGTTAGCATTTCGAGAAACATTCAAAACTACGTTGTCACAGGCAGCCCTGTGCAGGGCTGACTAAACGGGCTTGTTTGAGTAACTCTCTCTCTCTCATAACTCTCTCTTTCTCTCTCACTCACTCACTCACTCACTCACTCACTCACACACACACACACACACACACAAATAATACACTCTCACACACTCTCTCTAATACAGTCTTCACACAGAACTAATAGCCCTACATTCTAATGTAATTTAAGATAATGAAATGTAAATAATGCCAATACTTCAGGTAGCTGAGCAATACACTCAGTTCAGTTCAGTTTTGACTTTTATGTCAGACAAAACTCCACACTTATGATGGCACAGTTTTAGAATTGTTGAAGTAAATGTGTTGTGAGCCAAACTTACATTACAGGCAATGGTGAGAACACTGTGTTTCAGAGAATGCATGCAAATGGATCTCAATTCAAGACAGCCAGATAGACTGATGCCTTTACATTACTGCTCAGAATGTCTCTACACATACAGACACCCACAAATAACACACAAACTCTCAGTCTCTCTCTCTCTCTCTCTCTCTCTCTCACACACACACACACACACTCACATTATTATTATAAGGTATAATACTAAAGCTTACAATTCAGCAGTTCACACCCTTTCTGTCATGTGTATGCTGCAATGTAAATAATGCCAATACTTTAGGTAACTGGTATTTTAGGTATGTATACTCAGTTCAAGAGTTCACTACCTTTCTACTTTTATGTCAGATAAAACACCACAGTTATGGTGCCACAGTTGTAGAATTGTTAAAATAAATGTGTCCACCACCAAATCTATCCTTGGTTTGTTATTTATTTATTTAAGTTGTGCCGGGGGGGGGGCCTTCGGTGCTGTCAGCCATGCTTGACCTCGGTATTTGAAAAATCCTGGTTACGGCCCTGGTGGCAAGGAAAAACTCCCTCAGACGACACAAGGAAGAAACCTAGAGCGGAACCAGGCTCAGAAGGGAACCCATCCTCATTTCGGTGATAACAGACAATGTGATTATAACAGTTTTAACATGAAGTCAGTTTTGTTGATGTTATAACTCTTCACTGATGGAAACTTGAGTGCAAAACTGTTCATGACAACTGCAGTCCTAAAGTTAGCAAGTCAACTGTAGTCCTCAGCCACAAAAACATTACTGTAAGAGTCCAGAGTGTCTTCCAAGTGTGACTTTCAACCATCCATATGGGGCCGTCCTCCACAGGAGCAATGTGATGAGACTCCAGCCAGACACAGGACACCAGGATGGATCAGGCAGGTCCAAGGAGCAGAAGAGGTCAGCATCTCGATCTCAGGATTGACATGTAACTCACAGGGACAGACAGAGTGAGGGGGGGGAGAAAGAGAGAGAAAACACAGGTTGTTAGGTATGCCCAATGTCACCTGATGAGTAGGAACAGTATACATTTTGCGCTGAGTGCAAGCAGGGACTCCGGCGAAACTAACTATGAAGCGATATGACAAGGATATAATTATCATGAAAAATCTGACATATTTTTAACAGTGGTGTTATCTGTCCTCGGTTTAAAAGTGAGCCATGGGCCAAGGAACAGTTGATTACATTTTGATGCAAATCCGGATATTTCTGTGGATCCAGGATTTTTTTTTTTGTCTGTTCCCAACGTAATTCAAAAAGTAGTGAACAGATTTGGATGAAATTTGGAGGAAAGGTAGGCCATGGGCCAAGGAACAATTGATTACATTTTGATGCAAATCCAAATATGTGGCTTGGCAGAAGTATGAAGTAGAGTTCCCTTCTAGTTCAAATATGTTATCATTTTTAGAGTGACAACTTGGATGGCAGATGATCAACATATACATGACTACAGTATGCATGACTACATATAATAAACAGATTTAATTAATTGGTAATTTAAGAAATTGTTGTGGACTGAACAAAAGCATACAATCAGTGATGTGGTGAAATTTTTTTTAAGAAGATGTTTCTATAACATTTAGGAGGAAGGTGTCTCCAATGTCAGGACTTCACAAGTTTTCCACCATGAGAAGTTGGACTTTGTGTTTCCAGGTTTCTCATGACCTGGCAAACTGTTTGTTTTTTGTCTTATTAGATAAATGGGAGAGAAAAAAGAGAGTTTCATAAGAGAACAATAGTTTATCTGTATAATAAGTAGCAAAGTTTGTTTGTTTGTCTTGAGCTAACATTGCCATTTCTTGACGGATTTTCACCAAATTTGGCAAGTAGGTACAGGTGATAGCCACAATTTGGCAGAACTAAGAAATTTCATATTTGGGCCCCGGGGGGTCTTCAGTGGGCCCCTGGGTGTTGGATGTTTGGATTTTTGTTTGTCTTGGGTTAGCATCACCATTTCTCAATGGATCTTCATCAAATTTGACATGGAAGTCTGGGGGCAACCCAGAATTTTGTAAAACCCAGGCAACACCAGGTAACCTGCTAGTAACTAATATCAATGTCAGTGATCTATTTCATGGATGCTCAACAACTGTAAATATAACTATAAATAATAAGTTCAACCTACATAGTGCCTTTCTCACACCCAAGGTCATATTACAATTACAAAAAAAAAAAGTCCACCAAAAGAAGGTCAGGATGTAATTCCAATGGCGTAGCTACCCACAGTCCCACCGAAAGGCACATGAAGGTATGTCTCACACAGCCTGCACAACCACCGTGACACCACCAGGTAACACCATCCAGAAACTACATGACAGACCCACAAAGCAAGCACAGAAGCACTGCCACACAAAGCGCTGGCATGTCCCAAACCACCTGCACAGCCACCGCAATGCCACCAGGCAACATCGCTTGGAACACCGCACTAAGCACAGAAGCATCGCTGCACAGAGCACTGGACAACCCTGATGTTAAAAGAGCAATGAGCTCACTGCAGTCCATAGTGAGGAGCACAGGCATCACCCATGGTGGACCAAGGCCTGAAGGAAACCGACGCCCAAAACTGGGTCCGGGGCTACGCCACAACCAGCGAACAAAACATTCAAACAAAGAACAAACATCAAACTATACTGTGGCAGTGGGGGCGTGGTCAAGCGCCAGTCTGTGACAGGAGGGCGGAGTCAGGGAAGGTAAGTGGCAGAATCACTACACCTGATGTCAATTAACCTGTGTTTGTGTGTGTCTTCCCAGTGACCGCGCCCTATTTAACCCTTTGGTGATTGACCCCTTGAAAATGGTTCCTCCAGGAACGATGACTTTTCAGTTGTCAAGACAACGGAAAAACTAAAATACAAAAACAGACAGATACGTCACAATGCTCTTGTGCACAAAACAAAATGCTCTTGTATTTTAGTTTTTCCATTGTCTTGACAACTGAAACGTCATAATTCCTGGAGGAACCATTTTCAAGGGGTCAGTCACCAAAGGGTTAAAGAAGGAGAGCAGAGAGCAGGGGAGCTCTTCCCGAACCAGACCCTGAGTGTGTGTGTGTCTGGAAAGTGCATACCAGTTGTTAGACTGAAAAGTGTGGCAATAAAGCGCTCTGTCAACCCGATCTCTGTCCTGCCGTCTTCTGTGCTCCACCCATCCATACAAACCGCTACAGTGGTGCCGAAACCCGGGAGCCTGGAGCACAGACGCCGAACCGCCCCATGGAGTCTTCCCCGTTCGCCGACCTGGTCCACGCCCTCGCCATGGCCCAGCAAAGCCAGCACCAGGCGCTAGTCATGCTCCGTAAGGAGCAGGAGCAGCGTTTCGAGGCCCTGGTGTTGGCCCAGCAAGAGGATCGTCGGGTGTTCCAGCACCTCCTCGCGTCGGCGGGGACTACCGACGCTTCCACCGCGGGCCCGTCCCCCCTCACCCTGACAAAGATGGGCCCGCAGGATGACCCCGAGGCTTTCATCACACTCTTTGAGCAAGTTGCGGAGACCTCGGGGTGGCCGATGGATCAGCGCGCGGCGCGCCTCCTCCCCCTGCTAACGGGAGAGGCACAGCTGGCCGCGCTACAGCTCCCCACCGACCGCCGGCTGGCCTACGCGGACCTTCGCCGGGCCATCCTCCAGTGTGTGGGGCGCACCTCCGAACAGCAGCGCCAGCGCTTCCGCACTTTGCGCTTGGAGGAAGTTGGTCGGCCGTTCGCGTTTGGCCAGCAACTCCGGGACGCCTGCTGGTGGTGGCTGAGGGCCGACAACTGCGATGCCGAGGGGATCGTTGACTAGGTGGTGCTGGAGCAGTTCATCGCGCGCTTGCCAACAGGAACCGCGGAGTGGGTCCAGTGCCACTGCCCGGCGTCACTGGATCAGGCCATCGAGCTGGCGGAGGACCATTTGGTGGCTGTTCCGGCGGCAGGACAGCAGACAGCCTCTTCTCTTCTCTCCTCTTCTCTCTCTCTCTCTCTCTCTCCCCCTCCTCCTGTGTCCTGTCCTCACCCCATTCCCCCACCACAGAGGCGGGGGCTGGCACCACCCCAGCCAGCCCGCCGCACCCGCGGTGCCCTCCCATTTCTCCCTTCTGTGTCTGTCTCTCCCCCCCTCAGGTGAGTGAGCCCCAGAACACCGGTGCAGAGAGGAAGCCCGGGCCGGTTTGCTGGCGCTGTGGGGAGCCGGGCCACCTCCAACAGCAGTGCACGGCAATGGAGGTGGGCGCGGTGGTTCAGATCCCCGACGCGCCAGAAGCCGCCCTCGATCGGGCCGGAGCGTATCGCATACCGGTGAGTATTCAAGGGGATACATATCAGGCGTTGGTGGATTCCGGGTGTAATCAAACCTCAATTCACCAAAGCCTGGTGCAAAACGAGGCATTGGGGGGAGCACAAGGGGTGAAGGTGTTGTGTGTGCATGGGGGTGTTCACAGCTACCCTTTGGTGTCGGTCCACATTTTTTTCCGAGGGGAAAAATTCATAGTAAAGGCGGCGGTTAATCCTCGCCTCACCCACTCGATAATTTTGGGGACTGATTGGCCGGGATTCGGGGAGTTGATGAGCCATTTAGTGGAGAGTGGGTCCTGCCGTACTTCAGCAGGGGGAGGTCCCGGTGTCGCCTTGGTGGGAGCAGCTGTCACAGAGCCGTCTATGTCACCTCCGCGTCAGAGTGAGGAGCCACAGGCTCCTCCTCTCTCTCTCAGGGAATCCCTTGCAGATTTCCCATTAGAACAGTCACGAGACGAGACTCTGCGGCATGCGTTTGACCAAGTGAGAGTAATTGATGGTCAAACGCTCCTGCCGAATGCCACCCCGTCCTTCCCCTATTTCTCTATTATGAAGGATAGATTATACCGAGTGACGCAGGACACTCAGACGAAAAAGCAAGTCACGCAGCTTTTGATTCCAAAGAGCCGCCGGGAATTGGTATTCCAGGAGGCTCACTTTAATCCCATGGCTGGACACCTAGGGCAGGATAAGACACAAGCCCGAATAATGGCCCGATTCTATTGGCCGGGGATTCGCGGCAACGTTCGTAGGTGGTGTACGGCGTGCCGCGAATGCCAGTTAGTAAATCCAGCGGCCATTCCAAAAGCGCCTTTGCGTCCTCTACCATTAATCGAGACCCTGTTTGAAAGAGTTGGGATGGATCTCGTCGTGCCATTAGATCGGTCGACATGAGGGTACCACTTTATATTAGTTCTGGTGGACTATGCAACGCGATACCCGGAAGCAGTGCCTCTGCGCAATATCTCAGCACGCAGTATTGCGGAGGCGCTCTTCCGCGTTATCTCCCGAGTTGGAATCCTGAAAGAGATTCTGACTGATCAAGGCACCACGTTTATGTCACGGACACTGCGTGAACTGTATGGGTTATTGGGGATTAAGCCGATCCGCACCAGCGTGTATCACCCACAAACGGACGGTTTAGTTGAACGGTTCAACCGCACCCTCAAGAATATAATTAAAAAATTCGTAAGTGAGGACGCACGTAATTGGGATAAGTGGCTCGAGCCGTTGCTGTTTTCAGTGCGAGAGGTCCCCCAAGCCTCCACGGGGTTCTCCCCGTTCGCATTATTATATGGGCGTAAGCCGCGCGGCATTCTAGATGTGCTGTGGGAAAATTGGGAGGAGGGACCTTCACAAAGCAAAAATGAAATTCAATACATTATGGACCTGCGTGCAAAACTCCACACCCTCACCCACCTAACCCAGGAGAATTTGCGGCAGGCCCAAGAACGGCAAACCCGCCTGTACAACAAGGGTACGCGCCTTAGAGAGTTCGCACCGGGAGATAAAGTACTCGTACTGTTGCCCACATCGAGCTCCAAATTGGTTGCCAAGTGGCAAGGACCCTTTGAGGTCACATGGCGAGTCGGGGACGTCGACTATGAGGTGAGGCGAACGGACAGGGGTGGGGCGCTACAGATTTACCACCTCAATCTGCTTAAACTCTGGAATGAGGAGGTCCCCATGGCGTTGGTGTCGGTGGTTCCGGAGAAGGCGGAGCTGGGGCCGGAGGTTCAAAAAGGGGCATTGGCATCATGTATCCCTCTGGTCCCCTGTGGAGACCACCTCTCCCTGACCCAACTCGCAGAGGTCGCCCAGTTGCGGATGTGTTCTCACCCCTGCCCGGTCGCACTAACCTCATAGAGCACCACATAGAGACGCCCCCGGGGGTGGTAGTGCATAGCCACCCTTACAGGCTACCCGAACACAAAAAAAAAGGTGGTTCGGGAAGAACTCGAGGCCATGCTAGAAATGGGCATCGTCGAGGAGTCCCACAGTGACTGGAGCAGCCCGGTGGTCTTGGTACCCAAGGCCGACGGGTCGGTCCGGTTCTGTGTGGACTATAGAAAAGTCAACGCAGTGTCTAAATTTGACGCGTACCCAATGCCTCGGATTGATGAGTTGCTCGATCGACTAGGCACGGCTCGCTTTTATTCGACACTGGATTTGACAAAGGGATACTGGCAGATCCCCTTGACTCCACTATCCCGAGAAAAAACGGCCTTTTCCACACCGTTCGGATTGCACCAATTCGTCACACTTCATTTTGGGCTGTTTGGGGCGCCCGCTATGTTTCAGCGGCTGATGGACAGGGTCCTCCACCCCCATGCCACTTATGCGGCCGCTTACCTAGATGACATCATCGTCTATAGTAATGACTGGCCGAGGCACCTCGAACATTTGAGGGCCGTCCTTAGGTCGCTGAGGCGAGCAGGGCTCACAGCCAACCCAAAGAAGTGTGCGATTGGGCGGGTGGAAGTATGGTATCTGGGCTTCCACTTGGGCAACGGGCAGGTGCGTCCCCAAATTAATAAGACGGCAGCAATTGCGGCCTGCCCGAGGCCCGAGACCAAAAAGGGGGTGAGACAGTTCCTGGGGCTGGCTGGCTATTACCATAGGTTTATACCTAATTATTCGGACGTCACCAGCCCACTGACTGATCTGACTAAAAAGGGGGCACCAGATCCGGTCCAGTGGACTGAGCAATGCCAGCGGGCTTTCTCTGAGGTAAAGGCTGCACTGTGTGGGGGGCCACTTTTACACTCCCCTGACTTTTCTCTCCCCTTTATGTTGCAGACCGATGCGTCGGACAGAGGGCTGGGGGCGGTTTTGTCCCAGGGGGTGGAGGGGGAGGACCGCCCAGTCCTATACATCAGTAGGAAGCTGTCGGTGCGTGAGGGGCGCTACAGCACCATAGAAAAAGAGTGTCTGGCCATCAAGTGGGCGGTCCTCACCCTCCGTTACTACCTGCTGGGGCACCCTTTCACCCTCTGTTCAGACCACGTGCCCCTCCAGTGGCTCCACTGCATGAAGGATGCCAACGCGCGGATCACCCGTTGGTATCTGGCACTCCAACCCTTTAATTTCAAGGTGGTCCACAGGCCGGGGGCGCAGATGGTTGTGGCGGACTTCCTCTCCCGTCAAGGGGGGGGGGGGAGTCGGCTGCAGGCCGGACGGCCGCCCGGCCTGAGTCGGGCGGTGGGGGTATGTGGCAACGGGGGTGTGGTCAAGCGCCGGTCTGTGACAGGAGGGCGGAGTCAGGGAAGGTAAGTGGCAGAATCACTACACCTGATGTCAATTAACCTGTGTTTGTGTGTGTCTTCCCAGTGACCGCACCCTATTTAAAGAGGGAGAGCAGAGAGCAGGGGAGCTCTTCCCGAACCAGACGCCAAGTGTGTGTGTGTGTCTGGAAAGTGCATACCAGTTGTTAGACTGAAAAGTGTGGCAATAAAACACTCTGTCAACCCGATCTCTGTCCTGCCGTCTTCTGTGCTCCACCCATCCACACGAACTGCTACATATACAAACACAAAAAGAAAAACAAAGGGGAAGAAAAATAAAAAGCTCCGGTGAGAAGCGGCAGCCAAAATGCGCACAGCGTACAGTACTCTCAACCGGAAACGGAAACAATAATAAACAAATTAATTAAATGGTTAAAACTCATGATGTGTCACTCATTAATAAATTATAACTTGTAATATTTGGCAAATTGGCGGCACGGTGGTGTAGTGGTTAGCGCTGTCGCCTCACAGCAAGAAGGTCCTGGGTTCGAGCCCCGGGGCCGGCGAGGGCCTTTCTGTGCGGAGTTTGCATGTTCTCCCCGTGTCCGCGTGGGTTTCCTCTGGGTGCTCCGGTTTCCCCCACAGTCCAAAGACATGCAGGTTAGGTTAACTGGTGACTCTAAATTGACCGTAGGTGTGAATGTGAGTGTGAATGGTTGTCTGTCTATGTGTCAGCCCTGTGATGACCTGGCGACTTGTCCAGGGTGTACCCCGCCTTTCGCCCATAGTCAGCTGGGATAGGCTCCAGCTTGCCTGCGACCCTGTAGAAGGATAAAGCAGCTAGAGATAATGAGATGAGATTTGGCAAATTGCTATGGTATAAGAGGAATAAAACACTTCAGGAGTTACTGAAAATAAATAACTATGGGGTGGAAACTAGTGTTGTAGTCAAGAGCACCTAAATCGAGACCAAGAAGTCAAGACCAGGACCAAGGCAGGACGAGACCGAGTCAAGACCAGAACCAGACCAGTGTGTGTGAGAAGGGGTGGAGGTGGGGGGAGGGGTGACAGCCATTAACAGGAAAAAAAAATTTCAAATTAGAAATGAGTCACGGGGTGGCACGGTGGTGTAGTGGTTAGCGCTGTCGCCTCACAGCAAGAAGGTCCGGGTTCGAGCCCCGTGGCCGGCGAAGGCCTTTCTGTGCGGAGTTTGCATGTTCTCCCCGTGTCGGCGTGGGTTTCCTCCGGGTGCTCCGGTTTCCCCCACAGTCCAAAGACATGCAGGTTAGGTTAACTGGTGACTCTAAATTGACCGTAGGTGTGAATGTGAGTGGTTGTCTGTGTCTATGTGTCAGCCCTGTGATGACCTGGCGACTTGTCCAGGGTGTACCCCGCCTTTCGCCCATAGTCAGCTGGGATAGGCTCCAGCTTGCCTGCGACCCTGTAGAACAGGTTAAAGCGGCTAGAGATAATGAGATGAGATGAGAAATGAGTCACGTTATTGGTTACATTTGAAACAGGAAATTTTACATCCAATCACAGTAACGATGTTAACAAACAAATCAGACAGTGCACAGGCAGTTTAGTGAAATCCCCACAGTCGCGGTCTTGACCAATCTTGAAATAAAATCAAGAGTCCTCTATGTCTGAGACCGAGACAAGACCGAGTAAAAATGCAATCGATTGTGAGACCTTTAAAAAGTGGTCTTGAGACTGGACTCGAAACCAAGACTAATTTGAAGTACCACAACACTACTGGAAACAGTAACTTGTTTTCCCATCAAGCTGTATCACACCACGCAAATATTTTATTCCTTACTTAACTACAGTAAGCCTACCTTTGCCTTTATTTCTACCTCCAACCTCTTTCACACTCTCTGAATCACTTTTAGATCCTCTTATTGTAATATTTGGCCTGCTGTAGCTCACCTTCCTGCACCCTGCTCCGAATATTCCTTTATGACAGGACTGGAGACTGATGGGCTCATGATAAAACATATTTCAAAACTGTTTCTCTGTTGATTTTGCTTTGTTTTTGATTATTATCTTGTTGCAGGATTCACCCACAATTTACGTGCTTCATTTTTTGGATGCCATTTTGAAATCATGTTTTTTAGATCACCTGTAAATCATTTCTAAATTCAGAAACTAAGAGGAATGCAACTCCTGGGTTACATATATATATGGTTGCACAAATGCAAGTGAGGTGTTTGATATGATTTAACATTCACAGGAATGTACACGGCCCAACACATGAATGGCTCGGATTAGCGCAAGAGGTGTGGACGTAGTGATTATTGTTATAACCTCTATTCTAGGAAATCCAATCTTCAGGAAAAAAGGTTTAGTTTTAATTTCAGTATGTGAATACTTGGCTCATGGGTCAGACTCGGATATGGCTAATCAAAGCGCATGCCAATACTGTAGCGTCTTACAATGGCTGTTAACAATGTACCTTCTTCCTCTTTACTGCTATCACTGATCAGTGTTTCACCTTAAATGAAAGTGTGGAAGCCTTGATATCAAAATTACCAAGATAACCTCGAAACCTTTACCGTCCAGATGTCTCAAACTGTCTGAAAGAAAATGCGACAGAAATTTTAGTCAGGTTCCACGAAGGAAGTGCAGGGATTTAAAAAAAAAAAAATCTTTATATCCTGTGATACTGTGGATCATGCCTAACTGAAACAGAGACTCACCAGTATAAGTCTGTCAGAACAAACTGTTTGGTGGTTTGAGAACTATCTGTCAGGCAGATCCCAATGTGTACAGGCAGAGGGTTGCATTTCTAGTTCCCTTCGTGTCTTTCAGGGTGTGACCCAGGGCTCAGTCCTCGGACCACTACTTTTTGATTTATATTAGTAGTTTTGCACAAAATGTCCCAAACGTAAGTTTTCACTTTTATGCTGATGATCCAGTGATGTACTGCTCTGCCCCCGCACCAAATCAGGCTCTTCATCAGCTACAACTTGCTTTCAATACTGTACAACACATTCTATATGATTTGAAACTTGTTTTGAATGCTGACAAAACCAAACTCATGTTGTTTTCAATTACAAATTCAAAAGGTACTGAGTCATCAATTTATCACCACCTTGCAGGGCTCTGAGATTGAATCTGTATCTCAATACAACTATCACATTTAAGACTCATATTCAGCAATTGGTAAAAAAAAAAAAAAAGCTGAAATTGAAATTGGGATTTTATTTTCGAAATAAGGTCTGCTTCTCTTTTGAGGCCAGGAAGAGACTTGGATCTGCTACTGTTATGTCTGTGCTGGACTATGGGGACGTGGTATATATGCATGCATCTTCACAGTGTCTACACATGCTAGATCCAATCTATTATGGAGCATTGAGATTTATCACAAATCTCAAGGCTCTCACGCACTGCTGTGCTCTGTTTGAGCGGGTGGGTTGGTTGGCCCTGTCGACCCGTAGACTGAAGCATTGGTGTATTTAAATAATATTGGCTGGCTTTGAATGGTATATCAGATATATTCCATTCAGCTAGGATGATACTGAAGGAGTCGAAGACGAGAAAACCAGCCAATATTATTATTATTATTATTATTATTATTATTATTAGTAGTAGTAGTATAATACACATTTGATGGAACAA
This sequence comes from Neoarius graeffei, assembly GCF_027579695.1. NCBI lineage: Eukaryota > Metazoa > Chordata > Actinopteri > Siluriformes > Ariidae > Neoarius > Neoarius graeffei. The sequence continues at coordinate 52,522,125 of NC_083588.1, forward strand.
TTATAGATTCTACAAAAAGTTAAGAACAGTGGGGTAACTCACCAATACTCAATGTTGATTCTGATCGAATGTAATTCAATGTTTTGTCAATCCAATGTACATGTACAAAGTCAAAGTTTTAACAATAAAAATAGTACAAGTCCAAAAAGCCTGAACAACAACCAAACTTATATGTAAGCTACTGTATATACAGGATGACAGTTCAAGTTCAAAGTTACTTTTGGTTGTAGTTAATTGTTACATTGCAGTTGTTCAAAACCAAAGGGCTTTGCTGAGTCAAGTCCACGAGTGAAGTCCTCTTGTAAAAGTCTCCGTCACGTTTCCTCACCTCCAAGTAGAACTTTGACAATATTTCCGCTATTGCTCTCTTTTCCAGTTTTTCAATGTTTGTTGGTATGTTTTTCTCTTGTAAATATGTGTGAAGAATATCCAGGGAAGTTTTGGTAGCCTTTCGGGTGTTCAGTGCGTCTTTCTCTTGAAAACTTCCACTTTTAATGAAGCAAACCTGGCGGCCATATTTGTTTACAAACTGTCAGTCATTCTCTAGCGCAGAAGTTTTACATCTTCGACGTGTCTCTTTTCCACTTTTTTGATGTCCGTTGGTATGTTTTTTTCTTGTAAATATGCGTAAAGAATATATAATGAAGTTTTGGTAGACTTTCGGGTGTTCAGCATGTCTTTAGTTTCAGTTTTCAGTTTATTTATTTCGTCCTTAAACCAAGCATTGAATTAACCCCGTCTTCTCTCTCTCCCAGCCAACAAATAAATGATTGTGCACATACACAGTAGAAAAGTTTTGTCACTGGGCCTTCACACGAGCACTGACGTGTGACGTCGTGCTGTCTTGACAACGTGCAATATTATAACAATATTGCACACTTATTCTCCATTGGTGAGACTGGCGTAATACATGGACGATAAGCGATATGATAGTAATTTTGCATGCTATCAGTAAACCCACTAGAAGGGAATAGAATACATGTTTTTATTCCATGGAAAAAGTGGCCCGTACTGTATGTATAATAATTTTATTTATAAGGCAGTTCTTGGATTTCTTCCTTGTTATCTACAAACTTATATACAACAAAGAAGTACGGGAAATTATTTTCTTTGCTCCCAGGATTTATTCCTTCTTACAGTCCCCAAAGTTCGTACTGGACTGGGGAAAATGGCCTTTAAATACGCTGCTCCCTCTGCTTTGAACCAGTTACAGAATCATTTAAACCTTCGGGAGCTGGTTTCACTGAACACTTTTAAAGGGATTTTAAATGGCTTGGATACAGCTACATCTGGTTGTAGATGTTTCAAAAATTTATTTATTTTTTCATGTTTTATGTTTGTCTCATCTCATTATCTCTAGCCGCTTTATCCTTCTACAGGGTCGCAGGCAAGCTGGAGCCTATCCCAGCTGACTACGGGTGAAAGGCGGGGTACACCCTGGACAAGTCACCAGGTCATCACAGGGCTGACACATAGACACAGACAACCATTCACACTCACATTCACGCCTACGGTCAATTTAGAGTCACCAGTTAACCTAACCTGCATGTCTTTGGACTGTGGGGGAAACCGGAGCACCCGGAGGAAACCCACACGGACATGGGGAGAACATGCAAACTCCACACAGAAAGGCCCTCGCCGGCCCCGGGGCTCGAACCCAGGACCTTCTTGCTGTGAGGCGATAGCGCTAACCACTACACCACCGTGCCACCTTTTTTACATAATACAAGAAATTAATGGATGCCAACATTTTTGCCAAATGTTTGTGTTTGAAACTGTTGTGTGCTGCTGTTTTGGTCAGGACGCTCTTGGAAAATAACATTTTAATCTCAATGAGTCTCCGACTACTGGTTAAATAAAGTTGATTGATATCCTGGGAATGTTGTGACCTCTTAGTGTACTGTATCAGGTATCTCAAATATGCCATCTGTTTTTTAATCTCTCAGGGAGCTGCTGCACTACTTTTATAAATAGCTTCAAACCATTGCAAGATTTTTTTTTTTTATTATTGATATGATCTGATAATGGACGATTCATTGGAAGGTCCATGAACAGCCACATGTGCTAATGGTGTGGTTCTGGTTTTCATTATAATCTCATTTCTAGGAAAGTCAGTGACATGGCTCATCTTTCTAATACATGTTGTAATTTTCTTCATAAGTAAGACTTTTGTTCCTGTTTTGGATGTGAATTAGCTCAGATACAGATCTGAATATGGCTAATTAATAGCTCCTCACTGGCCATGTACAACTGTATATTCTTGACTAGAATTAAATATTTATTTCTCTCGGTGATCAAGATGTAACCTACAGGAATAACAACTCCCCAGATAGATGGATAGATGGATGGATGTGGACAAAGTACCCAACTTCATGACTTACGTCAAAGTACAGATCCCACTGGTCAAAAGTTACTCTGATACAAGTGCAAGTTGTCTAGTCAAATTTTTACTTAAGTTAAAGTACTGAAGTACTTGCTTTTAAAAATACTTAAGTATTAAAAGTATATTTTCTGTCAACACTTTGTATTATTGACACAACACTTATAATACCTCATGCCTCTGAAGCAACCAAGTGGATTATTTTGTGAATTCACAAAATGAACGCAAGCTGTGCCATCATGGTGGTTTAACGTTAAGCTAGCTAGTCAGTGAAGCGCCACCTGACATGCTAGCAAACTCTTTTCAAACTCAAAATCATATTGGGTAGCTAATGCTACTAGAAAAGAAAGATTTCTACATTGTTTATTTGGCAAGATTATGCAAAAACATATTCAGATAAGCACTTCAGATAAGTTAACGTTATTCATGTTAGCGTAACCCCGTTTTTACATGCTAACTAACAGTGTCCAAGTTAACTAGCTATGTGTTAACGTTAGTCGTGGACAAGGCTACGGCAACTTGGCGGACAAATCCATAGAAAGTCATCTGACTAACCAGACTGCATAGCTATTGTAATGTAATCGCTAGCTCTAAAAGCACAGACAACTTCATTGCAAGCTTCCTCTTGGAATAAAACTTTTGCATACCTCATTATGCTTCTGCAGGTTGGATGGTGAGTTTTTGTAGGCTGTGATGTGGTTTGTTTTAGGTAAACAAAGCAAACATTTAAAACTAAACGAATCTTTAATCCTTTCAGAAAACTGAAACATGGGTTCATGGGCCATGGGTGTGTGCATTCCTCAGAAGAACCGCCTCCTTCCATTCTGCCATCAACTGATCGAGTTCAAATAACGCTGCTGAGAAATCATTGAACTTGATTTTATACAGTTTATGGATGTGACGTGACCCTAATGATTACTGATAGTGTCTCAGTGTCACCTGTGAAAAAAATCAAGCGCATTTTAGAAAAGAAAAGAAAAGAAAAAACATCCACTTTCAAAGCTTCTTCATAGTAACAAGTAACGGGGACCTTGACAGAAATGTAGTGGAGTAAAAAGTACGATATTTGCCTTTCAAATGTAGTGAAGTCATAAGTTTCCAAAAAAAAAATACTTAAGTAAGTAAGTTTAATTTGTATAGCACATTTAAACACAGCATACACTGACCAAAGTGCTGTACAGAGTCAGTATTTAAAAGACAAATGATCAAAAGAAAAATAAAAAGAAATAAATAAAATAAAACTATAATAATAACAACAATAACAATAAGCTGATGGTTAAGGAAAGGCCAAGGAGTAGAGATGGGTTTTTAGCCTAGATTTAAAGGCAGAGATGGAGGGAGCAGATCTGATGTCCGGTGGGAGCTGATTCCAGAGGCGTGGAGCAGCAACAGAAAAAGCTTTGTCACCTCTCTGCTTCAGCCGCGAGCGAGGTACATGAAGAAGCCCTGTGTTAGAGGATCTTAGAGACCTTTGGACTGAGTGGGGCTGTAAAAGGTCATTGATGTAGGCTGGGGCCAGCCCACTGAGTGCTTTAAAAACAAATAATAAAACTTTAAATTGTATTCTGAAAAAGACTGGGAGCCAGTGCAAGGAGGCCAGAATGGGAGTGATGTGCTCACGTCTCCTGGTGCCAGTTAAAAGACGTGCAGCTGCGTTTTGGACCAGCTGTAAACGTCTAAGTGAGGTTTGAGGGAGGCCAAGATAAAGGGAATTGCAATAATCCAGTCGTGATGCGATAAAAGCATGGATGACTATTTCAAGATCGTTATGAGATAGGAAGGATTTGAGGCGGGAAATCACTCTGAGTTGGTAAAAACTATTTTTGACCACAGTGCTAATCTGTTTGTCAAGACAGAGATCGGAGTCAAGGAAGACACCCAGGTTTCTGGCAGAGGGTGTGACATGAGGAGTGAGGTGACCTAAATCATTCACTGTAGTGCATCTTGCCTTGGAGGGACCAAAAATAATGACTTCAGTCTTGTCACCATTTAGCTGGAGGAAGTTGTTAGCCATCCAATTTCTGATGTCTTCAAGACAGACAAGGAGAGATTGGATGGAGTCCCTAGATTTTAAGGGCAAATACAGTTGTGAGTCATCAGCATAAAGGTGAAAGGAAATGTTGTGCTTTCTAATGATGTCACCAAGTGGGAGCATGTAGAGACTGAAAAGCATGGGACCCAAGCAGGCCCGCCGACAGGGGGGGGACAAACGGGTATGTTGTCCCGGGCCCAGGAATGGGGGGGGCCCAGAACTGGGCTCTCATGAAGTTGCGATTATTTTATTTCATTTCAAAATGTGTTGATATGGGGGAGAAATGTGCTATATTTGCATTCAATAAATGATTTCTAGATCTTTTGCCTTTATTGTCTTTGAAAAAGGCGTCAAGAACCCCCTACCAGCCCTAATGCAAAAATGGTTTGGTCTGACTCTTTGATTAAGGGGAAAAAAACGACATCGTTCGATCATAGCGCTTCGACAATCAGCGTGCGTGCCATTTGCCAACATGCACAAGTCAGGAGCACAGAAAAGAAAAGAAAGGAGAAAAAGAGAGGAAGAAACCAAGAGACTCAGGGGCTCACTGCATAAATATTTTTAAAAAGATTCGGATGATGCAGCAGGTACTAGCAAAGGCAGTGGGGCAGCTGAGCCAGGTAAGACCAGTGTTGGGCACGTTACTTTCAAAAAGTAATTAGTTATAGTTACTAGTTACTTTTCCCAAAAAGTAACTGAGTTAGTAACAGAGTTACTTTGTCATAAAAGTAACTAATTACCAGGGAAAGTAATTATTCCGTTACATTTTGTTCCCCCTCAAAAAAAATCAAATTCAATTAGTGTAATCATAATAAAAGTGAATGTTAAATGTGTTTAATGACTGAAATGGACACTTAACAGAACCAATTAGTAATGTTATCTACACTATATTAATATTTTTGTGGGACAATGTGAGATAAGACATCTATCAAATGTACTAATATATTTTTGTAGTTATTAAAATTATGTTACTAATTACTGGCCACTGACGAGGACAAACGCTTTGTTCCTCGACATAATGTGCATTGCACGTAAACACTCTTGCCTTTTATTTAAAGTAATGAAAAGTAATGGCTGTATTTCCAATGTGAAAGCGCAGTGCTGGGCTGACCGCTCGCCATCGCTGGGTCTTCCGATTGAAAGAGCGCGCAGTCGTGCAGTAGGCGTGGCCTACCTACGTATCTATGTTGTCCAAATCTACTCTGATTGGCTTACTGTGCCGTTGTCTCGTGTCTCCCCGCCCCACACGAAAGCAGAGTAAAGAAAGGCTGAACGAGCAGCGTGCCAGATGAGAACAGCTTGAATAAAGTAACGCATAGTATTTTATTGTAAGTAACGGGAACGGCGTTATAACGATGTAAAAAGTAATTAGTTAGATCACTCGTTACTAAAAAAAAGTAACGCCGTTAGTAACGCCGTTTATTTCTAACGCCGTTATTCCCATCACTGGGTAAGACACAGCCAACTTTTTCCCGCCCCGTAAAGTAACCCCAACCAAGGCACGCGCGGCACACAATTCATGTTACAAACGAGGGGAGAGCAAGTCACACTGAACACCATATCAAACGCACAGGGCGTTGAATCATTTCATAACCACAACGGCTTAATAACATTGTGTTTCATATATCTGATTGAAGCTAAGAATATTCACATTAGCCCGCAATCATATCCCGCCGTTTCTTGAGCGGTGTGTTCTTCTCTGCTTTTCACACTGGACAGTACGCACGCATGCACAACAAAAGTCCGGTGCATTGCATTTCGCACCTGAATAGTTGCAGACTAAGGAAATGTTAAAATGTTAAAACTGTAAAAATGTTGAAATGCTAAAATGAAATGGTTGTTGACCGGTTGAATGGTTTTTGAATACCTGTCATTTAAGGGTTGGAGTGAGTAGATACTGGGATAAGAGAGGTGGGTGTGTGTGTGTGTGTGGGTTGGGGGGGGGGTTGTTAGAGGGGCCCATTCAGAGCATTTTGTCCCGGGCCCAGCCAAAGCTGTCAGCGGCCCTGTTCTCAGCCCATAGAACTGCTGCTCACTAAATGTTTTTTGCTTTTCCACACCATTCTGTATAAACCCCTGAGACTGTTGTGTGTGAAAATCCTTGCATCTAATTTCTGAAATTTTCAAACCAGCGCATCTGGTACCAATAACCATGCCACAGTCAAAGTCACTTATGCCGCTTTTCCACTACAAACGCGGCTGAGTTGGGCTGAGCCGTGCCGTGCCGTGTTGGGCTGAGTCGAGCTGAGTGGGGCTGTTGGAGTTGCATTTCGACTACAACCATGCTGAACCGTGCTGGCTGGAAGTGGGTGGACACATTGGGTGGAGTTAGCGAAAGTGGGTGGACGTCAGGTGATGTCGTTAAGCAGCGCAAACAGTGACATCAGTGAGCTTTTAAGCGGTAGTCTCACGACCCGAATAGTAAACAATAAACATGGAGGACATGGAGTCGTTAGTGTTGCTGGTCTTGGTGCTGTGGCTTGTTGTCACCGACAACGCGGACAGATACTGGCAAGAGCGTATAGATGAGGCGAGGCGCATAAAAGACTTCAGAAATTCTCGTAATTTGTAATTCTTCTCCTTCCGGGTTTGCGGTGTTTACAGATCCCAGCGCGCTCGCAGGGCGTGTGTGGGCATGTGAGGACACTCCTCCTCACCAATCAGTGCACAGGGGAGTGTCTGCTCACGCCCCCAGCCTCACTCGGCTCGCTTTGGCTCGCTTCAGCCCCACTCCAAAACGGTGCGAGTTTTAGGGGCTAAGCAGGGCTGAAGCGAGCTGAGTCGTGCTGGTTTTTGGTAGTCGAAACGCGAGCTGTGTCGGGCTGAAGTGAGCTGAAGCGAGCTGAAGTGAGCTGAAAAAGGGTAGTGGAAAAGGGCCATTAGATTCCATTTTTTCACCTTTCTGATGTTTACGAAAATCTACCATGGTTTACTATGGTTTTACCATGGTTTTTATGTAGTAACCATGATTCTACCATGGTATCTCATGGTTATTCTAAGTACTATGAACCAACCATAGTATTACTATGGTTCATCCATGGTAGTAACCATGGTTCTACTATGGTACTTCATGGTGATTCTAAGTACTATGAACCAACCATAGTATTACGATGGTTCATCCATAGTAACCATGGATCTACTATGGTATTTCATGGTGATTCTAAGTACTATGAGTATTCACTGAAGCTCTTGATCTGAGCTGCATGATTGCGCTGCGGGTATGACCGGATGACACATTTTGCTTTCTTACATTCAAATGTTATGCAGTGTGACGCCATTTTCACAATTCTCAGGAATGCTATAAATTCAATAGAACTCAATTGCAACAATCTGGAACCTTTTGTGGTGACGACACTGATGACATTTATTTTAGCCCACAGGTTCCCTTCATAGTTTAGTGTTTTCCTGCTCTAATGTGTGATTCAACAAATCAGCTAATGACCAACCCTTCTTGAGTTGAAGTATGTGTTTGCTGGACTGAAATGTGCAGAACAGGGGATACTCGGAGACCAGGGCCATGAACCCATGGTTTAGTTTATCTAGATTCCTAGATATCTGTGGTTAACAATAATATTTGTTCCTGTCTTTGCGTAACCATTTCCTCCTTCGGTGGACACTCTCATCCAGATCAACATACAAATAAGCAGAATGCAATCATCCTCTACTGTAGCTGAGAAGTTCAGTTTTAATGACCTTGCACAATGCTCCAGAAGTGGGTTTTTTGACAGTTCTGAACTTCTAACCTTCCAGTTACTAACACTTATCCTTAACCGCTGCCCAAGGAACCAAAATAAATTTTTCCAAGCGTCTCTGAGGGCCCATGTGGTTGTAATGTGTACGACTGCATGATGTGTTCTGTTCCTACCACTGTGAGTCACCAGATTAGCCTGAGTGCATATAACCGAATGATGATATGCAACTGATCAGCAATCATTTTATCACATACTGGTCATTAGTTGTGTCTGAAACTGTGTACTGTACGTTTTGTATGGACATGATGTATGTTGTAGGTTCCCAAAGCTTGGGTATGATTATAGACTTCTTATTTTGGATCATATGCTACTGTATGTAAAGAATAAAACACACATGCTCTTATATACAGTATGTATGTCTCCTTGCCAAATTAACAATTACACAATTTTTTTTTTTATGTGGCATGTTCGTTATATGAGTGCATTAATATGAAACCTTCTAACCAATCAGAACCAACCATTACAGGCATTTAGCAGACGCTCTTATCCAGAGCGACATACAACATACCCACAGCAGCCTGGGGAGCAGTTGGGGGTTCAGTACCTTGCTCAAGGGCACTTCAGCCATCCTGCTGGTCCAGAGAATCAAACCAGCAACCTTTTGGTCCCAAAGCTGCTTCTCTAACCATTAGGCCATGGCTTCCCGTCATACTGGATACATCCATACATACCGGTGAATGTATTCACCAGTGGCGTACATTCCTTTAATCCTTCCTTCAATCATCCTCTTAATTGCGGCTTTTATTTTTATATCTGAGATCTGAACGTAAGCTGTTGAGAAGAAAATCCTACCACAAGATCCATCGCATAAGGTCAAATTTCCTGAGACCAAACTTCAAAAAAAAAAAAAAATCAAGAAGAAGAAGAAAAAAAGTCCAGGTGCAAAATCAGGTAGGCTCACAAGAACATGAGCACATTAACACCTCTGCTCCCACACACACCCACATGACTACAATAATCTTTTGTGGTACACACATTCCAACAAGCTCCAAGGAGATTTTTCAAGAATCACAGTGCTGGGAAACAGCTTTTCAAAGTTGTATAGCTTCTGACAGTTTAGATTTTAATCCCTTAATTAGCATTACTAATTATTTACTGCAGTAGTTAACATGAATAATCAACTTCAGTCTTAAAACATAATCTGGAATGTTAATAAAGTCATTACCAGTTGTATTCATCCATCCATCCATCCATCCATCCATCCATTATTCATAACAACTTATCCTGTGCAGCGTCACGGGCAAGCTGGAGCCTATCCCAGCTGATTACGGGCGAAAGGCGGGGTACACCCTGGACAAGTCGCCAGATCATCGCAGGGATTCACACTCACATTCACACCTACGGTCAATTTAGAGTCACCAGTTAACCTAACCTGCATGTCTTTGGACTGTGGGGGAAACCGGAGCACCCGGAGAAAACCCACGCAGACATGGGGAGAACATGCAAACTCCACATAGAAAGGCCCTCATCGGCCACTGGGCTCGAACCCAGAACCTTCTTGCTGTGAGGTGACAGTGCTAACCGCTACACCACTGTGTCGCCCAGTTCTATTCATCCATCCATTATCTGTAGCCGCTTATCCTGTTCTACAGGGTCGCAGGCAAGCCGGAGCCTATCCCAGCTGACTATGGACGAAAGGCGGGGTACACCCTGGACAAGCCGCCAGGTCATCACAGGGCTGACACATAGACACAGACAACCATTCACACTCACATTCACACCTATGGTCAATTTAGAGCCACCAATTAGCCTAACCTGCATGTCTTTGGACTGTGGGGGAAACTGGAGCACCCGGAGGAAACCCACGCGGACACAGGGAGAACATGCAAACTCCACATAGGAAGGCCCTCGTCGGCTGCTGGGCTTGAACCCAGAACCTTCTTGCTGTGAGGCGACAGTGCTAACCACCACACCACTGTGTCGCCCAGTTATATTTATTTAAACCAAAATTCAGAAGTAATGCTGGGTGTCAATATTTACATCCAGAGGTTCCTCTCATCTCATCTCATCTCATTATCTCTAGCCGCTTTATCCTGTTCTACAGGGTCGCAGGCAAGCTGGAGCCTATCCCAGCTGACTACGGGCGAAAGGCGGGGTACACCCTGGACAAGTCGCCAGGTCATCACAGGGCTGACACATAGACACAGACAACCATTCACATTCACACCTACGGTCAATTTAGAGTCACCAGTTAACCTAACCTGCATGTCTTTGGACTGTGGGGGAAACCGGAGCACCCGGAGGAAACCCACGTGGACACGGGGAGAACATGCAAACTCCACACAGAAAGGCCCTCGCCAGCCACGGGGCTCGAACCCGGACCTTCTTGCTGTGAGGCGACAGCGCTAACCACTACACCACCGTGCCGCCCCCAGAGGTTCCTATTTGATATTAACTTATTAGGGGTCCAAGCATAAAAGGTGATTGATTCTTCTTATCATCATTTTTACACCTGCCATGGGAGTCTGTGAGATAATAAATTCACATGCTTTTAATAAAATTTTGCATAGATTCCTAATAGTCCCTAGAATATTTTCACCAATTCTTGGGTAACTTTGGAACCACTTCACAGAATTTTTATGAAATTTTCTGATTATTTAGATAGCACATTTCTCAGAGAGTGTTCAGCTGCCCTGTAATGTAGCATAAACTGTAGTTTGAAAAAGATATAGAAGCTAGCTTCACATTTCGCAGTGGAAGCACATGCTCGCCTTCACCCTTTCTAAATTGAGATTAAATGGGGTTAAAAAAATAAGTCTTTTTTTTTGTGGTCTGGTTTCCATCAAATCCTGCACTCTGATTGGCTGGCAAGTGGGTCCGTATCCTACGGTACGGACCCCAGTTACGGACCCCGGTTACGGACCTCTGGCGACTCACTCGTTCACAACAACAACAAACACAGTAGCACTTTTTGTCAACATTTATCTTTTTTATAAGATTTATTTATAAGATTTTTCTCAAAAATCTTATAAATTTTTGCCAGCATTTCTCAGGAGAATAGCATTAATTTTACAGCATGGATAGTGATAATGACAATCTTCACAGCGAAAGCGAGTTTTACTACCCTGAGGAAGAAGAAATAAAAGAAAACATTTCAGGAGAAAGCTAAAAACCTCTAACTTGCTCACACCAAGCAAAAACATGGCTGAATCCTGAATGACTGAATTTTGTATAAATAGGGGACTACGTAGGCGGCAAAATGTAGTTTTTTTCCTGCCATGGAAGTGCACTTGTATACCGAGGAGGAAGCAATTTGCATTACAGCCATGAATGAGGATTCAACATGGCGGCGCGGCTTGGTTTTCCCTTTTGGGCGCTCTCGTTTTCTGTTAGAATTTGGTAAAGAAAAAAATAAATATATTATTTACCAGCTTAAGGTCGGTCCATATGGTGAAATACCGTGACCTCGGCCTTGAATACTGACCTCGCCCCAGAGGGCCTCGGTCAGTACTTTCAAGACCTTGGTCACGGTATTTCACCATACGGACCTCCCAGCTGGTAAATAACATACATGTATGGTTCCTTAGGTCAAGTCCAGTGGCCATGGGCGTAGTGGACGTGGGGTACGCAGGGGACATGTCCCCCGCACCTTTTACAGCCATTACAACCACTCAATTAATTTTTAACACGTGGAAACGCGTTTTTCCGAGCCGCCTCTAAACGCATCATGAGCAGGCGGAGCTAAGGCGGCAAACAAACACCGCTGTCATGTGTGATCAGAGACGCTTTAGAAAATATTGTATCTTTGGTGTGATTCAGATCTGGGCAGTGCTTCTGTACGTTCAGCAAACCAGCCAAGAGGCTAAAGACTTTAGACAGTTTTTTTTCCAAACAAACCGTGTAAGTTGAGTAATGCTGTTGAATGTAGATAATGTTTAGCTAAAAGATGACAAATAGATGCCAATTTAGTTAGTTAAGCTAGCTAGCTAATTTAGAGGCGGTAGTAACTCGTTACATTTACTCCGTTACATTTACTTGAGTAACTTTTTGGATAAATTGTACTCTTAAGAGTTGTTTTGTTGCAAAATACGTTTTACTTTTACTTGAGTAATATTATTCTAAAGTAACAATACTCTTACTTGAGTAACGTTACTATTTTGGCTACTCTAAGATTACTCACTTCTGGGTAGAAAATAAGAATATAAATGTATTTGTGTTCCTTTGACTGTTATTTTTGTAAAGATTTAATTTATTTTTGTGGTAGTTAAAGTTTAAAGTACATGAATTTGCTGATTATTATTACTGTATTCCTAATTCTATTTCAAAATGTTGCTTTCCACATATTTTTTAACCTTTATTGCCACAATAGAAAGAGCAGGGTGAGAGAGGAGACAGTGGACCAGAGGCCAACAGGGATGATTATGCAGGGTCACAGGTGAGAAGAGAATATAACTAGCTATGTCACTACTACTATTCTTAATTCTATTTATAAATTTTACTTTATAGATTTTGACTTTAGATTTTGATAGTATATCATTTTAAAGAACTAAAGTCGGTTCCCTGGTGCTGTGCTGTTTGTGGTTATGCGGTTCTTTAGCTGCTAAGTAAAGGTGCAATTGATTGCGAGAGGATGATAAATCACTCAATAGACCTCTGAACAATTTGTCCCCCTCATTTCTAAAATGATGGCTACGCCCCTGCCAGTGGCTGTAATAGTTTCAAGGTTTGCCATGTTGTAATGGCTGCCATCTTGTAACAAAAACAAAAAATAAAATTTGGTTCAATTCGAATCAAAAGATCTTCAGCCTCACAAAAATTATCAAGGGATTTTTGATATTTACAACTGCTTACCAGTAACACATTAACAAAACTAGCAAAGACCCCAAACAGGAAGTAAGGCTGTATCTCAACAATGATTTGGTTTGTTGACACCAAACGTGATGGGTGGGTTTATGGATTGACTCTAAAGGTCCCTGGCAGTAAAATACTGTGCATTGCACTACTAGCGGGGTGTTATTATTAAAATATGAACTGATATGCATGGTTTTAAGCCCGCAATAAAACAAAAGAGTTGTTCTTGTTCTTGGTGGTGGTGGTAGTGTTTTGTTGGGGTTTTTTCACTGCTTCAGTAATTCCAATTATCATTAAACTTGAATCAAATGATCTTGAGGCTGGGCTTCATAAAAGTTCTCAAAGCACTTTTGATTATCATAACCATTTGCGAAGGATGTCTTAAGGAATTCAGGCAACGCTTTGTCATCTTAACAGCAAATTTGGTAGGTGAGCTCTAAAGGTCACCAATAAGTGATTTGTCATTATGCCAATTAATCTAACACATTATGTTCTCATCATGGAATCAAACAAAAAGGGTGTCAAGACTTAACTATGCCACTGTAACTACATCTCAAAGTGCTTGGACCCCTAAATTACAATTAACCTATGTTGTAATTGTACTTACGGTGAAAAATGTCAAAGTCCCTCCCATGCCAGGACCTGGTCTTCCTAGGCAGTCTCCCATCCCAGTACCTTAAGGCACATTGGATGGCGCTGATCTCCACTTCTATAGCCCTCAGCTTCTTATACAGCTAGGGTATATACAGTGGGGGCTCATCCTCTGATAACCGTGAGAGTTTGACTCTCCACTCATATCTGTATTGCAGCATGCCTTGCCAGATGGCAGTAGGTACCATTTTTACGATGGTCTCTGGTATGACCCGTCCACGAGTAGAACTCGTGATCTTCCGATTGAGAGGCAGACATGCTAACCACTAGGCCAGCTCATGGTGGTGAAAAAATGTATGGTTTATTAATGCAAACCAATACAGTAAATATTTTAAAGGGAAATACAGATTGACATTATCCTCATGTTGCTTTTTAAATTGACCAACAGAGATGGGTATTTTCTCTAGTTTCCACTGCTGGCAAGCAGGTTTGACGTTACATGATACGAACATAGTTTTCTCCTCCACTTCATGCAATCATGGGCATCTGCAACAGTGAAACCACTCAAACTCAGATTAGCAGGCTTATGTAAATTTGTAATGAGAGAAAACAGGAAGATTGTCTACCTCACTACAATTCATTATTCATTTACATAATAACAATTATGGAAAAACAATGAGGGAATGAGTGCAGTCTGGAGTAAATTTATTTAACCCCAAATACTCCCCACTTCAATTGTTTCGATTCATGTGTGCTGCCACCCACATTCCCTTCTCACGTTTCCCTTTCTCTTTACATAAGCCGGCTAATCGAGACCATTGTTTGCCAGCATATTTATGAAGAATGAAGTCATACCAGTAGGGCGAGGTTGGAAAACCCATATGAAGGTAGCTTGTCATTATGCAAACTTGGTACAAGTTGTTTAGTAGTTGACATTGGAATGCTCCTCAAGCATTTCTACCTGTGAGAGATCTCGGTTTCTGTGTGTACTGGTGTGTGTGTTATCAGAAATGTTAATAGGTTTCCCCAAAGTGCACTTATCAAAATATTTTTGACATCAAAAGTTTGTACACTCCTCCTCATTCAGAGGTTTTTCTGTATTTTGACTTTGATTTTCTACATTGTAGAACAATACCGAAGACATCAAAACTATGAAATAACATAGGAAACATATACGTGGTAAACACAAGTGTTTAAATATATATATATGTTTGTGTGTGTGTGTGTGTGTGTGTGTGTGTGTGTGTGTGTATATCTTTCATATTTTAGATTCTTCAAAGTAGACACCATTTACCTTGATGATTGGCATTATATTGGCACACTACTTGCTTTATCTTAACCAGCTTCATGAGGTAGTCACCTGGAATGCTTTTCAGTTAACAGGTGTGCCTCGGCAAAAGTTAATTTGTGCCATTCCAAGCCTTCTTAATGGGTTTGAGACCAAACAGTAAATAGTAAATAAAAAAAATACAGTAAATAGCCCTATTCATACTACAACTGCAGTAATCCATATTATATGTCAAGAACCACTCAACCAAGTAACGAGAAGTGACATCCACAATTACTTTAAGACATGAAGTGTCTTAAGTCATAAGAATAAACACTGAATTAGACGGTGTGTCCAAACTTTTGACTGCTACTGTAAGCAGCAGTCTTGAGTAGAATTAAAGTATGGATATGAAAGTAAGCAGTTTTAGTAGGTAGTTTATCCTGGTTAGGTGGTTCCAGGTAGATCCAGAGCCTATCCCAAGAACACTGCAAGGCAGGAATATGCCTTGGCCAGAAGGGCACATTCACACCCTCATACAGTATACTAGTGCATCTCAAAAAATTAGAATATCCTGAAAAAGTTCATTTGTAATTTAATTCCAAAAGGTAAACTTTTATATATTCTACATTCATTACATGTACAGTGAAATATTTCAAGCCTTTTTATTTTATTTTAATGATTATGACTTACAGCTCATGAAAATAAGAAATCCAGTTTCTCAAATTGTTAGAATATTTCCTAAAATCAATCAAAAAAGAATTTACAATACAGAAATGTCTAACTTCCAAAAAGTATGTTCATTTATACACTCGATGCTTGGCTGGGGCTCCTTTACCATGAATTACTGTATCAATGCGGTGTGGCATGGAGCCGATCAGCCTGTGGCACTGCTGAGGTGTTACTGAACCCCAGGTTGCTTTGATAGCAGCCTTCAGCTCGTCTGTATCTTTGGGTCAGGTGTCTCTCATCGTCCTCTGGACAATACCCCATAGATTCTGTCTGGGGTTCAGGTCAGGCGAGTTGGCTGGCCAGTCAAGCACAGTAATGTCATTGTCATGGGTAGGTGCTAAGTCCTGCTGGAAAAGGAAATCAGCATCTCCATAAAGCTTCTCAGCAGATGGAAGCATGAAGTGCTCTAAAATCTCCTGGTAGATGGCTGCATTGACTTTGGACTTGATAAAAAACACAGTGGCCCAACACCAGCAGATGACATGGCACCCCAAATCATCACAGACTGCGGAAACTTCACACTGGACTTCAAACACCTTGGACTCTCTGTCTCTCCACTCTTCCTCCAAACTCGAGGACCTTGATTTCCAAATGAAATGCAAAATTTACTTTCATATGAAAAGAGGACTTTGGACCATTGAGCAATAGTCCAGTTCTTTCTCTCCTTAGCCCAGGTAAGACACTTCTGATGTTGTCTCTGGTTCAAGAGTGGCTTTATATTAGGAATGCAACAGTTGTAGCCCCTTTCCTGAAGATGTCTGTGTGTGGTGGCTCTTGATGCACTGACACCAGCCTCAGTCCACTCTTTGTGAAGCTCTCCCAAGTTTTTGAATCGACTTTTCTTAACAATCCTTTCAACGCTCCGGTCATCCCTGTTGCTTGTGCACTTTTTCCAGCCAGCCTTTTCAGCAATGACCTTCTGTAGCTTACCCTCCTTGTGGAGGGTGTCGATGATCATCTTCTGGGGAACTGTCAAGTCAGCAGTCTTCCTCATGATTGTGGGTGCGTGGACTGAACTAGACTGAGATATACACAGTATTTATATTGTTTTACTCAAACTCGAAATGAAATATTCTAATATTTTGAGGTTTTGGGGGGGGGGTTTGTATGGTAGGACATAATTTTTCACCTATCCCTTAACCCGGGGTTGTTGGGGCACCATGAGTTTGCAACCAGTTTCCTCCACCTTGACCTGTTTTCAGCCAGCCTCTGTGCCGCTACAAAGTCATAACCTGTCCTGATGATACACGCTATTTATATTGTTTTACTCAAACTCAGAATTAAATATTCTAATATTTTGAGATTTTTTTTTTGCATGGTAGGACATTATTCTTCACCTATCCCTTAACCTGGGGTCATTGGGGCACCATGAGTTTGCAGTTTCCTCCACCTTGACCTGTTTTCAGCCAGCCTCTGTGCTGCTACAAAGTCATAACCTGTCCACTTTTTTATGTTGTCCTACCATTGCTTCTTTTTTCGTCCCCTCTTTCTGCTGCCATTTACTGTTCCTTGTAGCACTGTTTTTGCTAGGCCAGAGCTTCTGGTGACATGGCCAAATCATGTTAATTTTCTTCTAAAGGACATAATTATCAAAATTAAAATAGACAAATGCTTGAAACATTTTAGTTAAGTTGTCATGAGTCGAAAATATATTAAATTTTCACTTTCTGAAATAACTGATGGAAAATAATGAATCTGGGGCAAATCACCTACCACTATGTTTTTTGGATTTGGGAGAAGACCAATGAACCAAAGGGAAACCAAGATGGACACAAGAAGAATGTGCACTAAAACTCCATAGAGGCAGTAACCTGAGCACAGGAAAGAAGAACACAGCCTAGAGATCATCATCATCATCATCATCTTCATTTAATGTCCTTTTGTTCCCATATTTCATGGGGTTGGACGAGCTATGAGCGTTCTCCATCTCAGTCTGTTATAGGCCATCTCTTCTTCGAGGTTAAGTTCCCTCAGATCTTCCTCTATACACTTCTTCCATGTTTTGAGGGGCCTTCCTTAGGGGCATCTTCCATCAATTACAGCTTCTGCTGCTCTCCATACCATACTACTCTCTTCTTTTCTTTTGATATGCCCGAACCATCTCAAACGTTGTCTTCTCATTAAATTCCACATGCTTTCCACTTGACATCTCTCTATCACTTCCACACTTGATATTCCCTCTTCCCAATGTATATTTGCCATATATCGGAGCATCCGGCAATCACATCTCTTCACCATGTTTTCAAGGTTCCTAGTCATCGGTCATGTTTCTGCTCCGTATACAAGTACGGGCCTAATGCATGCACAGTACGTTTGTACTCTACTTTTTAGGGGAATTCCTTGATCCGTCAAAAGACTAGATATCGGTCTCCATTTTGACCAAGCAGCTGATATTCTGGTTCGAACTGCTCTCTCTGCACCTTGACCGCAGTCAATAGTGTCACCTAGGTAACAGAAGCTTTCAACTTCTTCAATAGTACCATCATCAACCCTTATTCTGTCACGTCATGTCTCCTTATCTCAGTATCTTGTTCAGAGATGGGGATAATAATAATAATAATAATAATAATAATAATAATAATAATAATGTATCTGTCATACATTACACCATTAATATATTACTCAATCAATATTTGTCATACCGAAAACTCTGCAACTCCCCATTTCACCTGTGTTTATATAAGGGATGGCATAGCAGCCATTGTTGTAGTCAAACAACAACAGACACCCTAGCAACCATAGTATAACCTTGACTTCCAAAAAAGACACAAATAATCACTGATATTTTTAATACATAACTGGGAAGTCAGTGTATAGGACACAAGAAATGTGCAAAAAAAATGCTTCCTTTGAATGAGCCACCATTTTTAATACCCTGCATTTAGAAAAATAACACACTCATCAGAATTTCCACGAGGTGTCTCATTATGAAGGCATTCAGCAAGGCCTGTCCCAGCTGATCCCATAACTGTTATGTCCTAACTCTTAAACCTTTCCATCACAATTAAACAGATTTCCCATCATTGTCCTTGATGCCGATTTCACAACCATAACGAACCGTCTGAAGACTCAGCTGTATCACAAACTCGTGAGAACGATGATACCAAAACACCTTCTGCACCCACCCTAAGTGCGTGAGTGCCTTTCTAGGTGTGTCATCTTTGGCTCATCTGTCCATGTGACACTAATTGGGTACATTTTATTTTCAAGTTAGTCTTCTTTGATCTGTTAATTTATATTATTCACAGTTTCCCAAAATTTTCATGAGGAATCTTGGCGAGCGTTTACTCCACCCTTTGTGTTTACTAGTAACCTGGTTCTTAGCACTTGTTTCTGATCAATCAGTTAAAACTTGCAAGACTTTTATTTGTCTTGAATTTCATGGATTCGATTCAAGCTAACTTATAGTTCACTTTGAATCAAAGAATCTGCTGCAAGAATAAATGTAAAATGTAAGACAGAAGATCACAGAGAGCTGATCCACTTCCGAAGTTTAATAACGTGGTCCACTGTGCTCATATTACTTTAGAAAACCCTTTTCAAGATGAGAACCTCTTTCTGATTGGGCTTAAGACTTGTGACTGACTCTCGAGTGAAGTCTGTGTCTTGGTTCTTCTATGTGCATTGTGCACATTTTACCGCACTATGGTGCAAATGAGCTGCATGCTGGCAGAAGAGAAACTTGCTCTTGACTCCATTCTGGTACAAAACAGTTCATTTGCGCCACAGTGTGGTATCAAGGGCACAGCGCACATAGAAGAACCAAGACCCAGACTTACGAGTAATCCCTTACAAAAAAGAAGTTTATTCAAGTGTGCTTCTAGAATACTTCTTTTAAACTAAAAATAAGAGCGTATGCTTTCAGTTTACTTATCAGAGATATACTTAATAAAGTTATACATAAGTATACTTGGCTTATACTGAAAAGTATATAGAAAAGTCTAAGTATATTAAGCTTATACTTAAATTTTTGATCAAGATATACTTAACAAAAGTGCAATAAAGTGTTAAAATATTTGTGCCTTATGTTTAAGTGGACTTGCCCTGTAGTTGAGCTTCAGCATTGTTGACTCTTAGGTATGTCTGTGGTTCTATATAAGGTTTTTTTTTTAATTTCTCCTGAGTGGGATAATTAAATTTTTTATTTATTTTTCTTTAGAGCTTGGATGTCAATTTCAGTTGTCATTGCCATGTTTTTATACTTTGGTATTTAATACAATGTTGCTTCAATTTTTGATATTTAAAGAAAATGAATATGTTCTTAATCCTGAGGATCTGTTGTCTCATCTCATCTCATTATCTCTAGCCGCTTTATCCTTCTACAGGGTCGCAGGCAAGCTGGAGCCTATCCCAGCTGACTACGGGCGAAAGGCGGGGTACACCCTGGACAAGTCGCCAGGTCATCACAGGGCTGACACATAGACACAGACAACCATTCACACTCATATTCACACCTACAGTCAATTTAGAGTCACCAGTTAACCTAACCTGCATGTCTTTGGACTGTGGGGGAAACCGGAGCACCCGGAGGAAACCCACGCGGACACGGGAAGAACATGCAAACTCCGCACAGAAAGGCCCTCGCCGGCCACGGGGATCGAACCCAGGACCTCCTTGCTGTGAGGCGACAGCGCTAACCACTACACCACCGTGCCACCCGGATCTGTTGTTATTTTGTGAATTCTTACCTTTATAACTTCATTGTAACTTAAGGTACAAAACACTTCAGTTGTCTACTGGTAGTGCGCATGAGGTAAGGGTTAGGGCTAGAAAACTAATAGTATACCTAGAAGGGTCATTGCAGTATACTTCAAAACTAAAAAGTGGACTAGATGTACATAACCAGTAACCAATGGTATATTTCCAATATACTATAAAGTATACTTTTATAAACTAAAAAGTGGACTAGAAGTGTGTAACGAGTAAACCAATGGTATATTTCCAGTATACTATGAAGTATGCTTTTGTAAACTAAAGAGTGGACTACAAGTATAGAACTAGTTTACTTGTGGTATACAGTGGTGCTTGAAAGTTTGTGAACCCTTTAGAATTTTCTATATTTCTGCATAAATATGACCTAAAACATCATCAGATTTTCACACAAGTCCTAAAAGTAGATAAAGAGAACCCAGTTAAACAAATGAGACAAAAATATTATACTTGGTAATTTATGTATTGAGGAAAATGATCCAATATTGCATATCTGTGAGTGGCAAAAGTATGTGAACCTCTAGGATTAGCAGTTAATTTGAAGGTGAAATTAGAGTCAGGTGTTTTCAATCAGTGGGATGACAATCAGGTGTGAGTGGGCACCCTGTTTTATTTAAAGAACAGGGATCTATCAAAGTCTGAGCTTCACAACACATGTTTGTGGAAGTGTATCATGGCACTAACAAAGGAGATTTTCGAGGACCTCAGAAAAAGCATTGTTGATGCTCATCAGGCTGGAAAAGGTTACAAAACCATCTCTAAAGAGTTTGGACTCCACCAATCCACAGTCAGACAGATTGTGTACAAATGGAGGAAATTCAAGACCACTGTTACCCTCCCCAGGAGTGGTCGACCAACAAAGATCACTCCAAGAGCAAGGTGTGTAATAGTCGGTGAGGTCACAAAGGACCCCAGGGTAACTTCTAAACAACTGAAGGCCTCTCTCACATTGGCTAATGTTAATGTTCATGAGTTCACCATCAGGAGAACACTGAACAACAATGGTGTGCATGGTAGGGTTGCAAGGAGAAAGCCACTGCTGTCCAAAAAGAACATTGCTGCTCATCTGCAGTTTGCTAAAGATCACGTAGACAAGCCAGAAGGCTATTGGAAAAATGTTTTGTGGACAGATGAGACTAAAATAGAACTTTTTGGTTTAAATGAGAAGCGTTATGTTTGGAGAAAGGAAAACGCTGCATTCCAGCATAAGAACCTTATCCCATCTGTGAAACATGGTGGTGGTAGTGTCATGGTTAGGGCCTGTTTTGCTGCATCTGGGCCAGGATGGCTTGCCATCATTGATGGAACAATGAATTCTGAATTATACCAGTGAATTCTAAAGGAAAACGTCAGGACATCTGTCCATGAACTGAATCTCAAGAGAAGGTGTGTCATGCAGCAAGACAACGACCCTAAGCACACAAGTCATTCTACCAAAGAATGGTTAAAGAAGAATAAAGTTAATGTTTTGGAATGGCCAAGTCAAAGTCCTGACCTTAATCCAATGGAAATGTTGTGGAAGGACCTGAAGCGAGCAGTTCATGTGAGGAAACCCACCAACATCCCAGAGTTGAAGCTGTTCTGTACGGAGGAACGGGCTAAAATTCCTCCAAGCCGGTGTGCAGGACTGATCAACAGTTACCGCAAACGTTTAGTTGCAGTTATTGCTGCACAAGGGGGTCACACCAGATACTGAAAGCAAAGGTTCAAATACTTTTGCCACTCACAGATATGTAATATTGGATCATTTTCCTCAATAAATGAATGACCAAGTATAATATTTTTGTCTCATTTGTTTAACTGGGTTCTCTTTATCTACTTTTAGGACTTGTGTGAAAATCTGATGATGTTTTAGGTCATATTTATGCAGAAATATAGAAAATTCTAAAGGGTTCACAAACTTTCAAGCACCACTGTACTTGCAGTACAAAATAAAAAATACTAGTTGTATACTCAAAGTTTACTTCTCTTAGACTTAAAGTATACTTTTTATAAACTAAAAGTGGGCCAATTTAGTCCCAAGAAGTATTAGATTAGTTTATTTACAAGTATACTGTAAGTACATTGATATCAGTATACTTGGTACACAAAAGTACACTTAAGGAAATATACTTTAACTTTACTTAAGTATACTTAATAAAATGAACTTGAAGTATGCTTCTTTTTGATAAGGGATAACAACTTGGCAGAATTGCACACATTTGCATGTATTAATATTCATGAAAAGTTAATAGCAATATTAAATGCTTATAGACTTTTTGATTAAAATATTTATCAGAATCAGAAACAAATGAAATTTGGATTTAAGAAGCCTTACTTTTTACTCTTACAACAAAGAGTTGTTTTTTGTTTGTGAGATTTGTCATCAAAATTACTTTTATTTTGATGTCATCAAAAGCATCGTAGCACAAAGATCATCATAAAATGGTAGAGCGAGCATCACAATGAACACTCTCTCTCCTAGTTAAGATGCTCTTAGCGTTAAGAGGCTTTTGGGAAACCCACCCATGAACAATTATGACATTTTCAGACTTAATTTTTAACTTTTGAAATAATTCTGAGGACATTTAAATAATTTATCAAATTTTATTTCTGTAGCGAATCACTTCAAAATTCTCGTGGTAGGGGAATACTTTTGTCAAGGCAATATTCTTAATCCAAATGCATGAACACTGATTAATGTGTGGGAATGAAGGAAGTGGTGACCCGGTGGGATGCGCCTCTGATGATGCTTGTGGCCTGACAGAGACACCGAGTGCTGTTGATGTCCTTCAGTGAAAGTAGCTGTGTGTTGTATCTGGGATAATGTGATAACTCTCTGGAGAGCCTTCTTATCAGCCACATATCTCACGGATGTGAGACAGTTGCTCAGGATGTTGGTCCACCTGTAGAGACACTGCAGTGCTTTCTTGGACACTGTTTTGAGTCCAGGAGCACTCCTCTATCATGTACACACCAAGAAACTTTTGATTTTGCTCTGATGTGCAATGCAGAATGATCCTATGTCCATCTGAACTCAGCAGTCATCTCGTTTGTTTTAGGGACATTGAAGTAGATTGTGTCATTGGTTCAGGTGGTATCTTACAACAGACAACACTTTATCAGACGAGGTTAACACACCTCTCCTGTGAAGTGTGGGGTCCCTCAGGGATCGGTTCATGGGCCTCTTCTCTTTTTAATCTACATCCTATTTCTTGGTAAAATCATTCATAGCCATGGCCTTAACTTTCACTGCTATGTAGATGATATTCAGCTCTATTTCTGTACAGACTCCCCTCCCAGTACACTAACTGACTGCATCTCAGATTTAAAGCTTTGGTTGCAGGAAAACTTTCTCAAGTTAAACACCGATAAAACTGAAGTTCTACTGATTGATCCAAAATACAGACTAACCAAATCATCCAACTTTTCTATAAGTATTGACGGTGTGCTTGTTAAGCCTGCTCCTGTTGTGGAAATCTTGGAGTACTATTTGATTTTCATATTAAGTCACTCACCAAACTTTGCATTCTTTTACCTTTGTAGCATTGCTCATCTCCGTCCCTTTCATTTACTTATGTGGTGCTGTGGAAGATGGCTGCCTCTCCAGTAGCTCTGTAGTTTTAGCTTTTTAAACCTCTTTTTTCCCCACCTTTTTACTTTTCTTCTCTTCTTACAAAGACATAGTGTGTTTTTCTTCGTATCACATGGATATTTTTAACTTTAACATGCAACCAGGAGCCAGTTTTCTTGCTTATTTGAGAGAGGAGCTGCTGGCCCTGAAAACAATGGGACGAGCCGGGATACGACACCCCATCCCAGTGGAGCTGAGGAAGAGACGCAGGGGCTGCAAAGCCGGGGATAAGCTAAAGGCTAGGCTAGCGGACATCCAGCGGCGCTGCAAACCATTCATTCCCTCTGTTATTATGGGGAATGTGAACTCGCTGCCGAACAAGGTCAACGAGCTATCCGCACTGAACAACCAGCAGATTTACTGTGAGCGCAGCTTGTTTATCTTTATGGAGACATGGCTAACACACCTCGTACCAGATGCTAATGTGGACCTGTGGGGATTCACTTCTGTGAGAGCCGACAGAGACACTAAAGCATGCAGGAAAGGTAAAGGTGGGGAACTCATAATCTACGTAAACAACCACTAGTGTAACCCGGGACATATCTCCATAAAGATAGTCTTATGTTGCCCGGACTTGGAGCTGATTGCCGTTAGCCTGCAGCCATATTATCTGCCGAGGGAGTTCAGTCACGTGATTACCTTCCGTGTTTACATCCCTCTGAGGGCAGACGCAGCTGCTGTATGTGAGAGGATTCACTCTGTCACAGCAAGGCTGCAGACACAGCACCCTGAGGCATTTATGATCATTTCTGGGGACTTTAATTATGCTACTTTGAACTCTACTTTGGCTGCTTTTTACCAGGTTGTGAACTGTCCAACAAGGAACAATAGGACAATTGACTTGCTGTATTCTAATGTGAGGGATGCATACAGAGTCACACCCCTCCCCCCACTAGGGAAGTCTGACCACAACCTGGTTCGTCTACAGCCGAAGTACACCCTGGTCCAAAGGCAGCCTGCAACAACTAGCTCCATCAGGAGGTGGTCCCCTGAAATGGAAGAATGGAAGATGCCCTCAGAGACTGTTATGACATCACGGACTGGGATGTGCTGCTTAGCCCACACTGTGAGGACATAGAGGGGCTGACACACTGTCTGACAGATTACCTCAACTTCTGTGCAGACATGGTCTCCCCCGCTAAGACTGTACGGTGTTACCCTAATAACAAGCCATGGGTAACACAGGAAGTCAAAGCTGTCCTCAACAGGAAGAAGACCGCCTTCAGGAGCAGGGACAGGGAGGCGATGAAAGCAGCACAGCAGGAGGGGAGCTAAGGACAGCTACAGGAGAAAGGTGGAGCAGAAGCTGAAGGAGAACAGCATGAGGGAGGTCTGGGAAGGTGTGAAAACCATCACAGGCCACAACAGACCAGAGTTGTTGAGGGGACAGTGGAGAGGAAGAACAAGCTGAAAGACTTCTTCAACCAGTTCAACCAGCCCACATCCCCCCACCCTCCCCCTCACTGCAGCCATCTCTCCTTCTTCTCTCAACATACTTCCCCCCAGTCATCGCAGCAGCCCCCTCCTCCCCCACCTCAACACAGACTCCTCCATGCATCACTGCAGACCAGGTCAGAGGTCAACTGAGGAACCTTCACCCCAGGAAAGCAGCAGGCCCAAACAAGGTGTGTCCCCGGCTACTGAAGACCTGCACTGCTGAACTGGATGAACCACTCCAACGCATCTTCAACCTCAGCCTGCAGCTGGGGAGAGTGCCCACCCTCTGGAAGACATTATGCATCGTTCCAGTTCCCAAGAAGAATTGGCCCAGCGAGCCGAATGACTTCCAACCGGTGGCACTCACTTCATATCTGATGAAGATGTTTGAGTGGCTCTTCCTCAGCCTCCTCAGACCCCAGGTGTAACATGCCCAGGACTGTCTGCAGTTTGCATACCGGGCAGGTGTTGGTGTGGAAGATGCCATCCTCTACCTGCTACACCGAGCCCACTCGCATCTGGATAAGGGAAATGGCACAATGAGGATCCTCTTCTTGGACTTCTCGAGTGCCTTCAACACCATCCAGCCCCTTATGCTTCAGGATAAACTGAACAGGATGCGAGTGGACCCCCGCCTGGTCACCTGGATCTCCAGCTACCTCGCCGACAGGCCGCAGTACGTCAGGCTGAAGGACATCACGTCTGACACTGTGATTAGCAGCACCAGAGCACCCCAGGGCACAGTGCTGGCCCCTCTTCTCTTCACCCTGTACACCGTGGACTTCTGCTACAACTCGGAGCTGTGTCACATTCAGAAGTTCGCCGATGACACAGCCATCGTGGGGTGTATCAGGGACGACAGAGAGGAGGAGTGTAGGAGCCTGATGAGGGACTTTGCTGTGTGGTGCAACAGGAACCATCTGCAGCTCAACACTTCGATGACCAAGGAGCTGGTCATTGACTTTGGGAGGTCCAGACCAAGGTCACGACCAGCTCTGATCGAGGGAGTCGAAGTGGAGGCTGTGGATTCCTACAAGTACCTCGGGCTGTGGCTGGACAGCAAGCTGGACTGGACTTGCAACACCAACCACTTGTACAGGAAGAGACAGAGCAGGCTATACTTCCTGAGGAGGCTGTGGTCCTTTAACATCTGCAGGAAACTCTTGTGGATGTTCTATCAGTCCGTGGTCGCCAGTGTCCTGTTTTACACCGTGGTGTGCTGGGGGGGGAGCACATCCAAGAAGGACACATCCAGGCTAGACAAACTGATCAGGCGGGCCGGCTCTGTGGTCAGCATGAAACTGGACTCTCTGGTGATGGTGGCAGAGAAGAGGTCTATGGACAAACTACTGAACATCGTGGACGATGCCAGTCACCCTCCGCACACCGTCATCAGCAACCAGAGGAGCCTGTTCAGTGACAGAATGCTCCTTCCCAAGTGCAGGACGAATAGATTTAAAAACTCCTTTGTCCCTCAAGCCATCAGACTGTACAACTCCTCTCTGAGGGGGGAGGAGGGGTAACAGGAGGACAGAGGATGTTAAGGAGCAGTAGCCTAGCCTGACAAAAGGCAATACTGGACAATGTGCAATATAATGCGCAATATAATGTGCAATACCTCTCCTGCTGGCCTTTTTTTTCTCCCCATATCTTATTCTTTTTTATATTTGTATATGTAAATACTTAATTTAATTTATCTAGAAGTTTTCTCTATTTTCTATTCTCTGTTTATCCTGTAGTGATGCTGCTGGAATTTTAATTTCCCTGAGGGAACCCACCCAAAGGGATCAATAAAGTTCTATCTAATCTAATCTAATCTTTCTGACTCGCAATGATGCACAGACTCTGGTTTATACTTTCATTATGTCTCATTTAGATTACTGAAATTCACTTTTCATCGGACTTCCTGCAAAGTTTTTCCAAAGGCTACAATATACTCAGAACTCTGCAGCTACACTTCTAACTCATACTAAACACTCTGCTCACATTACCCCCATCCTCTCTCAGCTACATTGGCTACCGGTTCTGTCCCGGACTAAATTTAAAATTTTGATTATCGCTTTCAAAGCCCTGCGTCATCTTGCTGTGACATACCTGAGGGAACTACTGATCCCCTACACCACCTCTCACTCATTAAGGTCTTTGAGCAACAATTTACGGTACTTGCTGTCCCACGCACCAGTTTTTCCACCATGGAGGGCAGGTCCTTCAGTGCCATTGCCCCACAAACGCTGGGTTTCTCTTCCTCAATTTCTCAGTGACTGTTCTTGTTTCTCTACTTTCAAATCTCAGTTGAAGAGTTATTTCTTCCATGAACATTTCTCTTCCTCTCTTACTGCTTAGTTGGTTTTCCCCATCCCTTCTGTAAAGCAACCTTGGCATTGTGCAAGGTGTGACAGAAATTTATTATTATTATCATCATCATCCATCCATCCATTATCCGTAGCCGCTTATCCTGTTCTACAGGGTCGCAGGCAAGCTGGAGCCTATCCCAGCTGACTACGGGCGATAGGCGGGGTACACCCTGGACAAGTCGCCAGGTCATCGCAGGGCTGACACATAGAGACAAACAACCATTCACACTCACATTCACACCTATGGTCAATTTAGAGCCACCAATTAGCCTAGCCTGCATGTCTTTGGACTGTGGGGGAAACTGGAGCACCCGGAGGAAACCCACGCGGACACGAGGAGAACATGCAAACTCCACACAGAAAGGCCCTCGTTGGCCGCTGGGCTCGAACCCAGAACCTTCTTGCTGTGAGGCGACAGTGCTAACCACTACACCACCGTGCCATCTATTATTATTATTATTATTATTATTATTATTATTCACTCACTCACTCTCCGTTTTGAGTCAGTTGACACGTCAGACGTGTGTGTGACTAGCAGTCTTCAGCAGAGCTCTCCATTCAGCACGGTCTTGAGTTGCCTCCTCTGCGATATTCCATAGCTTTAAGTCAGCACGGACAGATTCTTTCCAGTTTTTTCGAGGTCGGCCATGGTTGTTTGCTCCTTCAACTTCCAAGGTAGTACATCTGTTGATCCAAGAATTACTGCGTTGGACGTGTCCAAACCAATGGAGACGATTGCATCTGAGGACAGTGTCAAGGCGATGGAGGTTCAGCATCCGCAGAAGAGAAGACGTGCTAATTCATATTCCTCTTTTGACATTGCACATCCATAAAAGCATGGCTCTTTCATTACGCTCAAGCTATTATTATTATTTTTGTAGTAGTAGTAGTCGTCGTCAGATGTCCACATACTTTTGGCCATATAGGGTAGCTTGGGATTTAAGATAAATTTGAAAAAAAAAATTTATTGCATTATAATCATTATATTGATCATTTATTTCCAGTGTCTATGTATGGTAGAAAATATGCATGAAAATCAAGCACAAGCACTTTCATACAGTATATTTCACATTCAGTATGGTTTACACTGGTACCACAATGGTATCCACAGTATATAAATGATAATAACAAAAGCCTGTATTATTAGCAGGCTAGACATTGCACTGCATAGACATATGAATGTAATTCGACATATATTTCAACTGCAGTGCATGATTTACATGGAACAACATCAAAATAAAATAGTTATATGAAAATAGAACATTGTGTAAAGTCCATGTAAATAATAATGCAATGTGGCAGAACTGATGTGATGGAGAAATTAAAACATGCAGTACATTTCTCTGAGCAGTAGGTGTCACTAGTGAAGTCTGTTGAGTGAGACTGAGTACTGAACCCTGAAGTGAATCACAACCACTGATCTCATCTCATCTCATTATCTCTAGCCGCTTTATCCTGTTCTACAGGGTCGCAGGCAAGCTGGAGCCTATCCCAGCTGACTACGGGCGAAAGGCGGGGTACACCCTGGACAAGTCGCCAGGTCATCACAGGGCTGACACATAGACACAGACAACCATTCACACTCACATTCACACCTATGGTCAATTTAGAGTCACCAGTTAACCTAACCTGCATGTCTTTGGACTGTGGGGGAAACCGGAGCACCCGGAGGAAACCCACGCGAACACAGGGAGAACATGCAAACTCCACACAGAAAGGCCCTTGCCGGCCGCGGGGCTCGAACCCGGACCCTCTTGCTGTGAGGCGACAGCGCTAACCACTACACCACCGTGCTGCCCAACCACTGATCTCTATGTAAAATATCTGGATAGCTCATTTTAAAATAAATCCAATATACCATGCACTGAGAGGCTCCAGTTGAAATTATGGATTCTCTGAGGTGATTGGCATAGTACTATTTTGTGAGGCGCACCCGAAGAAAATAGTTCTATGCCAGTCCCCTCACAGAATCCATAATTTTAACCGGAGCCTCTCAGTGCATGGTATTTTTGATTTATATCCCTCATTGAAAAAATACCAAACTAAAAGTGTTAACTTTTAAGTTTTGTCGATGAGACTGAATCTCGGCATAAACTCAATGGAGGTAGCCATGTTTGTTGTTTACGTCGACACGACCTTCGACCTGCGCATGTGCAGTGTACCATGCTATCGCCTTTTTTTCCAACCTTTATTTATTTATTTTGTCCTGCTATTGTCTGCCTCACTAGACATGATCATGATATGTAGATCTACACACACAGAAATGCTCGCAGAGCCACAACTGTGACTCGAGTTGGTCATATAGCTTGAAATTGTGACGTCAGTTCATGGTATATCCAAGATATACCATGACTGACTCACACCATATCTTTTATTTTTTTTATTTTTTTGACATCACAAGATACATTGCTAAATCAGTGGTGGAACTATTTTGTCTCATGAGCCATCCTTGGCCAATCCTCGCACGGGAATTTTTTGATGAGGGATATAATAAGATCTGTACAGACGAGTAAAGCGTCCAAGCCGCCATTTTACCACATCCATTGTGTGTACTTGGTTTAAGTGTTAAACCGTTGTGTCCGATCAAATTTGCCCCAAGAAAAGCATTTCCTGACTTTTTCCCCCCTTTCAATACCTTGTCTTATTTTCTCCAATTTACCACCATTCCTTACATATCTTTATAGCGTGCCGCTTCACTGTTATTGATTTTTTTTTTCCCTTTTCCAGTTCAGTCTCTGATCTTTTTTTTTTTGGAACGGCTCTTTTACTACGATAATTATTTTTACAGAGATTATTTCAGTTTTTCTCTTATACAGTGTATCTTTCTCTTTGATATATTTCTTCTTCCTTTCTGTTTAGGACAATGGTTGAAACAGGATTATTTTCTCATGTTATTTGCCAGTTTCACTTCACACTTCTCACAGTCACATTGTGAGAGGACCTTCGGCCTTCTGTCTTGTTTTGTTTTTCCCATTTACGTGCATTTTTTTCCACCTCCATTTTTATCAGTTAATTTTGTTATTTTCACCCCTCATACTTTGGACATGTCTTCTAATTCAAAGTTTTTCTTTGTTTTTATTAATTAAAGACACTTCATGTCTTAAAGTAACGATGGATGTCATTTGTCTTTGCTTAGTTGAGCGGTTCTTGATATAATATGGATTACTACAGTGAGGGAATAGGGCTATTTAATATATTTTTATTATTTACTGTTTGATCTCAAACACATTAAGAAGGCATGAAACTAGTGTACTAATAATTAACTTTTGACGAGGCATGGCTGTTAATTGAAAAGCATTCTTGGTGACGACCTCATGAAGCTGGTTAAGATAATGCCAACAGTGTGCAACGGTATTTGTTCCACAATGTAGAAAATAGTCAAAATACAGAAAACTCTATGAATGAGTAGGTGTGTCCAGACTTTTGTCTGGTACCATATACGTCCATTAAATGTAGGAAAAGATGACATGATTTATCTTGGGTTGATAGTTTACATCACAAAACCTGCAAACCTTGCAGATTAACCCAAGAACAGTGAATGGTATGGTCAGGGAAAACCACACAAACACACAACTGATATGTAGCCACAGGGTGCTATGAGGAATACTCTGAACAGATAGTACTGAGAAAGACTGAGGAGTGGCCGAATGGAGGGAAACCCAACTCCTGCCCCAGTAAGGCATGTTAATGGTATCTACAAAACATTCCGGGCTCAGAAATGTACGCTGCTTATTACAGCGAGGAAAAAAAAACCCACTCAACCATGTAGTAACAGGCTCACTGGTCAGCTACACAGCAACCTGGTGGGGAAGGTAAGGAATACTGAGTTTTGCCATAGATAAGTTTCATAGAGATAACTAGAGGTGGTAATACGGTGTATCTGTAGTGCATCACATGAAAAGTACTTATAACGTATTAAAATACCCTGATCTCAGCAGAACAGTTGACCGGAGTCTTTTACCAGGTTTTAGTTTTGACTAAACTCACAAGTTGCTACACTCTCAGAAAATAAAGTACATTATTGTACCTTTAGGGGTAGAACAGCTCGTCACTGGGTCAGGACCCTCTAAGGTACTTATTTGTACCCTTTATATACTGACTGGGAATATATATGTACCTTTTTGACCCTAAAACAGTACACATAGTTACCTTGAAGTCCAATAATGAGCCCTACATCAGTGTAGATTGTACCCGGGGGACGGAAATGGACCCCTTCTGTACACCTATTTCTTACAGTGTATGTATCTAGCTTCATATCACAACCTCATCTCTTCTCATTATCTCTCGCTGCTTTATCCTGTTCTACAGGGTCGCAGGCAAGCTGGAGCCTATCCCAGCTGACTACGGGCGAAAGGCGGGGTACACCCTGGACAAGTCGCCAGGTCATCACAGGGCTGACACATAGACACAGACAACCATTCACACTCACATTCACACCTACAGTCAATTTAGAGTCACCAGTTAACCTAACCTGCATGTCTTTGGACTGTGGGGGAAACCGGAGCACCCGGAGGAAACCCACGCAGACACGGGGAGAACATGCAAACTCCACACAGAAAGGCCCTCGCCGGCCACAGGGCTCGAACCCGGACCTTCTTGCTGTGAGGCGACAGCACTAACCACTACACCACCGTGCCGCCTCATATCACAACCTGTCAAGCATATATCAGTGAGAAGAAGAAAGGGAAATATGGCTGTATATCTGCAGCAAATACTGCGTTATTCATCAGTTTGTTCGAAGCTTGAGGCCTTGGCCTGGGTGTGCACATGCAAAGGATGATACCCAGGTGATTCGCACTGCCCCTGGTGGTTATATGGGGTGAAATAGAGCTGTGCCATAAATGTCTATTTCTGCACAATGACCTATTACCCAATGTCCTTCAGGATGCCAACAGATGGCTGTGTCACTAAGCACAGACTTTACCCACGCATCTGCTCAGATTACATGTTGGCCAGCACTATGGTCACAGTCTACTGTAATCATATACAGTTTGGAATACTGAGTGTCTGAGCTACGGTAAGACGACGGCCTGAGCGATTGATCCACGGGGTCGTTTTAAAATACAGCACACTTGCCTGCTAATATTAACCAGTGCCTTTTTTGTAAGTTTGTTTGGATTTGATGTCCGATCAACATAATCAATGCCGTGGTTTAAAACTTGTTTAGAAGGAAAGGTTGGGATGGGGATTTAAGCCCCAGCACTGCTAAGCTGAGGCTTGAATCCCCTCTACTCCAGGAGTGCTGAAACTGGTGCTCTAGCAGTTACAGAGTGACGTATAATAACAGTGAAATGATTTACATAGTCCTTGAGCCCATCTCTGATCCCTGCCTATGTACCTTCCAGCATAGTCCATAATTAGCACTAGTGATTTTGCTAGCGGCAGCACAGTGGTGTAGTGGTTAGCGCTGTCGCCTCACAGCAAGAAGGTCCGGGTTCGAGCCCCGTGGCCGGCGAGGGCCTTTCTGTGCGGAGTTTGCACGTTCTCCCCGTGTCCGCGTGGGTTTCCTCTGGGTGCTCCGGTTTCCCCCACAGTCCAAAGACATGCAGGTTAGGTTAACTGGTGACTCTAAATTGACCGTAGGTGTGAATGTGAGTGTGAATGGTTGTCTGTGTCTATGTGTCAGCCCTGTGATGACCTGGCGACTTGTCCAGGGTGTACCCCGCCTCTCGCCCGTAGTCAGCTGGGATAGGCTCCAGCTTGCTTACGACCCTGTAGAACAGAATAAAGCAGCTAGAGATAATGAGATGAGATGAGATTCTGCTAGCTTAGATGCAACACAACCTTTGTTAGCATTGTTGCCAGACATAGGTAACATAACTAGCTGTCGTATAAGCACTATTATCTTGCTTACATGGTGCAACAGCCTTTGTTACCTTACCTTGATCACTTGGCTCACTTTATTAGTTTCCAAAAATAAAAAAACCTGAGGCCACATATCTCATCTCATCTCATTATCTCTAGCCGCTTTATCCTTCTACAGGGTCACAGGCAAGCTGGAGCCCATCCCAGCTGACTACGGGCGAAAGGCGGGGTACACCATGGACAAGTCGCCAGGTCATCACAGGGCTGACACATAGACACAGACAACCATTCACACTCACATTCACACCTACGGTCAATTTAGAGTCACCAGTTAACCTAACCTGCATGTCTTTGGACTGTGGGGGAAACCGGAGCACCCGGAGGAAACCCACGCGGACACGGGGAGAACATGCAAACTCCACACAGAAAGGCCCTCGCCGGCCACGGGGCTCGAACCCGGACCTTCTTGCTGTGAGGCGACAGCGCTAACCACTACACCACCGTGCCGCCCGCCACATATCTTAGTGTGTTTAATGAGCATGACAGTCTGTATTCACATTGCTTGCATTCTTACCTTTTACATTTTGATAAAGCCATTCCAAGAGTTTCTGTTCTTGGGTCATTATGTTTTTTTCTCACAGCACAAGAATTTCAAGGCTGCGAGTTTGGCGCTGGACTGTGAGTCCTCAAAAATGAGGGTGGAAAGATGGGACCTTGGGAAAATCTCATCTCATCTCATTATCTGTAGCCGCTTTATCCTGTTCTACAGGGTCGCAGGCAAGCTGGAGCCTATCCCAGCTGACTACGGGCGAAAGGCGGGGTACACCCTGGACAAGTCGCCAGGTCATCACAGGGCTGACACATAGACACAGACAACCATTCACACTCACATTCACACCTACGGTCAATTTAGAGTCACCAGTTAACCTAACCTGCATGTCTTTGGACTGTGGGGGAAACCGGAGCACCCGGAGGAAACCCACGCGGACACGGGGAGAACATGCAAACTCCGCACAGAAAGGTCCTCGCTGGCCACGGGGCTTGAACCCAGACCTTCTTGCTGTGAGGCGACAGCGCTAACCACTACACCACCGTGCCGCCCCTTGGGGAAATGATATCTTAAATAATATCTTACCACATTATTTATATTTCAGTAATACAATAAAAATGTGAACTATTGAACTTTAAACATGCTCCTGTCATCTCACTCTGCCTCTGACCTGCTGACCATGTTTCTGATTAAACACTCAGTGATAGATTCCTCATTCTGTCAACGTCTCGTCTTCACACCCTGTTAATAGATTGACTTGTAAGCTCATCAGTCCTGTCAGAGCTGCAGCTCTGTTTCTTGTGCACATTCTCATCCGTGCACATTTTTGCTCATGATTTCTGAGGCGGCGGCACGGTGGTGTAGTGGTTAGCGCTGTCGCCTCACAGCAATAAGGCCCTGGGTTTGAGCCCCGTGGCTGACGAAGGCCTTTCTGTGTGGAGTTTGCATGTTCTCCCCGTGTCTGCGTGGGTTTCCTCCGGGTGCTCCGGTTTCCCCCACAGTCCAAAGACATGCAGGTTAGGCTAATTTGTGGCTCTAAAGTGAGTGTGAATGGTTGTCTGTGTCTATGGCTACATCCACACGACAACGGCAACGAGATTTTTTTTTTTAAATATCGCGGTCACATGGGCAACGGATCACTAAAATATCAGGCTCATATGGCAACACAACGCTTGCTGAAAACAATGCAATACACATGCCACACCACTATGTGCGCTGTAAGACGGTCCCATCGGAGACACCAGAACAATAGAAGAAGTAGACGCATGCTCATAAACCCCTTCTTCTGTAGCATCAGCCACAAAGTTTTGATTATTAATCAGTAGCGTAAAACGAAAGACGCGGAAAGAGGAATGAATGGGGGTAGATGGAAGCTGGTACGCCAACATTCTGATATCCTCCAGAATTCTTTAATGGTCCGGAATAAATTGAATGCTACACGTTGATGGATTACTTTGTTCTTCTACGCCCTTTTTGAGGAATGTATTATCGGACTTAAACCAACATCTGAAGAGGTGAGATCGCTCCTTTTTTTTTCCTATTTTTGCTGGCGGGATTGTTTTTGTTTTTGGAAAGCGCACGGGCGGTGCGCGGTTTGGTTATACTCAGTACTTCCGCAGTGTTTGGACTAAAGACTCTGCCCTAAAGGCTATTCTCTCACTCTCTCTCTCTCTCACTTTGCACCATTACACAATAAATATTCATAGTGAAAATATTTTGTAAGCGCGTTTCATGAACCAAGTTATAGGATTTGTTGACAACTCGCATCGAGTTCGTTACACTTCTACCCAGCGTGAAGCACTGATAGTCATGTGGTTGTGATGTCATCGTAAACAAATCCGTTCTACTCATCCAGACGACTTCGCAACGGGGCCATTGCCAGATTTTTCCACTCTGGAACCCGTTCTCAAAAGATTTCGTTTTGGGGCACCCAAAACACCGGTGCCGTGTGGACGCCAGGCCGAAACGATAAACAATTTTATCAGATTCACCTGAATCCATTGCCGTGTGGACAGGGCCTATGTGTCAGCTCTGCGACTTGTCCAGGGTGTACCTCGCCTCTCGCTCATAGGCAGCTGGGATAGGCTCCAGCTTGCCTGCGACCCTGTAGAACAGGATAAGCGGCTACAGATAATGGATGGATGGATGGATTTCTGAGGCATAAACAAGCTAAATGGATGAAGATTAGGCCCCAATGTGAGTCTATAAATGCATTGCTGAATTATAGGAACACTGTATATACTTTGGGCCTCTATCAGTTATAGTATGAATGTATAGCATCTTGACTTCTAACAAACCTAGAATTATAAGGCTGTATCTGACAATATTGTGAATTTAAGATGTTGAAGCATTACGTTTTGACATTTAGTATCTAAAGTCAAAGCAGATACGACTTTAATTTTTGCACTTTAAAGCAAAATCTTGGAGTGAAGCTTCTCATATATATATTTATTCAGTGTTATTGAAATAAGAGATGTATAACATTTAAGTCATTTTTGCTAATATTTTCAGAGGGGGGGCGGCACGGTGGTGTAGTGGTTAGCGCTGTCGCCTCACAGCAAGAAGGTCCTGGGTTCGAGCCCCGGGGCCGGCGAGGGCCTTTCTGTGCGGAGTTTGCATGTTCTCCCCGTGTCCGCGTGGGTTTCCTCCGGGTGCTCCGGTTTCCCCCACAGTCCAAAGACATGCAGGTTAGGTTAACTGGTGACTCTAAATTGACCGTAGGTGTGAATGTGAGTGTGAATGGTTGTCTGTGTCTATGTGTCAGCCCTGTGATGACCTGGCGACTTGTCCAGGGTGTACCCCGCCTTTCGCCCGTAGTCAGCTGGGATAGGCTCCAGCTTGCCTGCGACCCTGTAGAAGGATAAAGCGGCTAGAGATAATGAGATGAGATGAGATGAGATGAGATTTTCAGAGGGAATTTTATCATTCCAATGTTTTAAATTTACACTATGATTATACTGTATTCTGACATGATCCGGATACAGATTAAGGCTGTGCAATAATGGCTAAAAATTTTCATTCCAGCTATTTTGCTTAGTGCTAAAATCATCGTTATTTAATAATATCCATCTATCCATTATCTGTAGCCGCTTATCCTGTGCAGGGTCGCAGGCAAGTTGGAGCCTATCCCAGCTGACTATGGGATAGTCAAGCGGCGGGGTACACCCTGGACAAGTCGCCAGGTCATCGCAGAGACAAACACCCATTCACACATTCACACCTACGGTCAATTTAGAGTCGCCAGTTAACCTAACCTGCATGTCTTTGGACGGTGGGGGAAACCGGAGCACCCGGAGGAAACCCACGCGGACACGGGGAGAACATGCAAACTCCGCACAGAAAGGCCCTCGCCGGCCACAGGGCTCGAACCCGGACCTTCTTGCTGTGAGGCGACAGAGCTAACCACGACACCACCGTCCCACCCATATTTAATAATAATGTTCACATCATGTTTTTTGTTTCTGTCCTTTCTTAATTTTTTATTTGGACTGGTTTGTTTGTTTATTTTCTTTTTTCTCAATACATTTCTCATGTATACATAATATGAGAAAAATATATATATAATGAGAAATGTATACATTTTATTCAAATATATAAAACTTTGACTCAAAATATATATGCAACCAAATATCTTGATAAACATATTGCAAAGGAGTTCATGATTTAATCAACCAAAAAAAAAAAAAAATCAACCAAGCAATATCTAACATCAACTGATGACTTAATTAACTATAACTTATCATGTAACGTATAATGCAGTGTTTAATTAATTAAGGAAAATTGTGAATGTGATTAAAATATAATTCTGGAGCTCTGATAAAGATACGAGGGAGGGCTGAAAAGTTCTAGCCTGATGAAGAAGGAGTTATGCTACAGAAATGAAACTTGGCATGCATTAAAATAAACCTTTCCTGATACTAACTGTTTTGTTTATTTTCTGATAAACCCACGTTGGACAAGAAATTCAGGACTTTGAAAAGTAGTATTAGAGACATTTTG
Organism: Neoarius graeffei; assembly: GCF_027579695.1. Taxonomy (NCBI): domain Eukaryota; kingdom Metazoa; phylum Chordata; class Actinopteri; order Siluriformes; family Ariidae; genus Neoarius; species Neoarius graeffei. The sequence goes on from NC_083588.1 coordinate 52,560,138, forward strand.
TGAATATGGATAAAATTTGGCACCGTGGTGTTATCAAATATCCGCAGAGAAAGGGGTTAGCCCCCAAGGACATTCATGCCGACATGGTTAGGGGATGATGCTCCAGCTTTATCAACTGTGAAAAGTGGGCAGCTGAATTCAAGAGGGCTAGGGAGAGCTTTGAAAATGATCCAAGGTCCGGACGTCCTGCCACAGCCACCACCCAAGAAAACATAGACTGTGTTCACCACATGGTAATGGATGACAGATGTTTAACTGTTAATCATTTAGCTAATGCTGTAGGCATCTCCTGTGAATGAGTAGAGAACATTTTGCACGACGAACTACAGAGGTCAAAGGTTTCCACTGGGTGGGTGCCACGACTTTTGACGCCTGATCAGAAGCACACCAGACTGGCCATGTCGCAGGCAAACTTGGTACTTTTTGAAGCAGGTCCAGCTAGTTTTCTTGAATGTTTCCTCACCCAAGATGAGTGTTGGGTCCACCACTTCGAGCCAGAGAACAAACAGCAGTCCATGCAGTGGAAACACCTGTCTTCTCCCCCTCCAAAGAAGGCCAAGGTTGTGTCATCAGCAGGGAAGGTGATGGCCTCCGTCTTCTGGGATGCAAAGGGCATTGTGTTTATTGACTACCTTCAGAAAGGCCAAACTATCAATGGAGAATATTATGCCAACTTGCTGAGGCAGCTGCGAAAGGCAATCAAGTCAAAATGGCCTGGAAAACTGACAAAAGGGGGTCCTGTTTCACCAGGACGATGCGCCTGCTCACAAGTCTGTGGTTGCAATGGCTGCTGTGCGTGACTATGGCTTTGAACTGCTCAATCACCCTCCATATTCTCCTGATTTGGCCCCATCTGACTATTTCCTGTTCCCAAACATGAAAAAACACTTGGCTGGGAAGCAGTATTGGACTGATGATGGGGTCATATCTGCTGTTGAGGACTTTTTTGAACATCAGGATGAGAGCTTCTATACCATGGGAATCCAAGCGCTGCAACACCAGTGGAGGAAGTGTGTGGAACGCAGGGGAGACCATGTTGAAAAATAAACCACATTTGGTCAAATTCAACCATTGTATCATAGTCAGGCTATGAACTTCTCAGCCCACCCTCCTATTGTTAGTTGCATTTTGAAATATTTATGTTTATGGATATTTATTTACCCTCAGCGGTGTCCTGGCACTTAGCTCTTGTTAGAATTAAATACTACAACTAAATACTATAAAACACAGCATATTAATTTAGAATAAATGAAATAAAGATCCAAAACTGAAATTAACAAAAAATAAAGATTTTTTTTTTTGGTATCTGTTAGAACAGGGGTCGGCAACCTTTTTGCCATGTAGTGCCAATTAGAAATGTTCTTGTTAGTTAGTGTGCCATTCAAATAGGTGTTGTTAACTATGTGTAATTAGACACCACACATTTTAGACGGATATGGATATTTAATGCATTGAGCAAATGTAAAACACCATTGCACTTGTTTTATGCCATTAACCTCACACACAAGGTTTAAGACCCCCCCCCATTGGATAACAACATTGCAAGCAGCTTATACAAATTCACAAAATAACATCCAAAATCTTTCAGTAGGTAACAGGCCCAAGTTACTCACAATAAAGACGTAGCAGCCTAATGGAAATGGAACTGATGAATAATAAAACTACAGAAAAAAAATTAAATAATGAGTGTCAGAGAACATTGACAAGTAGCCTACATAAAGTGGCTTAACAATAAACTGCAAATTTGAAGTAGCCTTGTTACAAAATAAATGTTTTGCCTATCAGTCAATGTGATCCCTGGCCCTGCTTCCCCTTACTTAGCTCTGAGATGTGGGGATGGTAACTGGTACTTTGAGTTGGACGCATGCTTCCGAATGGCCCGTTGTCAGACGACTTCGGGAGGGGCAAAGTGCATTCTTCATGTGCGAAAATATCTGTTCACACAGATATGTTGATCCGAACACTGACAATAAAGCCAGTGCGATATTGCGAAGACAGTTGAACTTTTCGGGTAAAGATGCCCAGCAGGGTTCATTGGCTTTAAACAGCAGAGCTCCTCTCTCACAGTCACATCACAATATCTTGCCATCACTGCCAAACGTGCCACATCATTCACATCTACGCTTTCGTCAAGCGCAATGCTAAATACCGCTGCATCTTTTATGCCAGTTGTTTGCTGCACCCTTACGTTTTCTGCCATTTCACCAATTCACCGCTCAACAGTTCTGGCTGATACGGGCATGTCTTTTACTCTTGATTTTATTGTCTCTTTATTTGGCAGCCCCTCAAAAAGACTATCCGAGCCGGAGAGAAAGGCCTCCTTAATGTATTCACCGTCTGTGAATGGCTTTCCATGTTTAGCTATGCAGTGAGAAATGATATAGCTAGCTTCAGTGGCATTGTTTTTAGCTGAGGTAAAGACTGTTCAAGTGTGGGCTTGCTTCCCATATCCACACACTGCGTGCGAGATTGATTCGTCCCTATCTGCCTGATCTTTGAAAGTCTTTTCGTGCTTTGCCTCGAAATGACGTTTAACACTGGATATTCGACACACAACACTTTCAAAATATAATGTGCACACAGCACGGTCCATCTGAGAAACAAACCCATATTCTTTGGTCCACGAGGAGAGGAAAGCCCGACTTGTCGGCTTCTTTGCCACCTTCAACTGCTGCATCAAGTGGGCCCATCTCGTGAGAAATATGGGGAGGGGGACGTGTTGCCAGATTGGGCGGTTTTAAGTGCATTTTGGCGGGTTTTGAACATATTTTGAGCTGGAAAACGTCAGCAGTATCTGGCAACACTGGGGGGGGGCGCTATATTGTTGTGTAGTCATGCTAAAAGAGCAGGCTCGCCATGCAACAGCCAATGACCATTCAAGATGACGTTTGAACATTTTTAATGTGTTGAATAATTAGGTTTGTGCATCATCGTCAGTGTGCCACTGGAAATTCCTCGGCGTGCCAGTTGTGGCACGCGTGCCTAGGGTTGCCGACCCCTGTGCTAGAAAGTAGTCACATGTAACAAGTTTTATATAACTGACCTGGAAACAGTCGTCTGATGTGGGTACCTGAGGAAGTCCTGAGGCCAACTCACACCCAAACACTAACCACTGAGAGTGCAGTGGCAAAGGGGGGAGGAAACCTAAGAAAATATGTCTGTCCTGGCCCTGCAACAATATCATCCATCCATCATCTGTAGCTGCTTATCCTGTTCTACAGGGTCGCAGGCAAGCTGAAGCTTATCCCAGTGGACTATGAGTAAGAGGCGGGGCACACCCTGGACAAGTCGCCAGGTTATCGCAGGGCTGACACAGAGACAAACAACCATTCACACTCACATTCACACCTACGGTCAATTTAGAGCCACGAATTAGCCTAACCTGCATGTCTTTGGACTGTGGGGGAAACTGGAGCACCCGGAGGAAACCCATGAAGACACGGGGAGAACATGCAAACTCCACACAGAAAGGCCCTCGCCAGCCGCTTGGCTTGAACCCAGGACCTTTTTGCTGTGTCTCTGTGTCAGCCCTGTGATAACCTGGCGACTTGTCCAGGGTGTACCCCGCCTCTCGCCCGTAGTCAGCTGGGATAGGTTCACCCACGTGCAATGAACCGGTGCTACAGGTGCTCTAGCCCCTGCCCCTTTTCTGTTTGCTGTCCAAAGTGCCCTTTTCATAGGGACTATTTTGTTGTTTTGGTTTTTTTTTTTAATATTTGTAAAAGATAAGTTAGCTCCAACATCAATATTCTCTACAATTTGACAATAATATATGAAATTATAGATTTATAAATTAACGTTTTTCTATGTAAATGCGGGCATCAATCCGTGATGTCATGCATTCAGTGAACCTCCGTGCAGAAAGCGCATGCAGGCAGTTGACAGTGGGAGACAGTGCGAGGAACGGCATGGTAAGGTCACACTGAAAGTCTCCTTTCATTTCTTATCTGAACATGCAATATTGTGCAGCTTAGAACACAACAGTAAATGTGTAGGGTTGTTTATCATTTAATGAAGCCGCCTAGGCTATATTTAAACCGTTTGCTCCATCCATTTCATTAGCGTGGCAGATTCGGAAACTTTAGTTTGAACGACGGCGTTAATAAGATATTCTAGCAGCTTCGAAAACTTAAGACTGCTGCTTTGAAGAATACTGCAGCATTTAGATGGATCTCACTCACACACACAGAATGTTCAGTTGCAATTGAAATTTAGTTTTGAATAAAGTTAACTTGTGTGAAGAATTTGTTCCAAGTGCCCTTTTTTGAATGTTGAGCCCCTGCCCCTCCAAAGGTCTTTGCACGTCCCTGGATAGGTTCCAGCTTGCCTGCGACCCTGTAGAACAGAATAAGCGGCTACAGATAATGGATGGATATGCAAGCGTTATGTATAAGACAGTAGTGAGACCAGCTGTGATGTACGGATTGGAGACCGTACCCTTAACAAAGAGACAGGAGACAAAGTCGGAGGTGGCGGAGTTGAGGATGTTAAGGTTTGTGATGGGAGGTTGGACAGGATAAGGAACGAGCTCATCAGAGGGACAGCACATGTGGAGAGCTTGGAAATTAAGCTAAGAGAGATGAGACTGAGATGGTATGGGCACATCCTGAGAAGAGATGCAGAGCATGTTGGAAGGAGAATGTTGAGGATGGAGCTGCCAGGCAAACGAAAACAAGGAAGGCCAAAGAGGAGATACATGGATGTGGTGAGAGAGGACATGAAAGTGGTAGAGAAGGATGCGGAAGACAGGGAGCAATGGAGACGAAAGATCCGCAGTGGCGACCCCTAATTGGGAGCAGCCAAAAGAAGAAGATTTGTTTACAGAAATCAGTGCCTCTAATATGGCGCACATCTGGGACTTTCGTGTTTTGGTGACGTCGGTGAAAACACTCATCTCATCTCATCATCTTTAGCTGCTTATCCTGTTCTACAGGGTTGCAGGCAAGCTGGAGCCTATCCCAGCTGACTACGGGCGAAAGGCAGGGTACACCCTGGACAAGTCGCCAGGTCATCACAGGGCTGACATATAGACACAGACAACCATTCACACTCACATTCACACCTACGGTCAATTTAGAGTCACCAGTTAACCTAACCTGCATGTCTTTGGACTGTCGGGGAAACCGGAGTACCTGGAGGAAACCCACGCGGACATGGGGAGAACATGCAAACTCCGGACAGAAAGGCCCTCGCCGGCCACGGGGCTCGAACCCGGACCTTCTTGCTGTGAGGCGACAGCGCTAACCACTACACCACCGTGCCGCCCTGAAAACACTCATCTCATCTCATTATCTCTAGCCGCTTATCCTGTTCTACAGGGTCACAGGCAAGCTGGAGCCTATCCCAGCTGACTACGGGCGAAAAGCACATAGACACAGACAACCATTCACACTCACGGTCAATTTAGAGTCACCAGTTAACCTAACCTGTATGTCTTTGGACTGTCGGGGAAACCGGAGTACCTGGAGGAAACCCACGCAGACACCATGCAAACTCCACACAGAAAGGCCTTCGCCCGCCACCGGGCTCGAACCCGGACCATCTTGCTATGAGGCGACAGCGCTAACCACTACACCACCATGCCACCCCTGAAAACACTCTATATAAAGAAAAAAGCAGTGGGCCTAAGACAGAACCTTGTGGAACACCAAACTTTACCTCTGTACGTCGAGAAAAATCACCCTTTACATCAACATACTAATAGCAACCAGTTAAATAAGACCTGATCCAGGACAGAGCCGTTCCTTTAACTCCTATAACATTTACCACGCCACTAAGGCACATTCCGGCTTCTCTAACACACCCAAGAGTGCTGTGTTTTAGGAGCAGGTAAACAAACCAGTGCATCAAGAATCAGGCCTAACACTGAACCTGTACAGCAATGGCGGCGCCCACCTTGGTCACATGACCTGCGCACTGGCCTGACCGTGACGTCACGCGTGTTGCCCGACGCTGCTCAGCTGATCCCCCTGGCTGAGAGGAAACCGACAGCTGCAGGATAGGAACACACACAGGCGCTTTAATTCACCTGTATTACTCTAATTGTGAGTAAAAAAACATTTTAATGTCTGTTTATTTCTGGTTATAAAATATAAAGTGACGTTTTGAAACGTTTGACGTGACGCTCGCGCGTTCGGGTAGCAACAGTGTGGTAACCTGCCTGGTATGAGGCGTTAGCATTGGAAGCTAACCAAGTGATGTGGGTCGCCTGAGGAGAATTATCTAGAATTTTAATTAATATTCACGCATTATCTAAATATTTGTTTTTGTTTTAAATCGGCGTTAATAAAACGAATAATTTACTTTTTGTAACCTGTTGCTCTGACAGCCGACAGAAGCAAATTGAATTTGTTAGCTTGTTAGCCGCTAATTAAATTGCCCAGTTAGCTCATATGAATCTGTCCAGAGTGTAGAATTTATTTCTAAATGTAGACTACTACACCACCGTTCAAAAGTTTGGAGTCATCCAGACAATTTTGTGTTTTCCATGAAAAGTCACACTTTTATTTCCCACCATAAGTTGTAAAATGAATAGAAAATATAGTCAAGACAGTTTTCTGAGCATTTAATCGACCCCACAAATGTGATGCTCCAGAAACTCAATCTGCTCAAAGGAAGGTCAGTTTTATAGCTTCTCTAAAGAGCTCAACTGTTTTCAGCTGTGCTAACATGATTGTACAAGGGTTTTCTAATCATCCATTAGCCTTCTGAGGCAATGAGCAAACACATTGTACCATTAGAACACTGGAGTGAGAGTTGCTGGAAATGGGCCTCTATACACCTATGGAGATATTGCACCAAAAACCACACATTTGCAGCTAGAATAGTCATTTAGCACATTAGCAATGTATAGAGTGTATTTCGGATTAGTTTAAAGTGATCTTCATTGAAAAAAAACAGTGCTTTTCTTTCAAAAATAAGGACATTTCAAAGTGACCCCAAACTTTTGAACGGTAGTGTATATGTGAGTGATGCTGCTTTGCCTTGATAAAGAGATACAGAGAAGGAAATAAAAGAGCGCTGAATTATTTAACAAGCCTCCACAAGACAGTCAGAAGCTATCTAATAAAATATACATTAGTGGGATGTTGGTGTAGGTTTTCGTAGATCACGTGACTCTATTACTTTTTGACTGTTCTTCTTTACACTCTTCAAGAAATACAATAACAGGGCTCTAGATCTCCTTTTTTTACTTGCAACCAGAGATCCTTTTACCTATAAAATAAGTTCCACAAACCCTCTCAATGCGATTCTAATCTAGTCAGAAGAAGAAACCTTTATTTGTCATATGCACACTTCAAGCACAGTGAAATTCATTCTCTGCATTTAACCCATCTGAAGCAGTGAGCACACGCGCAGCCACACGGGAGCAGTCAGGGGTTACGTACCTTGCTCAAGGGCACTTCAGCTCAAGGCCGCCCCACGTTTAGGGTTGTTTTACAATCAGGGTACGCAAGCTAAAAATCACATTTAACACTTATTATCTTCAATATCAAAAGGCTTGCCTAAATAAACTTGGTTGTTTATTGTAGTTCTGTGATAGCTCTATTTACCATGCAAAAAAAAAAATTGGTGATAACTTTATTTTTGGTGAATGTATGGCAATATGTCATATTTAGCACAATTACTTGTGCCATTTAGAAAAAGTGCTTTTTTGACCACAGGTAGCTCCAAAAGGGATGCACTTAAATCATTCTTTATACCATAAAACAACTATTTGGTTCTATATCATTGGAAACATAGTTAAGTTTTAATGTTGAATGCCCGTAAGTCTTCAGACTATTTTGATCAAATTAGTATGTAATTGTGTCAAAAAAATGTCCTCTCCGAGACAGCTAAGTTTTCAATATAAAATAACATATCTAAAATGATTATTTTCATCCTAAAATGTGGTCAAGATATTGGGACATAAATATTAGAGACAACTAACACAAAGCTTACAGCCTTCTATTTAAAAGCACTATGGAAGTAGTGGATTCTGAATTGTCAAAAAAAAAAGTCCTCTCCGAGAATCACTTCATTTGTTTCTCCCAGCCCTGCTTAAAGCTACACTTAATCATCTTTATCTTATAGCAGATTACACAAAACTACCATACACACATGTCAAAAAATTACCTGAAATCTGTTCTTTAACTTGTCCTTCACTTAAAAATTGGTACAAGAACCAGTTTGAATCAATTTGAATTTTGGACCCCTGTGACACAAACTTTGTACCCTGATTGTAAAACAACCCTTAACCTAACTGCATGTCTTTGGACTGTGGAGGAAACCGGAGCACCCGGAGAAAACCCATGCAGACACGGGGAGAACATGCAAACTTCACACAGAAAGGCCTTTGCCGGCCGCTGGGCTCAAACCCGGAACCTTCTCGCTGTGAGGCGACCGTGCTAACCACTACACCACCGTGCCGCCCGAATATTCAACAAGAGTAACCGATGAGGGCCTTTCTGTGTGGACATGTCTGTGAAGATTCTCAGTCATCCAGGTCATAGGGCTGTGCGATATGTGAAAAAAATGAATATCCCGTTACATTTTCTCCATTTCACGATATACATCTCGATATATTGAAATCTCCTCTAAAGGACCCCATGAAATCTAACTTTTACTCTTTTTACTGTTTTCACTACAATCCCTGCAGATTAAATAACATTCTTGGTTAACTTTACAGGTGGTTTTCAACAACACATTTTTTAATTTTCATGTTAGTGATTAATCACAATTGAGTTGAAATAAGACTATTTTTATTCAATAAAGATGTGGCACAAACTGCAAAAACAATCTTGAAAATTGCAACAAAGGGGCAATACAATACAGAGCTGCTCAGAGTTCAAATCAGTAAAGTGCAAGCTCAACACAGAGAGACATTTATGGCCCTTTTCCACTACCCTTTTTCAGCTCACTTCAGCTCGCTTCAGCCCGACACGGCTCACGTTTCGACTACCAAAAAACAGCACGACTCAGCTCGCTTCAGCCCTGCTTAGCCCCTAAAACTCGCACCGTTTTGGAGTGGGGCTGAAGCGAGATAAACCGTGCCGAGTGAGGCTGGGGGCATGAGGAGACACTCCCCTGTGCACTGATTGGTGAGGAGGAGTGTCCTCACATGCCCACACACACCCCGCGAGCACGCTGGGATCTGTAAACACCGTAAACCCGGAAGGAGAAGAATTACGAATTACGAGAATTATGAAGCCTTATGCGCCTCGCCTCATCTATACGCTCTTGCCAGTATCTGTTGGCGTTGTCGGTGACAACAAGCCACAGCACCAAGACCAGCAACACTAACGACTCCATGTCCTCCATGTTTATTGTTTACTATCCGGGTCGTGAGACTACCGCTTAAAAGCTCACTGATGTCACTGTTTGCGCTGCTTAACGACATCACGTGACGTCCACCCACTTTTGCTAACTCCACCCAATGTGTCCACCCACTTCCAGCCAGCACGGTTCAGCGCGGTTGTAGTCGAAATGCAACTCCAACAGCCCCACTCAGCTCGACTCAGCACGGCACGGCTCAGCCGCGTTTGTAGTGGAAAAGCGGCATTAGCCTAAATAAGAAAAGTGCTCTTTCATTAAATTATTTTAAAAAATAGAGATAGATCTCCAAGCTATTAACCTGACTACTGAGAACCACTGGAACATTTACAATTGAGAGAGAGAAGGACAGAAGAGCGAGATCTGCAAAACATAATTTTTCTCTTTGCACACTTTTGAACTGAATGTTTTCTGGCACTGCAGTCGTACCCAGTCATTCAGTCTGGCAGCTTTTACTATGTTTGCGCCATTGTCGGTAGTCAGGCAGACTTGACGTGCTTCGGGCAAGTCCCATGCCTTGAGTACTTCTTGCAAGCCTTCAGAAAGAAACTCAGCCATGTGGTCTTTAGGGAAAAAGCTCATCTGAAGGCACGCACTTTTTAACTCCCAGTTGTCAATGAAATGGACAGTAAAACTCGTATGACTGCATTGTTCTACTGGACCATAAGTCGGTAGTTGAGGAGAAATACGTCACATTTTGCAGATGATGGGCCAGTTTTTGCCTCTCAGCTGTGTATAATTCCGGTATTGCCTTCTCTCGCGATATCCAAAAAAATGCCAGATGACTGACCCCTTACTAGTTCTTTTAGGAACCAATTCGTCCGCTTCCATTTTTAATTTGTCGCTGAAATTGACAGAGCTTACACGGTAGCCTATGCAACACCAGCGATTGCACGAACTGAGTTAGTGCTGTAAACCGAAACTAGAAAATCTTCCCGCAAGTTCCTTTCAGCACCTAGATGTCGCCCGGGATTCGTTGGCGAGTGCGTGACGTTATTGTTTTTTTTACCCTTAGGCAGCCTCTCACGTTACTGTCTGAGGGACAGGGAGAAAACCACCAGAAAACGTTTTAAACAAACGCAACAAACACGAAACAAATGCAAGTCGGCAGATGACCATAAAGTACTCGATAGTTACGATATGATAATTTTATGTATCTCACACAGACTTTTCGGAGATATGTCGAGTATATTCGATATATTGTGCAGCCCTACCAGGTCATAGTAAACTGTGGGTGATAAAAGAGAGCAACTGGACTTGCTTGAAGGTTCTTGAAGACGTTTCACCTCTCATCCCTTATCTGTCTGTCTGTCTGTCTATCTATCTATCTATCTGGCGTATCACTGCAGTGACATGGGCGGCACGGTGGTGTGGTGGTTAGCACTGTCGCCTCACAGCAAGAAGGTTCTAGGTTTGATCCCAGTAGCCGACGAGGGCCTTTCTGTGTGAACATGTCTGTGAAGATTCTCAGGCTACGTTTACACTAGACCATATCTGTCTTGTTTTCTTCGCGGATGCACTGTCCGTTTACATTAAACCGCCTGGAAACGGGAATCCGCCAGCGTCCACGTATTCAATCCAGATCGTGCCTGATCCGGTGCTGTGCAAACATTCAAAATACGCGGATACGCTGTGCTGAGCTCTAGCTGGCGTCTCATTGCACAACGTCACTGTGACATCCACCTTCCTGATTCGCTGGCATTGGTCATGTGACGCGACTGCTGAAAAACGGCGCGGACTTCCGCCTTGTATCACCTTTCATTAAAGAGTATAAAAGTATGAAAATACTGCAAATACTGATGCAAATACTGCCCATTGTGTAGTTATGATTGTCTTTAGGCTTGCCATCCTTCCATTTGCAAGTAGTAAGTGATATGCGCTGGGATCACACACACAGCGGCTCAGTCCTGAATCGTGGCTTGTGCACTTCACTCGCGCGCTGTGTGAGCTGCGCAGGGCCGGAGTGCGCACCCTCCAGAGGGCACTCGCTGTTCAGGGCGGAGTGATTTGGAGCGCAGGATGCCTGCGGAGCCGAGCGTATCCGCGTATTGGCGTTGCTGTGTGCACGGCTAACGGTTTTAGTGTAAACGCGAATCGTTTTAAGAACATTAATCTGATGATCCGCTGATTCGACGTAATGTAAACGTAGCCTCAGTCATCCAGGTCGTAGTAAACTGTGGGTGGTAAAAGAGAGCAACTGGACTTGCTTGAAGATTCTTGAAGATGTTTCACCTCTCATCCCTTATGATTGCTTTTCGAAACGACACCTTAGGATTGCTTTTCATCCATGAGAGGATAAATACCTGATACTCCCTATTAGTCAGACTGAACTGAAGAAGCCTTTCAGATGAGAGGTGAAACATCTTCAAGCAAGTCCAGTTGCTCTCTTTTACCATCCGCAGCTTTCTGTGTGGAGTTTGCATGTTCTCCCCATGTCTGCATGGGTTTCGTTTGGGTGCTCCGGTTTCCCTCACAGTCCAAAGACGTGCACTTAGGTTAACATGGGGCAGCCATGGCCTGAAGTGCCCTTGAGCAAGGTACCTAACCCCTGACTGCTCCCCGGGTGTGTGCGCACGCGTGTTCACTGCTTCAGATGGGTTAAATGCAGAGGATGAATCTCACTGTGCTTGAAGTGTGCATGTGACAAATAAAGGTGGCTGTTTCTTCTTCAGCCAACAAACCTTCTAGAGCAGAATTACAGTAGTGGTTTCCCGTTGCCTTCTACTGGATAATGAGGGGTTTTCTCCTCTCAATCATTCACACACACACAATTTAATGTAGCCATTTAACCTAGGCTAACTGCATATCTTTGGACTGTGGGAGAAGCCAGAGAAAACCCACGCAGACACGGGGAGAACATACAAACTCCACACAGAAAGGCCCCCATCAGCCACTGGGCTCGAACCTAGAACCTTCTTGCTGTGAGGCGACAATGCTAATCACTACACCATCGTGCCGCCGTACAGTAATATATAGCTTTTTAATTCCTGAACTTTCTGCCCACAGAGCACATTAGATCCAAGTTCACATTATTTACAGTCAAATTGTTTTGGTCTGATCCCATAAAAATTTTCCCGTTCAGCTCAACTGATGATCATCAACTCACCGGGTACTTTATTAGGAACACCCATTCATCTGCTGTTTTATGCATTTATCTAATCAGCCAATCCCTTGACAGCAGCACAAGGCATAAAATCATGCAGACATTATGCAAATCAAGAGCTTCAGTTGTTAATGTTCAACTTCAGACATCAGAATGGGAAAATTGTGATCTCAAAGTGTGACACTTGCTGTAGCATGGGTGTTGGTTTGAGTCAGATGGACTGGTATGAGTATTTTAGAAACTGCTGATCTCTTGGGGTTTTCACATGCAACAGTCTCTAGAGTTTACACAAAATGGTGCAAAAAAAGAAACAAAAAAAAAATTGAGTGAGCGACAGTTTTGTGGGTGGAAACAAATGCCTTGTTGATAAGAGAGATCAGAGGAAAATGACCAGATTGGTTCAAGCTGCCAGGAAGGCTATAGCAACTCTTTACAGCCGTGGTGAGTAGAAAAGCATCCCAGTATGCAACAGCAGAAGAACACATTGGGTTCCAGTCCTGCCAGTCAAGAACAGGAGTCTTAGAATCAACAAGAAGTTCCTATTAAAGTGGCCGGGGAGTGAGGATATATTATATGGCAGAATTTAAAACGCAACAAGTAGCTATGTTTACGTGGACCCTAATAATCTGTTAATGACTTAATTCAGGTTCAACTGGAATTAAATTTCTTCATAGAAACAGCTCGGTCAGACCTCTGATGATCCGTCTGACTGGAAAATATTTGTCTGGAGCTGCAATTGAGCCTTAGAAAGGAAAGACAGCATTAATTTTAAGTGTGAATTATATTTTATGAGGCATTTAACACATTTTATTTACTAACTTAATAAAATGTTGGAACAAAGTTTGAATTTAGTTTCTTATTCATTAACCAGAACTTTACAAATCACTGTAATTATCAATAAAATCTTCTACAAATTCCTGTCATAAAAGCAAAAACCTTAAATTATAATTTCTAGTGCATCTAAGACAAAAAACAAAATCCGAATTGCTGCAGTCAAGTCCTGTTACACAGAATACATCTTTACTAAATATAGCAAAGATAACACGAGATTCAGCTGAATCTGAAGATTAATATTATGAAATATATATACAACTGAAAATAATAGATGCCTTTAAAAAGTTTTGATTTTACGAAATCTACATAATGCAAATGTTACATCACAAAATGTTAGGAATCGTTTTGATTCTGTTAAAAAGTGCAATAAACAGGAGATAAAATTAAGTGAAATTAAGTTACAAATGAAAGGAAATGTTCCTGTAGTTACTTGAAATGTAAATACTCTAAACAATACAAAAAAAAATTCAATAATAATGGTAGTTTATGAAAGTACTATTTAAGATAATGCAAATCTTGGCGAAAGAGAAGCCAATCGAAACCGAAAGAGAGAAAGTGATGATCATGCCGTTACCATGGGAACAGTCTTTTATGAATGTGGAAGTGGGCTCTCAGCGCGCTGAGTCCGGTGTGACTGAGGAAGGGGACAAGTTTTATGTTTCATCTAATTTAGGGAATTTAAAAACTATAATAATATTTGGCAGTGGGTACATAGGAAAGTGTAAAGTTTCTGTCAATATGTTTATCAGGCTTGGATGATAAAAAAACTCGCGAAGATATTTATCTAAATGCATGACCTACTCATTCTAAACCTGCCAAGCTTCGCCGGCGAAGCTCTCAAAACTTGTAGTATTTTATTTCCATTCAAGCCTCGTTTCGAAGTCTGACCAATAAGAACGCTACATTTTTGGCAGTAAATTTGATTTTCTTGATTTAACTTCCATATATGGAAAGCGCGCACGTCGGGGACGTCTCGGGGAACCTCTGATAGTCGGCAAAAATGTCCACAGAAATGCACAAAATTACTTCACAAAACAACAAAATTTTGGTTAGCACGGGTTAGCGTAAAACTTATAGGTCGTGTTTGGGGATTTATGGCCGTGTTTTTTTGAGAATTGGCCGTGTAAAGCACGGCTGCATGGATCGCTAGCAATGCCTATGCCTGGAGCAGCTATTCAGGATTATACACGTCAGAAATTCTATCCTGATTGTACGATTAGAGCATATAAACACACATCTATCCAATCGCTTTCATGTGAACGGTACATTCAGGATCGCAGATCAGAATGAATTAATTCTGAACATTAAAAATTGTGTGTATATGAATGTAGCTAGTGTGCTGTATATCATCTCGGCAAATAAAATGAGATTTAAAAAAAAAGGACAAATACGAAACCACAGATAAAAGACAGGATGAAAATGGAAGCCCCGATCGGATCGATCTTAAAGACTTTCAGATGTCTGGGAAAAGAAATGCTTTTAGATTGGGTTTGAAAATGGATACGTTCTGGGATGGCTTTCTGAAATATGACTGAGCTGCAACAGGAAATGAGACGGAATGACTTGAGTCTGTGGAATGGTTAAAAATAGCTGATTAGATCTCAAAGCTCTGGAGGTATTTTGAAGGAAAAAAGAGAGAAAATAATAAAACCTTGAAAACTCTTTTGTACACTTGACGGGGCACCAGTGAATGGCAGCCAGCTTATAAATGGTGTGTTGTGATTTCCGCAACTGTAACCAGATTAAAAATCATAACCCCCGGCTATGCTTCACTGACTGAGAACCACAGGGGTTTTCAAACACTTTGCTGCCAGGTATCGCCTTAACTGCGAAAAAAAAAAATATATATATATATATATATATATATCCATCCTTTCAGTTATGAAGGTTTGTATTATTTATTAAACCAATTCAACCAGTCAGATAAGCTAATAGCTGTCAAATTCAATAATAAAGATTATAATTACAAACAAAATTAACTAAAAATTGTAAGGGCATACAGCAGTGACTGTTGATAAGCGAGTTTAGATCTATTTACAGCGTGACTGAAAAATCAGTGACAGTAAAACTACATCTATTTATGATTTACCGGTATATCGTCTGCACTACACTTGCGCTTTGTCTCAGCTGTTGTATTACATTTTTGCGGAATATATTCCTGGTGGTTCTTGTTTTTTGGACCCTTTGTAGATTGATTTAGAAGTGATATTAAATATTAAATGCAGTATAAAGTGATAGACACTTGGAGATGATTTCATTCTGACAGTGATCAGTATGATATATTGGATGATATTAAGAATCAGCGTTGTAGTCGAGTCACTAAACCTCGAGTCCGAGTCCAGTCTCAAGTCCCTAGTGTTCAAGTCCGAGTCATTGAAAAAAATTCCGAGTCGAGTCTGAGAACAAGATTTCAACCGGACCATTTGACGGTGGCTGTTTTAGCGCCATTAACATTAGTTTGTTCCTGAACATGACATATGAACAGGTGAATGTGCATTCTCTTTATCAGGGAGTGCGAAGTATTGTGTCAGACATGGTTGGGAGACGGATGTAAGTGCAGAAGGTGTGTTTATTAATACAAGTGAAGACACGTAAACAATCAATAAAACGGTGAAACAGGCTATAGAGGATGTGCAGTCACGTGACCCGTCCGTGTTTACTCTGCCCACTCCGCCATATTGGACGGCTTCAGGATTGTTTACCTTGCACGAGTGTAATGGATCCAGGGAGTAATCCCCAAGAAAATTCGGAAAATACCCCATCTACATCGCGCGATTACTTGTCTAAGTTTGTTCAGCATCTTGAAGGTGATGTGAGGCAGCGTTACGTGGAAAAGTGTTCCAGGTTGGGGATTACAGATCCGTACAACTTGCCGCAATCCTTGTTCAGGGAAATTTGGAGCTGCAGTGCCGGCGATCTTTGCCCTATCTGGCCTACCACGACATTTACAATTTTCTCGTTAATCGTGTTACACTGGCAAAGCCCTCAAAGCTTACAAGAGCCTGGAAGCTTATAAATATTTTGTTGCGGGATGGGTATCTCAACTATACCTCTGGAAGGTTCCGAAGAAGAATGTCTACTTGATAACCTCACGGGTAAGTGGCATTAAGACGTTTATCATAAAGAGACTATGCAGGACGTTTTATCTTAAGAATGTTCGAAATCTAAACTCAGTTCCAGATAATGACAGGGTTGTAAATATGTATGTTTTTGTCTGAAAAACAGTAAACCAGAAAGCCGCGCACGTCTGCGCGGAAGCTGCGCAAATGTGCGCAGTTTTCCAACCCACTGCCTTCTTCTCATACTAATACTTCCTATGTTGCTTATTTACTAATTTTAATACAGAATTTACTCTGATGAAATTATTCAGACACTCCAACGCCCCCCCCCCCCCCCCCCCCCCAAAAAAAAAAAAAAAATCGGATCTGCGCGATTCAGCCGTGAAAAAGGCGGCATCCGCCGTTTGCATCCCTGTTTAAACTCATAGGTTAACCGACTTTAACCGGCTAATGAGGCTCGGTGGTCGGTCAAGATTTTTTTTAGTTTTCGCCATCCCTACTATGGATTGGCCTTTCAACGGCATATATGAGCCAAAAAGATAAAACATTGTCATAGACTAGGCCAGGGTAGTAGGGCTAGGCATAGCCATTTTAAACGTTAGAGACTGTCTAGTTTCTAAGTATGCAGCTATCATTCAATCCGAAAATCAACTTAACAGATGTACTAGGAGTATTGAATTAGAAGATTACACCTACCTGATATGAAGTGTTCACTACAAATTCGGCTGGTAGAACTGGGGTACCAGTTTTCTCTTCGCACAGCGGACACCCATTTTGCGCATCTATCCTCGTCTGCGGGGAATCTATAAAATGACAGGCCCTCCTTTTGGCCCTGTCTATTGGTACAACCAAATGCTGAACAAGATATAACCATTCTTGAAAGATCTACTCCCACACACTTGATAATTAGAACGGGTTCGTCTAAGTTCTATGCGTGACCTTGCCGTCCAAAATGGCGGATAAACAAATATCACGTGACCTCGTGACGTCACGTGCATGCTCTCTATAGGTCGAGCGAGGCGGAATCAAAGACGAGAAAGAAGAAATCGGGGATCAGGAACCCAAACAAGGAAATAAGGCTCGGTGTTGTGTAAAAACTGTGAAAACGCACGCACTTTGCAAAGTATCGAGTTGCGTTGCTGACACAATTCCGACATCTCATAAAGTTGTTGGGGGGGGGGGGGGGGGGGGGATATTAACCCCTTGGCTGCCACCCATAATTAATTGTAATGTGCCAGGCATATTGGACAAAAATAGGTCAAAATTGGGATATTTTGATAATCTTGTTCAGAACTTTATATTTTAATATTTATATAGAAAAATCACAAAAAACACTGTTGTAGTGTAAAAATAACTTTAGTAATCAAAAACAACTTCAAAAGCATCAAAAAAAAAAGAAGATAATGGGTCTCGTCAATGAGAACCTGTCCATAACCATGAATTAGTAGTACTTGAAAACACAATGTACCCCAAGGGTCCATGTATTCCAAGTAACTGGATACCATTTTTATGATGGTCTTTGGTATGACCCGCCCCTGAATAGAACTCGTGATCTCCCAGTCAAGAGGCGGACACACTAACCAATAGGCCAACTCGCGGTAATGTGCCATGTAAGGCACATAAAAGGTGTTTACGATGAGTAGCGTACGTCAGAAGGCACAGCGGTAAAAGATTTCATGACGTACGTGACGCATTGAAGGGGTTAAAATTAATTAACATTTTAAAAATGTCGTTCAGAACAACACCCTACATCACACTTCTAATATAAATTGCCTAAAAATGTGTAATTAAAAAAAAAAAAGTTTATATCTCTGTGGCATATTTGCAAGTATATTATTAAATTATTTTTCTTTTCTTTAAGCCATAAATGAAGATCTTGCTTTCGAACATTACCATGTTCCCTCTGAAAGGTCACGTGACCTGATGTGTGTGCTCTTTCACTGATGCTGAGCTTGTGCACACAAGCAAACACTTAACAAGTCAGTACAGTCTCAAATGTCACATCCATGATGCAGGATTTTGTCGGTGTCGTGCTCTTGTGAGCCTGTGAGACTTGTGCAGCTCGTAGGTAACAATTAAAGCCATCAGGTTTTCTCAGAGGAGTACTGAAAATAATCATGGCCACACCTTTTGCTCAGCTCAGCTCAGGGTTTTATCTGAGATGAGATCTCGCTGTTAACCGAGGTAGCAAATAAGTAAAAGGTAAACATGATGCATGAGACAGAAATGTGTGTGTGCGTGCATGTGTACAAAATGAGCATTTGAGTACAAGTTGATTGAAACGGTGCTTTTTATGTTTGTACAGAAGCTGCAAATGAGTGGAAGTGTTATGTTTTTCCGTTTGTTCTGTGGTGTCAGGCTCTCGCTCGCTCCCTCCCTCTCTCTCTCTCTGCCCTTCCTTCCCTTCTGCAAAGCCACACGGCGCTGTGTCGATAATACATGCGTCACTCTGTTCATTTGTATGTAGTTTAGAGCTCTGTGGTGCTTTTCCGCTGTTCTGTCTCCACTCTTCTTTACTTTATGACTTGTCTGTGAATTTAAATTGAGTTATTTTTCCTTCAGGTGCTCCTCTGGTGGTGGTGTGGCATCATGGGGGAGCTGTTCCGCAGTGAGGAGATGACTCTGGCCCAGCTCTTCCTGCAGTCCGAGTCTGCCTACTGCTGTGTCAGCGAACTCGGGGAGATCGGCATGGTGCAGTTCAGAGACGTGAGTACACGTACCGATAGCGCCGGGTGTACAGGATGTGGACTGGAAATGAACGTTTAACCGTTCTGCAGGATCTTGTTTCAAGCCCAGGTCTATATGGTTTAGTCTCTCTTACACTTTAAAGACTGAATTCATCAAGTGTTGACTTTTAACAAGAATTAGAAAACATGCTTTATTGATCAATAAACAAGAAGTGTGTCATCTCTCCAACACGGAAAGCAAGCACGTTTCTGGAAAAAAAAAAAGTCAGAGCAAAGATATGTAAAGAATAAAACACAGCAGGTTTGTATTAGCTGTTCTAGGAAAATAATTAATGGCAGATGGATTAGTATTGCTAGTTGATTATTTCCCTATAACAGTACATCCTGAAGTGTTTTATTCCTCTTATACCATACCAATCTCCCCACAGTTACATTTTTCATTAACTTAAGAACGTCAAATCATAGTTTTTAGCAGTTTATACTTGCATTTAATGTTGTAGAACATCCTAGAGACAAGTTAGTTCTTATCACTTGTGTTATAGCAGCTATAAATGATCTTTCCTTCACCTTACGCTGTCTCTCTCTCTGTTACTGTCTGTCTCTTACTCTCTCTTTTACTGTCTCTCTCGCTGTTTCTCTTTTACACACTCTCTCTCTGTCTGTCTGTCTGTCTGTCTCTTACTCTCTCTGTCTCTCTCTCTTTTACTCTCTCTGTCTCTCTCTTTTACTCTGTCTCTCTCTCTGTTTCTCTTTTACACACTCTCTTTTACTCTGTCTCTTACTCTTTTACTCTCTCTTATACTCTCTTTTACACACACTTTAACTCTCTCACACTCTTTTATACACTGTCTCTTCTACACTCTTAATCTGTGTCTGTCTCTTTTACTCTGTCTCTCTTACTCTTTTACTCTCTTATACTCTCTTTTACACACACTAACACTCTCGCACTCTTATACACTCTCTTACACTCTTAATCTGTCTCTCTTTTACTGTCTCTCTTTTACTCTGTCTCTCTTTTACACACACTTTTTCTCTCTGTCTCTCTTTTACTCTCTCTTATACTGTCTTTTACACACTAACTCTCTCTCACACACTTTTATACACTCTCTTTTACTCTCTTAATCTGTCTCTTTTACTCTGTCTCTGTTTCTCTTTTACACGCTTTTACTCTCTCTTACTCTTTTACTCTCTCTCTTATACTCTCTTTTACACACTCTCTAACTCTCTCACACTCTTATACACTCTCTCTTACACTCTCACTCTCTTACACACTCTTTTACACTCACTTTTTTACTCTCTCTTTTACTCTCTTTTCCATGCACACACTTTGTCTATCTCTCTCTCTTACTCTTACATATTGACCCTGTTTTTGGAGCAGTAGTTGGGCTTCTAAAATTAAACATGTAAATAGCACCTGCACAATAATTAACGCTTTCAAGGCACTACTCCGATCCATTACTCTTTGTCCATGCTTAATCTGGCTTCTACAGTAAACAAAGGTCGCACGTTTGACGTCAGGGCAGATTTGTTGTCATTTTTTTGGCGCAGATTGTGACGTTCTAAAACGCAAAACTCCGGTTATCTCTGTCTACACAAAAAGGCATACACGGAGTTTTCAAAAATCTTCACTTTGCCCGGAGTTTTTTAAAATATTCGTTTTTGATGTGTTTTCATGTGGATGACAGGCCAAAACGTAGAAAAATATCTTCGATTTAGCAGATACCCGGCTATGTGCGGACGGGGTCTTACACTCTCGTTTGTTTACACTCTCTCCAGTTTACGACATTAAGAGTAAAACACATTCTCTCTCTCTTTTACACTCCCTCGCTCTCTTAGGCCATGTACACACGTAGCCGGTTATTTTTAAAACCGAACATTTCCCCCCCCTCCGTTTATAAAAATGTTTTATCCACACCACCTCGTCTTCGAAAAAAATCCCTTCCACACATAACCGAACATCTGCGTTTTCAATCACATTCATAAGCATTCCAAACCTGTAGATGGCATTATTTCCCCAAATCCTACCCCCAATCACATCAGAATAGCCCTCTGTTGGCGTCACTTCCGCCTAAACATAAAACATAGCGCCAAGCTCGTTCATCTGGACAGACTCGGAGACAGAATTGCTTCTAAACACAATTTTGGAGTATAAACTTCAAAAGACGCAAGAAAACGTTGATTGGGAATCTTGTCAAAGCAAATATGTGGACATATTGACCCTGTTTTTGGAGCAGTAGTTGGGCTTCTAAAATTAAACATGTAAATAGCACCTGCACAATAATTAACGCTTTCACGGCACTACTCCGATCCATTACTCTTTGTCCATGCTTAATCTGGCTTCTGCAGTAAACAAAAGGTCGCACGTTTGACGCCAGGGCAGATTTGTTGTCATTTTTTTGGCGCAGATTGTGACGTTCTAAAACGCAAAACTCCGGTTATCTCTGTCTACACGAAAAGGCATACACGGAGTTTTCAAAAATCTTCACTTTGCCCGGAGTTTTTTTTAAATATTCGTTTTTGATGTGTTTTCATGTGGATGACAGGCCAAAACGTAGAAAAATATCTTCGATTTAGCAGATACCCGGCTACGTGTGGACGGGGTCTTACACTCTCGTTTGTTTACACTCTCTCTAGTTTACTCTCTCTCTTTTCCACACACTCTCTTTCTTCCCCCTTACTCTCTTACACTCTCTCACTCTTTTACTTCTCTCTCTCCATCTCAGCAGTTCATGTTGCTGAGAAACTCGAAACACAAAGTCCCAAAGACTTGACACTGAAGACTCCTTCCATAAACTTTAAATAAATTCAACATATCATAGATTATTTTTTTTTTTCTATGTTACATTGAAGAACAGCATGTATATGGAGCCTCCCCCATACAATTCCCTGTGAATTGCCTGGTACTACAGAAACGATAACACATTACATCAAATGTGCACATTAATGACGTAAAATAATCCAGTGGTTTGCATTAGAGCCTGCATTATTATCAGAGCTGCTGTTCCAGAAAATTAATCAACACTTTCTGAATAATCAGTACTCTGGTAAAAGGCAAAATATTCCTTTCTTGGATGCCGCTTCTTGCATGCAGCTGGTTCATTTCTGCTTACTGTAGGATCATAGTTCTTGTGGTGGTGTAGAAACAGCGCACTGGTTTAAAATGACCCTCGTACCGACAGCACGGCAGCAGGTACAGGTTAAACAATTAACCAGACGCCTGCCTTTCAAGCACAAATGTCTCCTATTTTAAATAATATTGCAGTAAAATTGCATGCTTAGGTATGCTGAATAACAAGAACGCTAGGTCACTGGTTTTTCACTTTAATTACAGAACAATAATCTTGCATAATATTCCTGAGAATTTTTCAGCGCAGTAGTTGACCTGAGTCATCCAGTTTATGACATTAAGAGTAAAACAGTAGAAGCCTTTCCTGAAACGACTGAGAGCTTGGAAGCCCGGTGGTTTGGGATGCACTGTGTTTCTCTCAAGGTGCTTATAAAGTGTCATGCTTTACAGATGGCTGTGTTTTGATCACTGGACGGCCTTTGGATAATTTAACATCTGCGGTCATTTTTTTGTGTGTGTAAACTACAGCTGAACCCTGACGTGAACGTCTTCCAGAGGAAGTTCGTGAATGAAGTGCGTCGTTGCGAAGAGATGGACCGCAAACTGAGTGAGTCACAGCCATGCCTTATATGATTCTAGACTTATATACTGTGGAGAAGTTCTTTTTTTTTTTTTTAACTTTCACTTCCCTCACTCTGTTTCTCTGTTTGGTAATTATCGTCATTCATCCTCACTCCCTTTTTTTTTTCCCACAGG
The DNA here is from genome assembly GCF_027579695.1 of Neoarius graeffei. Taxonomy (NCBI): domain Eukaryota; kingdom Metazoa; phylum Chordata; class Actinopteri; order Siluriformes; family Ariidae; genus Neoarius; species Neoarius graeffei. Next base: position 52,582,956 of record NC_083588.1, read on the forward strand.
GTTTGTTGAGAAGGAGATAAAGAAGGCTGATATACCCATTGTAGACACAGGAGAGAACCCAGAAGTCCCGTTCCCTCGAGATATGATTGACTTGGAGGTATTGAATGGATTAGAAGTGATTTTTGTCCTAAATTCTCAAGCATTTCTCAAGCACGATCAGTGTCGGAAGGTGAAATGCAGAACACGTTTTATGAAGTGTATTTTCCAAAGTAAAGCTCACATAGCTTTGGTAAATGCCTCAACATGCTCAGAGGAGCACGCTCAACTCATGTGACTAAGCATCTTGGAGCACATGGGGGGGGATCAAATTTCAACAGCTTTGCCTACTTAATGAAACTAAATGACCCATTACAAAAAAAAAAAACCCAACCCAGTAAGCATCATTCTGGCTTTGTTCACACTGCAACCCTTGGTGCTCAATTTGGAATTGCCGTTTTTTTTTGCTGTTCACATCATCATCATCATCTTTTGGCTGCTCCTGATTAGAGGTCGCCACAGCGGATCTTTCATCTCCATTGCTCCCTGTCTTCCGCATCCTTCTCTACCACAGCTGCCACTTTCATGTCCTCTCGCACCACATCCATGTATCTCCTCTTTGGCCTTCCTCATTTTCGTTTGCCTGGCAGCTCCATCCTCAACATTCTCCTTCCAACATGCTCTGCATCTTTTCTCAGGATGTGCCCATCCCATCTCAGTCTCATCTTAATTCCCAAGCTCTCCACATGCACTGTCCTTCTGATGTGCTCGTTCCTTATCCTGTCCAACCTCCCATCGCAAACCTTAACATCCTCAACTCCGCCACCTCCAACTTTGCCTCCTGTCTCTTCGTTAAGGGTACGGTCTCCAATCCGTACATCACAGCTGGTCTCACTACTGTCTTATACATCTTACCTTTCACTTTTGCTGGACTTTCCTATCACAAATGACTCCTTCTCCAACTGCTCCACCCTGCCTGCACTCTCTTTCTCACCTCACTATCGCAGCCCCCATTTTCCTGCACAGTTGACCCCAGGTACTGGAATTCACCAACTTTCTTTACGTCTACTCCTTGCATCTTCACTACACTCTCATCACCGTTCTCATCGTTGCTCCTGCTCACCTTCATTCCTCTTCGTTCCAATGCATACCTCCATCTCTCCAAACCCAACTCAACCTCCTTTCTACTTTCACCACATATCACAATATCATCCGCAAACATCATGTTCCATGGTGACTCTTGCCTCACTTCGTCCGTCAAGCTATCCAGCACTACGGCAAACAAAAAAGGACTCAAAGCAGATCCTTGATGGAGTCCCACCTTCACCTTAAACCATTCAGTCGTTCCAACTGCACACCTCACTGCTGTTTCACTGTTCTCATACATGTCTTGCACCACTCTAATATACTCCTCATTCACTCCACTCTTTCTCATACAATACCATAACTCATCTCACGGCACTCTATCGTATGCCTTCTCCAGGTCTACAAACACACAATGGTAGCTTTCTCTGGCCTTCTCTGTACTTCTCCATTAACACTTCTCCATGGCTGTTCACATTAATTTTTTTAAATGTGGCCTGTATCGGAGCCCAGTGTGAACTCGTCACAGTCCTGAACTGGCCCGCATGTGCATATCAAAGACGTCATGTGTACAGAAGGCGGCCACTGAAGTCTGCATTAGCTGTTTCATGTACAAGTTGATGCACAGTGGAAACAATTTTGCAAGATGAGGAGAAAGACAGCCATATTTTTTATTTATGGCTTTTTGTGGCATCATGGCTGTAGGGAGGTGTGTACGGACGTGGAGTCAGAGCCAGTAGTATCGGGACCGTGATGTTAATCACGCCATTGAAGCAGAATTCATATGAAATTTCAGGATGTCAGGGCGACTTTTGACTCCATCTGTGAGTGCGAATACTTATGAGGTCTAACACCTCGCCGTCTCTTCACTGACTACTTCGTCCGCAGCTGTTCTCCATCTTTGTATGTGGGAAACCATGGTTAGAGGTTAGAGAAGCAGCTTTGGGACCAAAAGGTCACCAGTTCGATTCCCTGGACCAGCAAGAATGGCTGAAATGCCCTTGAGCAAGGCACCGAACCCCCAACTGCTCCCCAGGCTGCTCTGGGTGTGTTGTATGTCGCTCTGGATAAGAGCGTCTGCTAAATGCCTGTAATTACTTCACCCGCTACGGAGCAAGCAGGGCAAGGTATTGTTTTCGGTTGGGTTTCTTTGTTGTTGTTTTTTTTGTTGTTGTTGTTGTTGTTAACGCTATTACGAGAAAACAGCTGGATCAATCTTCATGAAACTTTCAGGATAGATGGGCATTGGTCTGAAATAGAACGTCCAACGTTTTGAGGGTTTGCGTACAAACGGTACTTACAAATTGATATGTGGCCGAAAACGCATCATTTACTTGTGTGATGGAGTATGTTATAAATCAAATTAAACGTTCCGATTGGAACGGACTGCACCTGAACCAGGTTTTTCTGCTCCATCCATCACGTAATTCATTTGAATGTCCAGCAACAGACGCTCACACAGATACAAAAGGCTCAAAAGGGCTTTCATCAAATTATTTATGCATTTTGAACAAACTACCTGATTTTATTACCTCGCCTGCTACGGAGTAAGCAGGGCGAGGTCTTGTTTTCGGTCGGGTTTCTTTGTTTGGTTTTTTTTTGTTTGATATTACAGGAAAACGGCTGGATCAATCTAAATGAAACTTTCAGGATAGACGGGCGTTGGTCTCAAATAGAACCTCCAACATTTTGAGGATCATCTGGTCAAGGTCACCAAAAGGGTCAAAATCGTTTTTGTTGCGGCTCATTTCGAGGCGCTAGCCACTACGTCGTCATGCTGTAAGAATGTAAGAGTGTAACGATCGCGCACTGCGCATACACGTGCTCCGATTAAAATGGCTGGTGAGTATAATTCGGTTCACCATTCGAAATAGACTAGACTAAAGAAATCGCTTTCAGACATGTTTATGCTTATTACAGAGGGAAAGTGCGTTCCACTGAGCTCTAGCGCTGGGCCATTTCCGGGAAATAAGAGTTTCGGTCATGGCGACAGCGTGTGTAGGTCAGCCTTGGTTCGGAGGTTTCAGTTTCGAAAGCTATAAGAGGTAAGAATAGAATAATATAAAGTACAGACACTTGGTATATTTTACTTCTGTGATTTTTTTTAAATTGTTCATTTTTGTGGCTACTGCGTCATAGAGTAAATCTATATGCAATATTTACTGTATGGACATGGGATCAGAAAACAATTTTATTTATAAGCAGTAGCCACATGGACCCATAGGGTACCTTTTTTTTTTTTTTTTGGGCGATATCTTCCTTGATGGGCGGCACGGTGGTGTAGTGGTTAGCGCTGTTGCCTCACAGCAAGAAGGTCCGGGTTCGAGCCCCGTGGCCGGCGAGGGCCTTTCTGTGTGGAGTTTGCATGTTCTCCCCGTGTCCGCGTGGGTTTCCTCCGGGTGCTCCGGTTTCCCCCACAGTCCAAAGACATGCAGGTTAGGTTAACTGGTGACTCTAAATTGACCGTAGGTGTGAGTGTGAATGGTTGTCTGTGTCTATGTGTCAGCCCTGTGATGACCTGGCGGCTTGTCCAGGGTGTACCCCGCCTTTCGCCCGTAGTCAGCTGGGATAGGCTCCAGCTAGAGGTCTGCGCAGGTCGGATTTTTCAGTCCCACTCCCGCCCGCGCCCGTATTGTGCAGTCCCGCTCCCACAAAGAATTATGATTTTCAGTCCCGCTCCCGCCCGCGCCTGCCATATTTTGTCCCGCTTCCGCCCGCAAATCCCGCATGATGCAGACGTTCGCGTTATTTCTCAGGAAAGTTCTTGTCTTGACACAGCGTGATGGTGCCCTGCCCCCTACTTTGAGTGGATTTGAGCATAAATATCTACAGCTCACGTTCACGTTTGTTATTATTTACCTTGTTTCTGAATTCGGAATGTTGAAATGGCAACATGTAGACCTAATAATAATAATTATTTAAGTATGCGCTCTCCCGTGGTGCGTCTCCTGTGAATAATTAGTGTGAAAGGAGAGATGGATCGCACTCTTGAACTTATTCTTTTAGTTACATTTCTTTTCAGTTGTTTTTAGCAGCAGAAGGAGACAAACGTTTCGGCTGTTGCCTTCGTCAGTGTCTCTAATAATAATAATAATTTATTCTGATTTATGGCCGTTGTATGTCAGAACCTTTTGGCAGTTATCACAGCAAGCAAAGGGCAGCTGATTTCCCTCCGCGTCGTACACGAGTGAGAATGATTTCCAAATGTCCGATTTCAGGACTCTTGACTTTTTAACGGTAAATGTACCTCTTTTTAAAGCAGCACTTACTTTTGAAGCACTGTGAGCTTCAGTAGAGGAGCTCTGCTCTTCTGCCATGATCGGAGATCTCAAACACGGAAGAGGAAAGGAATCGGAAACGTACGAGAGATATTTATCCTCTCCTGGATCAGAATCAGAATTCTGATGACCAGCTCATCTAAGGTGTCATTGAGGCATCATGTTAGTGTGGGTCACTGGAGGCTGGGTGTGAACGGCGAGTCATTAGAGTGATCAAAGGATTGCCCGTTAGGGTGATCAATGGCATTCTGACTCTCTCTGCAAATTTAGGCATCTTAAAATGTTTTTATTAATGCCAAATAAAATATCCAGCACAAATTATATATGATAGACATAAATTAATAATTTATAAATTTTATTTTAAACACGTTTTTAGTTAGCGGGACTGCAGCTTATCACCGCTCCCGCCCGCGCCCGCATTGTGCACTCCCACGCCCGCAATGAGCTTTCAAAATTTGTCCCGCACTGCTTTGCGGCGGGTCTCGCGGGACTCCCGCGGGAGTGCAGGGCTCTAGCTCCAGCTTGCCTGCGACCCTGTAGAACAGGATAAAGCGGCTAGAGATAATGAGATGAGATTTGTGCCCCCTTTCGCCTGCAGTGTGAACATCCCCTCTGACAACAGCAGGAGCCAGAAATAGTTTGACTGTCTCAAACCTGTTCCTGCACTCATAGGTTTATTCTCATGTCCTTTTGCATGACACCAGTTGAGAATGTTGTGTTCACTCATAGGCAAGAATTTCTCTGGAACAGTGCTCACCGTTTAAGAGTCATTAATAACTAAAATGTTCAGGATGTGCCCACAAGAACACGCTCGGTTCCAATGTCTTGCACTTTATTCCCGGTGTCAAGTGTGAAAGGAGTTGAATCTGCTTTCAGAGCTCGAAGCAATGTTCGTGTCTATCCATGTTCAAGATGTGAAAACATTGTCTGCAGGCCACATTTGAGAAGCTGGAGATGGAGCTGAAGGAGATCAATACTAACCAGGAAGCCCTGAAGAAGAACTTTCTGGAACTGACCGAGCTCAAACACATCCTCCGGCGCACACAGCAGTTCTTTGATGAGGTAGTTAAAGTTTTTTAAAAAAGAGCTTGTCCTGCTTTGTTGTCATTTTAATTCAACTTCTGAATCTTTTTTTTTTTTTTTTTTATAATTTCAAAGAAAGTGTGATGATGCAAAGTAGCCATGTAAAGTTTGCCATGCCCTTGTGAGTCAATAACCAAACCAAGTCATGTGTTTAGATCCTTCATACCATGCACAGGGTTCCTACGCAGTATGGAAAAGTATGGAATTTGATTTTAGTATTTTCCAGGTCTGGAAAAGTATGGAAAATGGAAATTAGGGTATGGAGAAATATTTGTGTTTCCAGACCTTTGCCGCTACATAGTAAAATGAAGCTCAACATTCTGACATTCAGTTGAATTTTGCCAAAGAAATGTGTTGAAATGCGGAGGGAGGGAAACGGGTGTTCTGTTGTACTGGTATGCGCTCCGCCACACCCCCTGAACCTGCTTGCTTCTTGCAAGACTTTGGACAAGACGCAGGAAAACCCCCTGCTACAAAATGCCTCTTGAACACGTGTGAGCACACATCATAGCTCCAGTCAGTGTAAAAATGCTTATGGCTTATTTGGCAGTGTTGCCAGAATTTGCTAGAAAAATAAGGCACATGGACCCTGAAAACAAGCGACCCAAGACAAAAAAAAACTGCCAACAAAAATATGAAGGCTGTGTACGCAAACATACATATAAAAATGTATACACACTTTGAATCATTGTGAAGTAGGTGTTTATTAAAATTCATTTCATTTTCAAGGTGTAATAGAATTTACAGACATCACTTTGTTTTATCACTGCCTCTAACTGATGTTTATAGTCTACGCTATGAGACCTGCAACAGTCACTGAAAGTGAATGTCCAAAAATACCAAGAGAATTGAATGTGATTTGCATTGTCAGCAGTGACTGGACCAGAATGGATGTCAGTTTGAGAACAGGCGGTGACTAAATAATAAAATGTCTGTAAATTCTATTACTCTTTGAAAATTACATGGATTTTAATAAACACATACAGTACTTTACAGTGATTAAAAGTGTGTATACATTTTTTTTCGGGACATCCTGTATGTGCTTGACATCTTCACACACCTGTGTTTTAATGTCTTGAAGTGTGCATCAGATACGTGTGCGTCAGAGTGGCATCCTGTATTTTGTGTAATGTGTATATATATATTTATGACAAAAACAGGGCACTGATACAAATTTTAGGCCAAGCTAAATATGGTATGCATTTTGGTGGTATGTCATAATGTGAGTACCTGTTTGATTTTCAAGTAATTCTTTTAAATATATGAGTAGTTGTTTGTTCGCTGAAGTCTCCAAACCTGAGAATTTGAGTATGGAAAAAGTCTGGAATTTTAAATTTGAAAATGTGTAGGAACCCTGCATGCAGTGCTGCTGAATTCTTAAACCTGATGGGTCAGATGCCGTTCATTATAGTTTATAACAAGCGTAAGGTGCTTGTTCTAATACGCTGTAGCTTCTATAGTAACATTTATTTCTAAATTAGATAAATAAATCCGCTTAGGGATGGTAACAGTAATTCTGCTTCGTTTGAAGCCACTTGATTATTTTCAGCACACCTTGAAGTGTTTTATTCCTAAATGGCTTGCATCGAGAAAAATTATCCCTCAAAAGATTTGCATGACGGTCCAGCCAAATATGACAATTTGAGTTTCAGCTTAGCATATGCGTCGCTTCCGTGACCACCTTTGAGCTGAAATCGCTTAGCCCGTCTTTGCAGGTGAACTTTGATGTTATTGTCTTTTACAAGTTGCCTCTGTTAGCTAAATGTCTGTTAACTGGTAATCATTTACTTGTTAAACGTACAGACCTTATGACAAGGCTTTTAGAGAGGAAAGTGGCCTTATGAACGACAGGGTTGAGAACTGCTGAAGTAGTGGAATCACATTAGTAAATGATGGATACTAATTTTTACAGCGTTTTCAATTTGGTGTAGAGGGAAATAAAACCAGCGTTTGAGACACAGTTCTGTATCGAAGTGTCTGCCTACCTGTCAGTCTGCGTAAATGTACATCTCTGTCTCTGTTTGTAGATGGAGGACCCCGCTCTCCTCGAGGAATCGTCCATTCTGCTGGACCCGACTGAGGTTATCCGAGCTCCTCTCAGGCTTGGGTGAGTATACAGTATAAAAGTGCAGTAATCCATGCAAGTTATATCATTTGACGTCACTCAAGTTGAGGTTTACGTTAATTCACTTTCTTGTGTACAAGTTTACTCAACAGCTCGTCAGAGCGCAGGATTTGATGGAAACCAGACCGCGAAAAAAATAAATATACACTAAGTAACTTTAAAAACCGCACATTGATAAAACTTGCTGAATTCGTGCTGAGTTTATCTCAAGAAGAAAAGAAATATATCACAATGGAAAAATAACTTCGTTCCGCCCGAATAAGTTCCAAATCTGTGCTCAAATCAGAATTTAAGGGAGTTGTACTCAATAACGTACAATATGACTCGGGTAGTCAATGACATGGACAGGCTTTAATTTTCAAACAAATTTTGCATACACTGTACACACACAATCTTGCCTATAAATACCCGGGGGAAATGATGGGAAAATTGTCATTATTGAAGATGCCACGCCTAAGCCAAAATCAACGTGAACAGGCCATCGGGATGTTGCGTGCCGGAAGTACACAGACAGAGGTCGCCCGGCACTTCGGTGTTCATCATTCGACCATTTCCCGTTTGAGTCAGCGTTACAGACAGACAGGGAGCACCAGGGATCGTCCACGCCCTGGTCAGCCTCGAGTCACGACGCCAGTTCAGGATCAGCACATCAGGCTAGCTCACCTCCGTGACAGATTCCTGACACCCTCAATCACTGCTGCTGAGACCCCTGGACGACACAGACCCAGAATCTCCAGCATGGCGGTCCGAACATGGACCAACTGTCACTTTGAATTTTTTTATTGTGAATTAATTCTTGAGTTTGACAATAAATGTCCTTTATCGATGTTTCAAGATGTGTGTGCATTACATACAATATCATAAATTTCAAATATATGCATGGATCTAAAGTGATATTGTGTTGAATTCCATTGTGCGTTTTTAAAGTTACTTAGTATATATTATTTACCAGCTGGGAGGTCCGTATCATGAAATACCGTGACCGAGGTCGTGAAAATACTGACCGAGGCCTCTGGGCCGAGGTCACGGTATTTCATGATACGGGCTGACCGTAAGCTGGTGAATAATATATTTTTTTCTTTACCAAATTCTAACAGAAAATGAAAGCACCCAAAAGGGAAACCATATTTAGAACAAACCTGCTACAAGCTTGCTTTCGGCTTTCTCCTGAAACGTTTTCTTTTATTTCTTCTTCCTCAGCGTAGTAAAACTCGCTTTCGCTGTGAACACTGTCGTTATCGCTATCCATGCTGTAAAACTAATGCTGTTATACTGAGAAATGCGAAAATAAATGTTGACAAAAAATTGCTACCATGTTTGTTGTTGTGAACGAGCGAGTCGCCAAAGGTCCGTAACCGGGGTCTGGATCGTAGGATTCCGGGTACCTCGCAAGCCAATCAGAGCGCACGATTTGATGGAAACCGGACCACGAAAAAAATAGAGGATACTACACGGTTGTGTGAAGAGATGAAGTTTATCTTCGAGTGGTGAACGTATATGTGACGAGTGAGCGAAACTACATATCTTCACCCCACCGTGTAATGTTCTTTTATATTCTATGGACACATCTACCAAGAAAAAAAATTTTATCAAAAGAATTTTAATTTTGAACCGGTTCGCCATTTTGACAGCACGCGTCCAGTCAGCTGGAAAACACTGGGAGTGATGTCATCGGAGTGAAATATTGAGAACTATTATACATAAAGGACACATTTTCGATGGAATAAAAACATGTATTCTATTCCCTTCTAGCAGGTTTCATTCATTTGGTTTGATAGCATGCAGTATTGTTAGCATATCGCATATCCTACATGTATTACGTCACTCTAGCCAATGGAGAATGAGCGGTCAATATGGTTTACGATATTGCGCGGTTGTCAAGATGTCGGAGCTGATGCGAACATTCAACAAGAGAGTTTTCTGCTGCGTGTGCGCACAAGCATTTCTTCGTTCGCCAGCGGCGCCCGCAGTAAACTGTCGCAGTGAATTGAAAACGGCATAAAATGCGTATTGCGCATAAAATTTCCACGCTAGCGAGCAACTGTGATAATTTGTAACCAAAAATGGCCGACAGGTTTGTTCCATCAAATGTGTATGAATAATAATAATAATGGCTTTTTTCATGGTATATCAGATATATAGCATGAGATTCACAAAGAGCTGCACTTGACTCTGTAATTAAACCTTTTACAGAATTATGTGCCACGATTTCATTCCCAAGTGTCATTTTACAGGGGTACATTCAACTAAATGGTCTTTGTGGAGTTCTTGACAACTTTTAAAATCTTAATCAAAGCCATTTAGAGCACCAGCCCCAAACAAGTCCTTTCTATCTTCTAGTTCTGTAATTACTTTGCCTTTTACTTGCTCGCAGCTTTGTAGCAGGTGTGATTGGCCGAGAGAGGATTCCCAACTTTGAGAGGATGTTATGGAGAGTCTGTCGAGGCAATGTGTTCCTGCGCCAAGCGGACATCGAGGACCCCCTGGAGGACCCCACTACAGTCAGTGATCAAATATAGACCAGTTTATTAACACTTAGTCTGGATGCCAAACAGCCAGGTTGGTATTCGGGTAATGAAATGGTACTGACGGCTGCCTTTCTGTGGTTCACGTGCTGTGGTTTTACAGGGTGACCAGGTGCACAAGTCGGTGTTTATCATCTTCTTCCAGGGAGATCAGCTGAAGAATAGGGTGAAGAAGATCTGTGAAGGGTAACGGCTCTCTTTGTCCCTCTTTTTAATCAGTAGTAAATATACTGTTGGCTTATTCTACAGAAAGTGAACAGAAATAAATGTTATTTACCAGCTGGGAGGTCTGTATCGTGAAATACCGTGACCGAGGTCTTGAAAGTACTGACCGAGGGTCAGTATTCAAGGCCGAGGTCACGGTATTTCACCATACAGACCGACCTTAAGCTGGTAAATAACATTTTTTTTTTCTTTACCAAATTCTAACAGAAAACGAGAGCGCCCAAATGGGAAAACCGAGCCGAGCCGCCATTTTGAATCCTCATTCACGGCTGTAATGCAAATGGCTTCCTCCTCGGTATACAAGTGCACTTTCATGGCAGGAAAAAAACTACATTTTGCTGCCTATGTAGTAGGGGTGTGCAAAAATATCGATACGGCGATATATCGCGATACTTTGTCTTCTGATTCAATATCGATACTCAAAATTTGAATATCGATATTTTTTCAAATAATAAATCATGTTTCAGACGGGTTGTAAATCCAGTACGACTTCCGACCTCCGCTCCGCGAGGTGTCGCTGTGCCGCTCCCTCACTGCAAGGCACTCGTCGTCTTCTCTTTTTTCCCCCGGCGGTTGCAGTGAGGAAAAAAAACAAGCAAGCATGGCTGTTAACGTAAACCTAGAGATGCCGCCGAACTTTAAGGCAGATGTTTGGAGGCACTTTGGATTCCAAAGGAAAGGAGAAAAAAACAGTGAGCCGGTGTTCTGTAAAGTTATCCTACCAAGCCTACTGCGCATGCGCGAAATCCAGGAGAGTAGGAAAATTCAACAGTACTTTTGTCCTACCGATCAGCTGGGCTGATAAAAAATCGGTGAGTATTTCACGCATTTGCCGATTTTTATGTTTTGTGCGTATTGGTCGAGTCTTTGGCCGAGTCAAATAATTTGTAATGGCTTGTTTTGAATAATAAACCGGTCTGTATGAGAACCTGTTAATTCATGTGTTTTGCACATGCGCAGTAGGATTCGCGCATGCGCAGTAGGAGACTAAGATGCACACTGCACTTTTCAATGTGTTTCAGACAGTGTGTTGTTCCTGCAAAATAAGCACAAGTTAAATGTTCTCCGGTATATGTTCTCAAGTTTACAAAGAACAAATTGATATTAGTGTTAGCACTGAAATGTATGTGCAGTCTGCAGTGCAAGTTTTCATAAAACAATTTGATTCTGCTTGTTAAGCAGCACTGATGTGTCCATGCTTACAGAAAAGTTGAGAATACTAGCACAGAAATGGGAATTTTCTGTATGTTGTAGTGAAGCAACTCTTGGTTTTGCCAGCAGTGGAATAGAGACAAATATATGTCTGGCAAGAGTGTGTAGTTATGTATGTGAAATGTAATTTTACAGTGGTCAATAAATTCTGATTTTCTTCAGTGACACAGATATTGTGATGTGGTTGAAATTTCTTGCAATATATCGATTATCGCAGAATCGCTGTATCGTGATATTATCGTTATCGTGGGCAAAATATCGCCATAGTATCGTATCATGAGGTATCTGGTGATACCCAGCCCTACTATGTAGTCCCCTATTTATACAAATAGGAGTCATTCAGGATTCAGCCATGTTTTTGCTCGGCGTTAGCAACAGTTAGAGGTTTTTAGCTTTCTCCTGAAATGTTTTCTTTTATTTCTTCTTCCTCAGGGTAGTAAAACTCGCTTTCGCTGTGAAGACTGTCGTTATCGCTATCCATGATGTAAAATTAATGCTATTCTCCTGAGAAATGCTGGCAAAAATGTATAAGATTTTTGATAATGTTTAAAAAAAATCGTATAAAAATAAAGATAAATGTTGACAAAAATGCTATTATGTTTGTTGTGACCGAGCGAGTTGCCAGAGGTCTGTATCGTAGGATACGGACCCGCTTGCCAGCCAATCAGAGCACAGGATTTGATGGAAACCGGACCGCGAAAAAAATAAATATATATTATTTACCAGCTGAGAGGTCCGTATCGTGAAATACCGTGACCGAGGTCTTGAAAATACGGTCAAGTATTCAAGGCCGAGGTCACGGTATTTCATGATACGGACCGACCTTAAGCTGGTAAATAATATATTTATTTTTTTCTTTACCAAATTCTAACAGAAAACGAGAGCGCCCAAAAGGGAAACCATATTTAGAACAAACCTGCTACAAGCTCGTTTTCGGCTTTCTCCTGAAACGTTTTCTTTTATTTCGTTTTCATCAGCGTAGTAAAACTCGCTTTCGCTGTGAACACTGTCGTTATCGCTATCCATGCTGTAAAATTAATGCTATTATACTGAGAAATGCGAAAGTAAATGATGACAAAAAATTGCTACTATGTTTGTTGTTGTGAACGAGCGAGTTGCCAAAGGTCTGTAACCGGAGTCCGGATGGTAGGATTCCGGACCACTCGCAAGCCAATCAGAGCGCACGATTTGATGGAAACCGGACCACGAAAAAATAATAAGCAGTTATCGGACAAGGTTGAACAAAATATCATGATTTGTTAGTAGCGAGCAAGCAGTTGTTTGCTGAAGCAAATAATTGCTTGCGATACACGAACAAATCATGACATTGTCAAAACTGAGTTTAGTAATTGTTTTATGATTAATTTTTTTTAAATACTGATTATAAAGTTTGCACAATTATTATTTTTTTGTGTGTGTGTTCACTGTTTTTAATTTCAGTTAAAGAAGCCAACTCGTCTGTCTGTCAATTTAGGGAAACGGGCCACGTTGCTAAAAGTGTGAAGTAACTGTGCATGAGCAGACCATTGATTTGTACATTGTAGGCAGTTATTTGCAGTTTGCTCAGCCAATCAAAATGGTGTAAAAATAATTTGAATGATAATGGCAATTATTTTTCTGAATATATCGGAAGGTAATTTATTATATTTGTTTTACTTAGGTTTTTTTTTTCACTAAAAGGAGCATACAAATCATTCCAGAGCTGGCGCAATCATAATCTGCTCAGTAAATGGATTTAAAGGGGGGGGGGGAAATCCTTCCTTTCGTAAAGTCACAGGAGAATTCGGTCTATCGGAAATGTTCACACAGGAAATCACATGGTTCTTTGTGTTGTGTGTACACAACAGTTCTTCATTCCCTCTACACATACAGTCCATGGTTGTACTAGGGTTTTGTCCCCCTCCCCATTTTAACACTTCTCACCACATGGTTGCCATTGGCAACAATAGATTTTACTTGTGTTTCTTCTTTTGCCTAAGTCCTTCGAGACTTTTAACGTTTTAGTCGGGAGGTGCCTTGCATGGGGTTTGAGGTCCTGTTCACGCCTACCCTTTTGGACCTTCTTTAATTGTTTTTTTGTTTTTTTTTCATTGGTTTTGTTTCATTTGCATGTCTTTTTGTAGTTTTGTTGTTTGAAGGCCAATAAAGCTAAAAAAAAAAACCTCGTTTATATATTTCTCTTCTTGAATGGTGAATACATTTGAAGTGCTTGGTACTTCAGCAGGCAGAATATTTTTAATTTTGTGAAAAATGAATGCAAATTATTCACTTGCACTTCTTGATCAAAGTCACGGTCAAGTAATCCATAGCGCAAGCGATTTGTCTACGCTGAGGTGACATCTAAATTATAATAAAAGTGGCTCTCACAATATAAACTTCAAGTGTTACTCCTCCAAACAATGTAGGTGTGAATACACCATTAGTTTCTGTTGTACTGAACAATCTTTCTTCATGAAGGTTTTTTTTTATTATTATTTTTTATTTTATACTCCAATGTGCCCACTTTCTGTAGAATATGCTTGTTGTCAGTTGCCTGTGGAGTAACCGATAAGTGTATTTGTTCTTATCTACAGGTTTCGGGCTACACTGTACCCCTGCCCTGAGACTCCACAGGAGAGAAAGGAAATGGCAGTGGGAGTCAACACTCGTATTGATGACCTCCTAATGGTGAGAGAGATGCATGTACACACATGCTGACCCAAAAAAAAAAACCACCTTAAAGTGCATATCACGGGTAAATTCAGGAGCAAGATCAATGTAATTCTCCTATTTTATATTAAACTTTGGTCAAATATCTGTCACATTTTGTGCAATTTTTTTTTTACCTTGCGCAATAACAGAAAAATTCAGTTGAAATCGAGCCATTTGAGGCGAATTGGTCCGCCTCTGAAAAAACTCGGCATTTGGATTTCCCGGCAAACATTGATTTTCGTGACGTCGCGTGCGGGACGCCTCCTTCTGAATCCTACGTCAGCGCTGGTTTGTTTATGAGAAAACGACCTGGTGGTTTTCTGCAAATTTCTGCAACGTTATCACGTAATTATTAAAATGGTTAACAGATGTATCGTAGGAGGGTGTAGCAACACCAATCTTGATGGGATTAGTGCTCATCGTTTTCCAAAAGACCGGACAATGAGAGAGAAATGGGAGCGCTTGGTCTACACAGGCTGTGCACTGAAACCGTGCAAAGCTCGCGCAGCCTGCTGGTGCTTCCGCAGGTAACGTCACGAATCTGGCTCCAGACTCCCTTGGGATTTTTCCAGACGCGTTTTATTTTTTTCTGCTGTAGACAGATGGCCTTGTGCAAAATTACCCTTCTGGATGAGTGTGTAAAGGGACATACTTTCATATATATATAAAAAAAAAAAAAAGAAATTGGTCCAGAATATGCACTTTAAGATTTTGCATATCTCTACCGAGGGTTTAATACTGCCATTTCTCTGTAGAGCATAACTTTTTTTTTTTAAATAAAAAAAAAGAAATTTAGTAACACAATAGAAGCATGATACAATAGAATATAAACACAATATTATATAATTATGCAATATGAACACACAATAAATTTAGGAAACATAATATAAGCATTAGAACAGTCAATATATCAATCAGCTCAAACTAATTATAAAGAAGTGATTTGAAATTAAATCGAGCAAAAGTCACTCCATGTGATGCATGAGAACAAAACAAAGGCAATAAATCGGTCTGCGATTGTTGCGTGAACTGTTTTGGAAAGTGATCTAATGTTGATTTAATTAAATCCGTGTTTCATATCTCAAAACCAAATGAAAATCAAGCAGGTTTGTAGTGGCATAAACAATGTCTACTTCAGCCTCATGTGTGTGGAAAGTTCAGGAATAGAAAGCTCAGTGGCTTTAAAGAGCATAATATTTGTATTCTTGGATTGTGCTCATAAAATAAACCTGTGCTGAAGTTGTCCATGGATTGCTTAAGAGTTCAAGGCTGAAATGTACAACACGCTCACTAAAACCTGATTTTTCCAGCGTCAGTAAACATTGTTTACGGGTGTTATAAATAAACAGAAACTAAATGAAGTCACGTCACGCAGCCAGAGACGGCCAGCTTTCACAGCTCTTAGACTCTGATGATGATGTTTAAGTAGAAGGGAACAAAGAGGGCATCAGTCTGCTTGGTGATTGTTTAAAGAATACCTATCCTCCCGTGTATGTGTAATATGCTTGTGTGTATATTTGGTTGCGTGTGCAAACTCAGCTGCCTGTCTTTGTTTGTGCACTGAGTATCGATGCACACACCTGCCTTCCCTTTTTACATCTGTGTACATTTGCCGTCCTGTATGAAAGCGCTTCCCATACATGGTCATAGCCTGATTAGAATATTCGCACGTGCATTCAGTCCAAACCAAAAGCTTGCGCAGCGTCAAGACTAAGGGTGTTTTCACACCTGGTCCCCTTTAAAGGAACCAGACTCAGTCCTCTTTAAGTGGACCAACAGAAAAAAAACTCAGTTCTTTTTGTGTTCACACTGTGAATTTATTACAAAGAGGACTGGGTTCTCTTTCTGGTCCAGTTAAGCTTTGATGGGGCCTCAGTCCTCTTTCTGTTCACACCAGGTCCTCTAGAGCCCTTAGACCCCCAGTGCACGGAATTCTGGGTAATATTCTCTTGAATCAAAATGTCTGCTGCCATGCTTGCCCTGCTGTATTCTTTGATCAAAATAGTGCGGATTAAGGAAAATAAATTTTATTTATTTTTATATATATATATATATATATGAGTGATTCCACGCTTATGGGTACTGAAATGGGGACATGAACTTATTCACCTAAAACCATTTCTTTTTTTTACCATCAGGTCACAAAACCTGTAATCTTTAATGAATGATATGTTAAAAGATAACTTTAATTTTCTGAGATGTAATAAAAACATATTTATATGCCAAAGTCAGAACGTAACAGAAGTGTTGTGGACATATATATTCTCAATTTTAACAATGTAGAATTACTTTCTGAAACATAGGAAGGTGATGTTTTAGCAAATATAATTAATAAACATGTGTAGTAGAATAAACATACACATTCTTTCAATAAGATTAACATGGTATAGAGCTAGATTGTAATTAATTTGTAACAGACGCGAGATGGACAATCGTAACAGAAGTAATGTAACAGACATCATTTTGGAACTCATAGGTTTGACTTTGGCATATAAATATGTTTTTATTACATCTCAGAAAATTAAAGTTATCTTTTAACATATCATTCATTAAAGATTACATGTTTTGTGACCTGATGGTAAAAAAAGAAATGGTTTTAGGTGAATAAGTTCATGTCCCCATTTCAGTACCCATAAGCGTGGAATCACTCATATATATATTTTTTAAGATTTTTTGGGGGCTTTTTTTCACCTTTATTGGATAGGACAGTGTAGAGACAGGAAATGAGCAGGAGAGAGACGGGGAGGGATCGGGAAATTACCTCGGGTCGGAATATATATATATATATATATATATATATATATATATATATATATATATATATATATTATTGTGGCTGACTCGTCAGTCAGTAAGTTCAGAGAACTGTAAAGCGGCTGTGGTAAGTTCCAAAAGGAAGTTGAGTTTCCCTGCTACAGTCACGTGACCAACTACGGCAAACGAAGAAGGTTAAACTACAGTGAAAAAGGCGAAGTGAACCCGGTGCGATTTTTGTTCACAATGCGCAGATTAGGCGAACCGTACCGTTGATTTTTAGCGAACCGTACTGAGACCACCTCCTGAGGTGGTCTCAGTTCGGTTCGCTTTAAAGGGGTCTGGGTACGGTTGGAGTGTTCACATATGCACAAAAAATGCTGAGTCATCGATCTGAGTTCGGTTAGATGGCTGAAAGGGACCAAGTGTGGAAACACCCTAAAAAACGTTCACATGGTAATGAAAGCGAAAAGTCAATATGATTGATTGGGCATGTCAGAGCTCATCTGGCTGATGAGCTTAAGGTGGATCAATGCAATGATCCAGTCTCTGTGATCCTATAATTAGCTTGACTTAATTTTGTGAGTGAAATCAGGGACCTAGTATGCTTGGCCAGATTAGATTGCGTAACGTACACGTGGACATGCTACAGTAAACATACCCGAGTGTGACAGCTGCAGCGAGCGAGTATCAAAAACAGCTCCTTCTGGGTTTTTATTTATTTATTTATTTTAATCCTACGCTGGCTGAAAGACCCAAAGGGGGATTATGTCTTGGTGATGTCTGTCTGTCTGCCCGGGAAGGGCGCTCACCTTCTGAAATCAACTCCTCTCACAACTTTTGGAGGAATTTCATGAAACTTGACAGGATTCTTTGTTATATATGTCGGTAATACACATATTGTAATTTTGTTAAATTGGGTCATATTTTACCAGTTACAGCCCTTGATTAACAAAATTATACTTTGACAATTTCATGAGTGTTTTTTCCTTCTGAAATCAACTCCTCACAATTTTTGGAGAAATTTCACGAAACTTGGTATAAACGGCATTGTTATATGTCGGTAGTACGCATATTGTTATTTTGTTCAATTCAGTCGCATTTTACCAGAGTTACAGCCCTCGATTAACAACCTTGTACTTTCATAATTTCATGAAGGTGCGCTTGCGTTCTGAAATCAACTCCTCTCGTAATTTTTGGATAAATTTCTCGAAGCTTGGCAAAAGGCCTTGTTATATGACGGTAATACGCATATTGTGATTTAATTTCGTTTGTGAAAATTTTCCCAGAGTTTTGACCCTTGATTAAATTAAATAACTTGTACTTTGACAATTTCATGAGAGTGTACGTTCTTCTGAAATCAACTCCTCTTACAGTTTGTAGAGGAATTTCACCAAACTTGGCAAAAGGCTTTGTTATGTGACAGTTATACGCAGATTGAAATTTAGTTTAATTTGGGCAAATTTTACTGGAGTTTTGCGCTTGATTATTAATTGGCAATTTCATCAAGGTGTTCTTGCTTTCTGACATCAACTCCTCTCACAATTTTTGGAGGAATTTAATGAAACTTGACAGGATTCTTTGTTATATGTCGGTAATACGCTTATTGCAATTTCGTTCAATTCAGTCGCATTTTACCAGAGTTATGGCCTAGTTGCCAGCAGGGGATATTGTGCTCTCCGAGCACTCTTGTTTTTTTTTTTTGTAATTACCTCCGCCAACTTTGTTGGGAGAGATTGTTTTAGCCTCCGTTTGTTTGTCTGTTCCCAATGTAACTCAAAAAGTAGTGAGCAGATTTAGATGAAATTGGGTGTACAGCTTTAGCGTTATCCTCGGTTCAAGTGATTTTGACGTTGATAATATGTGGCTTGGCGGAGGTATACACTCTACCGTCTACCCGTCTAGTTTAGTTTTATGCTTGAATACAAGATGGAGCTCCATTGGCTATAAACAAATGTAATCTCACCAGCTTTTCTTTATTTCTCTCTTTTTTTTTTTTTAAGTTCGTTCCCTGTGAATTAGCTGTTAAATGATAGAAACGATAACGTATTAGAAGGAGTGTATTAATATAAACCTATGATTCGAATTGTCAGGTTAATCAACACCTCCTGACCAATCAGAATCGAGAGTTTAGCAGAGTATGGCACAAAAAAAATAGTTATTACAGCTCCGTGTGAAACCTTGTTCATTAGCGCTTTTTTTTTTTGCTAATTATGTGAAAACACTTTGGCTCTAATTACCTTATGTTTCCAGAATGAAAGCTTGTCTTCAAATAGCCAATATGTTCCTCTCTTACTATCTGACAAGCATAGCAGCGTATTAGTATAACTTCTGGAGTATTGCATACCAGGAGAAGACTACTACAACCCTGGAATAGGTGAATGACCCGACCGTAAAATCCTGACAAATGGGAATATTACAAATAAGGCTGAAGAAAACAAACAAACAAACAAACAAACATGCTTTTATTTGCATTAGCACCTGCTACAAGGCTTAAACCCGTTCATAATGGAATAATTATGTCTTTGCTTGAACCGTATTAGGAAATCAAAGGCTTAATGTTAATGTCACTGGGTGTGTGCTGTCTGCTGCTGCCCACACACATAGTGGCCATAGCGACAGACACACACTCCCACTGTCCTGCATACACACACTCAGCGGGTGTTGCCCTCACACCTGCTCAAATTCATATACGCCCACAGAGAGACATTTACCCGACAGCGCTTTGGCTCTGAACCAGCAGCGAGACGAACACCACCACCTAGCCAGCAGTCCCTTATGTTCCCTGCTCATCCTTCCATACACTCAACAATACACACACACACGCGCGCGCACCCTGTGGAGCCTCAATGGATTTCTGGTGACAAATTTTACATTTATAAAATTGTCATAATAAAACATTGAATAGACATTGCAGTAGATTTTTTTATGCCTCCGGCACCATAAGGTGCAGGAGGCATTATGTTTTCGGGTTGTCCATGTGTGCGTGCGTCCGTCCCGAAACCTTGTGAACGCGATATCTCAAAGGCTAATGAAAGGAATTTCACCAAACTTTCACCATTTGTGCGCTTTGGGACAAACATGAACTGATTAGATTTTGAGATCAAAAGGTCTAAGGTCGGGCAGCACGGTGGTGTAGTGGTTAGCGCTGTCGCCTCACAGCAAGAAGGTCCGGGTTCGAGCCCCTTGGCCGGTGAGGGCCTTTCTGTGCGGAGTTTGCATGTTCTCCCCGTGTCCGCGTGGGTTTCCT
This sequence comes from Neoarius graeffei, assembly GCF_027579695.1. Lineage (NCBI taxonomy): Eukaryota > Metazoa > Chordata > Actinopteri > Siluriformes > Ariidae > Neoarius > Neoarius graeffei. The sequence goes on from NC_083588.1 coordinate 52,603,158, forward strand.
CCGGGTGCTCCGGTTTCCCCCACAGTCCAAAGACATGCAGGTTAGGTTAACTGGTGACTCTAAATTGACCGTAGGTGTGAATGCGAGTGTGAATGGTTGTCTGTGTCTATGTGTCAGCCCTGTGATGACCTGGCGACTTGTCCAGGGTGTACCTCGCCTTTCGCCCGTAGTCAGCTGGGATAGGCTCCAGCTTGCCTGCGACCCTGTAGAACAGGATAAAGCGGCTAGAGATAATGAGATGAGGGAGAGGTCTAAGGTCAAGATTACTGTGAGGTCAGGGGGCATCGTGGCTCAGGTGGATAAGGCGCCATACCATAAATCCGGGGACCGGGGTTCGATTCCGACCTGAGGTCATTTCCCGATCCCTCCCCGTCTTTCTCCTGCTCATTTCCTGTCTCTACACTGTCCTATCAAATAAAGGTGAAAAAAGCCCGAAAAAATATCTTTTAAAAAAAATTACTGTGAGGTCAAATGTCCATCCCCAAATCACAACTTAGTAAGGCGTGTAGTCTACCAGGCAGAGGCATCCCCATCGACACCGTTGGCGTCGAGTTCTATCTAGTTTTTTTTTTTTTTTTTGGTTTTGCGCAACAGGATATTTCATAAGGAAGGCAGCATAGTGGTGGTGCAGTGGATAGCACTGTTGCCTCAGAGCAAGAAGGTTCCAGGTTCAAACCTTCCAGCCGACGAGGGCCTTTCTGTGTGGTGTTTGCATGTTCTCCCCATGTCTGTGTGGGTTTCCTCCCACTTCAAAAACATGCAAATGAGGTGAAAATTGTTGAACTTCTTGTAGGTCGCTCTGGGTAAGAGCATCTGCTAAATGCCTGGAATGTAACTTAAAGGAGAACTGAAGTCATTTTTATACCTCCGCCACCGTAAGGTGCAGGACGCATTATGTTTTCGGGTTGTCCATGCGTGCGTGCATCCCGAAACACTGTGAACGCGATATCTCGAAGACTAATGAAAGGAATTTCACCAAACTTTCACCATTTGTGCATTTGGGGACAAAGATAAACTGATTTAGATTTTGAGAGCAAAAGGTCTAAGGTCAAGGTCACTGAGGTCAAATGTCTGTCCGAAAACCTTGTGAACACAACATCTCCAAGGCAGATACAAGTAATTTCACCAGGTCAAGATTACTGTGAGGTCAAATGTCCATCCCCACATCACAACTTAATAAGGCGTGTAGTCTACCAGGCGGAGGCATCCCCATCAACGCCATTTGGCATCGAGTTCTATCTAGTTAAACTTGCTTTATTTCTTAATTAACGTGTTATTCAATTACGTTTTCGGTTTTAGTAACCTTATATCGTGACTCGTATTGGCAACTAATTGCAATTAAATATTATATTTATCGGCCTATTCGGTTTTTAGCCGTGTTGAATTTAGTTCGTTTGGTCCACGGCAGGCATCGCTTATCCGCGCAATCTTCACAAGACTTGTGCGAGACTTCGAAACGTGAAGTGTCAGCCAGGTGTCGGTGCTGCCATTTTGAAAACTGTTTTCCAAACGAAGTATTGCACAAAAACGAGTTTAAATGACGATTACTGCCTACTTTTTTCAAACTTTCCTGATTGCTATCAAAACAAACAAAACTTCCGGCTTGATTACATCAGCATTCGAAAGAGGGCGCGCGTCTTTTGACGACGTTGGCAGATGTCGGTCGCTTTGATTTCCGCTGTACGTTTTACTTCCGTCCTACGATGTCTCGCACAGGTCTTGACACGTCTCGGTTACGGCCATCGCTTTGACATATGGACTGATATATTACAGAGCATATTTCAAACACTCATAACTTGCTATAGTAGCGACAAAATAGTGATCAAAAATGCGTCCCTATTAAATAGAATTTTGATAATAAAAAACATTTGCCTTCAGTTCTCCTTTAAGTGTGCTGCTATAGGAAAATAACCAATGTTGGGGTGGTGTGATGCAGGCTGATGCAATGCGGAGTTACTGACCTCACACGGAAGTTGATTATTTTCCTGTAACCGCACATCCAAAAAGGTTTCATTTTATAGCACAGAGATTTGCCAGCGATTACAATTTTTATTTATTAAAGAATGACACGATTTGCTGTCTCTGTTTATAATTCCAATTAATGTTGTGGAACATCAGCAAAATAATTTAGTTCTTGTTGTCACTTATGTTATAGGAGCTATAAGTAGTCGTTCCCTCATCAAACTTTTTTTTTTTTTGCTTGCTCTTGAAGTTAAGAAAAAATACTGTACGTCACTGAAAAACGACAAAGACTTCTACATCTTGTGATGGAAAACTTAAAGAAGCGGATTGTTACAAAGCGCTGACACCGGAGAACACGTTTTTCAATCCATTTACGTGAACATGGTTGAACAAAAGGCAGATAAATGTCAGTCAGCTAACTATAGCTAAGTGCGCACACATCTGCTGAGTGCCGAGTGACTCACACCAGGGTTGTGTTCTGATGTGAATCGTGGATTTGGCAGTGAACCGAAATGAACCTCGAGGAGGGTGAAGATCCTTCCTACGACTGTTTGTGTGATTGCTCATGTCTCAGTGATGAACGAGAACCACTGGAGGCATGTGCATGGCTGAGCAGAGAGCAGAGGGTATTGAGTATGTGTCTAGCGTGGTACAGGGCAGGCCTGGAAATTAAGAGCTGTCTGGTATGCGCTGATCGTCTGCTGCAATCTATCTCACGTTCTCCTTCTCGCTCTCATATACGCCACTTTCGCTGTCAGCCAGGGCCTATAGGGAGACTTCGTTTCCCCAAAATAGACTCTGCTGTTTATTCAGACTCAGCCCAGGTCCATAAGTGATCTGTGATGAGAAAACCAGATACAGCCGTACATGGCCCCTGAGCTGCTGGAGACAACTGGGCCTTGTTACACAGGATCGTGGGAAAGACGGGTAGCGAACCATCTGTCAGAATGCTGGTTAAGGCAAATTAGAGGTGGATTCTTTTTCATTACGCTGATAATTGAGCTTGTATTCCGGTAGGCTAGAGGGCTCATCCTGAACGGTTTTGCACCAACCACTTCCAACATCAGCTAGTTAAATACAGTGCAGTGAGTTAGATTTATTTTGAGCAGGCTTTTTTGGAGGTTCGATGGGGGCACGAGATCATTAGTCTTACCTTACTGTGCAAGCAGGGCCGTAGCCAGCATTTTAAAATCAACGAGGTCCGTGATGCGCGACATTTTTAAATGAGAGGGGTGAATTACACGTCACACAAGAGATCTATTCCTGAAATTACTTTTAATGGTGTTTGAACTGAATATCATCAGTTTTGGGAAAAAAAATCATGTATGTGGCAAGAGTAAGAATAGTTTAAGCTTGTTTAATGGTTTGATCTGGCCCAAGCAATGAGGACAAAAGATACCCTCACCATGTAGCCTCTGGAACTAAGATAGATTAACAACCTGGCATCCGTTACACCTACACACAAAAAAAAAAAAATTCTGGGGAAAAAAAAAATCCATATACACCACCATGGTTGAATAAGGAGTAGGGGTAACTTTAAACTTGTTGAACAGTTTGCCTTATCAACTGTGTGTGTGTCAGAGATTCCTGGTTTCTTCAGCTCAGCATACTGAAATGACAAAATAAAAAGAATACACTACCGTTCAAAAGTTTGGGGTCACTTTGAAATGTCCTTATTTTTGAAAGAAAAGCACTGTTCTTTTCAATGAAGATCACTTTAAACTAATCCGAAATCCACTCTATACATTGCTAATGTGGTAAATGACTATTCTAGCTGCAAATGTCTGGTTTTTGGTGCAATATCTCCATAGGTGTATAGAGGCCCATTTCCAGCAACTCTCACTCCAGTGTTCTAATGGTACAATGTGTTTGCTCATTGCCTCAGAAGGCTAATGGATGATTAGAAAACCCTTGTACAATCATGTTAGCACAGCTGAAAACAGTTGAGCTCTTTAGAGAAGCTATAAAACTGACCTTCCTTTGAGCAGATTGAGTTTCTGGAGCATCACATTTGTGGGGTCGATTAAATGCTCAAAATGGCCAGAAAAATGTCTTGACTATATTTTCTATTCATTTTACAACTTATGGTGGTAAATAAAAGTGTGACTTTTCATGGAAAACACAAAATTGTCTGGGTGACCCCAAACTTTTGAACGGTAGTGTATTTAGGCAGAAATAAGTGATTATTAGTGCAAATGGCACCACAGAAAATTGGTTTACAAATCTCAACAACAACCTCTTTCATCAAAGGCTAGCTGAACGATTTATTAAAGTTCACAAACAAAGCTGTACTGCTTCGAAAACCTGTAGGCTACATTTTAACAGCTTTATGGAAGTGCGCTGATGGTTGCCATGCACACGCTCTAGAATGAGCGCTCGCAGTGTCTAGAACTGCGTTCTTTTGGGGGTCGCACTCATGCACACTCATAGCCTGTCCTATCTTGTTGGGGTTTTTTTTCTGTTCTTACTGTCCCATGCACGCAAGATACAGACGCAGAAGACCCAATCCCACCAAGATCCTCTTACCCTCTCTAATATCACAAGGCAAAGTTATCCAAGGCAAACATAAGTTGAAACTTTCCACTCTATTGCTTTGGCTTATCGAATGATTTATTTTTAAAATCACAAACAAGGCAGGCTACAACTGCACTGCTTCGAAAATGTAAATTTAACAGCTTCATGAAAGTGCACTGATGGTTACCATGAAAAAAAAAACGTGTCTCCTGCACTGCGTTCCTCCCCCGAGTCGCGCACTCATTCGTTTTTGTGTTCTTGGTCTCGGAGCCGCGCGCATGAAACAGACACAGAAGACAGATTCAACGTTTAACATAATTAACAATGCACTTTTTACGGAGACGTTTTAATGTTATTCTTTATTTTTTTTTATCCAGTTGAATATTTAGCGTACAAATGTATTTTTAGGGGCGGCACGGTGGTGTAGTGGTTAGCGCTGTCGCCTCACAGCAAGAAGGTCCGGGTTCGAGCCCCGTGGCCGGCGAGGGCCTTTCTGTGCGGAGTTTGCATGTTCTCCCCGTGTCCGCGTGGGTTTCCTCCGGGTGCTCCGGTTTCCCCCACAGTCCAAAGACATGCAGGTTAGGTTAACTGGTGACTCTAATTTGACCATAGGTGTGAATGTGAGTGTGAATGGTTGTCTGTGTCTATGTGTCGGCCCTGTGATGACCTGGCGACTTGTCCAGGGTGTATCCCGCCTTTCGCCCGTAGTCAGCTGGGATAGGCTCCAGCTTGCCTGCCAGCCTGTAGAACAGGATAAAGCGGCTAGAGATAATGAGATGAGATGTATTTTCAGCTCTTAAAAATGACCGAGATCCGGACCTCGGTGGCCTCATCGCTGGCTACGGCCATGTGTGCAAGGCGCTTCATTGGGAAAGATTTCTGCGCATCCTAATGAAGCAGTCATCATCGCTAGCGATGGACAGCTGATGACTCTTTGGAGGTTCTCTCCAAGTAGTACTGTAGTTACTACACATTTAGCAACTAGCAGCTTTGCTTAGTTAACGTTCCATTCAGAGAGGTGACTAATTAAACCAATATGCGTCTGAGTTGGATGTTGCTCCAGGACAGCTTCAGTGTGAATTGGCATCGATTCTACAGGTCTCTGGATCCATACTGGGAAAAATGAACAGTTCTTCCAAAAGCTGTTCCCTCAGTGGGGGTTTTGACGATGATGCCTAACGCGTTGCTCCAAAATCTGCCAGATGTTTTCAGTTTGGTTGACTGCTTCCTTGCTGTAATATCTCTGTGGTGTTGGTGGTGATAGTTAAGACTTGTTGCTGCTGACAGACTGATCACGTCTTACATTAATGTTCTCTGTTCATTACCTTGTCCCAATAATGAACCCTCTTTCCAAGTCACTTAGATCTTGCCGTCTTGATCCAAAATGGAGGTCAGTTGCGCCTGCTTAGCATATTTTATGCTATAGTGTTCCAAGCAGTGTTGCCCGGTGGTTGTGCAGGTGGTGTGGGATATACCTTTGTGCGCCTTTTGGTGGGATTGTGGGCAGCTATGCTACTGGAATTACATCCTGACCTTCTTTTCATGGACACCAAGCGACCTTGGGTGTGAGAACGGCACTATAGAAGTTATTATTATTTATTACATTCCACCAATGTTAATTGACATGATGTCATGACGTGCATCTGTCTGGAATCACCTCTGCTCATTTATTCAGGTTTTTCCCATTTAATTTGTCAGCAGTGTGTATGTGTTATGTGAATGTGCACAGCTATGATTTTAAAGTGTCCCAGTACTGGTCATGCTTACAACGTTAATCGTGCTTTATGTAGTACTTGTAGACAAAAGACGTGCACATTCAGTCAAAAAAACACCGTAAAAGTAGCCTGGCAAGCCAGACTAAATGTGAATATTTAGTCTGGCCTCGATCCGTAGACATTTCCGAAGCGGGTAGGAGGAACAAACCGCTGTCTTTCAAACTGTCTCTGTGCGTATAGGCCAACGCTCTGACCAATCAGCGCAACAGTGACTGTGACGTAGTCAGAGCGACAGAAAGCAGTGGGGGAGGCCTTGAAATAAATAATTTTTCAAAATGCGTATTAATTAATAAACAGGTTCTAGATATTAAGAAGTTTGGAGATAATGACCACAAGTTTGGAGTCTGTACCACATACTTAACATATTTTTTTCCAAGTGTTTTTCAAGGGTTTGCTTAAACTGTTTTTGAGAGTTTTTGTTTAGTGGTGTTTGGTGAAATAATTTCCCTTAAATTTAAAATAACGGGAAAATAAGAAACAATCAAAAAGTAATGTTTCAAAGCTGTTTATTAATTCTTCGTACTGCACAAACTAGCCCCATCCTTTTGGCTACGAGCGGAGCCAGCTGGTAGATCAGACTTTTGCCATAGCCGGTCGGCTAAACAGCGAAAACGTCCTTCTTGAAAAGGAATGAGCGGAGAGCCTCTTCCTGCTCATGTTTCAACGAAAACTCCAAGTCTAATTCTTCTAAAACTGATTCCAAAGCGGAGTCAAACGCGCGCTGTTCACTAGCCCGTAGCCATCTTTCCTGCTGTGCTTTCTCCAGCGTCGCGCAGCTTTGTCGTCACTCCTGCAAAAGCCTGCCCAAAGAATCCAAACAAAAACCTTGCGTTGTGATTGGCAGGCACGATTTGATGCCCGGGGTGTTTTTGTTTATATGGTGCGAGGCTAGACCCATTCGCTAGGCAAAAAATATTTTTGGCCGCTAGGCGGTTGGGTCTAGTTTACTAGGCTACCGTAAAAGCACTTTCATGGACAATTTTATTTCGTGAATTATCCGCGGAGGCAGAACCACGGGGAGCAGCCATTGCCGGCTGGAAGTGGCGGACAGGCGTCAATTCTGGGTTATCGGGCGCGAGTAAACAAGCTGCGCTCTGTGGGTCGAGGTTCCCAGTCAAGTAACTTCAGAACACATTGAATAAATATAGATCTAATACTTGTAATAGATCTTTATAGCACTTATCTATTATTTCATAGCATTATGCGCAAGTAGATTTGGTTGTACTTTGGGGTCGAGCGCTTCACCGGCGAAGCTCGACAGGTTTAGAATGAGTAGGTCATGTACTGAGATAAATATCTTTGAAGGGTTTTTTTATTATACAAGCATGATAAACATATTGACAAACTTTTTCCTATGTGCCCACTGCTAAATAATATTATCGTTTTTAAATTACCTAAATTAGATGAAACACAAAACTTGTCACTTTACTTGGTCACACCGGAGCGCGCACTTTCGCATTCATAAAAGACTATTCACATGCCCTGTATCCGAAATCACTCCCTACTCACTAAATAAGGTACTGTATAGCAAGGACGCCATTTTGTACTGCTATCCGAAATGATAGTGAGGATTATTACACCTTACATAGTGCACTCACAGGGAGTAGGGAGTAGTGAACGAGTGCACGATTTCGGACACAGGGATGGTAATGGCATGATAATCACTTTCACTCTTCGGGTTTCGGTTGATTTCTTTTTCGCGGCAGGAACACCCAGTGTAAACGGGATAAAATCTGTCTGACATCCTGTTAGGGAACATACAGTGCTCAGCGTAAATGAGTACACCCCCTTTGAAAAGTCACATTTTAAACAATATCTCAATGAACACAAACAATTTCCAAAATGTTGACAAGACAAAGTTTAATATAACATCTGTTTAACTTATAACGTGAAAGTAAGGTTAATAATATAACTTAGATTACACATTTTTCAGTTTTACTCAAATTAGGGTGGTGCAAAAATGAGTGCGCCCCACAACAAAAACTACTACATCTAGTACTTTGTATGGCCTCCATGATTTTTAATGACAGCACCAAGTCTTCTAGGCATGGAATGAACAAGTTGGAGACATTTTGCAACATCAATCTTTTTCCATTCTTCAACAACGACCTCTTTTAGTGACTGGATGCTGGATGGAGAGTGATGCTCAACTTGTTTCTTCAGAATTCCCCATAGGTCTTCGATTGGGTTCAGATCAGGAGACATACTCGGCCACTGAATCACTTTCACCCTGTTCTTCTTCAGAAATCCAACAGTGGCCTTAGATGTGTGTTTAGTCATGTTGGAAAAGTGCACGACGACCAAGGGCACGGAGTGATGGTAGCATCTTCTCTTTCAGTATAGAGCAATACATCTGTGAATTCATGATGCCATCAATGAAATGCAGCTCCCCGACACCAGCAGCACTCACGCAGCCCCACATAAGGACACTGCCACCACCATGTTTCACTGTAGGCACCAGGCATTTTTCTTTGTATTCCTCACCTTTGCGACGCCATACAGTTTTGAAGTCATCAGTTCCAAAAACATTTATCTTGGTCTCATCACTCCAGAGTATAGAGTCCCAGTAGTCTTCATCTTTGTCAGCATGGGCCCTGGCAAGCTCTAGGCGGGCTTTTTTGTGCCTGGGCTTTAGGAGAGGCTTCTTTCGTGGACGGTATCCATGCATGCCATTCCTCTGCAGTGTACGCCGTATTGTGTCACGGGAAATAGTCACCCCAGTTTGGCTTTCTACTTCTTTAGATAACTTCAGTGAACTTGCATGCCGATTTTCTTCAACCCTTCTCATCAGAAGACGCTCCTGTCGAGGTGTTAACTTCCGTGGACGACCTGGACGTCTCTGTGAGATGGTTGCAGTTCCATCTTTCTTAAATTTTTGTACCACTTTTGCTACAGTATTCTGACTGATAAGTAAAGCTTTGCTGATCATCTTGTAGCCTTCACCTTTGTGGTGTAAAGAAATGATTTTCTTTGGGGAATTCTGAAGAAACAAGTTGAGCATCACTCTCCATCCAGCATCCAGTCACTAAAAGAGGTCATTGTTGAAGAACGGAAAAAGATTGATGTTGCAAAATGTCGCCAACTTGTTCATTCCGTGCCTAGAAGACTTGGTGCTGTCATTAAAAATCATGGAGGCCATATAAAGTACTAGATGTAGTAGTTTTTGTTGTGGGGTGTACTCATTTATGCTGAGCACTGTATTTGGGCTATTTGGAGGCAAAACTTGTTTCGAGATGGCACGCGGATTTTATTCGCTTCGGATTCGGATGATTCATTTTATGATTCAGGACAGCGATTCGGTTCAATCTTAAGAACTGCGACACTGATGCTGAATGGTGGCCTTTTTTAAAAATTTCGACTCGATCCAGCCAAAGATCAGCTCGAGTAAGTGTAAATATTTCTTCTGAGCAGATCGGTTGATAATGTGTTAGCTTCGATTGGTGTTTGCAACACAGGATCAGTGACCAGTCCACCGCAGCCTAGACAATCGGACAAACCAACGACTGTGCATCACTACCGGTGCCGGAACAGCCCCATGAAGGAGGCAACATGTCGCTGACCATGCCTGACTGGCAGAGCAGTGACTTAAAACTTGCGTGTACTTGACAAGAGCTTATGACAAACGTTACATGACGGAACCACTGGTATCAAACGTGATCTTTTGAAATAGCTAGTAATTAAAATTCACTACAGGTACACTTTAATAGTTAGTCTGAGCAGTACCATGTCAGTGTATGTTATCTAATCTATTACTCTGGCATTTTATCATTTCTGTCTCATTTGACAGTCCTGTATAAGATCATTCACTGGTTTGCACGCACCTTTCCTCACCTTCCTGTTGCTTATGTTTTTCTAGGTGCTGAATCAGACGGAGGATCACAGACAGCGCGTCCTACAAGCTGCTTCGAAGACCCTGCGTGTGTGGTTTATTAAAGTGAGGAAGATGAAGGCCATCTACCACACACTCAACCTCTGCAACATTGATGTTACCCAGAAGTGTCTGATTGCTGAAATTTGGTGTCCCTTGTCTGACCTGGACTCCATTCAGCTCGCTCTGCGGAGAGGCACGGTGAGAAAATGGCCACACACACACACTTTTGTTGTCACTCACATGTCTTGTGTTTATGAAGGGGAAACTGAATTGTGCAGACATAATGGAGGGTTTTGTTTGTTTGTTTTTTCCTTTAAGAAATGCAGATATTCTACATGTGATTTTTTTCCCTATATTCAAAATGGATTAAATTAATATGTACTAGAATAACAATTATATTTGCCTTAAAATGATATTTGTATGTGGGAATGCATGACACATTTAGCACATTATCACATAGGATGACTCATGCCCAGTAAACACATGCTCAGATTCTGTACTACACACACACACACACACACAGTGGGCTAGATGTTAGGAAGGAATGCCCACATGCTTAAAGGGTGACTCACGAGTGCACGGAGATCAAACTTTATTTCCCAGTTCCCAATGGGCAGAGTGTCTGAAACACAATCGCTGTGTGCATTACGATATTAAACAAATGATTGTGCACAACTGGTGCACAATTTGTTGTACAGATCTAGTCAGGAAAGAGGAATTCAAAAGGACAACTGTAAGACTAAAATAAGGTCATCTAAGTGGAGAACAAGATTGGTATAGGTATTAACTTGGGCAAAGTTAAAGCTGCTTTTCAGCTTTGCAGTAACTTTTTTAAATATATTTAATCAAAAAGCAGAAGAGAAACTAACCCAAGGAAATTGCATTTCCTTTTATATATATATATATATATATATATATATATATATATATATATATTTAACAGTGATTCCACGAAATCAAGTCGATGAGATTAAGTGGAATAACTGTTTTTATTCTGTCCACATTCACTGGATTTTGAGAAACGGAGCTTTTTTTTTTTTTTTTTTGCAAATTCGATAAATAAAAACTTTATACAAAACATCCGACAAATTATTTCCACTTAAGAGCAATTTGTGGAAAAAATGCGATAATAATAATTCTTGAAAAATAAAAAGATATGTTCTTACCATCAAATACTTATATTCCAAGTTTTGTTGCTTTTTTTTGGGGGGGGGGGGGGGGTTGTTTGTTTTCGAGTAGAGTTTTTATTTAGTCCTCGGTTGGTTCAGCAACACGCTCTGCCATTTTGCTTTTCTCTACTCATGGTGTATGAGGCGATATCTTAGTAGTAGAGTAGCCTATCAGAGCGCGCGATTGCTCATATCCAGTGAATGTGGATAGAATAACATTTATCTTTGCTACTCCGCGTGGGTTTCCTCCGGGTGCTCCGGTTTCCCCCACAGTCCAAAGACATGCAGGTTAGGTTAACTGGTGGCTCTAAATTGACCGTAGGTGTGAATGTGAGTGTGAATGGTTGTCTGTGTCTGTGTGTCAGCCCTGTGATGACCTGGCGACTTGTCCAGGGTGTACCCCGCCTTTCGCCCGTAGTCAGCTGGGATAGGCTCCAGCTTGCCTGTGACCCTGTAGAACAGGATAAAGCAGCTAGAGATAATGAAATGAGATGAGATCTTTGTTACTTTCAGTATTCAAGTTCCAGTATTTATTATTTCAGTCACTGAGTGTAATGAGCTTAAAGTGCATATTCTGGACCAATTTCAGGTTTTTTTTTTTTTTTTTAATATGAAAGTACAGGGTGTCCATAAAGTCTCTTTACAATTTAAAAAAATTATTACAAAGGCATTTGTTGAGATATTGTAACTAGATTTATTTTATTTTAATCAGTGTTTATTAAATTTTTTTCAACTGCAGTTAATAGACCTCTATATGGGCACCATTAGTTGCATGAAGCACATCAAGACGGTACTCGATGGATAGCCTCATCAATGGTGGCAATGGCATTACAAATCCTTTGCTTCAAGTCAGCAATGTCCCGTACCTTTGTTTGATACGCGATATCTTTTAATGTGAATAACAACTTTAATCAACACTGATTAAAATAAATCTAGTTACAATATCTCAACAACTGCCTTTGTAATAATTTTTTTAAATTGTAAAGAGACTTTATGGACACCCTGTATGTCCCTTTACACACACATCCAGAAGGGTAATTTTGCACAAGGCCATCTGTCTACAGCAGAAAAAATAAAATAACAAAACGCATCTGGAAAAATCCTAAGGGAGTCTGGAGCCAGATTCGTGATGTCACCTGCGGAAGCGCCAGCAGGCTGCGCGAGCTTTGCACGGTTTCAGTGCACAGCCTGTGTAGACCAAGCGCTCCCATTTCTCTCTCATTGTCCGGTCTTTTGGAAAACGATGAGTACTAATCCCATCGAGATTGGTGTTGCTACACCCTCCTACGATACATCTGTTAACCATTTTAATAATTACGCGATAACGTTGAAGAAATTTGCAGAAAACCACCAGGTCGTTTTCTCATAAACAAACCAGCGCTGACGTAGGATTCAGAGGGAGGCGTCCCGCACGCGATGTCACGAAAATCAATGTTTGCCGGGAAATCCAAATGCCAAGTTTTTTCAGAGGTGGACCAATTCGCCTCAAATGGCTTGATTTCAACTGAATTTTCTGGTATTGCGCAAGGTAAAAAAAAATTGCGCAAAATATAAAATAAGACAATTACATTGATCTTGCTCCTGAATTTACCCGTGATATGCACTTTAATCTTAAAATTAGGCCTGTGATTTGAATGGAGGATTGAAGTCTGAAGCCAGGTTTAAGGTTGTAGATATTTAAGCAGATTAATATTTAGGAATAACGTTTGGCTCCAACAGGGATGTGCGTGTGTAGTTCTTCTTGCACTGTGTGTGTGTGTGTGTGTGTGTGTGTGTGTGTGTGTTAGTTAGAGCGCCTGTGTGTGCCTGGATTGAGATTCTCACATTTTACTGTCAGCAGCAAAGGGAAAACACTACGCCATAGAATTCCCATCCACACATGGATTACCAGATCACACACCCGGCTGTTCTGTCTTTTTCTGGTTCTCTCACGCATACACACTGCTCAGCTCAAAAACCTGGAGAATCTAGCAGATGGCTAATTTACATCTGATTAGTAGCCACACCCAATTATTTCAAGGTTTTCAAACCCCATTTTGTCAGTCCATGGTTCAAAATGCACCATTTTCTCACTTGTATCTTCCTCTTTTTTTCTTTTTTTTCCCCTCAGGAGAAAAGTGGTTCCACCGTTCCCTCCATCCTGAACAGGATGCAGACCAAACAGACCCCACCTACCTACAACAAGACCAACAAGTTTACCTCCGGCTTCCAGAACATCGTAGATGCATACGGCATTGGCAACTACCGAGAAATTAACCCAGGTGCACCAAACACCTTTCAGAATTTCATACTGGTACACAGTGTTCGCATTTTTATCCCTTTGCAAAGCTCACGTGAGCTGATCGTTCTGGTTTGTGTTCAGCACCCTACACTATCATCACCTTCCCCTTCCTGTTTGCCGTCATGTTTGGGGATCTGGGTCACGGCATACTGATGACCTGCGCCGCTCTTTATCTGGTTCTGCGAGAGCGTCGACTCAGCGCCCAGAAAAATGACAATGAGGTATCATACACTCGTATCCATCTATCTAGCTGTACGTTTCCAATACAGGAACTCTTTCCTGCCCCAAGCCATCATCCTGAACCGTAACTCTGACAGAGAGAACTCGGACCTCTCTGCTGTGTAGTCCTGTTTACGACCCTGGTCCTCCATTACTTTTGCACCGCCAGAGCTTATTTGTTGACTGTTAGTCACACTTTTCCACGATTAGAGTTTTTGTTTTTATTTATTTATCAAAAACGGCTAGAGATAATGAGATGAGATGAGATCATCTGTTCAATACTGCCACTCTTGCACGGTTTTTATTTTCATTTATCACAATTCTTGTTTTTAGCACTATTAATGCACATTCACATACCGGTATACAAAGCACATATGTGGTGTTTTTTGTTGTTTTTTTTGTTGTTGTTTGGGTTTTTTTTTTATAATCATTACTTTATTTGTATATTGTATAGTCGGCTTGTTCCTTTTTTTTAAATTCTATTTTATGTTGTAGAATTTTTGTTTGGTTTTTTTTGTCTTTTTTTTTTGCATGTCTGATAACTTGCTGCTGCAACAAAACAATTTTCCTTGGGATCAATAAAGTAAATCTGTCGCTCTATCTCTATCTCTCTGTTTCTATCTATCTATCTATCTATCTATCTATCTATCTATCTATCTATCTATCTATCTATCTATCTATCTATCTATCTATCTATCTCTTGGTTTCTCTCTGTATTTATCTATCTCTCTCCCATTCTTGTCACACCATTCTTCTGATTTGGAAGAATGTACTTCTTTGTTTTATACCATGCAATTTTTTTTTTTAAATGTGCACAGTGGTACAAAAAGCAGAAGTAGTTATAAAAATGCAGAAACATTAGCAGCAAGGAGCAAAACAGACCATGTAGGCATTGCGTGTTCTCACTAGTTCACCTCACGTTGAGGAAAATACGTTGCTGTGCTCCAGTGTTTAGTATAGCCGTGTTTAATTGGTTATTTCACTGTTTCTTTTTATCTTCCTGCCAGATGTTCAGCATGGTGTTTTCAGGACGTTATATTATTTTATTGATGGGGCTTTTCTCCATCTATACCGGGATCATCTATAACGACTGCTTTTCCAAGACGCTCAACGTCTTTGGTTCCAGCTGGAGTGTGCGGCCCATGTTCGAGAAAGGAGAAAAAGGCAACTGGACGTGAGTCCTTCACTCAGACTCAAAAGCCTTACTGAAAATTTATTATTATTATTTTATAATATCCCCACTACGAAGGAGGGGGGATGTTGTACTGGTTTACCTCTGTCCGTATCTCTGTGCATCCGAAACACCCTTTTTCTCAGCAACCACAAATCATAGCCACTTGGTACCGAGCTTCAGTTTGAGGTTCTATACCATGTATACCGTTTTCAGGTCTGTCATGCATCGACTTCCTGTTTACCGACTGAATGTATTCACGAAACATATAGCGTGGATTTCCAAAATTTTCCTAACATTTTTCTCAGCAACTACAAATCACAACTGCTTGATATTTGGTACCAAGCTTCAGTTTGAGGTTCTATACCGTGTATACCGTTTTCAGATCTGTCATAACATCGACTTCCTGTTTACCGACTGAATGTATTTACAAAACATATAGCGTGGATTTCCAAAATTTTCGTAACATTTTTCTCAGCAACTACAAATCACAACTGCTTGATATTTGGTACCGAGCTTCAGTTTGGGGTTCTATACCGTGTATACCGTTTTCAGGTCTGTCATGCATCGACTTCCTGTTTACCGACTGAATGTATTTACGAAACATATAGCGTGGATTTCCAAAATTTTCGTAACATTTTTCTCAGCAACTACAAATCACAACTGCTTGATATTTGGTACCGAGCTTCAGTTTGAGGTTCTATACGTTTTCAGATCTGTCATACATCGACTTCCTGTTTACCGACTGAATGTATTCACGAAACATATAGCGTGGATTTCCAAAATTTTCCTAACATTTTTCTCAGCAACTACAAATCACAACTGCTTGATATTTGGTACCGAGCTTCAGTTTGGGGTTCTATACCGTGTATACCGTTTTCAGGTCTGTCATGCATCGACTTCCTGTTTACCGACTGAATGTATTCACGAAACATATAGCGTGGATTTCCAAAATTTTCCTAACATTTTTCTCAGCAACTACAAATCACAACTGCTTGATATTTGGTACCGAGCTTCAGTTTGGGGTTCTATACCGTGTATACCGTTTTCAGGTTTGTCATGCATCGACTTCCTGTTTACCGACTGAATGTATTTACGAAACATATAGCGTGGATTTCCAAAATTTTCGTAACATTTTTCTCAGCAACTACAAATCACAACTGCTTGATATTTGGTGCCGAGCTTCAGTTTGAGGTTCTATACCGTGTATACCATTTTCAGGTTTGTCGTACATCGACTTCCTGTTTACCGACTGAATGTATTTACGAAACATATAGCGTGGATTTCCAAAATTTTCGTAACATTTTTCTCAGCAACTACAAATCACAACTGCTTGATATTTGGTACCGAGCTTCAGTTTGGGGTTCTATACCGTGTATACCGTTTTCAGGTCTGTCATACATCAACTTCCTGTTTACTGACTGAATGTATTTACGAAACATATAGCATGGATTTTGATGCTATTTTAAAATAAGTTGACCACGATGCTGTTTGAAATCCCTGGGGAGAACACTGCTCTTTACTTACTTGTTTCAGGGTTAATTATTTGTTGAAGTCTACATTCATAATAAGCGTCCTGTTCCTTCGATTGCTTGCATTCTGATCTGGGTGGGGGTACTGTATACGTAAGTGAGCAGTTGATCTTGTTTGATGTGGTTCTGATTTTAGTCACAGCATGTAAATTGTGTGAATTCCTGAAACTGATTGGTCAGAATCACAAGTTTATCCTAATGCACTCGTTCTAATCCATTAATATTTCTAGTAGCAGCTCATTCAGTTGAACTTGTATAATAGCAGAACTTTGATAAACTGGAACTTTAATAAACTGATTAAAAAGCATGTTATTTAACAAAGAAACCCATATAATTGTTGATGTGAGGAGGTTCCTACTTAACAGCTGATGAAAGGAGTCTCCAGTGTCACAGCTTTGCAACAGTCTTTAACTTTTCCGTTATGGGAAAAAATCCGGACTTCAGTACTTCTGAGTTTTCTGGTTTCTCAGGAACGTGATAACGGTTTTGTTACCTAGAATAATGGAGAGACTGGTGAAGGAATAATGACATTCTATAAATACAGTACCAGTCAAAAGTTTGTACACCCCTACTCAATCATAGGTTTTTCTGTACTATAGTTTGACGGTTTTCTACATTGTAGAACAATACTGAAGACATCACAACTATGGAATAACATCTGGAACATATATGGAATTATGTAGTAAAATAAAAAGTGTTTAAAAAAAAGGTTTCATATTTTAGACTCTTCAAAGTATCCAGCGTTTACCTTGATGACGCTTTACACACTATTGGCATTATCTTAACCAGCTTCATGAGGTAGTCACC